>NC_133426.1:76050000-76675000 GCF_049350105.2 Macaca mulatta | reverse complement strand
ATGGGTATTCACAGTTGGTGACTCTGAAAGGTACAGAAAACAAGGAGACTCTCATGCCACCCTAGGGAAAAGTATCTCAAGAACTCAGAATTAAATCACAGGGAGGCAAATATGTCCTTTTGAGAATTGTAGCTGAAGGCAGGAAGAGTGCGAATAATGTTTAAAGGACAAAACAAAACAAAACAAAAAAAACCCTTTAAAGTATACAATTCCCCGTTCAATTATTTTCCTTTTTTCTGTTTTATTTGTTTGTTTACATGTCCGCCTTTTTTTTTTTTTTTTTTTTTAGATGGAGTCTCACTCTGTCGACCAGGCTGGAGTGTAATGGGGTGATCTCAGCTCATTGCAGCCTCTACCTCCTGGGTTCATGCGATTCTCCTGCCTCAGCCTCCTGAGTAGCTGGGATTACAGGTGCCCACCAACATGCCTGGCTCATTTTTCTATTTTTAGTAGAGATAGGGCTTTGCCATGTTGGCCAGGCTGGTCTTGAACTCCTGACCTCAGGTGACCCGCCTGCCTCGGCCTCCCAAAGGGCTGGGATTACAGGCGTGAGCCACCATGCCTGGCCCATGTGTGCCTATTTTTAAGCTTGAGTTTGTGAAGGAAGTATCTGAGGAAGACAGACATGGTGAAAGTTTCGGGAGAGATAATATCCCTTTGATAAAAGAACAACTTCCGTAGGTGAGATCATGACTTTTCTTTTCTTTTTTTTTTTTTTTTTTTGAGACGGAGTTTCACTCTTGTTGCCTAGGCTGGAGGGCAGTGGCGTGATCTCGGCTCACTGCAACCTCTGCCTCCCAGGTTCAATCGACTCTCCTGCCTCGGCCTCCCTAGTAGCTGGGATTACAGGCATGTGCCACCACGCCCAGCTAATTTTGTATTTTTAGTAGAGACGGGGTTTCTCCATGTTGGTCAGGCTAGTTTCGAACTCCCGACCTCAGGTGATCCACCCACCTCGGCCTCCCAAAGTGCTAGGATTACAGGCGTGAGACACTGTGCCCGGCCGAGTTCATGACTTTTCAACATCACTCAGTCTGTGGGTCACTCATGAATTGCCACATTGAACCATAAAAGCAGAGGGCTGCAAAGCAAACCCCTTTCTAGTACTACCTACTTGGCTTGGGCCGTGTTCCGAGTGAGAATGAAGGGTTTCACTGGAGGCCTCTCTTGGCGAGATGAGTTAGAAGTTGATGCCTAAAAAGGAAATTAATTATGAGAGGTGAATTTGCCATTTTACTCAACCTACCATATGGGCTCTCAAGTCTTCGGGTGCTTGAAAAGCTCTGGATTCAAAATTCACTTTCTATTTATCAGTCTCTAAGATATAGCAGCGGAACACTAATGGTGGAGGTTCCTTAGCTCTCCTGAGGGGGCCTGAGTACCTTACAAAAAAGACAGAAAGTTCTCCCAGGAATCATATCACTAGAAGTAAAAAAAATTACTTGGCTTTAAAATACCCTGTCCAAAGAAGAAGATTCCAAAGTCCTCTTCCATGTTCCATCTAAATCCCTTGAGGTGAACTTGAAGCCCCTTTCCTCAGCCTGGCCTTCAGTTAAAAAGTTGAATCACTACAACCTTTCTTCTAAAACCTCTTCCAATGTAATTATGCACTTAACTGTCAAGAACTTCTACGGCGCTTTAGAAGTCAATGTTCCTAAATGAAAGGGACAAGGAATAGTTGGTAGTTTCCATATACAGGTATATAGAAAAGTTTCAAGGAACCTTGGCTTTCTAGGGGCATGCTGAAACAAAGGATGGTTAAAGAAAAGGTGCTCACTTAGTTCTAGCTCGATCACTTTCAGAACCAATTCCAATACCACATGAGAGGACATGAAAACAACACGACAATTACAACAAACAAACAAATGAACAAGAAAAAACAAAAAACCCACACACAAAGAAAGGGACAGGGCAGGACCCAGAAAAGTCCAGCCTTAAAATGCTTGTAAAGCACTCATCTAGACATGCTCAAGGGGCCTTATGACCTTAGAATACTAATTGTTCATTCTTTGATCTCTTAACATGAAGAACTAGGTTGATGTTATCCTGAGGCAAGAGCTCCTGGGCTAATTAGTACAAATCAAATTAGGAAGAGGTTTCTCTGAGGACTTAAATAAATGCCTGTGACTTGCTGATAAATTCAACCCAATTCATGTTGTGTCCTGAACCAAAGAACAAGTGGCAGCAGAGCCTATTCTTCTGAAGTGGCAGCTCCAAAACAGGGTTATGATGTTCAAAGACAGCCAAAGCTGTTACGCCAGGTTTCTTTACCAGTTTACTGGACACTCTGTGCATGGAAATGTCCTTGCTGTGCCTCCTACGTGGGTTATCTAAAGGTGTGAGAGTGCATCATTGTGGCAAGGTTAAATTCTAATTCCTCCTCCACCCTAAGCATATCCCCCTGGTCTTTTGTTTCAGATTCTTCCTATTCTTTTCTCCCTCTCCTCCAGTTCTACCTTTCTTCTCCATTCCTATCCTCTTTCTCTCTTCCCCTTTATTATAGTCAGCACAATTTTTTTTTTTTTTTTTTGAGATGGAGTCTCATTCTGTCACCCAGGCTGGAGTGCAGTGGCATGATCTCAGCTCACTGCAACCTCTGCCTCCCAGGTTCAAGCAATTCTCCTGCCTCAGCCTCCTGAGTAGCTGGAATCACAGACACGCACCACCATACCCGGCTAATTTTTGTATTTTTAGTAGAGAGGGGGTTTTGCCATATTGGCCAGGCTGGTCTCAAACTCCAGGCCTCAAGTGATCTGCCCGCCTTGGCATTCCAAAGTGCTGGGATTACAGGCATGAGCCACCATAGTGGCCAGTTAGCACAGATTTCAAAAGGTTTAACTCCCTATGCCTTCCTTCAGCAGCCACAGCTTTCCACAACCAAAACCAATTTTTATTTCAGAGACTTTTCTGTCCCCCATGGTATACCACAACATTACAAATGACTACAAGTGTGTTACAGATTAAAAAGCACTGGGGAGCACATTAAATTAAAGAGAAAGTTACTCTAGTGACCCTTTGGCCTTTCTATACTCATCTTGATAAAAACAGTGATTTTATGGAGACTTAACAGGATCTTAATTTGATCTCCTGTAGAATACTCAACTCTCTGGCAGTAGCTTTCTTTGGCCAGGCTTACCTCTCTTGAAGAGTCTCTTTCTCTCAGGATCTTTATTTCCTGGTCAATGCTCTCAATCTCTTCTAAGCTGATATCAATCCACCTCTGAAGGTGAAGATGATAATATTCACGAACACGCTCATCATCTGCTTGACCACTTTCCACAGCAGATTTCATTGCAGACAACCTATGCTCCAACTCCTTCTTCTGCTTGTATCTGTTCCACAGAAAAGCATTACCCATGAACTTACAAATAAAGAGGTATTCCTTCAAAAGAAGGCCTCAATAAGATTTCATCTTTGCAAATGACCGGGTAGTAAGCATGCCAATTTCCACTTTGGCAGGAATATAGATTCTATACCCCCGAGTTTGCCACCAGGCAGTTCCCTCAGATGACAAGGACCCAGCAGGGGCTGAGGAGTACATTCTGAAGCCAGAAAAATACAGAAGTAACCGGATCTCAGCAACTCTTTTAGGGACGATGAGTACCTTAGTCATTTGATTATACTGACCTTTACTAGGGTGGGTGCTTAGAATCGCAACATAGTGCTTCCTATGATGCTTCCATTTTGAGAATTACACCTTCAAAGAATCGTAGAATCTTAGAGGTCATTTACCTGCCACTGATGCAGGAATGCCTTGTGAAACAGCCTAAAAAATGGTCAACTCTTTTTTTCTTCTGGGCAAAATGTTCCCAGCTCTTCTGGCTTATCTTTATATCATCTGAAGACTCGTAACCACCCTGGCTACCTTTCTTTTTCAGGATGCATTCTAGTATGTCATCCGACAAATATCTACTGAGTACCTACTGCGTGACAGGCACCATTCTCAGTGCTGGAGACACAGCAGTGTATAAAAGAAAAGTCCTTGGTCTCATGAAGCATTCATTCTAGTGGAGTAGACAAAAAGAAATAGATGAGTTAGGTTGTGATAAGTGCTATGAAAGAGCAAAAAGTAAGGTCAAGTGCATACGGTGATGGTGGAAAAGTAGTGGTGCTATTAGATACAAGGTAGTCAGAAGAGACCTCTCTGAAAAGGTGACAGTGAACAAAGACTTCAGGAAAGTAACTATGCCAATATCTGGAAGACTGCTAAGGAAGACGAGCAAATACAAGGGCCATGAGGTGGGAAGTGTGCCTGGCCTGACACGGCTGAGAAATATCAAGGTGGCCAGTGTGGCTGAGGTCAAGAGGAGTGATAGAAAATGAAGTGAGACATAGCCAGGGCCATAATGTGTAGAACCTGGTAGGTCGCAATAACCAAAATATCAAATATCATGATATTTTGAAGGGGAAAGCCACTGGAGGCTTTTGAATACATGACATGAATAGAGTGACATTGAAAGACTTTTTAAAATACGGGCCACTCTGGCTGTTGTGTGGAGTATAGGCTGTGGGAGCTATGAGGCAAGGATATAAGCAGGGAAAGCAATTGAGAGGATACTGCCACAATCCAAGTGAGAGATGGTGACCTGAAACAGGAAGGTAGTGATGGAGATAGTGGGATGCGGGTATATTTAAAATATAAAATAGATAGGATATGTTGATTTATTGGATGTAAGAGCCTGAAGGAAAGAGAGAAGTCAAGGAAAAACATCAAGATTTCCAAGAGACGTATCTTGAAATATCTCTGCTTGAAATCCCACTTCAGACTCTCCAGACTCAGATGTTCCTCTGTAGGTCTTCACCCAAATCAGGGTGTCTTAAGCTGAAGTCCACAGAGAGTTCAGTGTGGTGGGGGTGGTCCTTGAACTCCCTCAAATTTTATACAGCACTCTACCTATATGCTTTCTCTTTCTTTGGCTGAGAAATCTGTATAGATTTTATCAAATTATCAAAGGGGCAAGGGGTCCATGACCCATGAAAAGTCAAGAACCGGCCGGGCGCAGTGGCTCGGCCCTGTAATCCCAGGACTCTGGGAGGCTGAGGGGGGTGCATCATGAGGTCAGGAGATCGAGGCCACCCTGGCCAACATGGTGAAACCCCATCTCTACTAAAAACACAAAAATTAGCTGGGCGTGGTGGCGTGCGCCTGTAATTCCAGCTACTTGGGAGGCTGAGGCAGGAAAACCGCTTGAGCCAGGGAGTGAGAGGTTGCAGTGAGCCGAGATCGTGTCACTGCACTCCAGCCTGACGCCAGAGTGAGACTTCATCTCAAAAAAAAAAAAAGAAAAAAAAAAAAGTCAAGAACCACTGTTCTGAAAAGGCTATTTAAAAAATTTTTAGGCTCTTCTGTTCCTTTTACTTAACAATTGGACATTTACTATAATGTTACAAATAACTGACACATCATCATCCTAGGAAGCTTTCTGAGTAAAACACTACAAAGAAATACAATTTCTAGTTCATGAATGCTATCAAGAGATACCGCTTGAGAATGTTTAACTCCAGTCTCACTCCTATCCCCAACCCTCTTTCCTGGATGTACCTAAGTCACAGGAAAAAAATAACATATGAAGACCTTAGGATGATACAATTCAGGGTAAATTCGGGGTTAGTCTAGTAGTCCTCTGAATAAGGTTCTTTTGTTTCTTTTCCCATTCTCTGCATGCTTAAGGCCTAACTACTGTACTCTGCTGCTCCTTCCTTTTCTTCTATTTCCTAGCTTCTATGACTTTGCTCATCACCTCTTTTTTTTTTTTTGAGACAGAGTCTTGCTCTGTCACCCAGGCTGGAGTGCAGCGGCGCAATTTTGGCTCACTGCAATCTCCACCTCCCGGGTTCAAGTGATTCTCCTGCCTCAGCCTCCCAAGTAGCTGGGATTATAGGTGTGCACCACCACACCCAGCTAATTTTTGTATTTTTAGTAGAGACGGGGTTTTGCCATGTTGGCCAGGCTGGTCTCAAACTCCTGACATCAGGTCATCTGCCCGCCTCAGCCTCTCAAAGTGTATTTCAGGTGTGAGCCACCGCACCCAGCCTGCTCATCATCTTTTAAACTTCTAACTCAACACTTGTTCATTTGGGCCAGTGTTTTTTAAACAATTTTGTCTTAGTAAAAGAACCTTTTCTTCTAATGAGAGATGCCATGGAACTCCCATAAGTAATAAACAAGTAAAATTTACCTTGGTTAAATCAGGAGGGCTGCCAACACTCCCCCCCACCCTGAGGCACTGCAGTGAAATTTTGGGGCTCCAAGGACCAGATGGAAAACCAGTCTTAGACCTTCATCACCGTTAAGATTCCCCATGGTGGGCCATTACATGGAAATACTCCCTATTGCCCTACAATCCCCTATCCTTGTAACCCTTCTGACCCTGGGCAACTTCCATTCCCTTTCTCTGTTCCCAAGCTGTTGAAGAGAGTTAAGGAATTAGAAACTTGTATCAAATGGTTCAACTACAAACCATTATTGTCAAACTTTGGCTGAGCGGTCACCCTTGCTCAGCCATCCTTTTGTTCATCTTTTGTGAAGACTATTATCACCATCACACTCACCAGATGGCCAGCCAATGTAGAATTCAATTTCCCTCTTCACCATAAAATCTCTAACTGGCCGGGCGCGGTGGCTCACACCTGTAATCCCAGCACTTTGGGAGGCTGAGGCAGGCAGCTCGCCTGAGGTCAGGAGTTTGAGACTGGCCTGACCAACATGGAAAAACCCCGTCTCTACTAAAAGTACAAAATTAACTGGGCAGGGAGGTACATGCCTGTAATCCCAGCTACTCGGGAGGCTGAGGCAGAATTGCTTGAACCCGGGAGGTGGAGGTTGCAGTGAGCTGAGATCACGCCATTGCACTCCAGCCTGGGCGACAGAGCAAAACTCTGCCTCAAAAAAAAAAAAAAAAAAAAAAAAAAAAATTTTATAACTTCTCTCTTCCTCTTTTACTCTTGTCTTTAAGGAGCTAATTCTGTCTCTACCAAGGCATTTCCAAGGTAATGTCTTTGTTTTTTTTTTTTTTGTTTTGCTTTGGTCCCGCTTGGTTGCCCAGGCTGGAGTGCAGTGGTGTGATGACAGCTTATTTTGGCCTCGAGCTCCTCGGCTCAAGCGATCCTCTCACCTCAGCCTCCCGAGTAGCTAAGACAGGCGCACACCACCATGCCCAGCTAATTTTTAATTTTTTTGTAGTGAGACGGGGTCTCACTACATTGCCCAGGCTGATCTCAAACTCCTGCCTCAAATGATCCTCCTGCCTCAGCCTCCCAAAGTGCTGTGATTAAATGCACAAGCCACTATGCCAGATCAAAGGTAATGTCTTTACCACTCCACTTTTGTTATCAATCTAGTACCCCACACACATTCTTCCAGGCCTCACTCTATTTATTGATCATCCTCCTTGTCATTAGCAGCTAGTTTTCACTCTACTGGTGCCTTTCCCCTGTCTTAGAAACACTTTCCCTCAACTCATTTTTCTACCCTTTTAAATGATCGCTCTTCTCTTTATTTTTGAGACAGGGTCTCTACTGTCACCCAGGCTGGAGTACAGTGCTATGATCACAGCTTACTGCAGCCCCAATCTCTCGGGCTCAAGTCATCCTCCAACCTCAGTCTCCTGAGTGGCTGGGACTACAGGCGTGTACCACCACCCAGCTAATTTTTGTATTTCTTGTAGAGACAGGGTTTTGCCATGTTGCCCAGGCTGGTCTTGAACTCCTAGACTCAAACAATCTGCCCGCCTTGGCCTCCCAAAGTGTTGGGATTACAGGAATGAGCCACCACACCTGGCCTACTCTTCTCTTTTCCATGCTACAGTGGGAATGTTACTGAACTGGGAATTTGAACACCTGAGTTTAAATCCTAACCTAGCCACTTACTAGCTATGTAACTTTGGGCAATTCAATTCTCAGAGCGCTCGCCCCCCCTGCTTTTTTTTAATCTCTAAAATGGGGACAAGAATGTCTATTTCATGGGGTTGTTACGAGGATCAAATGGAAAAACACAAATCAAAGTGCTTTGTAAGCAGCAATACACTGTTAGCTGATAAAGAAATTGAGGCGGGGGGGGGTTGCTAAATGATGCCACATCTATTAAGTGGTAGAAATTGGATTAGTTACCCCAGGTCTGACTCCTAAGTCTAGGCTTTTTCTGCTACGGCATTTTGCTTCCATCTTTTTATGACCACTCTGTCTCTCCCAAAGACACCTCCAAGTACCTACTATGATCCAATTACTGGGTTGGGCACCAAGGGATGCAATTATATACAATGATATAATTAGGATACTGAGATACAATTAGTCAAGGTCTCTCATCTTGAGGAGTTTCAAGTCTAGAGACTGACAGAGAGTTATACTGTGATAAGTGACATGAACTAAATGCCATGGTATCTGGGAGGGAAGATAATTAGGGAAAGGCTTCAAAGAGGACATAACATTTGCTTTCTCTTTTCCAGGCTCCTGTAAGTACCTGTACCTTACTGAGTTTCTTTTTTGAGACGGGGTCTTGCTCTGTTGCCCAGGCTAGAGTGCAGTGGCACAATCTCGGCTCATTGCAACCTCCACCTCCCGGGTTCAAGTGATTCTCCTGCCGCAGCCTCCCGAGTAGCCGGGATTACAGGCGCCTGCCATCAGGCCCAGCTAATTTGTTTTTGTATTTTTAGTACAGATGGGGTTTCACCATCTTGGCCAGGCTGGTCTCGAACTCCTGACCTCGTGATCTACCCACCTCAGTCTCTCAATGTGCTGGGATTACAGGCGTGAGAGACCGCGCCCGGCTACCTTACTGAGTTTCTGATTGCTCTTTCCTTCCTCTTCCTTCTCCCTTAACTTGCCCCAAAGTTTTATCCTTGAGTTTTTTTCTGTCTACATGTTTTTCCTTGGCAAACTCATCTACACCAACCAAAGCAGAGGCCTCCTAAATCTTTCACATCAGTCACAAAACCGTCTCATAAACTTTACTTGCACATTTCAATCTGTCTATGGAAATGACTATCCAGTTGCCACTTTAGGACCTAAATTCAGTAAATCCAAAACTAGACTCATTACTTAGCCAGCGTTCACTTCTCTATTTCTCTCAAAAGGATGGAGTTGCTGTTACTCAACCAGACTCATACTCCTCAGATATGGGAAATAGAGGACATACACGAAGAAACAGGTTTTGAGAGAGAGGACATACCATTCAGGTGTTTTATGTAAGACGGCCTCAATATCTAAAGGCATGGGTTGGGGACTTCCAGAAAGTAAATAAGGATCTGAGTAATCTGTTTTCTAACCATGTAAACTCTTCTTGCAAAAGTAGTATCTCTGATAGCTATAACTTCATTTTTTATCACTCCTTCCTATTTGAAGTACTATCATAACATGCTAACTTGTATTTCTCCCTCTGCCTTTCTTTTTCACTATTTTATATACATATCACTTCTTTCTGCAGAGCTGCAACCATACTTCTCTTAGCTTCTGCCAAACCAGATTATTACATGGTCTTTGAACATACTTAAATATACCCTGGCTTTGGGATTTTGTTCATCTTGTTTCTTCTGCTTGTCAACAAGAAGTATTGCTTTAGTAACTTCTATATGCCAAGCTCTACGGCAGGCATAACACAGTGAACAAGAAATGGTTTGTGCCCTCATAGAGTATATACTGTAGTAGGGGAGAAAGACACAACTCAGAAAGACACATGAAATGACTGCACATAAGTGCCAAGAAGGAAAGAAACATGAAGCAAAGAGAGAATAATACTTGTTAACTACTTAAAGAGACTGATCTGGAAAGGCCTGAGGAGTGACATTCAAGCTGAGACCTAGAGGATGAAGAATTAGCCATATGAAGAGCATTCCATGCAAAGAGAACTGCACACACAGAGATTCTAGAGAGGGACAGAGCTGGGTCTATTCAAAGAACTGAAAGACAGTCATTGTGGCTGGAGTCTAGTGAACGAGGGGAGAATGACACATGGTGAGACTGAAAAGAGGCAGGCAGCAGATCACACAAGGCCTTGGAGCTGATTTATCTATCTAGGGTGAGCAATGTTGGTAGCCTAGACTGAGGTATGATAGTGGAGATGGAGAGAAATAGAAGGATAGAAGATACCTCTTGTAGCTAGAATGGACAGGCCTTTGCTGATAGACTGGATGTGAAAATTCAGAAAAAGGGAGGAATTGAAGCTAAATCCTAGGTTTCTGGTTTAAAAACCTAAGTCAATGGTGGTACACTTACTGAGATGGCTGTGGAGGCACACTTGGGGGTAAAAGCCAAGGGTTCAAAGTATGACATGTCTGTGAAACACCCAGGAAGGAAGGGTGTTGCAAGTATGGGTCTGAAGGTCAGGAAGAGTCTGGGCTAGTGATATGAATGTGGGAGACATTAGTATAAAGTTAAGTGTTGATATCTGTCAGGCATTTAAGAAAAACATTCAAAGCAGGCAGGCCAAAGAAATGCAAATCAAAACAATAGATACTTTCTGTTTGCCCAATTGGATTATCTTTTTTTTTCTTTTTTCTTTTTCTTTTCTTTTTTGAGATGGGGTCTCGCTGTTGTCAGACCAGGCTGGAGTGCAATGGTGCGATCTCAGCTTAACCTCCACCTCCTGGGTTCCAGCAATTCTCCTTCCTCAGCCTCCCAAGAAGCTGAGATTACCGCCACCCGCCACCACGCCTGGCTAATTTTTGTATTTTTAGTAGAGATGGGGTTTTGCCATGTTGGCCAGGCTGGTCTCGAACTTCTGACCTTAGGTGATCCACCCGCCTTGGCCTCCCAAAGTGCTGGGATTACAGGTGTGAGCCACCGCGTCCGGCCACGCAATTGGATTTTCTAAGTATTAACATCCAAGACAAATGCAGTGGAACATATTCTGAAACTCTGTTATTGTGGAAAGCAACACTTTTACCATATGTCAAGAGCCTCAAAATATTCAAACGCTTTGACCCAGTCACTGGCTCCAGAAATCCACCCTAAGGAAACAGTGACAGATGCATTTAAAGATGTTTGTTTATAGCATTACTTAGAATAGCAAAAAACCAGTGTCTAAATATTTGATAATAACAGATTAAATAATTATGGTACAACTAGAGCATGGAACATTCAATATCATGGTTTCAAAAAACACGAGGAAATGCTCACGGTACGTTAGGTTAAAAAAACAGGATAGTTACAGCATTCCAAATTTATTAACTTAAATAACTATATATCTGAAAGGAAACACACCAGAAAGTTAACAATGATCATCATGAGTGCTAGGACTGAGGCTTATTTTTAATTTAAAAAATATTCTTCTGTTTTGCAAACTTTCTACAATGAGCACTATTACTTTTACACTCAAGAAAATCTTTTTTTTTTTTTTTTTTGAGACAGGGTCTCACTCTGTCATCTAGGCTGGAATACAATGGTGTGATCACAGCTCACTGCAGCCTCAACCTCCAGGGGCTCAAGTGATCCTCCCAGCTCAGTTCAGCTTCTGGAGTAGCTGGGACTACAGGACTGTGCCACCACACCTAATTTTTTATTTTTATTTTTTGGTAGAGACAGAGTCTTACTTTGTTGCCTAGGCTGTTCTTGAACTCCTGGGCTCAAGTAATCCTCCCGCCTCGGCCTCCCAAAGTGTTGGGATTACAGGCATGAGCCACCATGCTCAGCCTAATTTCTATTTTTAATCATCCTGTAAGACTCGTCTCAAATACCATTTATGTTCTTTTTTTTTTTTTTGAGACAGAGTCTCATTCCATTACCCAGGCTGGAGTGCAATAGCGCGATCTCGGCTCACTGCAGCCTCTGCCTCCCGGGCTCAGGCGATTCTGCTGCCTCAGCCTCCCGAGTACCTGGGATTACAGGAGTGCATCACCACTCCCGGCTAATTTTTTTTTTTTTTTTTTTCAGAGACGGGGGTTTCACCATGTTGACCAGACTGGTCTTGAACTCCTGACCTCAAATGATCCACCTGCCTCAGCCTCCCAAAGTGCTGGGATTACAGGCGTGAGCCACCGTGCCTGGTGTCAAATGCCATTATGTTCTGAAACCTTTTCTTCATCCCTCCAACCAGATGTGACCACTCCCTCGTCTTTCTCTTGCAGGTTTTTTTTTTTTTTTTGTATAATTATTTGGATACCAAACTCACTGTTTAAACTACCTACTACCTGCTGACAGGCTGCCCCCAACTACTTACAAAGGACAGGATGTTAAATTCCATTTCATATCAGTCTAGCCCATATCCTCAGTCACTCACTATCCCCTAACTTTATTATTCCTCATAGTCCTTACCAGCTGAAATTTCATTATTTACTAGCTTATTGTTTTTCTCTCGCACCAGAATAAAAGCTCCATAGCAGCACTGACTTTATCTGGTTCTCTAACACCTAGAACAGCTCCTGGCACACAGGAAGGAATTAATAAATATTTTTGAATAAATGAGTCATCTTCAGCTCTCTAGACCAAGCCTCTCCTCTGAGCTTCAGACTAACAGATACCTCTACTTATCTCCTAGGCACCTTAAACTCAACATGTTTCAATACTAAATTCATACTCTCACCTTCCCCCATCTTCTTTTTTTCCTCTTTCCCCATCGCAATAAATTTCACAGCCATCCACCTAAATCAGAAACATGGACATCTTTCCTTGCTGCTTCCTTCTATCCCACCTTCCACAACCAATTGATCACCAGGTTTCCTGTAGATTCAACCCTCCTAAATATATTCCCCCATCCCTCTACCATTGCAATAGTAAACCCCAGTCACCTTTGTGACTTAACTGGGTCTAATCTTTTCCCTCATTGTTTCCTAACTGCTGTTAGAGTGTACTAGTTAAAATACAAATGTGATCATGCTACTATTTGAAAAGAAACAGCCAGGGCGCAGCAGCTCACACCTGTAATCCCAGCACTTTGGGAGGCCGAGGCGGACCAGCCTGGCCAACATGGCAAAACCCCAGCTCTACTAAAAATACAAAAATTAGCCGGGCGTGGTGGCAGGTGCCTGTAATCCCAGCTACTCGAGAGGCTGAGGCAGGAGAATTGCTTGAACCCAGGAGGTGGAGATTGCAGTGAGCCGAGATCACACCACTGCACTCCAGCTTGGGTGACAAGAGCAAAACTCTGTATCAAAAAAAAAAAAAAAAAAGAAAAAAGAAACAGAACTCTTCAGTGGATCTCAGTCGCCAACCAGAGTAAGCTCTTTGGCATGTCCTATCTGATAGCAGCTGACATTTACAGAATACTCACCATGTGCCAGATATTGGGCTGTTTTATGTGCTTTTTCCCATTTGTGCTTATTAACCCTGAGGTAGGTACACGTGTGTCTCAACTTAGAACGGGGCTACATCCCAATAAATCCATCATAAATTGAAAATATGGGAAGTTGAAAACACATTTAATACAGCTTATTGAACATCATAGCTTAGCCTAGTTTACCTTCAACATGTTCAGAACACTTATATTAGCGTACAGTTGGGCAAAATCATCTAACACAAGGCCTATTTTATAATAAAGTGTTGAATAACTCATGTAATTTATTGATGTTCCCCTGAATGTGTATTGCTTCTGCACCAATATAAAGTCAAAAAATTCTAAGACAAGCCATCGCAAATCGGGGACCACCTGTACCATTATTATTTAGATTTCACATATGAGGAAAGCTGAGGCTCAGTTAGGTTAAATAACTTCCCCAAAGTCCAACAAATTATAAGTAAAGCTGGGTCTCAAACCCAGGTCTCTCACTCTACGACCCATACTCTTAGCCGCAAATAATAATAGTTGACTTTGAGTGTTTACTGTGTCAAACATTGTGCTAACTGCTTTATATATATATTTGTCTTTTAATCCTCAAAAACCACTTTATAAGGAAGGACCTATTATCTGAATTTTGCAGCTGGGGAAATTCAGGTACTGAAAGATTAAATAATTTGCCAAAAATCAGTGACTAATCACAGCGGTCGAGCTGGGATTCAAACACCTTATCAAGTTCTCAGCAACAAGTTTCTCTTCACGTTCCTCACATCCCAGGCTCTCCTTGATGTGGACCCTACAACATTCTTCAGTATCATTCCTTCCCCCTTACCACCACCCTCTTTGTGTTCTACCATCACCTAATTGCTTATAGCTGTTGTTTTCGTCCTACACATCTCCACCCATCACTGTTTCTTTAATGCCTCTATGGCTTTACTAAGGCTATTACATACTCTGCTGGCTAATGCCCTCCTCTCCTCTTCCTCTGGATATTCCTATTTACCCTTAAAGAACTCAGCACAGAAGTCACCTCTTCCAGGGAGCTTTCTCCTCTCTCCTGCTCCCTTTGGTTAGGTGCCCCTCCCGTCTGCTCTCATAGTACCTTGTACAACCCTCCATAACATCAGTTTATATTGATATTCTGTTTCTATGCCCGTTTTCCTCACCAGATTGTATGCTCCTCCAAGGCACGGACAACTCATACTCACACAAACACCTATATACTTTGTATCCCCAGTGCCTAGCATAGTTCCTAGACAGCATGACCACCCATTAAATGTTGTTTAAAAAACAAACAACAAAAAAACCTAAGAAAGTAAGCAACTTTTCCAAGATCACACGATGAAGCTGTGCCAGGACTAAGATGAGTTCAGGATGTTACACATCTACTCCAGCAGTCTGAACAGAGCTCCTCAATCAGTGGACCATAAAATGGCCTAGCTTTGTCTTCCAGAGACATCTACCCCACTGTACCATGTGAACATTGCTATGATGTGATGTGGAAAAGGTTGGGAGACACTCTGCTAAACTACATTGCTGCTGTTGGCAACCATAAGGTCGTAGGGGTCTGACAGGTAAGTATAATCATCTCAACAAAAGCAGAGGCTTCTTGAAAAACTCAGGAAAGTTTGCTCTCCCCAGGGCCTATGCTCAATAAGAACCAAGAAAGTGACACACACCATTCTGGCCCCCCACCAACCGCCAAGAAAGCATGCCCCCGAAAAGCACTGCCATTGGGCAGCCCTCATATTATAGCTATTGACCCACCTCTCTATTTTAGCCTGTCTTTGAGATGCCATAGCAACGAGGCTAGGATAAGCCATGGAAGAATTGGCAGTGTGATTTTCAGCTGAGTTGTTCTTGGTTTTGGGCAGCTCAAACTCTGCCACATGATAGCAATGGCACTGAGTTAAGTAGTTCATAAAGTGTTCTCGAGCCCGCTGCAAATGATCTAGACGCTTGCTGGGGTTGACTTGTTTCATGGTGAGGGCTCCTTGAAACGCTGGCACCAACAGGTACTTCAGGTCGGTGGAAGCAATCTCTTCCAAATCTTCATTTCGGCTGGAAGAGCAAAAAGGAGGCAGTGAAGCCTGGCTAGGCATTCAAATTGTGGCCTTGGCTCCTGGGGGACGGAGTGGGAGGCTGGGCTGGGAGTGGAGCAGAGGGAGGAGGCACGGGTAACAGCGCCCAGTTTCACTCAATGAAAGTGGCTGAGCGCTCACATCCAGTGCCTTGCAATCAGCAGGCACTAGGGAGCAGAGTCGTGGGATATCAACCATCTGGGAAGAGAGGTGGGGAATGTAAACAATGTACACAAGATCGCAGTGGTAAGTAGGAACGAAAGGTTCTCACTACTAAAGGTCCCCTCCACTCAGACGCAATGGCTCCACCCTTGGTAACCATTATTACCTTCGTTCTCAGCCATTATTACTATCTTCCCCCCTACCTGAACAAGTCGAGCTGCGATAACATTTCGGCAGCCTTCTCAAGGAGGTCCAGGCCCTTGAACACCTTCTCCTGGACTATCCGGGAACCGGCAGGTTCAGTCGCTACTTCTACTTCGTCCAGTAACTGTTTGCCCGTTTCGAACAGCTCGGGGAGCCGCGGCAGCAGTAACTCGTCCTCAGCAGCCATCTTGGGGAGAGAGGAACCCGGAAGATCTCTTTCCCGGGGTCAAAGGCAACCTTGATAAAGAAGAACTGGGCGACCGCGGACAAAACCGGAAGAGGCAGCTCATTGGTCCAGTAGCCTCACTGTTACCAAAGCATCAAAGGACTTCCGGGAGCCGCCGTTCGCCGGCCCTGGCAACCGTTTCCATAGACTCATTTTATGAGGCAGCCTATTACAAGTCGTAGGCATCTGTTAAAAACAAACAAACAAACAAACGAAACCCTAGGCGCTGTTTTACCATGAGCTCCTCGTCGCTGACACGGGGCTGAGAAGTTCTGTGGGCTCTGAAGCCCGGGTGTGGCGAGGCTGAATTCGGAGGGCCAGGAGTGCGGACGAGCGAGTGCGCTTTAGGAGCCGGTCAGGCGCGCCTCTTACCTAGCGAGTAGCTCCCTCGATTGAGGAGTCCAGGGACTCCAGCCGCCGCACCACTCCCACGGTTTGAAGATCCCGTCGCTTGAGCGCGAAGTGCAAGTAGCGCCCCCCTGCGGCTTCCGTCCACCCACCAGCTGGAGCTCCGGGTTCCTCCCGGCCAATCCTCTCCCGTCCTCTTCCCCCTTCACACCACACATGCCTACGACCCGGGGTCCAGTGGAGCCCCCCTCAGCAAGATTGGTAACCTGCAACTTCGGTCACCGCACAGCCGGCTTCCCTTCGTGCACTTAGTTCCTATGTCAAATGTTATTTCTGTGCAACCTTCCTTGTCTCCCCACCGCCTTCCATCCTGTGCCCTTCAGCCACCAAGTCTGGGTTTCTTCTCTGCATCTCTATCATGGCACCTACCACACTGTATAATTGCTAGTGACTTACAAATGTCTCTTATCGCAATGAATTTGACTCATCTTTGCACCACTCTGGCTAGCCTGAGTACTCAGTATCAGTCATTATCTGAATTAAAAAAAAAAAGTGATCAGTTTGGAAAGCAGCCCAGTTATGCAGAACTGCATTGTTCAGTAGGTAGTTACTAGCTGCTTGTGGCTACTAAGCACCTGAAAGTGGCTATTTGGAATCGAGGTGTGTTGCAAGTGTAAAAAAAACCCAGATTTCAAAGACATTAAAAAAAAAAAAGAATGAAAAATGTCAATACTTTTTACAGGGACTACATGTTGAAATGATAGTCTTTTGGATATATTGGATTAAATATATTATTAGAATTAATTGTACTTGTTTATTTTCACTTTGTAAATGTGCCTGCCAGATAATTTAAAACTATATTTGTAGCTCCCGTTATATTTCTACTGGACAGAACTGATGAAAAATATAATTTCAGGACTTCAAAGAAGGGACATCATTGTTTTGAACAAAGCAGTATAAATACATACTGATTACCTTAGGACGCAGCCTGAATTGTCCTAGGAGATTTAAGTAGCAGGCACACTGTCTAACCCTGAATATAAACTTTTAAACTAGTATTTTAAACTACATATAGTTGAGAAGAGAAAAGCTTCATTAAAAAACAACTAGAGGGCAATATAGGACAGTATAAAATAGGTGATACGTTGTACTGCACAGGCTGTTGGAAAACCAAGAAAGGGCAAGTCTTGGTTCTATGCTAGGAGTAGTTCAGAAGGCTTCTTAGACATGACATGCAGTCACATAGAAGAATGTCAAAGTTTAAAGGGGACCCCCAAAATCGGAGGAAAAACTTGAGACCAGAAAGGTTAAGGGAATTGCCCAGCCAGTTTGTGACAAAGTCAGTGACTTCTGAGTTCAGTTGTTTCTACTCCATTAGCCTTCAGTTGGGTAGGATTTAGAAAGATGAAGACCTTTAATGTGGGACAGATTGAAGCCCCAAACTAGAACAGTGCTTCCTAAGAGGGAGAGGAGACTGTGGCACACATGCAGGTTGAAAAAGCTTCCCAGGTGATTCTAATAAACCTTCCCTTGCAACCCCTGCTTTATAAACTAAGAAGGAAGTGAGACTTTGGCGAATTACCTATTTGGTTTATCTGGCACCTCTAGTAACTCTAGTAAACTGACCTTTCAGGGTCAGGCTCAGCAGGGAATATAAAGAAGAAAAAGATAGTATTTGTGGAGGAGACTTAGAAATGTAGTAATTGTGAGAGTAAAGATAATTTGCTTCTCTGCATTTGCTTGGATTAAAACATGCCTTTACTGTTACTTAAGAGGAAAAAAATATGCAGAATCTTAATTTGGTCTTAAGCTTTGTAAGCCATTTTTTCTATGGCTTTCAAAATTAGTCTTTTTTTTTTTTTTTTTTTTTGAGACAGGGTCTCTCTCTGCCACCCAGGCTGGAGTGCTGGAGTGCAATGGCACGATCTCGGGTCATTGCAAACTCCGCCTCCTGGACTCAAGTGATCCTCTCCCCTCAAGCCCCCCAAGTAGCTGGGATTACAGGTGCAAGCCCCCACTCCTGGCTAATTTTTGTATTTTTTTGTAGAGGCGGGGTTTCACCATGTTGCCCAGGCTGGTCTCAAACTCCTGAGGTCAAGCGATCCACCCACTTCACTGTCCCAAAGTGTTGGGATTACAGACGTGATTCACTGTGCCCAACCAAAATGACAGTCTTTATGGGGGATGCCAATTACTTTTAGAGTACCTGTTATAATATTAGAATTGTCATTTTAAGCATAGCATTTCATCTTATTTTGAAAGAATACCAAGATTAAAAAGTGGTTAGAAGAAAAGGAATAATGGCCGGGCGTGGTGGCTCCTGCCTGTAATCCCAGCACTTTGGGAGGCCGAGGTGGGCAACTCACCTGAGGTCAGGAGTTCGAGACCAGCCTAGCCAACATGGTGAAACACCGTCTCTACTAAGCATACAAAAGTTAGCTGGGCTTGGTGGCACTGGCCTGTAATCCCAGCTACTCAGGAGGCTGAGACAGGAGAATCGCTTGAACCCGGGAGGCGGAGGCTGCAGTGAGCCGAGATCGCACCACTGCACTCCAGCCTGGGCGACAGAGTGAGACTCTGTCTCAAAAAAAAAAAAAAAAAAAAAAAGAAAAAGAAAAAGAAAAAAAGGAATAATAAAAACGAGTCGTTTGCTGTGTTTTGTGTGTAAACACTTTATCACATTAAACTCCTATTGTGCATGGGAGATTTTTTAAAATCCTAGTTTAGGGCACTTAGCAATCATGAAAGTATAATGGTACTTAAACTTTTTGTAGTAGCATAATTCTTTTTCCAAAACAAGTTTTAAAGAACCTACAATTTCTAAAAGGACTGATGTATTTGAAGAGGATACAAAGAAGTCTGCCAACTCAGCCACTGGCCCATCTTCCTCAACCTGCTCAGTGAGTGGCACTCCAGGTGAGGGACTCCAGGGCTCTAAGTAACACAATATGAAAAGCACTAATCTGGCCAGGTGCGGTGGCTCACGCCTGCAATCCCAGCACTTTGGGAGGCTGAGGTGGGAGGATCCCTTTAGCCCAACTCTGTTACTGAATAGCTGTGTGACTTTGGAGAAATTCCTTCCTTTACTCTTTCCATATGTGCTGTGTGCTACCTGAATGCTAGGCATTGAGAATTTGAACACCACCCAAGGTTTAAGCTCTTAAGGGGTCCATAGTTCCATGGAAAAGACAGGTAAACAAATAATCAAATAGTAATTTGATAAATATTTTGATAAAGGTGTGTTCAAGGTGTTAGAAGAATGGAGAGAATAACTTTGGCCCGGAGGGGCATTCTGTTAAGGTCAAACTCAATAATATGACTTCAAGATCCTTTCCGATCTGCCTGCTGACATCCTTTTCATTTTGTTCCTTCATGGATCCTAAGCTGAACCTTTAGCCAACTCTCCTAGTTCTCCAAACCTATCATGTTCTCTTAGGCCTTCATGCATTCACATAGGTGGTACCTTCTGCCTGGAATGTCATCTTCCTTGTCTGTGCCTGGCAAATTTCTATTCATTACTCATAACTTGGCTCAAAGATCACTTCCTCTGGGAAGCACTTCCTGGTTTTCCCCCGTAGGCGAGGCTGCCTCCTTCTTAGCTCTTACAGCATTTGATTCATCCCCCTGTGATAGTACTGTACTGTGGTTATCTTTATCCACACCTGTCTCTCACTAAACTGAGCGCTCTTCGAGGCCAGGCAGAGTGTCTTACTCATCTTTGTTCACTCTAGCACAGAACCTGCCACCCATTAGGTAGGAGAGACTCAATGTTAAATGAATAACTTTGTATCATAGTAATACCCAACCTTCTCTGAGTGCTCACATCCTGCCAAGTGACTATGCTAAGTACTTTACATGTGAAGGAGTTCAGGAGATGCCACCCCAAAATATGCCACTTTGGTATGCTGATTATTTGAACCAAGGGCACTTGGGAAACAGTGGATACAGGCAGAGGCTGTCTCTGAGATCCCCTTATCTGCCTAAAGCTGTCTCCTCCAAAAGGAACGTAATTGTCATGAATACCCTCTCTGGGAATCTTCCCAACCAGGGAAGATTAACTTGGATCACAGGAGAGGAGATCGGAGGCTGACAGCACACCCAGACAATCACCTATTCTTCTGAGGGCTGCTTTGAGACAACTTTTATTACCTGAAAGACTTTTTATCTGCATAACAAGACAACCTCTGTTACCACACATTTCCTTCCCTTGCTCTCCCATAACTCTTGTATTGCCACCAGCCCCCAGGAAGCCCCAAGCCCCTATTCCTTTCTGTAGTTCAGGATGCTGTTTAAGCTTCAATTGAAACAATCCCTATAAACTTCATAAAATTAATCAGGGAAGAAGGGAGGGAGAGAGAAAAAATAAACCAAGCTCGCAGCAAATTCAGCATGAATCATGAGGTCAGCTTGCCCTCTGACTCGCTTCCTTCCTCATAGTTTGCTGCCTACTGCTTCAAAATCATGTAGACCCTGTTACAAGATTATAGTTCCCCTTAATTGTTCTATATCTCATTGCCTATTCTTCTGTAAGCAGCCACATGGCACTTTTTATTGTAGCCATCCTCATCCAAATACCCTGAAGTTTTATAGGTGCAGTTGTCCTAAAAATTGCCCATGGACTCACATCATCTATACTGTTTTGCCTTGCAAACTCAAATTATGAACGAATCCATAGTTGAACAATACTATTAGCCTGATGATAGCAGCAGGAGGCAGACAAATCCCTAGGCAGACAGGGGCGGGTCCTCTGTGAAACCTGACCTTCAAACCAAAGACAGTTTAAAGTCTGAAAACCAAGCTACAAGTCTCAATAAATCCACAGACCGGATTGAGAACCTCTCTTCCTGTTTGGCGTGCTTTCCTCTGATTGATCCCCACCCTTCACCTATTTTACATATACCTACCCTTCCCTAATTGGTTTTTTACACTGTTGTGCCCATCTTTGAGTGGTGTCTTTTTTTAGCCTTTTTTGCACACTCATAAACTAATCAGCACACGCTTCCCCATTCTGAGTCCATAAAAGCCCCGGACTCATTCACACTTTGGGACTACCTGCCTTCAGGTTGTGGGGAGCCTACCTGACTTTGGGTAAAAGGGCTGCCCAACTTGGGTCCCCTCTCCACTGAGAGCTGTTTCATCACTCAGTTTGCCTTGCTCACCCACTGGCTGACAGCATAACCTCATTCTTCTTGGATGTGGGACAAGAACTTGGGACACCCGAATGGTGTGTGTGAACAGAACTGTAACCCTGTAGCACTCCCCTCTGGCTTGCTGAGCAAGCAGGAGAGGGAGCTGCTGGGCACCACATGCCCCCCTTTGTCAGGCTGTGGACAGTGGGATTGAAAGAGCTGTTAGCATGCTGCAACACCCTCTTTGGGGCTTCAAGGTCACTGGCATCCCTGTTCAGGCACTACCACAGTCCCCTCATCCAGACGCCTGTGCCCAAGGTGGAAGTAGGTCGTGGCACACTTGGCCCAGCTGAGGGCTGAGCATGGATCCCATAGTGAGTGGGGGATCTGGGCCGGAGCACAAGCCAAGTGCAACCCACTGGGCTGAGTGAGCAGGGTACCTCCTGTGGAGAGCCCAGGGCTGAGTGAGGCCCAGGCAGGGGCATTGCCGGCCACAGAGGTCTCCAGTGGGCCAAGCAGCACTGAGGTCTCCAAACACTCCCCTAATAGGGATGTGATAGCTTTTAGCTAGTCTTACTAATCTCGCTTTCCCCACAACCATCAACCAAATTGGAGAATTTTTTGTAACTATAGCTTCATTCTCCTGATGTAACTTCAGTATGTGTTAATAGGACTTAACATGTCAATTACAGGCCTCTATTCACTATATATATAAATTATAATACAATGAGGGATATTTACCTTTTACATTAATAGCATTAAACCTTCCTTTACATGAGAAAACACCTTGACGTCCATACATCTTTTACCATTCCTCTTCCTGTCACTGAACCCCAAAATGATTTTGGGCTTCATATATTGTAAATACAGTCGAACCAAAACATTAGATTGCGAGTCTAATAATAGAAGCCTCCAACTTCTTATTTACCAAGAAAGCATGCAAGAACTGCTAATTCATGCCCCCATATCTAACAATAAGGCTCAACTTTTAAAGGATAGAAGCTATTCATTGGCCTTAGGTGCCAAAAAGATTGGTGCAACTCCAAATAAGAGTAATACACGTATATTCTCCTCCTTTAACTTTTCCAATTATTATTACTTCAACTAATATTTACAAAAGTAACTCCTACCTCACCTACATAAAAACCTCCATCACATGAGCCCTTCATTACCAGTCTCATTCCAACTACTACATTTATTTACCTACTTCAGGAAACCATCACCTCAAACTGACACTGAAAGACCACCCAAACCCTAAAACTCTCACTTAGCTTTAAACTAGATTATTTTTCGATAGTATTTATACCAGTAGCACTCTTCATCACAGGGTCGATTATAGAATTTAAATATGATGGCCTGGCACAGTGGCTCGCGTCTATAATCCCAGCACTTTGGGAGGCTGAGGTGGGAGGACCACCTGAGGTAAGGAGTTTGAGACCAGCCTGGCCAACATGCTGAAAATACGAAAATTAGCCAGGCATAGTGGTGTGTACCTGTAGTCCCAGCTACTCAGGAGGCTGAGGCAGGAGAATCGCTTGAACCCAGGAGGTGGAGGTTGCAGTGAGTCAAGATCATGCCACTGCACTCCAGCCTGGGCGACAGAGTGAGACTCCATCTCAAAATAAATAAATAAATATTATATATACACTCAGGCCCTAATATCAGTCATTCTTCAAATATTACTCACATTTCTCATCACCATACTAATTCTAGTCACTACCAACTTTTTGTTGGATGAGAGGGAGCAAGTACTGTATCTTTACTACTAATCAGCTGATGATATGGCTGAACAGATGCTAACACTGCAGCTGTATAAGAAATTCTACATAATTGCATTGGAGACATTGGCTTCACCTTAGCAATAGCATGGTTCCTGTCATTCTCTAATACATGAGAATTTCAACAGATATTTATTCTTAACCCCAACCCCAATATCCTACTAATTGGGCTCCTAGTAGCAGCAACTGGCAAATCAGTTCCATTTGGACTTCATCCATGACTTCCATCAGCCGTGGAAGGCCCAACTCCCATTTCTGCCCTCCTTCATTCTAGCACAATAGTAGTAGCAGGTATCTGCCTACTAATTTGCTTTTACCCCTTAATACAAAATAATATAATCGTTCAGGCACTTACACTATGCTTAGGTGCCATCACCACTTTATTCACAGCAATCTGAGCTCTAACACAAAATGATATCAAAAAAATTGTAGCATTTTCTACCTCAAGTCAACTAGGTCTCAATAGGTACAACTGTCGTTAATCAACTTCACCTAACATTTCTTCATATCTATACTCACACTTTCTTCAAAGCCATAGTGTATATGCTCTGGATCTATTATTCATAAACTAAATAATGAACAAGACATCTTCACTTCGTCCTCACTTATCATTGGCAGCCTCGCAGGTATATGTTGCCTTACAGGCTTCTACTCCAACGATCTCATCATTTAAACCACAAGCACATCATATACTAATGGCTGAGCCCTGTTAATTACACTCATCACCACCTCCCTAAAGGCTGTATACAGTACCCAAATTATTTTCTTCACACTGCTAGGACAGCCTTGCTTTATAACCTTAGTTGTCATCAACAAAAATAACTCAGGCCAGGTGCAGTGGCTCACACCTGTAATCTTGGCACTCTGGGAGGCTGAGGTGGGTGGATCACTTGAGGCCAGGAGTTCGAGACCAGCCTGGCCAACATGGTGAAACCCCACCTCTACTAAATTTACAAAAAATCGGCCGGGCATGGTGGTACTCGCCTGTAATCACAGCTACTTGGGAGGCTGAGACAGCAAAATTGCTTGAACCCAAGAGGCAGGGGTTGCAGTGAACCAAGATCGTGCCACTGCACTCCAGCCTGGGCGACAGAGTGAGACTGCATCTCAAAAACAAACAAACAAACAAAAAACAAAAAGTAACCCTCTTCTAATAAACTAAATTAAATGTCTAGCAATTGGTAGTATTTTTGCTGGATTTTTCATCTCCAACAATATTACTCCTATACCTATTCCCCAAATAACTCTGCCCCTCTTCCTAAAACTTACAGCCCTTGGCATAACTATTATTCTAGGATTTTCAGTAGCAATAGAACTTAATGTGAGCCAGGTGAGGTGGCTCACACCTGTAATCCCAGCACTTTGGGAGGCGAAGGCAGGTGGATCACCTGAGGTCAGAAGTTCGAGACGATCCTGGCCAACATGGCAAAACCCCATCTCTACTAAAAATACAAAAAAGTAGCCAGGCGTGGTGGCTCAGGCCTGTAATCCCAGCTACTCGGGAGGCTGAGGCAGGAGAATGGCTTAAATTTGGGAGGTGGAGGTTGCAGTGACCCGAGATCATGCCACTGCACTCCAGCCTGTTAATGAAAGCAAAACTTTGTCTGAAAGAAAAAAAAAAGAACTAATTTCCTGACTAACAATCTATGACTAACAATCTTAAAATTCCCTCACACACATATAAATTCTCCTACGATATACTGGGGTTCTTCCCAATTACAATACAACACATAACACCATACTCAAACCTCACTGCAAGCCAAAATATAGCATTCCTTCTATGATACTTAATTCAAATAGAAAAAGCAACACCAGACCGAGCGTGGTGGCTCATGCCTATAATCCCAGCACTTTGGGAGGCCAAGGCAGGTGGATCACTTGAGGTCGGGAGTTCGAGACCAGCCTGACCAACATGGAGAAACCCCATCTCTACTAAAAATACAAAATTAGCTGGGCGTGGTGGCACATGCCTGTAATCCCAGCTACTCGGGAGGCTGAGGCAGGAGAATTGCTTGAACCCGGGAGGCGGAGGTTGCGGTAAGCCAAGATTGTGCCATTACACTCCAGCCTGGGCAACAAGAGTGAAACTCCGTCTCAACAAAAAAAGACAAAAAAAAAAAAAAAAAAAAAAAAAGAAAAGAAAAAGCAACACCAAAAAATATAGCCCAGCTCTAAAAACTAACCTCAATCACTGTATCCAGTCAAAAAGGCCTAACCAAACTCTATTTTCTCGCCTTTCTTATCCCAGTATTTCTAATCTTATTCTTAATCATATAACCCGGTTTCCCCAAGTAATCTCAATCACAATAAAAATGCTGACAAAGAGAAACCAGAAACCGCCATTAATCAACTACCATAACTGTACAATGCAGCAGTACCTACAGAATCTTCACAAAGCCCTACTTCTTCACCCTTAAAAACCACCCAATTTTCCATATTTTAATAATCAGTAATAATTTCTACCTCATCATAATGCACTATTCACATAACCATAAATAATTCTAACAATAACCCCAACAACAGGGCACCTCATAACAACACTTGAGCCCCAAGCTTCAGAGTACTCCTCAGTAGCCATTGCTGTAGCACATTTGAAAACCACTATCATTCACCCCAAGTAAATTAAAAAAAAATTAACCCCAGAAAAGCACCACCAAAATTTAACACAATACCACAACCTACTCGTCTACTAATGATCAACCCTAAACCTCCATAAATAGGTGAAGGCTTTGAAGAAAAACCCACAAAGCCCACAACAAAAATTGTACTTAATAAAAACACAGTCTGACAGAGCAGGAGCATCGCCATTTTGGACAAGTCCCTCATTCTAAAGTTCATCTTAGTAGAAAACCGCCTAAATCCAAAGGGTATCAGCCTAATGGCTAAGGTCGGCATGACCATAAACCACAAATAACATCTCCAACCAGAAACATTCCAAACTCCTCCCTGACCACAGACATGCCAGCCTTGAGATAAACACCCCTCCAGCCAGGAAGATGCCAGCTTCGAGATATGCCCCCTCTGGCCGGAAAGATGTCATGCCCAAGATAACCTCCCCTCCTCCCAGAGACATTCCAACCCCACCATAAAACTTCTTCCTCACACAGAAACATTCCAAGCTTGTGATAAGTCCCCCCACCCTAAAACCAATATATACTGTTAGTCCGTAAGAGAAAGTGCTCCTGACCGAAATCAGCCAGGAGTGCCTCTCAGGTTTTATCTAAAGTAAACCTATTTTTAACTGCCAGCTGCGTTTCGTGTTTCTTTCCTCTTTCTTTCTTTCTTTCTTTCTTTCTTTTTTCTTTCTTTCTTTCTTTCTTTCTTTCTCTCTCTCTCTCTCTCTCTCTCTCTCTCTCTCTCTCTCTCTTTCTTTTTTTAGATGGAGTTTCACTCTTGTTGCCCAGGCTGGAGTGCAATGGTGTGATCTTGGCTCACTGCAACCTCCGCCTCCCGGGTTCAAGCGATTTTCCTGCCTTAGCCTCCTGAGTAGCTGGGATTACAGGCATGCACCACCACCCCTGGCTAATTTTTGTATTGTTAGTAGAGACGGGGTTTCTCCATGTTGACCAGGCTGGTCTCAATCTCCTGACCTCATGATCCACCTGCCTCAGCCTCCCAAAGTGCTGGGATTATAGGCATGAGCCTCTGTGCCCAGCTCCTCTTTCTTTAACTCTTACACAGTCTATGTCATAATTTTCACATGGAATTTAGCCATGACCAATGACATGAAAAATCATCATTGTGCTTGTGATGGTCAATAGTGAGTGTCAACTTGATTGGATTGAAGGATACAAAGTATTGATCCTGGATACAAAGTATTTATCCTGGGTGTGCCTGTGAGAGTGCTACAAAAGGAGATTAACATTTGAGTCAGTGGGCTGGAAAAGGCAGACCCACACTTAATCTGGGTGGGCATCATCGAATCAGCTGCCAGTGCAGCTAGAATGCAAGAGGGCAGAAAAATGTGAAAGGAGAGACTGGCCTAGCCTCCCAGCCTACATCTTTCTCCCATGCCAGATGCTTCCTGCTCTTGAACATCAGATTCCAAGATCATCAGTTTTGGAACTCGGACTGGCTCTCCTTGCTCCTCAGCCTGCAGACAGCCTATTGTGGGACCTTGTGATCATGTGAATTCATACTTAATAAACTCTCATATATATACATATATATAAAAGGAATATATATGATGAAATATATATATATATATATTCCATTAGTTCTGTCCCTCTAGAGAACCCTAATACAGTACTTCAACTATAAGAACTCTAGTGACCAACATCCGAAAAACCCACCGCTTAATAAAACTTATTAATCACTCATTTATTGACCTATCAGCACTACCAAACATTTCTGCATGATGAAATTTTGGCTCTCTTCTAGGTGTCTGCCTGGCCCTACAAATTATTACAGGACTGTTCCTAGCCATACACTATACATCAGATATAATAGCTGCTTTCTTCTCCATCACACACATCTGTTGAGATGTAAATTATGGCTGATTTATCCAATATCTACATGCCAATGGAGCATCAATATTCTTCATCTGCTTCTTCTTACATGTAGGATGAGGCTTATATTATGGGTCTTATCCTTGCCTAGAAACCTGAAACACTGGTATTATTTTATTATTTGCTATAATAGTACAGCATTTATAGGTTATGTCCTGCCATGAGAATAGATAAACTTTTGAGGTACAACAGAAATCACAACCTCGTATAAGTTATTCCATATACTGGCACTGATCTTGTGCAGTGAATTTGATGGGGCTTTTCAGTTGACAAGGCCACCCTCACATGATTCTTTGCCTTCACTTCATCTTACCCTTTGCTATTGTAGCCCTAGTAGCTGTCCACCTTTTATTTCTCCACAAGACAGGATCTAACAACCTGTCAGGAGTTTCATCAGATTCTAACAAAATTCCATTTCACCCCTACTAATACAAAGACATCTTAAGCCTGATCCCCTTTCTTCTATTACTACTTTATTCTCACCTGACCCATTCATTCTCACCTGACCAACTAGACTCCAGCAAATCCCCTCAATACACCACCCTACATTAAACCAGAGTGATACTTTTTGTTTGCCTACACAGTTCTACATTCTGTCCCTAACAAACTAAGAGGGGTACTGACCTTTGTCCTCTCCATTCTTATCCTAACTATTGTTCCAATACTTCACATATCCAAGCAGCGAAGCATGATATTTCAACCATTAAGTCAATGTTGTGTTGAATGTTAGTAGCGGGCCTTCTTTTTTTTTTTTTTTTTTTTTTGAGATGGAGTCTCGCTCTGTCTGGCTGGAGTGCTGTGGCCTGATCTCCGCTCACTGCAAACTCTGCCTCCCAGGTTCACGCCATTCTCCTGCCTCAGCCTCCCAAGTAGCTGGTACTACAGGTGCCCGCCACCACGCCCGGCTAATTTTTTTGTATTTTTAGTAGAGACGTGGTTTCACCGTGTTAGCCAGGATGATCTCGATCTCCCGACCTCGTGATCCACCTGCGTCGGCCTCCCAAAGTGCTGGGATTACAGGCGTGAGCCACCGCGCCCGGTCAGTAGCAGACCTTCTTAAGCTTGCATGAATCAGAGGCGAGGCTTCATCATCGTCGGCTAAGCAGCATCTATTGCATATTTTTCTCTCATCCTGGTTTTTATGTTACTCACTAGTCTAATAGAAAATAAGTTACTCAAATGAAGAAGTCCTTGTAGTATAACTAAATTACTCTGGTCTTGCAAACCAAAAATGGAGGGCCCTCCTCCCCAGGACAGTTTCAAGGAGGAAGCTTCCTGCTTCACCACCAGCACCCAAAGCTTAAGTTGTACCTTAACTATCCCCTGATTTCTCTACTTGGGAGTACAATAATTTTATTTTAACTGCTATGTCAGTATTGAAGAATCCACAAAAATTAATATTACAACTATGTACGTTGCTCATTCCTGCTCCACCCCAAGAATTAACGTACCAGTATCATATATGCTTAATCATACATTGTACATTGATGTATTGTCATACATTAAATTCCTACTTCCATGAATATCCAGCAAGAACAATAATGCCATAATAGCCTATCATACATTTATTGAACATATCACAAGGACAGATTTGCATACACACCCATTGTCCAGTACAGCAAATCCTTAATATTACATAGGACATTCAGTCATTTATTGTACATAGCACATCCAAATCAAATCATTCCCTGTCAACATGCTTATGACCTCCAATTCACCTTCTTAAACTACCAACCTTCGAGAAATCAGAAGCCCATCCGGGAAGTTCCACCCTTCTTGCTCCAGGCCCATAACACTTGGGTGTGACTTATACTGAAATTAAACCTGGCATCTGGTTCTTCAGGGCCATGGACACTAAGATTGCCAGCTTATTCCTCTTAAATAAGACATCTCAATGGAACAATGACTAATCACCTCATGATCACTCATGGGAGCACTGTCATGCATTTGGTATTTTTAAAATTTGGGGATGTTATGATCCAGCATGGTGGGAGCCTGAACCCAGCCAAATCAATTGTAGCTGTACTTAAATTGAATATTATGAATCAACATTTATAACCATAAGGTGCTAATTCATTCATGCTTGATGAACATAATAATAATAAAGTGCACAACTTGAACATTATAAAATACTAAGTTTTCCATTTGCGATATGTTTTTCAGGTCCTGTATGCCAGTAAAAATACTGACATCAGCTGGGGTGAAGAACCCCACAAGAAGCTGACTCACCAAAGAATGCAGTTTGCACATCCTGATTATTTCATCCCCCTTACCCCAAACAAGCAATGGCCCCAATTCTCCAGCCCCCTTACCCTCCAGGATCCCCTTAGAAACCCCAGCCCAGAGCTCCTTGAGAGGATTGATTTGAGGGTCTCCTGCCATCTCCTCACTTGGTGCCATGCAATCACTAGACTCTTTCTCTGCTGCAAACCCTTCTGTTTCAGTGTATTGGTATGTTACTGCACAGTGGGCATACAAACCTGTTGGTCCTATAACACAGTAATCTGACCCTTCTACAAGTCTCATAATTTGTGGGATTCCCATACATATGTATGTAATGAAATAGGTTTTTAAAATCCAGTTAATCTGTCTCATATCCATTTAATTTATAGCCCGGCCAAGGAACATAGAAGGGTGGAGGAAAGCCTATTTTTACTCCCCTATAGTTGGCACCCAACCCAGGGCCTCACTGGAAGGGACCAGCTTGCTCCACAAATGCTGAAACTATAGGATTCTGGGACCCCTGACGAAAATGCTAGCCACAGGTAAGATTTCTGACCACATCAGGTTTTCAGGTCTCTTCCTTCAGAGTCTGGTTGAAGCAAGAGTTTTGAGTCTCTTTGTCTTACCCTTTCTAAATTTGGTTCAGCAGAAGAAATGTGTGGGAACTAGTTCTTTTTTTCTTTCTTTTTTTTTTTTTTTGACAAGAGTCTCACTCTGTCACTCAGGCTGGAATGCGGTGGCATGATCTTGACTCACTACAATCTCTGCCTCGTGGGTTCAAGCGATTCTCATGCCTCAGTCTCCCCAGTAGCTGAGATTACAGGTGTGCACCAGCACACCCTGCCAATTTTTGTATTTTTAATAGAGATGGGGTTTTGTCTTGTTGGCCAGGCTGGTCTCAAACTCCTGGCCTCAAGTGATCTGGCCACCTCAGCCTCTAAAAGTGCTGAGATTACAGGTATGTGCCACTGCATCTGGCCACTGAACTAGTTCCTGTATAAGGATTCTAGTATTTTGGGGAGGGGAGTATGACTATTCTTGTTTTCTGATCCCTTTCCTCCCAGATATGGCCTTTGTTTTCCATTTATTTTGTCTTTCATGTCATGTGTCATGAGGAATAGAAACATAGGGCAGGACATGGGAACAGGCCCTTATAAACCTGTCGTTCAAGCTGGCCTCACAGATTGGTGAGTTTAGAGTTCTCACCAAAGTGGTGTGAGTTTAGACAAAATTTGGTGTGGGTCCCAGAGACAAATAAACTGGATGAGGTTCTCCTTTCATCTTGTTTTATGTCCTGAGAGCTTGGCTTTCTGACCAGAGAACACTCTCTCTGATATCTGCCATCTGGTGGAGTGGGGCTCAAGTATGGGCTTGTATCAGGCAGCCAGTCAAACAGGTTGGAACCTGAGACAAGAAGTGACAAGCAGCATTCTCTTTGACTGACCATGTCAACTTTCAGGAGAGTCTGTCACAATAGGCAGTCCCAGTCCATAAGGGGCTTTTGTTGTTTTAACCTTCATTGCTTGGTTAGTGCTTGGCAATTCCCATCCCAATATCACTTGCCTAGTGTTAAAGACCAGGAGGTTTGTGACTGGAGGCATCCCACATTCTGTGGATGATATAGTTTGGACATGTGTCCCCACCCAAATCTCGTATTGAAATGTAATCCCAGCCTGGGGCGGTGGCTCATGCCTGTAATCCCAGCACTTTGGGAGGCCGAGGCAGGAGGATCACCTGATGTCAGGAGTTCTAGACCAGCCTGGCCAACATGGCAAAATCCCGTCTCTACTAAAAATACAAAAATTAGCCCAGTGTGGTGGCAGGCGCCTGTAATCCCAGCCACTTGGGAGACTGAGGCAGGAGAATTGCTTGAACCTGGGAGGCAGAGGTTTCCATGAGCCGAGATTGTGCCACTGCACTCCAGCCTGGGCAACAGAGCAATACTCTGTCTCAAAAATAAATGAATAAATAAAATAAAATAATAAAAATAAATAAAATAAAGAAATGTAATCCCCATTGCTGGAGGTGGGGACTAGAGGGAGGTGATTGGATTATGGGGGTGGATTTCTCATGAATAGTTTAGCATCATTCCCCTTTGTATTTTCCTCATGATAGCGAGTGAGATCTGATCATTTAAAAGTGTGTGGCACCTCCCCCTCGCTTTCTTGCTCTTGCTTTCACCATGTGACCTGCCTGCTATCCCATTGCCTTCTGACATGATCGTAAGTTTCCTGAGGCCTCACCAGAAGCCAAGCTGATGCCAGCATCATGCTTCCTGTACAGCCAGCAGAATCGTGAACCAATTAGACCTCTTTATAAATTACCCAGTCTCAGGTAGTTCTTTATAGCAATGCGAGAACAGACTAATACAGGTAACTTTTATTTTCTTAACCTTAGGGTACATCTTAGTTGATAGAATCTATTTTGGTCTCTCAGATCACATATTCTAAACCTGGAAAGTTAGAATAACTTTTGGGTTAACTCTACATCTTTCTGTGAAAAGACTTATTGGTTTGAGTCACTTTTAGGATAACTGAATTGACTATACTAAAAAAATGTATTTTCAGAGGGCTCTTCTAAACAACTATTTATTGGTACCTATGAGAAGGTCAGATTGAAAAAAGGGCATAAAGGGGTATAACAGCTAGCTTTAGAGATACCCTTAGCAAGATCAAAAAGCAGAAATCAGATTAGAACAAAGTTAAAATCCTTTTAACTCATTGTAAATTCTACTTCTCTGCCCTCTTATACTTCCCCAACTCCCTGTCTCTGACCCTTCAGAATATCTTTTGGATCTCATGGTCCTAATTTAAAACTCCCCTCCTCCAAATCCAGCTCCATTTCCTCATTACATTCCTTTAGCTAAGGAGAGAAACATTTGTAAGAATTGCTTTGAATTATGACTTTTGGTTTTGGAGTACCCATTTGGTAGTGATCCTTTCCCTCTTGTGGACAGCTATTGTTTTCCTGTTTGTCTCATTTTTGTGTCTTGAGAACTTGGTTTAACTTTCTGCCTGTTAGAGGCACATGGGTTATCAGGCCTGCATGTATAAGCAGCCAATCAAAAGGTTGGGAGCACCCCGAAGTATGGCTGGACAGGAATGTGGGTTGTGCCCCATTTGAGGCTAGTGTACCTACTGTTGCCAGCTCTCAGGATCATCGTCTTAAGGTTTTCTTCTGGCTGTCTTTGGGAGTGGTTTTGTATCTTGGAAGGGCTGCATCTTCTTGCTCCCTCTCTGGAGATGCCTCATATGTCCATGGTTAAAGCCAAAAGAGGCTTATTAGTTTTGGTTTGAGTGATCTATTAGGTATACCTTTGGTTTAGAACTTTGGTTTATATATATTCAGAGCATAATAGGAACTGTTTTTTTTTGGGGGGGGTGGGCCTTCTCTCTTGAGCTAAAATGGAACTATATACTCAGAACGAAAGAAAACAGATTATTAAAACATTCCAAAGATGAACACCTGTAAATCTAGAACAGAGGAATCTTTTAATTTCCATTTTAGTTGGAAATCTCCCTGATATAAAAGAGCAAATTATAGATAATGTAATCAGATGGGTTGGTCAACCCCTTGATATAATTCAGCCTGCAACCTAATTTTTGGGGGAATTAAAAACAGCAGTCCTTGTCTTACAAATTGAGTCCTTACAAAAACATGAATGTGCCTCTAGAAGCATTTCAAAGCCCACCTATCCTTATTATCAATCTCCAAACTTCACTTATTCATCTCAAGATGTCTGCAGAGACTTTAAAAAATTAAAGCGTTGGAAACAGAATGGTCCTACACTTAAGAAAAAGAAAGAAAAATGTAAAAAGTAACTACACTAGACCTCTAATAGGCAAACATGCCCCCTCCTTCTTGGTGAAAACTTACATTCTTTCTCTGTGCCTTTGAGATGTAACTTTCTACTCTGTCTTATCCCTTTTGAAATGCAAACTTTAGGAAGATGATTCTCAGCAATAAACAAACAACAACAACAAAAAACCTGAAAAATCCTTTTTTTTTTTTTTTTTTGAGACGGAGTTTCACTCTTGTTGCCTAGCCTGGAGTTCAGTGGCATGATATCGGTTCACTGCAACCTCCACCTCCCAGATACAAGCGATTCTCCTTTCTCAGCCTTCCAGGTAGCTCGGATTACAGGCATGTGGCACCACGTCGGGCTATTTTTTTTGTATTTAGTAGAGACAGGGTTTCACCATGTTAGGCTGGTCTTGAACTCCTGACCTCGGGTGATACCCCTGCCTCAGTTTCCCAAAGTGCTGGGATTACAGACGTGCACCACTGCGCCCGGCCTGAAAAAAAAATCTTAAAAAATTCTTTTCTATTAACAGTAAAAAGCTTTAGCCGGCTGGGTGCGGGGGCTCACGCCTGTAATCCCAGCACTTTGGGAGGCCGAGGTGGGCGGATTATCTGAGGTCAGGAGTTGGAGACCAGCCTGGCCAACATGGGAAACCCCGTCTCTACTAAAAACTACAAAAATTAGCCGGGCGTGATGGTGGGCGCCTGTGATTCCAGCTACTTGGGAGGCTGAGGCAGAAGAATCACTTGAACCAAGGAGGCAGAGGTTGCAGTGAGCCAAGATTGTGCCATTGCCCTCCAGCACGGGTGACAGAGTGAAACTGCATCTTTAAAAAACAACAACAACAACAAAAAACCTTTAGCCTTGTGAGTAGGTAACCTTAATTTGTTCTATTTTTGGGGGTCAGAAACACAATTTACATAAAAATATAAGTGAGGATAAATCAGTGAGTTTATATTACTATATTTTACTGCCTCAAGACTAAAACTTTTAAAGTAAAATGCCATAAGATCTTTATTTGTGTTTATTTGTATGCCTATGTATGCTTATGGATGTGTATACACAAGCATGTTTGCATGTTATGTCTACATGATATAAAATCTCTTAATTTTTTGTTTGAGACGTAGTCTTGCTTTACCACCCAGGCTGGAGTGCGGTGGTGTGACCTCGGCTCACTGCAATCTCCACCTCCCAGGTTCAAGCGGTTCTCCTGCCCCAGCCTCCTGAGTAGCTGGGATTACAGGTACGCGCCACCACGCTCGGCTAACTTTTGTATTTTTAGTAGAGATGGGGTTTTGCCATGTTGGCCAGGCTGGTCTTAAACTCCTGACCTCAGGTGATCCACCCGCCTTGGTGTTCCAAGGTGCTGGGGTTACAGGGGCCTGCCAGCAGGCCTGGCTAATTTTTGTATTTTTAATAGAGACTAGGTTTCGCCATGTTGGCCAGGCTGGTCTTGAACTCCTAAGCTCAAGTGATCTGCCTGCCTTGGCCTCCCAAAGTGCTGAGATTACAGGCATGAGCCACCATGCCAGGCCCATGTTATAAAATCTCTTAAAGGAGTTCTATTCAAATTGGCTGTAGACATCAGCTGGGCATGGTGGCTCATGCCTGTAATCCCAACTATTTTGGGAGGCTGAGATGTGAGGATCATTTGAGCTCTAGAATTCAAGACCAGCCTGTGCAACATAGTGAGACCTTATGTCTACTTAAAAAAAAAAAAATTAGCAGGGCATGGTTGTGTGTGTCTGCAAGTGTCAGCTGCTTGGGAGGCTGACGTGGGAGAGTTGCTTGAGCTTGGCAGATGAGGCTGTAGTGAGCTATGATTGCACCACTGCACTACATCCAGCCTGGCTGAGAGAGCAAAACCATGTCTCAAACAAACAAAAACCAAAAACCAAATTGACTTAGAGGTAAATGAGTGCTTACCTAAATGGAAAACTAAAACTGCTAGAAATATGGGAACTAACCCAAATATTTTTCAAGTTTATGTGACTTGGGTAAATCTTTGGTAAATAAGACTAGCTTGATACTGTTGGTTTAACGAAGACAGCTGCATCTTCTGAGCTGTCAACAAGAAACAAACGAATAAACAACAAAAAAAACCAAAACAACACCCGTGTAATTTGCTTTGGTGATGACTGCCTGATGTTCATATGCTGTAAAAATAGTTAATAGTGGCAGGCACAGTGGCTCATGCCTGTAATCTCAGCACTTTGGGAGGCTGAGGCTGGTGGATTGCTTGAGGTCAAGAGTTTGAGATCAGCCTGGCCAATATGGTGAAACCCCGTCTCTACTCAAATACAAAAATTAGCTGGGTGTGGTGGCACACACCTGTAATCCCAGCTACCAGGGAGGCTGAGGCAGGATAATTGCTTGAACCCAGGAGGTTGCAGTGAGCCAAGATTGTGCCACTGCACTCCAGCCTGGGCTACAGAGCAAGACTCTGTCTCAAAAACAAAAAAAGAAAAAGTTAATAGTGAAATAACTTGAGATGATGGCTAGTTTTGTCTAATGTCTCATGAAATTTTTATGGGTAATCCAAACACAACTGTTATGAATGAGTAAATTAAATAAGATGTAAATAAAATTTATAAATAAACTTAAACAATAATTATGTTTTATTATATGTTTACTTAAAAAGTTTCCCAAATCTCTTTGGTAACTCCTACCTACAGAGTTTTGCTAAGTTAAATTGAATGTTGGCTATTCACTGAACATCCAGATCATTTCCAAATAAGATAAAATATTAAAACATTAATTTCTGAACATAAGTTTATTTACTTTTGGCTTCTTGAATTCTATAGAAGTACAAAATATATTTTGGATCTGTTAGTAAATATGTCCTGTTCCACAACGAAAAATTGTTCTATGAGAAAACATGTTTGCAAAAATTATGAAATGTGTATTAATAAAGTGTTGGTACATGACAGTTCAAAATTGCTTACTTCCTAGGTTACTATATTAGTCTGTTTTCACACTGCTATAAAGAACTTCCCTGAGGCTGGGCAATTTATAAAGGAAAGAGGTTTAATTGACTCACAATTCCACATGGCTGGGGAGTCCTCAGGAAACTTACAATGAAGCACCTTCTTCATAAGGTGGCAGAAGGGAGAAGTGAGAGTGCAAGAAAAACTGCCACTCTAAAAACCATCAGATCTCGAGGCTGGGTGCAGTGGCTCATGCCTGTAATCCCAGCACTTTGGGAGGCCAAGGCAGGCAGATCACTTGAGACCAGGAGTTCGAGACCAGCCCAGCCAACGTGGCGAAACTCTGTCGACACTAAAAAAATGCAAAACTTAGCCAGACATGGTGGTATGTGCCTGTAATCCCAGCACCTTGGGAGTCGGAAGCAGGAGAATCACTTGAGCCTGGGAGGTGGAGGTTGCAGTGAGCCTAGATTGAGCCACTGCACTCCAGCCTGGGTGACAGACCGAGACTCAAAACAAAACAAAACAAATCAGATCTTGTGAGAATTCACTCACTATCACAAGAACAGCATAGGGGAAACTGCCCCCATAATCCAATCACTTCCCTCCCTGGACACATGGGGATTACAGGTCCCTCCCCTGACACTGTGGGGATTACAATTCCAGATGAGATTTGGGTGGGGACACAGAGTCAAACCATATAGGTTTCTAAGACTTAAAATCCTAATATGTAATCAAAACTACAAGAAATAAGAGAACATTGTATACAAAATGTACAAAGAAAGATGATCTATGGTACGAAAATGTGGTTTTTTTTGTTGTTGAGGGAAACCATTAGAAATGCTTGTTCCTCGGTGCCACAAAGAAATAACACTCGAACATAAATTTAATTCTCTCAGCAAGGACATTTTTACTTTCTGCAGAAAGGGTGCCTCTTGCAGATGGAACAATGGTGAGAGCACACTTGAACAAAGGAAAAGCAGACATATTTATCCCTTGTGCATTTGGGTTGTCCTTACTGCTGTGTCCTGCATCCATTGGCTGGAGCTGGGCCTCACAGTCTTAAACTGATACCCGATTTGCTAATAGCCTAAATCTTTCCTAAATAGGTAAGTGTAAGGGAGAACAAAGAAGGAGAGGAAGTTGCTTATGAAAGGTTTAAGGAAGCAACAACATTTCCAAATGAGGAAGGCGGGTAAGCTATGAGCTAAGACTTGCCTGGGTATGTCCAGACATGCCTGAGTAAAGCCAAAGCAACTAACTGGGCTAAAGTATAAGAACTGGTAGTTGATAGGAGGCTTTAGAGTAAGAAGGTATTATTCCTAGTGTCTATTATTTTATTTTTAAACCAAGATAAGCTTTGAAGAGGAACTTTTCTACTTTCTACAGAAAGATAGTTTTGTCCATTTGGGAGGTTATTTAAAGATTGTTTCAGAACAAATGAAGAAAAGATGGACAAAAATTTAATGGATGTGAAATTGGGAAGAGAGAGAGTAAGTGAGAGAGAATCTTGTGTGGTCAAACTGACTAAAATTTAATGAAATGTTTTTTTTTTTTTTGAGATGGAGTCTCGCTGTGTCGCCCAGGCTGGAGTGCAGTGGCATGATCTCGGCTCACTGCAAGCTCTGCCTCCCGGGTTCAGTCCATTCTCCTGCCTCAGCCTCCTGAGTAGCTGGGACTACAGGCGCCCGCCACCACGCCCGGCTAGTTTTTTGTATTTTTAGTAGAGAGGGGGTTTCACCGTGTTAGCCAGGATGGTCTGGATCTCCTGACCTCGTGATCCGCCCGCCTCGGCCTCCCAAAGTGCTGGGATTACAGGCTTGAGCCACCGCGCCCGGCCAAGACATATTAACAAGGCTTGATTGAAATGTCGTATTTTCTGATATGACTAAATAATTTAGGGAACTAAGGTTGACTTTATAAAACCAATAAAGCCCTTGGGGAAAAAACTGGCCTGGTATCTTGAACACACACTTCATCTTGTTGCCTTACGGGTAAGTTATTTCCTGGCAAGCCCAGGAACCTCAAAATATTTTGGGGACCTTGAGAAGAGAGGAATTCATACAAATCTACAAATATTACAGGCAAAATTTGATGATGAGTCTTCAGTTTGGCTTTATAGCCTCAAGAGGCTTTCAAAAGTCCAATCTGTAATTCCTTATTAAAAGCTCCAGACTTAAAATAGACTACAAGATCAATTACTATTTCTTTTTTTTTTTTTTTTTTTTGAGACAGGGTCTCACTCTGTCGCCCGGGCTGGAATGCAGTGGTGCGATCTTGGCTCACTGCAACCTCCACCTCCTGGGTTCAATGATTCTCCCACCCCAGCCTCCTGAGTAGCTGGAACTACAGGCATGCACCACCACGCTTGGATAATTCAATCACCATTCTTGCAGCACTTATATGAATAATCAGGCCAAAACTTATGAAAATAAATTATTTTGTAAATAAATTGGTCTTACTGTGATTATCTTTGGTAGAAATGGGGGTGACTGTAGACAGAAAAATTATGTTTCAAAAGAAAATTACAGTGCACCCATTATTAGATCTTAGTTCATTCTTTTTGAGAATTTACTATTTACCTGTAAACTAGACTAAATCTTGAATTCTTCTAGTTTCTCCAGTGTCTGGCTATGACTCTGCAAACTAATATTTACAATTTTTCTCGTACCCTGATGACTTGTAATTTCTGAAATTAAAACTGCCCTTTCCAGAAGCCCTGAAAGCTGAAGCTGTATGACTTGATAGAAATGTCGGAGAAATCACCACAACAACTTATACATGGATAAACATTGTGCCTGTTGATGTATGGACTATTCAGAAAGTTCACTGTAACACTTGATGCCAACTGCAAACCAGGAAAATGGGTCATATTGCCACTGCCTGCCCCTACTCCAACTGAAAATGCTTGAAGTTTAATATCTAGAAATCTTCTCAACTGGTTGCCCTCCAGACTCAGAAACTACTTTATAGAGGCTGGGTACAGTGGCTCACGCCTGTAATCCTAGCACTTTGGGAGGCTGAGGCAGGCAGGTCACTTGAGGTCGGGAGTTCAAAACCAGCCTGGTCAACATGATGAAACCCCCTCTCTATGAAACTAGGCCTCATAAAACTTAGAAACTAGGCCTCATATAGAAAAAAAAAATTTAACACCAGGTGGCTCTGGATAGGGTCCCACCCTGCCTCGATAAGGACCCACCCTGATAGGGTCCCACCCTGCCAATTCCGGGGGTCCCACCCTGCCTCGAAGTTCCCGGAATCAACAACTCCAGGAAAAAACCTCATAAGGTCCTGCTCTAACCAATTAGCATAAGACACCTTGCTCAGGCCATAGCTAGACCCAATCATTTTGCGCCTTAAGCTTTGTTTGAATTTCACGCCATAAGCTATGTTTGAACTTGTGTTTGCCTATATAAACAACCTGTAACAAGCAGTCGGGGTCCCAGGGCCAACTTAGAGCTTGGGACCCTAGCGCGCTAGTAATAAATAACTCTCTGCTGTGAATCTCGTGTCGGTGATCCTTCGCAGCAACCCCTGCCCAGGAAGGAATCGACAGTTCGGTTCCAACATTTGGTGCATTGACCGGAAACTGGGGTCATCCGAGGACCCCCGACCCATCCGGCGGAGACCCATCTGGCCCGGGCCACGGACTGCTGACTGAACGGACCTACCAGGTACTTTCGTTTTGTTCTGTCTGTCTTGCCGGCTAACTCTGAACTCTGGGGAGTACTCCTTCTGAATTAAGTGGGGAAGGGGGACAGACGTGTCCAGCACCTTCCCACTCACGCCCCGGGGGACGCCCTGGAGGTAGTCTGGGAGAAGGCTGATGACTCAGTCAGCCTTCTCAAATCTGTAGGCAGGTCGCCCCTGCCATCTGAATATTTTGTGATCTTGTGGCGCCACTCTCTGGCCGCGTGGCTTCTCCTTACTTGTCTGGTCTTTGTTTTTGTTTCTTTCGTTTTGTCCTTGTTATACGTGGACGGAATGGGACAGACGTTGACGACTCCTTTGTCTCTAACCTTGACTCACTTCCCTGACGTCCAGGCTCGAGCCCCCCATCTCTCTGTAGAAGTCCGTAAGGGACGATGGAAAACATTCTGCTCGTCCGAATGGCCAACCCTCCATGGGGAGTGGCCCCGGGACGGAACATTTAACCTCTCAATTATCTTGCAGGTTAAAGCAAAAGTGATGGATCCTGGGCCACTCGGACACCCGGACCAGGTGGCCTACATAATTATTTGGGAGGATCTGGTCCGAAATCCTCCCTCTTGGGTGAAACCCTTCCTCCATCCCCCTTCCCCATCCCAATCTACCCTCCTTGCCTTAGAAGCCCCAAAGAATTGGAATCCGGACCCGCCTAAGCCAGTCCTCCCAGATGAACCCCAGAGGGATCTCCTCCTTCTTGACCCCCTGCCTCCTCCACCTCAGAACCCCCTTCTGGGACCTCCACCTTATGCTTCACCCTTGCCCCCTGTCTTGTCCCCAGCTCTTTCCTCTACCACCTCGGCCCCTACCCTTTCTCCAACTTCTCCCTCGGCCCCTCCCTCCACCCCGTCTCCTTCTCCAGCCCCGCCCAAACTCACCCCTCGGACGCCGCCGCCGACACCTCCTCATCTCCGCTTGTGGCGGACTGAGGACCCAGAGGGCCCTTCTACTTGGCAATCCTCCCTTTTTCCCCTCCGTACTGTCAATCGTACGGTCCAGTACTGGCCCTTCTCTGCCTCTGACCTCTACAACTGGAAAACCCATAACCCTTCCTTTTCCCAAGACCCCCAGGCCCTAACCTCGTTGATAGAATCCATTCTCCTCACTCACCAGCCCACTTGGGATGATTGCCAGCAACTCTTGCAGGTCCTCCTAACCACTGAAGAAAGGCAGCGAGTCCTCCTGGAGGCCCGGAAAAATGTGCCAGGACCAGGAGGCCTCCCAACCCAACTTTCCAATGAAATAGACGAGGGATTTCCCCTCACCCACCCAGACTGGGACTATGAAACGGCACCAGGTAGGGAGAGTCTCCGAATCTATCGCCAGGCTCTGTTGGCGGGTCTCAAAGGGGCAGGAAAGCGCCCCACAAATTTGGCCAAGGTAAGGACCATAACTCAGGAAAGGGACGAAAGCCCGGCAGCCTTCATGGAAAGGCTTCTGGAAGGGTTCCGAATGTATACCCCATTCGATCCAGAGGCCCTAGAACATAAGGCTACCGTAGCTATGGCATTCATAGACCAAGCTGCATTAGATATAAAAGGAAAACTCCAAAGACTAGATGGAATCCAAACCTATGGATTACAGGAATTGGTTAGGGAGGCAGAAAAAGTATATAATAAGAGAGAAACCCCTGAGGAAAGGGAAGCCAGGTTAGTGAAGGAACAGATGGAGCGAGAGGATCGTAGGGACCGAGTGAGAGATAAGCATTTAACAAAAATCCTGGCGGCAGTTGTGAAAGAGAAAGGACCAGGGAGAGAGGGAGAGAAGCGAAGGCGGCCAAAAGTGGAAAAAGACCAGTGTGCCTACTGCAAAGAACGGGGACATTGGATCAAAGATTGCCCCAAGCATCCTAAAGACCAAAAGAAACCTGCCGCTGTCCTCACCCTAGGTGAAGATAGCGAATAGGGGTGTCAAGGCTCTGGAGCCCCCCCCGAGCCCCGGCTAACTCTCTCTGTAGGGGGGCAACCCACCACCTTCTTGGTGGACACAGGCGCCCAACATTCAGTTTTGACAAAGGCAGACGGGCCCCTGTCTTCCCGCACATCCTGGGTCCAGGGGGCAACAGGGGGAAAATTGCACAAGTGGACTAACCACCGGACAGTTAATCTTGGACAAGGAATGGTGACACATTCCTTCTTGGTGGTACCTGAATGCCCCTACCCCCTCCTAGGGCGAGATCTTCTGACCAAGCTCGGAGCCCAAATCCATTTCTCCGAGACAGGGGCCCAGGTATTAAATCGGGACGGTCAGCCCATCCAAATCTTAACTGTGTCTCTGCAAGATGAGCATCGGCTTTTCGACGCTCCGGTCATCACTAGCCTCCCTGATATTTGGTTGCAAGATTTTCCCCAAGCTTGGGCGGAAATGGGAGGACTCGGGCTAGCTAAGTATCAAGCCCCAATCATAATTGATCTAAAGCCCACGGCGGTGCCCGTGTCTATCAAGCAATATCCCATGAGCCGAGAGGCTCATATAGGAATTCGGCAGCACATTAACAAATTTCTAGAACTCGGAGTGTTGCGACCTTGTCGCTCGCCCTGGAACACTCCTCTTTTGCCAGTAAAAAAGCCTGGTACTCAGGATTACAGGCCTGTCCAAGACTTGAGAGAAATTAACAAAAGAACCATGGACATCCATCCCACGGTCCCCAATCCTTACAACTTACTCAGCACCTTAAAACCAGGCTATAACTGGTATACAGTATTAGATTTAAAAGATGCTTTCTTCTGTTTACCTCTGGCCCCCCAAAGCCAAGAACTCTTTGCCTTTGAGTGGAAGGATCCTGAGAAAGGAATTTCGGGCCAATTGACCTGGACCCGGCTTCCCCAAGGATTCAAGAACTCTCCCACTCTCTTCGATGAGGCTCTTCATCGAGACCTGACCGACTTCCGGACCCAAAATCCAGACGTGACTCTACTCCAGTATGTGGATGACCTCCTCTTGGCTGCTCCTACAAAGGAAATCTGTATACAAGGTACCAGGCATCTACTCCAGGCACTGGGTGAAAAAGGATACCGGGCATCCGCCAAGAAGGCACAGCTCTGTCAGACCAAGGTAACATATCTGGGGTATATCCTGAGTGAAGGGAAAAGGTGGCTCACCCCTGGGCGCATAGAGACAGTGGCTCGCCTTCCACCACCACGAAATCCCAGGGAGGTACGTGAATTCTTGGGAACTGCTGGGTTCTGTCGCTTGTGGATACCCGGTTTTGCTGAACTGGCCGCCCCCCTTTATGCACTCACCAAGGAGAGCACCCCTTTCACCTGGCAGACAGAGCATCAATTGGCTTTTGAGGCACTAAAACAAGCACTCTTGTCTGCCCCGGCCCTTGGGTTACCGGACACCTCAAAGCCCTTTACCCTCTTCCTGGATGAGAGGCAAGGAATTGCCAAAGGGGTCTTGACCCAAAAATTAGGGCCTTGGAAAAGACCGGTAGCATACCTGTCTAAGAAGCTAGACCCTGTGGCGGCCGGCTGGCCCCCGTGTCTCCGTATCATGGCAGCCACCGCTATGCTGGTCAAGGACTCTGCTAAGTTAACCCTTGGGCAGCCACTGACTGTTATTACCCCACATGCTCTAGAGGCCATAGTGTGGCAGCCCCCGGACCAGTGGATACCCAACGCACGCCTAACCCACTACCAGGCCCTCCTACTGGACATGGACCACGTCCAGTTTGGCCCTCCGGTCACCCTAAACCCTGCTACGCTGCTGCCGGTACCAGAAGACCAACCAAGCCCACACGATTGTTGGCAAGTACTGGCTGAGACCCATGGAACACGGGAAGACCTTAAAGACCAAGAACTCCCAGACGCGGATCACACCTGGTACACAGACGGCAGCAGTTACCTTGACTCAGGTACCCGGAGGGCGGGAGCGGCGGTAGTAGATGGCCACAACACCATTTGGGCACAATCACTACCTCCTGGCACGTCTGCACAGAAGGCTGAGTTAATAGCACTAACCAAGGCCCTAGAGCTGTCCAAGGGAAAGAAAGCTAACATTTATACTGATAGCCGATATGCCTTTGCAACGGCTCATACTCATGGAAGTATCTATGAAAGAAGAGGTCTCCTAACCTCAGAAGGAAAGGAAATCAAGAACAAAGCTGAAATAATTGCCTTATTGAAAGCCCTTTTTCTTCCTCAAGAAGTGGCTATAATTCACTGCCCCGGGCATCAGAAAGGACAGGATCCAGTCGCAGTAGGAAATAGACAGGCTGACCAAGCGGCCAGGCAAGCCGCCATGGCGGAAGTACTGACCCTAGCCACAGAACCTGACGAAACCAGCCATATAACTATTGAACATATTTATACCCCAGAAGACCAGGAAAAAGCAAAAGCCATAGGGGCTATAGAAAACAAAGACACTAAAAACTGGGAAAAAGGAGGAAAAATAGTCCTTCCCCAAAAGGAGGCCCTGGCAATGATCCAGCAGATGCATGCCTGGACACACTTGAGTAGTTGAAAGCTAAAATTACTGATTGAAAAAACTGACTTTCTAATCCCAAAGGCAAGTACCCTTGTAGAACAAGTGACATCTGCCTGTAAGGTCTGTCAGCAGGTAAACGCTGGGGCTACCCGAGTGCCAGAAGGGAAACGAACTCGTGGTAACCGCCCAGGAGTCTATTGGGAAATAGACTTCACTGAAGTAAAACCTCACTATGCTGGATATAAGTACTTACTGGTGTTTGTAGATACCTTTTCAGGATGGGTAGAAGCCTATCCCACCCGGCAAGAAACGGCACACATAGTAGCCAAGAAAATTTTGGAAGAAATCTTTCCTAGATTCGGACTTCCCAAGGTAATTGGGTCAGATAACGGGCCGGCCTTCGTTTCTCGGGTAAGTCAGGGGCTCGCCAGGATATTGGGGATTAATTGGAAATTACATTGTGCCTATAGACCCCAGAGCTCAGGACAGGTAGAAAGAATGAATAGAACAATAAAAGAGACCCTTACTAAATTGACCTTAGAGACTGGTTTAAAAGATTGGAGACGCCTCCTATCCTTAGCTCTGTTAAGGGCCCGAAATACGCCTAACCGTTTTGGGCTCACTCCATATGAAATCCTCTACGGAGGACCTCCCCCTTTGTCAACTTTGCTTAACTCCTTCTCCCCCTCCGATCCTAAGACTGACCTACAGGCCCGGCTAAAAGGACTCCAAGCAGTACAGGCCCAAATCTGGGCCCCCTTGGCAGAACTGTACCAACCAGGACATCCACAAACCAGTCACCCCTTCCAGGTGGGAGACTCTGTCTACGTTAGACGGCATCGCACTCAAGGACTAGAGCCTCGGTGGAAAGGACCCTACATTGTTCTCCTGACCATGCCCACAGCCATAAAGGTTGACGGAATCTCCACTTGGATCCACGCATCCCACGCCAAGGCTGCTCCAGGGACGCCCGGACCAACACCACCTGAGACATGGAGACTCCAACGCTCCGAGGACCCGCTCAAGATAAGACTCTCTCGTATCTAGCCCCTTGCTTGTTACTAGCCCTCCTTCCCTGCGTCGCTGGCAGTAATAACCCCCACCAGCCATATAACCTGACCTGGCAGGTAACTGATTTTAGTACTCATGAGGTCTTAGATAAAACCTCAAAAATTGCTCCTATAGGGACTTGGTTCCCTGACCTCTATTTCAACCTAGACAAAATAGCAAAGATAGATGACATGGAAGGGGGAGAATGGAGAAAACAGGCTAGAAGGGTGTCCGTAAGCCGGAACGGGTTCTATGCCTGTCCCAGATTCAGGACAGGAGAAATGAGGAAAACTTGTGGAGAAATAGATGCCCTGTTTTGCGCTAGTTGGTCCTGTATAACTACTAATGATGGAGAATGGAAATGGGCCACGAAACCCTGGTACATAACCATGTCCTTTGTCCAGCGCTGCACCAGAACCCGATATTCAAAAACTTGCAATCTGGTCCGCATCAAGTTTGAAGATGCAGCAAAATCTGATAACCGTTGGATATCCGGGTTAACATGGGGCCTATATTTATACCAAAAGCCACTGTATGGAATCCCTATCCAAATCAAATTAATAGTCAACCCTATCACAGCCCCTGTCGCAGTAGGACCAAACCAAGTTTTATCAGAAACAGGGAAGCCCCTGGTTCCTGCATCGAGAGAGCCCCAACCAAGAGCTCCTAAAAGCACTTCCCCGCCCTTAATCTCCACCTCCTCTAAATACACACCCTCAGCCCAAAACGTCACCCGCGGGCCCCTTGACTTGGGAATAGGTGACAGGCTCCTAAATCTCATAAAAGGCTCCTATTTCGCTTTAAACCAGACAAAGCCAGAATTTACCTCCTCTTGCTGGCTATGTCTGGCAACAGGCCCCCCTTACTATGAAGGCATCGCCTCCACTAATAATTTCACTAACTCCGCCAATCCTACTGGATGCGCGTGGGAACAACAAAGAAAACTAACCCTGGCTGAGGTTTCTGGGTTGGGAACCTGCATAGGCCGAGTGCGCCCTAGTCACCAGCATCTTTGTAATGTAACCTTGACAGTACCCAGCTCCAATCACTATTTGGTCCCCTCCGAGACGGACTGGTGGGCTTGCAACACTGGGCTCACCCCCTGTGTATCCACAGCCGTTTTTAGCAGCGGCACCCACTATTGCGTATTGGTACAAGTTGTTCCCCGAGTATACTATCACTCTGGAGACTCCTTTGATCTCCGGTATGAGCAAAAAACTCATACTAGACCAAAGAGAGAACCTATCTCCCTCACCCTCGCCGTTATGTTAGGAATTGGGGTAGCGGCTGGAGTTGGGACCGGGACAGCAGCCCTAGTGCATGGTAACCATCATCTGCAACAACTTAGAATAGCCATAGATGAAGACCTTAGAGCCATAGAACAATCTATCACAAAACTTGAAGAGTCCTTGACTTCTCTGTCTGAAGTTGTATTACAAAACCGACGAGGACTAGAAATTGTCTTTCTGAAAGAGGGCGGGCTCTGTGCAGCCCTGAAAGAGCAATGTTGTTTTTATGCAGATCATTCAGGAGTAGTTAAAGATTCTATGGCAAAACTAAGAGAAAGATTAGACAAGAGAAAAAAAGAGAGAGAATCTCAGCAAAATTGGTTTGAAAATTGGTACAACCAATCCCCTTGGCTTAGCACCCTAATCTCCACCATCTTAGGACCCCTCATCCTGCTCACGCTCATCCTGACTTTCGGGCCATGCATACTCAACCGCTTACTCACCCTTATTAAAAATAGATTAAACATAGTACATGCTATGGTTCTGACCCAACAATACCAGACCCTCAGGACTGAAGAAGAGGCTCAAGATTGAGCCTCTGACACAAAAAGAGGAGGGAATGAAACTAGGCCTCATAAAACTTAGAAACTAGGCCTCATATAGAAAAAAAAAATTTAACACCAGGTGGCTCTGGATAGGGTCCCACCCTGCCTCGATAAGGACCCACCCTGATAGGGTCCCACCCTGCCAATTCCGGGGGTCCCACCCTGCCTCGAAGTTCCCGGAATCAACAACTCCAGGAAAAAACCTCATAAGGTCCTGCTCTAACCAATTAGCATAAGACACCTTGCTCAGGCCATAGCTAGACCCAATCATTTTGCGCCTTAAGCTTTGTTTGAATTTCGCGCCATAAGCTGTGTTTGAACTTGTGTTTGCCTATATAAACAACCTGTAACAAGCAGTCGGGGTCCCAGGGCCAACTTAGAGCTTGGGACCCTAGCGCGCTAGTAATAAATAACTCTCTGCTGTGAATCTCGTGTCGGTGATCCTTCGCGGCGACCCCTGCCCAGGAAGGAATCGACAGTTCGGTTCCAACATCTACTAAAAAGAAAACAAAAACAAAAACAAAAAAATTAGCCAGGTGTGGTGGCAGGCGCCTGTAATCCCAGCTACTTGGGAAACTGAGGCATGAGAATTGCTTGAACCCAGGAGGCAGAGATTGCAGTGAGCTGAGATCTCACCACTGCACTCCAGCCTGGGTGACAGAGTGAAACTGTGTCTCAAAAAAAAAAAAAAAAAAAAAAAAAAAGAAAAGAAAAGAAAAGAAAAAAACCTGACTTTATAGACTGCTCCAAACATTAACCTTTGTCTTTCTTTTGTTTCCATAGAAATGTTTCTTATTAAATACCTGGTTGCGTCATCTAGAGGTCTAACTTTGATGGGAACCCACCTGCAACACACCTCCTGAAATGAGACACAACTGTTTAGGTAGATTGGCCTGTTCTCAGGTCTCTTACCACTCAGTTACTAACTCAATTTTTCTCTCAGCCATTAACTCAACAGTTAGTGTGTGAAACTTCAGGCAAGTTTCAGACAGGGGAAATGGAGGAGTTCAGGAAATGCTACCTCAAAATATGTTCCTTTGGTGTACTCATTATTTGAACCGAGGGCACTTGGGGAACAGTGGATACAGGCAGAGGCTGTCTCTGAGCTTCCCTTATCTGCCTAAAGCTGGCTCCTCCAAAATGAACTTAATTGTCATGAAACCCCTCCCTGTGAATCTTAACAACCAGGAAGATTTAACGTAGATCACGGGAGAGGAGACTGGAGGTTGACACCACACCCAGGCCGACTATCACCTATTTTTCTGAGGGCTGCTGGGAGATGACTTTCATCAGCTGAGAGAGTTTTTGTCTGCCTAACAAAACAACGTTTATGCACCACACATTTCCTTCCCTTACCCTCCGCTAACTTGTGTTGCCACCACTCCCTAGAAGCCTCAAGCCCTTATTCCTTCCTATAGCTCAGGATAAGCTTCAATCATCTGACCCTTCTTGAAGTCTCATAGTTTGTGGGATTCCTGTGCATATGTATGTAATTAATGTTTCTTCTACTGTTAATCTGTCTTACGTCCATTGAATTCGTAGCCCACCCACAGAACCTAGAAGAGTGGAGGGAAGCCATTTTTCACTGCCTCCACCTGCATTTTCTCAATTAATCCTTACCAGTGGCCAGGCGAGGTGGCTCACACTTGTAATCCTAGCACTTTGGGAGGCCAAGGTGAGCGGATCACCTGAGGTCAGGAGTTCAAAACCAGCCTGGCCAACAAGGTGAACCCCCATCTCTACTAAAAATACAAAAAAATTATCCGGGCCTGGTGGCAGGCGCCTGTAATCCCAGCTACTTGAGAGGCTGAGACAGGAGAATCGCTCCAACCTGGGAGGTGGAGGTTGCAGTGAGCCAAGATTGTGCCATTGCACTCCAGCCTGGGTGACAAGTGCCAGACTCCATCTCAGAAAAATAAAATAAAATAAAAAAATAAAATAAAATAAACCTCACAAGTGTAGTGCCATAAGAAATAGGTGCTGTTATACTGCAGTTTCTTGGTCCTTTTTTTTTTTTGCTGCTATAACAGAATACTACCAATGAGTAATCTATAAATAAAAAATTTATTTAGCACATTGTTCTGGAAGCAGGTAAGTCCAAGAGCATGCTGCTGGCATCTGGTAAGGGCCTCATCCCATGTTGGAAAGCATCACGTGGTGAGTATGTGCACAAGACAGAGGAAATTGGGCTGAACTCATCCTTTTCTCAGGAGCCCCACTCCCTCAGTGACTAACCACCCCCATGAAAACGGCATTCATCTGTTCACCTCTTAAATGCCACATCTTCCAATCCTGTTACATTGGCTATTACATTTCAACATGAGCTTTGGAGGGAACATTCAAACCACAGCATCTTGTTTTACAGATAAGGAAATTGTGGCTCGTAGAGGTTAAAGTAACTGGCCCAATAGTGTTACATTCAGGGGACATTTGAACCCAGCTCTGTTGGATCCAGATCTGGTTCCAGAGCCCATGCTTTTAACCACCACACTGTACTACAGAAGAGGGGTGAATTATAGACCTAGTGAAGGACAAAAGAAATGAAAATGTAATACATATGTGCTAGAAAGTAAAAGGAAGAAAGATTGAATCAGTAGGCTGGCTCACATTATGGAGGATGTACAGTGTGCCAGGAGAGTGCAGACTTGATAAGTAAGAGAAAGGCATTTATGTCAATTAAATATTTATTGAGGACCTTTGGAGTGCCAGGCACTGTGCTAACTGCTGAGATATAAATATGCATAGTCATTGCTCCTGAGGCTCTAACAGCTTGGTGAGGAGACAGACAAAGAAACGCATGAATTCAATGTAATGAAGCAAATGCTGTTATCATGATACCTGGAGGGTATGACAGAAACATCCAGGAGGAGAGCCTAGCTAGGGGCTTTATAGCTGTTACCCAGGCTGGAATGCAGTGATGTGATCCTGGCTCACTGCAGCTCAATCTTCTGGGGCTCAAGCGATTCTCCCACCTCAGCCTCCCAAGTAGCTGGGACCACAAGCGTGTGCCACCCTGCCTGGCTATTTTTTTTATTTTTTGTAGAGACAAGGTCTCACTATGTTGCCCAAGCTGGTCTCAAACTCCTGGTCTCAAACTCCTGGCCTCAAGTGATCCTCTTACCTCCGCCTCCCAAAGTGTTGGGATTGCAGACATGAGCCACCGTGCCTAGCTCCTAAACTGAGTCTTAAATGGTGATATCATATGCAGGGAACTTGAAGCACTTTTATATTCTTGGAACTTCCAGTTGGGGGCAACAAGAAGAGGATGGTTAATTTACTCCGTATACATTTACTGAATGCCTGCTATGTGTGAGACACCATTCTAAAGTGCCGGAGTGAATGAGACAGGCAAACTCCCTGCCCTCATGGATCATGAAAGGTAAGCTGGTGCTACTGCATGCCCCCCATTTGTAAAGCACTTATTTCCAAAGAATTCAGATAAACAATGTCTTAACTACTCCCCTTAATTGTTTGAAGACAGACTATAGTAGATATACTGGTCCAGTTTTCCCAAAGTGTGGAGGCATACTGGTGATATGAAAGATGAATTTATACGGCACATGGAGGGAGATTTTAAAAATTTAAATAGGTCTAAGTGAACCTGTAACAGCCCTCTAGCATCGGAGATAGAAAGCTTCACTGTCAACTGTTCCTTGGGTGACTCCACTCCTTTTCCATCTATTGCTATATAGATGAATGGCTTCATTTCTCCAATTCCCCTACCCCTGCCCCCTATGTGAGCCTCAGAAAGCTCTCTTCCCATCTCCATGGAAAGAACTCCATGATCCCCAACGTTTTTTTCAAGTCACATCCCTGCTTCTTGGGCTGTCACCATAGAAACTGAACGCCCCTCTCCCTAGTCATTTCCATGGTGACTATCCCCAGGATATCACTAGGATCAATTTCTACTGGAGGTCTAGAACTCAGGGAGGGCTAGAAGGGGAGGGTGACTCTCTGCAGTAGCTGCTGTCTTCTTTGTCCCTTCTGGCTTTGAAAGCATAGCAGTCCTTCTCTCAACAAAGGGGGTAAAGAAACTATGGTTTATAGAGTACTTTCTATGTGCCAGGCACTAAGCTAGTTACTTTACACACTCAAACTCGTAACTGGCCATTTTACAGAATTTAAGGAAGAAAGGCTCAGAGAAGCGAAGGTACTTGCCCTTAATTCCCCCTGAGCTTCTTATAATCCTCACTGAAACGGAAAACCAACAGGATTTTATTTCCACCATTCTCTTTTGCTATGTGACTGTAGACAAGTTCTCTCTGAGCTTCATTTTCCCCAACACTAAAATAAGAGTGTTGGACTAAGTATCTTCCTGAATATCCCCTTATGTAAGGTCAGATCAGAAGTAGTTCTAATCTCACTGAGGAGCTGGTTTTTCAGTTATGAATATTATTAACAGTAAATACATTAAGGTTTTTTGTTTCTTTGTTTGTTTAACTGACAGTGGCGGCCTCCAAACTTTTGATCTAACATCTTAAGTTTATTGTTTAGAATCTCTCCTGGTTTCTTGTAGGGTTTTAAGTTTTGGTTTTACATTTCTATCTTGAAATAGTTCACAGAAAGTTGCAGTGAGATCCTGTGCAGTCTCTACCTCACCTCTGCCAATGCGGGCATCTTGCATAACTATAGTACAATATCAAAACCAGTCAACTGGCCTGGCGCGGTGGCTCACGCCTGTAATCCCAGCACTTTGGGAGGCTGAGGTGGGCGGATCGCTTGAGCCCAGGAGTGTGAGACCAGACTGGGCAACCCATCAAAACCTTGTCCCTACAAAAAAAAAATAAAATTAACCCACTGGTTGTGCACACCTTTAGTCCCAGCTAACTGGGAGGCTGGGGCGGGAGGATCACTTGAGTCTGGGAGGTTGAGGCTACAGTGAGCTGTGATCACGCCACTGCACTTCAGCCCGGGCAACCCTGTTTCAAAACAAAAACAAAAACAAACAAACAAACAAAAAAACACAAGTTCACCGACATTGATACAGTCCACAGAGCTTATTCAGACTTCATATTTTATATGAACTCATCTGTGTGTGTGTGTGTGTGTGTGTGTGTGTGTAGTTCTATGCACTTTTATCACATGTGGAGATTCATGTATCCACAACCCCAGTCAAGAAATAGAGTTGTTTAGTCATCACAAGGATTCTTCATGGTGTCCTTTTATAACCCAGCTTCCCTCTCCCCATTCTTAATCCCTGGCAACCCCAAATCCGTTCTCCATCTTTGTAATTTTGCTATTTCAAGAATGTTATAAAAGTGTAATCATACAGTATATAACCTTTTGGGAGCAGCTTTTTTTTTTTTTCACTCAGCATCATTCCCTAGAGATTCATCCAAGTTGTTGAATGTACCAATAATTTGTTCCTTTTTATTGCTGAGTAGTATTCCATGGTGGAGATGTTCCAGTGTGTCTAATTGGTCATTTGATGAAGGACGTCTGGGTTACTTCCACATTTTGGTTATTATGAATAAAGCTACTATGAATATTCATGGTTTTGTGTGACTGAAACATGTCTTTCACAGAGCAAAAATTTTTTATTTTGATGAAGTCAGTTTATCAATTTTTTCTGTTATAGATTATGCTTTTGGTGACAAGTCTAGAAACTTTTTGCCTAGTCTGAGGTCCCAAAGATTTTCTCTTATTTTTTTCTAAAAACTAAAAGTTTTATAGTTTTATATATTTTTATATTTTACTTTTAAGCCTGTGATCCATGTTGAGTTCATTTTTGTATAAGGTATGAGGTTTAGTTCAGGGTTTATTTTTTTGCCTATGGTTGTCTAATGCTCCAGAGCAATTAGATAGCCAGATACTGGCTGTTGGGTTGCCCCAAGGTATGATGTCTCTAGGACATCAGGACACATGGCCCAAAGAGATTTCACCTCCACTTCTGCCCAGCTCTAGAGCATTAGACAACCATAGGCAAAAAAAAACCCCAAAAGAAACAACAACAAAAAAAAACCCAAAAAAACACTAGACAATTCAATGGCTGGAAAGATTATCCTTCTCCTCCATTGAATTGCTTTTGTACTTCTGTCAAAAAATCAGTTGGGCAGATGTGTATACGTCTATTTCTGAGCTCTCTTTTGTGTCCCACTGGTCAGAGCTCAGGCCTTTGAGACAGAATGCCTAGTACCACTTGGCAGCTTGGGTGACCCTGGGCAAGTCACCCTCCCCTGGCTTCCTGTCTCTCACTCAGTATATAAAATGTGCCTCCAGAGCCCCACATGATGGATCTCCTGCCTGCTTCCTTACGACGGTCTCCTATTACTCTCCCCCTTGTTCACTCTGCTGCAGCCACGCTGGCTTCCTGACTGATCCTCAGTCACATAACACATGATCCTACTCTTGGGGCTTTCACAGATTGTTTCCTTAACCCAGAATCTGCTTCGCACAGACATCCTCATGGCTACCTCCCTACCTTCCTTCAAGTCTTTTATCAAATTTCACCTGAGTGAGACTTTATTTAAAATGGCAAAGCCTCTGCTCCTGCCCTTTCCCCACTTTCTCTCCATGGCACTCATCGCCATCTAACACACAATGTCATGGATTTTTTTGCTCTGTCTCCTACCACTGCAGTATGAGCTCAATGAGAGAAGGAATTTTTGTTTTTGTTCATTGCTGTATTCCCAGTGCTGACTCTGTCTAGTATAACATACCTTTCTTAAATGAATGAAGAAATGAATAGATAGATGAGTGGATGGATACGTGAGTAGTGAATGAATGAATGAATGTCGTGAGCCAAGGCCCAGCTCACCTGAGCAGCCTCTCTGGCCCTTGGCTTGTGTCCTAAGCTTGCAACCCTAGAACCATCCACTTGCTTCTCTAAGGCTGACCACCAGATGGCAGTTGGAGCCTAACTTCTGTTTCACTTGCGTCCCTTTGCCTTCTCTCTGCTGCCTGTCAGTCTTGCCCAGGACAATTTGACCTTCTTTGCCTAGGCATGGCTAGAGGATTTTGTGAGAGCTCTTAAAGTAGGCAGCTTCAGTATTTAAAACCTTTTTTTTTTTTTTTTTTTTTTTTTTTTTAGACGGAGTCTCACTCTGTCGCGCAGGCTGGAGTACAGTGGCGCGATCTCGGCTCACAGCAACTTCTGCCTCCTGGGTTTAAGCGATTCTTGTGCCTCAGCCTTCTGAGTAGCTGGGGCTACAGGTGCATCCCACCACGTCCAGCTAATTTTTGTATTTTCAGGAGAGATAGGGTTTCACCATGTTGGCCAGACCGGTCTCGAACGCCTGACCTCAAGTGATCCACCCGCTTCAGCCTCCCAAAGTGCTGGGATTACAGGCATGAGCCACGGCGACCAGCCCAACTTTGCATCTTTTTGTCCTTAGAAAGGCACTACCTTCGTTCCTGCCACACCCTGCTCTGTCTCAGATGGAAGAAGCCACATACTAGCCACTGACCTGCCCCAAAGTAACTGTAGCCTCTAGGATATCAGGACACATGGCCCTAAGGAGATTTCACCTCCACTTCTGCCCAGCTTCAGCAAGCCTCTCCCAGGGCTACTGCACCCCTCAACTAGGTAAAGGCTAGGGACTCTAGCACCATGATTAAGCCTTTTGAATCAACCTGGGTTTGATCTCCACTATGCCACTTATTAACCTTGTATCTTGGGTATGTTGAGCAACTAACGTAGATATTCAAGCCTCGGTTTTGTCAGCTGTAAAATGGGGATAATAATGGCATCAAGCTCACAGGGTGGGTGTGAAGATTCAATGTGATAACATGCGTACAACATAATTAGAGTGTTTGGTATAGAATGAAACTCAATTGAAGAAAAATGAAGGTCAAAAATGGGAATAAACAAGACCAGGCATGGCAGGAACTTGCCAAGGAGTTTGAGGAGGGCGCCAACTAGATGACTAGAAGGCTGAAGGAAAGCTTCACAAAAAAGATCACGGTTCAGCCACAGGTTGTAAGACAGGTCAAATTACACCAGTCAAGCTGGAAAGAACATTCCAGGAATAACGGTATGTGCAAATAAAGAGAGGTGTGAAATGGTAGCTACTCACAGTCATTCCAGGAACTGTAAGTAAGTAAGTATGAACTGCATGTTTCTTGTGGGAGAAGTGACAAGAAATACAGACAGATAAGCAGGGACCAGATCACAAAGGACCTCATGTGCCAGGTTAAGGAGACTGGACTTGATCTGGTGGGGGCAGTGGAGAGCCATCGAAGAGTTCTAAGCAAGTAAGTGGATGCATACAACTGATGACCTGGAGGTCCAGCTACCTTGAAGGAAGACAGAAACTGGAGGCAGGTGAGACGTGAGCTGCGCTTAGACTAGAGAAGTTGTATTCGGGATAGAGATAAAGGGATGAAGTTCATGGATCTCTTTTCAGAGGAAGAACCTGCCAAGAGCTTGCCTGAAAAAGAAAGAAGAGCCAGGAACAGAGAAGGAAGTAGCGTCATGATACAGTTTGTTTTTGTTTTTTCTTTTCTTTTTTTTTTTTTTTTTTTTTTTGAGACGGAGTCTCACTCTGTTGCCCAGGCTGGAGTGCAGTGGCACAATTTCAGCTCACTGCAACCTCCACCTCTTGGGTTCAAGCGATTCTCCTGCCTCACCCTCCCGAGTTGTTGGGACTACAGGCGCGTGCCACCACACCCGGCTAATTTTTGTATTTTTAGTAGAGACAAGGTTTCATCATGTTGGTCAGGCTGGTCTTGAACTCCTGACCTCAGGTAATCCACCCGCCTTGGCCTCCCAAAGTGTTGGGATTACAGGCGTGAGCCACCATGCCCAGCTGGTACAGTTTTTGTTGTTGTTGTTGTTTTGTTTTTAATATGGGTGAGACTTGACACTCTTCTATTCCCCACAGGGCCTGGCACTAAGTAATTGAATGAGTGGAGGGAGGGGCACCCAGAACAATACTTGCCAAGAGGCAGGGCCCTATCCCAATTTCACCATGGTCCCCACCCTCTGACTTTCCTGTTATCTCTGAGACAGAGCCCTACAATATAGGGGGTGAGAGGCTGGTCTTTTACTCAGAGCTTGGATTTCCCTTTTAATGGAGGAGTTTCCCTAAAATGGTCCCCAAGGACTGAGGGAAACTTATAGGCCAGCTAGAGAAAGCGTCCTAGTTGGTTCATTTCCTGGTACCCCAAGAGGTGACTCCTTTCAGAAAAGCCCAGCAGGTTTCCTCTACCGATTTATTTTTCACTTTCAAAAGCCTTCACTCCCTCCCCAACTTCTCTTTTTCATCTTTCCCCCAGGGAGAACATTGGTCCCTACTTTTCCCATCCTGTATCAATACTTCCTGCCCTGGCATGGGCCTACTTAAAAGTTTCCGAAGCCCAGCCTAGGTTCATGGTTTTGGGGGAAATTGAAGGACCCCAACAGCATGGCCCAACCAGATCTCAGCCTACTCCTGGTCTTGCCGTTTCTGCAAGCAGCAGAAGAAATCATTCTGCCTCCTTGTTGCAAGGCTACCTCTGCCCTGAGGCTGCTATCTTCCCCATGCCGGGGACTTTTGCCTTCCTGGCCCAGTCTGGGATGAAAATATGGGAGTTGGCCTGGCGCGGCGGCTCATGCCTGTAATCCCAGCACTTTGGAAGGCCGAGGTGGGTGGATCACTTGAGGTCAGGTGTTTGAGACCAGCCTGACCAACGTGGTGAAACCCTGTGTCTACTAAAAATACAAAAATTAGCCAGAGGCCAGGTGCGGTGGTTCATGCCTGTAATCCCAGCACTTTGGGAGGCCGAGGCCAGTGGATTACCTGAGGTCAGGAATTCGAGACCAGCCTGGCCAACATGGTGACACCTTGTCTCTACTAAAAGTACAAAAAATTAGCCAGCCATGGTGGCGTGTGCCTGTAATCCCAGCTATTCAGGAGGCTGAGGCAGGAGAATCGCTTGAACCTGGGAGGCAGAGGCTGCAGTGAGCCGAGGTCGCACCACTGCACTCCAGCCTGGCTGACTCTGTCTCAAAAAAAAAAAAAAAAAAAAAAAAAAAAAAAAGAAAAGAAAAGAAAAAACAAAATACGGGAGTCTGTGGTAGATAAGAGACAAATGAATAGTTATAAATGCATACTTTGCGTTAAGTGCTTTACATATGTCATTGCATTGAATCTCCACAACAACCTGTGAGAGAGGTATCACTATTTTACAGATGAGGAAAGAGGCTCAGGGAAGTCACAGAATTTGCCCAAGATTATTAGACTAGTTAGTGGTGAGCTTGGGAATTGAATTCATGTGTTTTTGTTTGTTTGTTTGTTTTTTGAGATGGAGTTTCACTCTTGTTGCCCAGGCTAGAGTGCAATAGCGCGATCTCGACTCACCGCAATCTCCACCTCCAATCCTGGTGGGGATTCTCCTGCCTCAGCCCCCCGAATAGCTGGGATTACAGGCATGCGCCACCACACCCGGCTAATTTTGTATTTTTTTTAGTAGAGACGGGGTTTCTCCATGTTGTTCAGGCTGGTCTTGAACTCCCGACCTCAGGTGATCCGCCTGCCTTGGCCTCCTAAAGTGCTGGGATTACAGGCGTGAGCCACCACGCCCAGTCAACTCATGTGTTTTTTAACCTCAAAACCAACCCCTTTTTACCCAGTAAGTTATATTCTCCAGGGAGCAGGGTTGAGGGTAGGGATCGGGGAGTGGAGAACCTTCCTGGTTGACTCTTATTCCAAGGGAAAGTGCTAGAAGTTGGTTCCTCCTGTCCTTGGTGGGTGCTCCATCTCCAAGGAAAAGTAACTATGGGTGGGCGGCATCCACCCTATGGAATCCAGAAATAGATTCATTGTTGCCTCTCCTTCCTTTCTTGGTCCCTATCTGGTGAGCTCCTGGGGCAGGGGCTGAGCAGGCAGGCTCAGGTTTGCTGTCCCCTTCAACAAGCCTCTTCCCATCTCTGAGCCTTTTGTTGTGCTAGTTATAAAATGAGAGGGTTGTTAGAGAGAAATGCTCTCTAAGGTCTCTTCCAGCTCTGACATTCAAGGATCAACATGATTGCATTGTACCGTAAGACCGCCTGATTCATTCATGGATAGAAACAAATTTTCTGTTGCCATAGGGAACAAGGGCTTTTTGAAGTAGAAAAAGATACACTTAAGGAGGTAAGATAAATTGAAAGAGCATGGGCTTTGAGTCAGCCAGACTTGGGTTAAAATCCTGTATGCTGGGCAGGTCACTTCACTCTTTTGAGCTTCTCTCATCATCTAGTAAGACAGGAACAACCACCCCTACTTCTTGGAGTGAGGTAATGTATTTGGCAGTGCCATGAGAGGCGCTCCAGATCTTTTGTTTTGAGGGTGTGGGGTTCATCTCTTCCTCCCCAGTTCCACCCTATTCTTTCACTAGCTCCCAAGATACTCTTCTTTCTCCTCAACCCTGATGGCCAGGCCGAGTGTTTTCTGCCAGGGTTTCTGCTTCCAAATGTTTCTGGCAGGGCTCCCATGTAGTGTGGAACAACTTGGCCTCTCTCACAACCTTCTAAAAGTTCTAGGGGGGATGGTGCAATTGAGGCCAGAGCAAGGCTTCAACACTCGGACTTTTGGGGCAACCAGCTGAAGGTTTTGGTCTCAGAGGCCCTCCACCAGCTTCACTGGCTCTGCTCCCTCATCCTGGCATCCAACCTCCTGACCAACCTCCTGTCATCTGGCTAATGACAGAGCACTTCAGTTCTTGTGTCGCTTTTGGGTTCCATATCTCTCAGCCAACTGCCTCAATGGTGCCATAGGTGGTCAAACGCAGCTCCTTGGAGAGCCTAAATCTCTCAGATAATTACATGACTCACCTGGCCTGGGACACCTTCTTGGGCTCCCCTTTGCTGTTGGATCAACCTGAGCAGCAAGTACATTCTGGAGATTGAGTCAGGGGCCTTGGCTGGCTTGCCCCTGCTGTAGGAGCTCAGCTCAGTCAGCAATGATCTTCACTGCATCTCCGCCTTTAGCCTCCCCAACCTGTGGCAGCTCCACTTGAGCCCCAATGCCCTGCAGTTATTTGCAGCTGAGGAGTGAGAAGGGGCATACTAGTTTTAGGTATTAGACCCGAGTCATAACTGGCTTCTGAGCACCTTCCCAATTCTCCCCACCCCAAACCATCTCTGACAGTTTCCCCTCTTTGACAACTACCTGATGTCTCTAGAATCAAATCCCCTATCTCCAGTTTCGGGGGTTGCCAGTTGGTACTAAGAGGTGACTAGTAGAATCTGACTCGGAGTAGCCATGACGTAACATCCAACCTGAGTGACATTACCTTGGCATATCCCAGTTGACCTAAGTAGAAACTGACTGGTATCATTCCCAAGAGACTTCCTTGGTAGGCTTCCTGCCCTTCAGCACCTCAGCATGGCCTAGAACTGTCTCTGAAATGCGACAGCCCATTGCCCATGACATCACCAGTTCCAAGGCCATTCCCTACTTCTCCACTGTCCTTCTGCCCATGACATCTCTGGATTTCCAGGGACTCTGATTCAGTGTGCGCCTGTCTGGTTTTTTGAGATTATGCCCAGGCTGAAAGCTGTAGACTTGGGGGATAACATATTGTACCTGTTTTGGGGGCATGGAGCATGGGGAAAGAGCCCCTCCCTCAGAAGCACCACTGACAGCCTTCCTAGTGAAGAATCTGAGCCTTCGAAAGAATCAGCCAGGGTCCTATGTTTAGGAGTCTGCCCCTGCCACTCTCACTGTCTGGATCTCTCTGGCAACATGAGGATGGCTTTTAACCCCAGGGACATTTTGAGGCTTGCAGTAGGATGAAGAGCTCCCATGCATGGCCTCTCTGCCTGCAGAAGCTCCATATTTTGGACAGCCCTGATAAGCTGAGAAGCCTTCCTAAGGGCCTTGGCTGGTTTCCCCTGGCTAGTCTGGGCCTCCACTACAATAGGCTGCAAGCCCTGGAAGGAGGGACCCTGGAAGCCACACCTGGTCACCTCACTAACTTAGCTGTCTCTAGCAATCTTCTCCACTGCTGGATGCTTTGCTAAGGGTCAATGCGAGTGTGCTAGACTTGGAGGAAGAACAGAGCATATATCTTGGCAGTAATGGGTGACCACAGCCCATCATGTATGAGGCATGGGGGCCTTGGGCTACCTGGACTTTGCTGATGGTGACTGGCCTGCTGGTCATCTGCTGTGGCCTGACCACCCTATTGAGGAAGAACCATCGTTTAGCTCTTGGCCTGCAGTTCCACTGCAATAAGATCAGCCTTAGATCCGAGCAGGAAACTTGAGGGAGAGGACTGTCATTGGATTCTTTTCAAAGCATGGCCCCAAACCCCTTGGGCATGGGACAAGAGAAGATAATTAGGGACTCTGGCAGGAGGATGAGCATAAAAGCAGGCCACAGGGGCTTCCTACGTAGAGATGGGCATATTTATCTCTGACAGCTGAAGTATGGATAGCCATAGGACTTTAAAGGGGACATATTTGGGTCCTCAAGCCAGTGTGCAGCCAGAAAATAGAGATGTTCAGCCACTCAGAACTACAAGAAACCTTTAGGAACATCTTCTTCACCTCCTCCCTTCTTGAGTGGTCATCCAGCCTCTGCTTAGACTTCTCCCTTCCTCTCCAGGCAACCTGTTTTACCCACAGACAACTCTGACTCCTAAGGCAGATTTTTTTCCTTTTATTAAGTCCAAATATACTTCCACTCTTGGGTTCCAGCTCTGCCCTCAGTGGCCATGTACAAATACACCTGTTCTCTCGGACTCTGACAGAAGTCTGAAGACAAGAGGCCCACATTCCCTTGAATCTTCTTCAGGCTAGACAGCCCTAGCTCTCTCAATCAATCTTCATAGTACCAAACTGTCACCACATGTAACCTCTCTGTGTCCTAGTTTCCTCACCTGTGAAATAGGGATTAAATCAGATAATACAAGCAAAAAGCTTTGAACAGTGTGTGATGTATTGCAAGCACTCAATGAATGTTGTTATTATTAAACTCCTATTTCTAGATTTGATCACTCAAGTGAGTTCTTGAAGTCAAGAGGCTATACCTCATTAATCTGGATGCCCAGTGCTGAGGCCAGTGTCTGGCACGCAGTAGGCACTTAGTTCATGTTGGTTTTGAGACAGTGACACGGCCTCCAGTCCCTGCTCCATCCTACTAGCACTCTCCTGGACATATTCTAGGTTGTTCCTCTTAATGTATAAAGCCCAGAACGCAGTACTATCCGGTCATTTCAGGTTCAAGTATGTCACAACTGTAAAAATCTCAGAATCTTGCATTAAGGACAGACTTTAAAAGTCATTTATCTGCTCCTTCTAGTCCACCCTCATCCCTCAACTCCTCAATCTGATGCTAGAGATCCCAGCAAGTTGTCATCCAACTCATGACTGTCCATCCCAGTGAGTCACTCTTGGGTTCCAGTGAGTCAAGTTCTGGCAGGATGGCAGTTCCTGTGGGGGCTGGAGCCCTGAGACCTGATCACACAACAGAAGAAGAGTTAAGGGGGATTGGTTTAGCATCCTGACTGAGGCTGACATCTGTGCTCTGGGCTACTTCCTTTCTCTGAGTTTCTAAGTGAAATTACCTTTTTTAATTTGTGGGCTTGTTAAAGGGAAAAATGGGTGTTTCTGTATATGGGCATATGGAATGTCTAGTGATGAGACAGTGAGAGTCAGAGAGAGGAGAGAGAAGGGGGAGAGAGCAAGAGTGAGAGTGGAGGCACAGAGACAGAGAGAGAAGAGCGGGAGTGGAAGAGAAAGAGAAAGAGACACTCAGAGACAGAGAGAACAGAGAGATGGAGATGGAGGAGAAAAAGACTGAGACAAACACACGCCTTCAAAGATGGAAAGAGTCAGAGAGAGGGAGAGGAGAAGAAAGAGAGGGAGAGGGAGAGAGAGGGAGGAAAAAAGAGAGAGAGTGAGAGACAACCAAGAAGTGGGTGTGAGATACAGGCTGTCCATGGAGCCCAGAGCCCTTTCGTGCCTGAATGATGGTCCTGAAGCCTTTTGGGGCAATCCAGAAATCAACAATGTCGATTTCCCAATGGAAGAACTCCCAAAGCCAGACAGTCTCAGACCTTGTCACTAGCTAACTTCTGATCTCCTTTCTGTCAGCTGCCCCCTGGACGTGATTCCCTCAGGTCTTGGTCAGTGGGCTGAGCATTACAGGGAGCACCCAGGCAGCTCTTCCTCCAGCCACCTGTGGCAGGAATATATATGCAGGCACCTCTGGTGCTGCTGTGACACGAAGGCACTTAGACCCATTGCCCAGATAATAAATGAGTTATTGCCTAAATTCTGGGGGAGGGCTTAAACTTAATGTTTATGGGACACATAATGTCCCAGCAGCCACCTACTTTGGCCTAAAACTTCTTGAGCTTTCATTCTCAAAGAACCCTTATTAAGCACCTGGGCAGGAGTGGGGGTGGGGTGAGCCCTGCATGGAAGGATTCCAAGGCCAGGCCCATGCCCACAGAGAGGTACCAGAAGGAAATAGCCAAAAGGCTGCTCAGGCATAAAGGACATGTGATTAACTGAGCAAACAGGTAACCAGGGCAGAAATGCATAATCACCAAACACATCTACACAGTGTACAAGAAAAGGATAAAGACATACCTGAGAGCAGAGAGTGAACACAACAGGCAGGGGAGAGCCAGTGAACTGGCCACTCTTCTAACTAATCAGGAAAGGCTCTCTGGATCAGGTGGAATTTCAGATTGCTGAGCATGTCTACCCTCTCTGTAATTTGATTAAAATTGGTTTAGAAATTTGTGCTATATTTCAAGTGAGTGCTGTGCTTAAAATGTAATTGCATTTGGCTGCGTGTTTGACATTCTTGAAATTAGAGCAGCTTGCATGCAATAAGGAAATTTATCCAGAATGGAATTTCATTTTTAAGCCAATGCATAGAAGAGCAGTTGCGATCTGAGCCTCTGATGGATCGTTCTTTTAGGGTTGCCTCTCGGCTGGCTCTCTCTTTGCACTTCCTGTTCATTCTGGAACTCTTCTCTGGCTCTCAAAAAGAGGGAAGCTTCTTGATCCGGGACTCCAGAAACCACATTTTTCGTGGCAGTCAGAGTTGGAGCCATCTTGATTTCCCCGTCTAGGCCTCTCCTATATACATCTGCCAGCCTCAGACTATATATGCCAGACTGGGGCAGTTAGGGACCTTGTCTTTGCCACCCAGGACGTAGGACCTTTTTCTGGGATCTGAAACTCCCAGAGCTGGTACTCTGTGAAGACTGGCTTGCTCTCCTTTGTCAGAACCCAAAAGAGCTGTCACATTGGCAAGCAGGCAGACAGCAGCTTTATCTAATCTTCTTCTGGTCTTATATTTGTTTCTTGAGCATGGCATGTAGAGGCCTCCAATTTGGCATCAGTCCAAGGGATAGGGCTGGCCTCTCTATGTCTCAGCTTTCCTTAGTAAACATATGCTGCCAGGCCAAAGGAAGGAAAGAAACACTTTTAGAGCACATGCTCTGTGTCAAGTGCCTTCACAAATGCCTCATTAAATCCTCGCAATACACTGAAGAGGTAGGTCTTGCTTTGTTTTTGCAGAGGGGGAAACAGAGGCACAGAGCAGTGAAGTAACTTGCTCCAAGGTCTCAGTGCTAGGAAGTGGGGGAGCTAGAATTCCAGTCTAATTGGATTGATTCTCAAAGCAAGCTTTTCCCAGCTTAACACAGCTTCTCTGCAACAACCGTGGCATTCCTACCAAGTAGCAGTCTGTCTATCTGGGAGCAGACACTATTAGGCCCTGTCAGTTCTCCATCCCAGGGCCTACCTTTGTGCCCAACTGGGGCCACCACCACCATTCTCACCACACCTGTGAAGGGCCAGCTGGTAGTGGCCTTTGCTCCTCTAATTTTTTTTTTTTCTTTTTGAGACAGGGTCTCACTCTGTCACCCAGGCTGGAGTGCAGTGGTGTGATCACGGCTCACTGCAGCCTTGACCTTCTGGATTCAAGTGATCCTCCCACCTCAGCCTCCCTTTTTTTTTTTTTTTGAGATGGAGTCTCGCTCTGTCACCCAGGCTGGAGAGCAGTGGCATGATCTTAGCTCACTGCAACTTCTACCTCCCGGGTTCAAGGGATTCTCATGGCTCAGCCTTCTGAGTAGCTGGGATTACAGGCGTCTGCCACCACACCCAGCTAGCTTTTGTATTTTTAGTAAAGAAGGGGTTTCACCGTGTTGGCTAGGCTGGTCTTGAACTCCGACTTCAAGTGATCTGCCTGGCTCATCCTCCCGAAATGCTGGGATTACAGGTGTGAGTCACCCCATGCGGCCTCAACTCATCCTCCTGAGTAGCTGAGACTATAGACGCACGCCATCATGCTGTGCTAATTTTTCTATTTTTTGTAGAGAAGGGGTTTCACCATGTTGCCCAGGCTGGTCTCGAACTCCTGGGCTCCAGCAATCCTCCCACCTCAGCCTGCCAAAGTGGTGTGATTACAGGCGTGAGCCACTGCACCTGGTCTGCTCTTCTAAGTTTTAATTGGCCAACAGTTTGACCCAGCACAGAGGTATAATTTGACAGGCAGGCTGCGGAGACAGGTTTGTAAGTGTCTCGTTTGAGTCACTTCCAACAGAACATGGCCCTGAGGTGTGAGATCCACCACCCCTCCATGGGCCCAGAGCATAGTGTGGGAGGGATGATGTCCTGGAGCCTTGAACACAACTCTTCCTTCCCTCAGGGAGGCAGCTAATTCTGAGAATCTTTCCCCTCCTTGGGATCCTTGGTGTTCACCACATCTGGCTCATACGGCTGTGTGCCCAGGCTGTTTCATGACAGGATGCCCACCACTCTTGAATGTTAGCACAACTCTTTTGGGGGAGGTGTTTGTGCTTCCATTATGAAAGAGGGCTTCTGTAGAATGAGCTGGGTTTTGCTCTCCAATGCTACTTCCCAGAGGTACCAAGGTGGTGATTCTTCAATGATTATAAACCCAGGCTTAAGTCTCTTTCTCTACTACCATTTTTCTTACTGGATGGACCTCTTATGGAAGGAACAATTCTTTTACAGAGGTGAAAGTCTTTGCCCTGCACCTTGGGGTTTGTCCTGGAGTCTGCTGGCAAAAATCAACTGCAGCAAACCTTCTGTTTAAAGTGTGTGTGTGGCCAGGTACAGTGGCTCACACCTGTAATCTCAGCACTTTGGGAGGCTGAGGTGGGAGGATTGCTTGAGCACAGGAGCAGCCTGGGCAACATGAGACCCCGTCTGTATTAAAAAAAACAAAACAAAACAAAAAGTCAGGCTGGGTGCGGTAGCTCATGCCTGTAATCCCAGCACTTTGAGTGGCCGAGGCAGGTGGATCACTTGAGCCCGGGAGTTTGAGACCACCCTGGGCAACGTGGTGAAATCCTGTCTCTACTAAAAATACAAAACTTACCCAGGCGTGGTGGCTTGCACCTGTAGTCCCAGCTAATTGGGAGGCTGAGGTGGGAAGATCACCTGGAGTGGAGTGGTAACTGCACTCCAGCCTGGGTTACAGAGTGAGACTCTGTCTCAAAAAAAAAAAAAAAAAAAAATAGTGTGTGTGTGAGGTGGGAGGGCTCAAGATGGAGACACCCATTGCAAATTGTATTGAATGAAAAAAAAAAGAGCTCCCCCATCCCCCCACCCCCACCAGACAGAGCCTTGCTCTGTCACCCAGGCTGGAGTGCATTGGCGTGATCTCAGCTCATTGCAACCTCTGCTTCCTCCGCCTCCCAGGTTCAAGCGATTCTCCTGCCTCAGCCTCCCGAGTAGCTGAAATTACAGGCGTGTGCCACCACACCTAGCTAATTTTTTTTTGTATTTTTAGTAGAGACTGGGTTTCACCATGTTGGCCAAGCTAGTCTCGAACTCCTAAACTCATGATCTACCTGCCTCAGCCTCCCAAAGTGCTGGGATTATAGGCATGAGCCACTGCACCCAGCCAAAAAAAATTTTTTTTAATTAAAAACTTTTTAAAACGTTGTACCTCGTGGTGGGCAGCACCCTTTGTGGATTCCGAGCCCTTTGTTTTGAAGGAAGAAATCTGAAGAAAATGCCAAGGAAACCTTCACCTGGGCAGGCAGATGGGATAGGTAATGAGATCTAGGGCCCAGGGAGTCCAGGGATATTCGAAGAGCAACTGGTTTATCCATTTGCTCCCTTCTCAGAACCCCTGGGCTTCCCTCACCTATTTATGCTAATCCTGTAGGCATGTGAGTTACCTGCCATTTACATAATGACTTAGATTCATGGACCAACAGCATCAGCATCATCAGGTGTTTGTTAGAAATGGAGACTCTCAGGATCCTGAATCAGAATCTTCATTGTAACAAGATCCCGGGGTGATTCAATGCACATGAAAGTTTGAGAAGCACTTGTTTAGTAGACCATGGACATCTGCTCTGGAAACTTATACAAAGGTTCCTGGGCCTCTAGATTACTTGCCCATGTTTGCTGTTTTGTCACCTCCTATCCTAAATCCTAAAGGGCTTATGGGTTTGTTTCAAAGCCAGCAAGAAATCAGTGAACCAGAGAAACGTATCCTACTTTGTAGGCAGTCTGAGAGAGGAGAGGTGACGGTAGCTAGAGAGGAGAGATGCGCATGGACCTAATTGGAGCCTATGGGAGAATCAAAGTGCTACCCAACATCCATTTCCTAGTTATATTTAGATGCGACCTGGTTGCCAGATGTTAAAGCAGCCCGTTAAAGCCCAGGGCTAAGAAGCCAAGGGTTATGAAATGAAACCAGGCTGCTGAACACAAATAGAGAACAAGCATTGTAGCTATAAAGTTTAACTGGATGCTTAAACGTGCTCTCCTGCAAACTTGTCATACAACCTGAGCTTGCACTCCTCCAGTGACAGGGAACTCATTACCCGGTACCTCACAAGGTATCCATTCTGATTCATGGTCGATCAGTTCTGTTAGAAAGTTAATTCCTTGTATTGAGCTGAAATATGCCTCCCTGAAATTTCTACCCACTTATGAATCCTAGTTCTGCCCCTTGGGTACCACCCCTCACCTCCCACCTGCTCTTGCAGCTTTATAATAGCCCTTCAGAGGTACAGACCCACACTGCATTGATGTAGTGAATGCTTATAATTTTATGTTACCTCGGCATCCATTTTGAATGCAGGTATAGCTTTCTCGTGCCAGAGGCAGGTCTCATTCAGTCACCCTTGACACCGTTTCCAGTTCTACACCGCACCCAGATGGCTCAAGTAGGTGTCTGGAGATAAGAACTTAGAAACATCTCTCCTGCAGGACCATTCAGGCATTTGCCTGTGAAATTAAAAGCGACCCCCACACACCCTATTCTGCAATATATGCGGCTAGTTGACATGCTCTCTTCTCTCTCACCTGCTCCCTGACCTTGCACGTGTGCGTGTGTGCATGCGGCTTCCAGGGCATGCTGTGTACACCCCAGGGTGGGTAAGTGCTAATAAGAACTCTTAGACTTTCACATTGTAGTTGTGTCATTGAAGCTGTGCGTGCAATCCGACCCCTGACCATGAGACTGCCTGCCAAAAGGGACCCATGCAAGTTGGTACCCTGCTGATGTTCTTTTGACAGAGCCTCTGGTGGCTGCGAGGGACAGTTGCTACCAGCTAAACTGATTTAAAAAAAAACTTGGGCTGGGCGCGGTGGCTCATGCTTGTAATCCCGGCACTTTGGGAGGCCGAGGCAGGTGGATCATGAGGTCAGGAGTTCGAGACCAGCCTGGCCAAGATGGTGAAACCCTGTCTCTACTAAAAATACAAAAATCAGCTGGGCGTGGTGACGGGTGCCTGTAATCCCAGCTACTCGAGAGGCTGAGGCAGAGAATCGCTTGTACCCAGGAGGTGGAGGTTGCAGTGAGCCGAGATCATGCCACTGCACTCCACCTTGGGCGACAGAGCAAGACTCCATCTCAAAAAAGAAAAAAAGAAAAAAAAAAACTTGAAGAAATTCATTCAAAACACGCAAGTCTTCCCTTCTTCAAGCTAAGCAGCCCCAGCTCCTTCAACTGTTTCTCTTGGGACCTGGGTTCTAGCTTTCTCTCTAGCCTCTCTGTGCCCCGCTTAACTGACATCCAAAACAGGACTAAGTTGCAGAGGTGCAAAAGACACACCGAGAGGCTAAGCAGCAGCCTGGCCCTGTGGCTGGCGACAGGGATCCAAATGCCTGCCAAGGAGGCTTAGCTTACAATCTATGGCCTTTAGTCAGATGGATAATAAAGGACTTTAGTTCATTTGAGAGCACTTTTAGAGCCTGGTGTTGCCCCCCAGGGACAAAACAAGGCAGGTTTTAAGCAGTTGGCCATCCTTGCAGTACTGGTTCCCAAGCTACTCTTTTTATCAAGTCTTTCCCGAATACATTAGCCTCTTTTAATAACCAGTATGTTCTCCATCTGGGGAGGGCCTAGCAGCAGTTTTATGTACATCTCCCTGCCACTCCCACTTTGCCAGATGTAGCTTTATACTGTGTGACACTTTCCCTGTCAATGACTGTCTTCACCAACCAGGGACCCTAGTCAGACCAGTCATAAAGGAGTACAACACTCACTTTGCCACATTATTAGGTTTAAGCCCTCCTTTCTCCTCCTGAGCTGGTCGCAAGACTTTCTGGGTGATTTTCATGAGTCTACTTGAGCATTCCATTGCCTAACCTACTTTTCAGGTCATACTTTCAGTGGTCCTGGGCCCCCCAAATATGGTGAATAATAAAAACAAAGCAACACTGATAGTTAATATTTATGAAGTATTGAATGTTTATTATGTTTCAAGCACTTTACATATATCAACTTACTTAATACAACAACCTTATGAAGTGGGTACTATCTATTATTAGCTCCATTTTTCAGATGAGAAAATTGAGGCACAGAGAGGTTAACTCGCTTGCCAAAGGTTGCACAGGTAATAGTAGTACAGTATTCAGAATCTGGCTCCAGAGTCTACATGCTTAGCCACTGTCACCCTACAGGCAAAACTTCCTCAGTGTGGCCCACAGACTACCTACATTAGAATCGTTTGAAGAACTTATTTAAAAAGTCCCAGTTCCTGGGGAAACTATCCCTCCATGCTGTGTCTTACAGGGTGGATCCATCTTCACTTCATCCTCTGTCTGTGGATCTCAGATGCCACTATGTCTCTTAAACTTAAGGGACATCGGAAGCACCTTTAGAGTTGGTTAAAAATGCTGTCACTGGGACTCCATCTCCAGAGAATGCCACTCAGTAGGCCTGGGGTGGGATCCAGACATGTGCAATTGCTTTAAGTGGTAAACATTGAGCACTCCTCACTGCATATTTCCTCCAGCTTTCTTTACCCACTCCTGGCCTCCTCATCACTCAGCAAGGTCCTCAACAATCTACTTTACCTAATGTGTGTTCTCTCTGCTCTCTAGTGCACAGAACTCTTGGCTCTTCAGATCTTAGGAGAGGCCATTCCCTTGGGCAAAGCTGTACATACTTGGGTTCTTGATCCATCCTTTCTGGCCTCCTGAGGGAGGGATCAAGCACTTTCACTCCCCTTTCCCTGGCTTCTCTCCTGAAACATAAATGCGCTCAACCCCTGCCTATACAACAGAACAAAAAACAAACCTCCCTGTTTTCTGCATGATTTACTGTTCTCTTTTTTCATTCACTATAAACTTCTTGAAAGAGTAGTCTGTAACCTCCTTGGGCAAGTTACTTAACCACTCTGTTGATCAGTTTCCTCATTTGTAGAATGAAGATTATAATAGCACATACTTCAGTGGGTTGGGGAGAATTAAATTTGTCAACATATGTAAAGTACTTATAGCAATATTTGGCACAGGATAAGTGTTCACTGAAATAATTATTAGCCACATACATGGTAGTTATTGTCACTATTGTTATTCACAATATTCAACCTAGTCTTGGTCACCATCCTAAAATTCTGTAACATTCAACTCTGTTTGACTTTCCCCTCTTTTTTGCTTTTAATATTATTTATTAAAATAGAAGTATAACACACATACAGAAAAGTGGCCATTTCATAAGGGTCCAACTCCACAAGTGTTCCCAAATGAATGCAGCCATATTATCAGTGCTCAGATCCAGAAATAAAACATTTATGATTATCCCAGAAGCGTCTCCCCAAACCCCATCCTCTTGCTCCCTTAGTCACATCCTCCTTTATAAACATTTATTTTAACATTTATAGTTTTTATATAATACTGAAAAACTTAGGAGGATGACAATGAATTTTATAGTAAATTACCTACTTGCTTGTATGGTTTTATTCTATAAGTTACTTTGCAGCTTCATTTTTCTAATAAGTCCTTAAAATATAAAACTATTTTTAGGAAAACATTGAATTTTTTAAAAATTTGAATTATTAGTTTGATCAATTTTCAGTTTTTTAAGGGAGATTTTAACTTTTCATCATGTTAGCTATTGTGTATGTGTATGTAGTTAGCATACTGCATCACTGAAATGTTTAAAATTTTAACATTTAGTACAAGTCTGTCTGGGGAAATCTTTATTCATTGAAAAAAATTGCGGCTGATTATTTTTCCATTAAAAAAAGGGAAAACATTTGCAATTTAGAATGATTTTTTTTTTCTCATTTACAGAAAGGCATTTTGTTTGCAGAAAAAATACTATAAAATCATTTAATGAGTCTCTTACACTATCTGGGAGTCTTTACACTGATTTGTTTTTATTGAAATACAATGTAAAATAAAATGTAACATATGCTCACAGCTGATAATCTGCAGAAATTAAATTCACCTATTACTCCACTGGGGAAAAAACAAAGCTCTGATAATATTTGATGTCTATTCTCGCAGTGCTTATTCTATGCAAATAATTTTAAGGGTTACTCCCCACCATCCTTTCTTTCCTGCACTCTCCTCGCCTGGCTTTTGGGGGACTATCTTCAAAGATCAGAGAGGGAAATACACCAAAGCTAAAAATTTGACCTGGCCCAAAGTAAAAAACAAAAACAAAACGACAAAAAAGCCTGCAAAAAGTTCTTGAATTTCAAAGCTTCTGCTGCAGTTTCTTTGTGTCACCAGGGTTTAATGGATCTGTTTTTAGACAAAGCATTATATGGGCCTCAGGTCTCTCCACCAGTAGAAACAGAAAGAACAGAAACTGCTTTGCAAAATGTTGTTAAAACCTAAAATCCATCATGGGTCTGAATTCAGGGAAAAAATTATTGCTTTTAAAATGTGAATTTAGACTTTATTATTTCTGAGAATCACTGCTTTCCTCGAAAGGGGTGGGATATATATATATGACAAAGAGAGAGGTTATGAAATCTAGCCAATTAGTTACTTACTGGAGAACTACAACTAACTGCAATGCAGAGCTCATTGCAGCCAGAGTGCCAGAGCCCTCCCTGCACTGTCCTGCTGAAGCTCCCATCTTATTGTTATCAAGTGAATTGAATCATTCTGAGTTTGGCGGCAATGTTGTTTGTTGAGGGTTACTGCTGGATGACTGTTGACACACGCTTGGCTTGCTACTAACTTTATTAATTTTAATTATATATATTTTAAATTTTAACCATATTTATATTTTGAATAAGCAATACATTCACACCCTGCCCCTTAGCCACTGAGTTTGTTTTCGTGTACTTTCTTATCTTTTCTAGGATAGTCTGTTCTCTCTCTCTCTCTCTCTCTCACATTCTCTCTTTCTCTCTCTCTCTCTCGCACATGCGCGCACACACACAGACGCACACACCTCTTTTTAGTTTAGCTCAGAGGTACCAAAAACCTTTAGTGTACAAAGGTTGTACACATGAAACTGGATATACTCTACTTGATAGACGATTTAAGGGATATTTTTCGGAGGAATGGACAATTTAAGGGATTTTTTTGGGGTTGAGGGGAAGGGTCTTGCTCTGTTGCCCAGGCTGAAATGCAGTGGTACAATCACGGTTCACTGCAGCCTCAACTTCCCAGGCTCAAGCTATCCTCCCACCTCAGCTCCTCAGCTCCCCAAATAGCTGGGACTATAGGCACATAACACCACACCTGGCTAATTTTTAGATTTTTTTTGTAAATATGGGATCTCACTATGTTGCCCAGGCTGGTCTTGAACCCCAGGGCTCAAGCAGTCTTCCCATCTCGGCCTTCCAATATGCCAGGATTACAGGCATGAGCCACCGTGTCCGGCCCTGATTTAAAGTATTTTTAAGGGCCTAACTTTCAGTGAACCATTTCCAGAGTTACTTAGAAACCGGGGAATCGCCAGGATCACCTCTGATCCTGGTTTTACCCTCCACATAAATGCTAATTCTATTCCGAATGTTCACAACTTTGGTCCCCTCCTCTCTCCCTGCTGCCACTGTCCCAATCCAGGTCAGCATCATCTGTCATGAATTAAAAGAGAAACTCTCAATTCATCTTCTTCCCTTCAATCTCTCCTTGCAATTAATTATTTCCCCCAAATGTCATCCAGTGTGTCATTCCTAAAGCGTAGCTCTGATGTCTCATTCCTTCTGAAAAACATTAACTGAATGGATCCCATTGCCTATATTGTAACATTCTGAATCGTCAGTAAAGAAGAGTTTTTCCTGGGAGCGTGAGCAAGTTGCAGAAAAAACATTATCTCTTATCTCAGGTATGGGGTGGTTGCTGAGTCAAGGCTCTACAGAAAAGGTAGCTCAAGAAGTTGCTGTGGGGGCTGGTCCTTAGGATGAAAAACTGAGTACTCTCTGTACCCTCAGTAATGATTGAGGGCTAGAATATACCCTGAGTAACCTCTTCTTGGTTTCCGGGTGGCTGAGAATTCTAGAAAAAGTTGCTTCATGCACACAGATTCAGAACATTGGAAAACGCTGTTTTTGCTACCATTTCCTTCCTCCTTTCAAATAGAACTCTGATTGGGATTTTCCAGGAACTCAACTCACCTGAAATTCTAGGAAGGCCTTAATAGCCTCTTCCTAGGAACTGATTCAATTTGGTGATTTTCCAAGGTGGCTTCAAAGGGAACAGCCTGTGGCAATTGCAGCAGTCCCGATCCGAAGGTTAAGATGGACCAGGGTTCAAAAAATAAAAATAAAAATAAAAATAAAAAGCAACGAAGCAGCCGGGTGCGGTGGCTCACGCCTGTAATCTCAGCACTTTGGGAGGCCAAGGCGAGTGGATTACCTGAGGTCAGAAGTTCGAGACCGGCCTGGCCAACAGGGGGAAACCAAAAATGCAAAAGTTACCTGGGCGTGGTGGCAGGCACCGGTAATCCCTCCCTACTTGGGAGGCTGAGGTGAGAGAATTGCTTGAACCTGAGAGGCGGAGGCTGCAGTGAGCTGAGATTGTGCCACTGCATTCCAGCCTGGGTGACAGAGCGAGACCCCGTCTCAAAACAAAAAAGCAACAAAGCTCATGCACCCATCATATCCCGAGTTTTCCTCTGATTGGATGGGCCCAGGCCACGAGCTCATCTTTGTAAAAAGTGAAGTAGGGGTTCCTCTTCAAAGAGACTTTCCTCCCCGTCTAATTAGGAATAAATAGTAACTTCTCTTAGAAGCGAAATGTATTCAAAGACCTGTGCTAACATTTTAAAATATCTGCTAGCTGTAATAAAGAAATCAATGTACTTTGTGTTCTTAGCTCCCACAATTTAGCCTAAAGATTTGCCCTGGCATGCTTATACTGGTCCAAGAAAGCATTAGGTCATAGCCCGTTCTCCTTCCTTATTTGAAGGTGTTTTTTTTTACCTTTCTCAGCATTCCACAAGTTACTTCCTCCTTCCTTTGTTCTCCTCGGCCTTTGCCTCTTTTAAAAAATTCTAAGTTGCTAGCCAATCGGGACAAATACAGAATGTGAGGTCCCGTTCCAGCCAATGGAAACCGGAGACAGCAGCAGGGTGGATGCCTCAGGTTATAAATGACCTCGTCTCCTCTGTTGGGTGTACTCTCATGGCAAAACTGCTGGCGAGTGTGCCCTTTCTGCAGAAAGTAAAAATGGTCTTGCTGAGGAAATTAAATTTATGTTCAAGTGCTATTTCTTTACAGCACCAGGGAACAAACATTCTATTTCTAAATAAACATTTTTACATATAACATCGTGAACCAGTCACTGTGGCCAGGGAGAAGAGGTGTTTTGATTGGCAGGCCTGAGGGGGAGGGCCCTGGTGAACCCCTTTCAACTTAAGAGGGTGGGAGAGAGATGATGCACCTAAAGATAAGTGGGGGCTTTTGCAGGAATAGCGGGCAATGGATGCTGGAAATGTGAACAACTGTTCTCTACATGTGTCTCACAGACTGTCATCTTTGTGTGTTTGCCTAATGGGGTTTCCTCTGCCTGGAATGCCCTTACCTTCAGCATTGCCCACCTAAATCTAAGCTGGCCTTTCAAGTCTCCCCATGTCCCCTTGCTCTGCGATTCCTCCACCCCAAGCTGGCTCAGGGCATCCCCGCTTCATTTCCTCATCTTCTTATTGGACCACAGCACTTACTGTTGGGCCTTGGATTTGGGGTCACTTGGATTTATGTTGGTCTCACCTCCGAGGCTAGGCCTCCTTGGAGAGCACCAAGGCAGTCTTTACTGTTTTGGGGCCTTCCTGGGCCCCAGCCCTGCAAGCGGTGCCTGTCGTTGGAGACACTTGATACATTTTGTTTAACTGAATAGGCTACGTAAAGAGAACAAGCTGTTTTTAAGCCCCCTCAAATATTTCACAAGCACTATTTACACACTTGAGAATGTGTTCCAGTCACTCTAGGCTATTCATTAGAACAGGTCCCTTAAGCAACTCTCCAAGTTGGGCTGAAGTAGCTGTTTTGCACTTAGGAAGGGCGATTGGAATCAACATTGCAGTCATGGTGTCTCCACCTCAGGCTGCTTCTTCAGCTTAACCAAACAAGTGTGTTCCCAAACTCAAGACTGATCAGGGCTTGGTGGGGGATTAACATTTATGTGGTTCTAGAAAGAGGACTCAACTGGGCCAAAGCAAACCTCTGTCAGTGCTGCTCCACCTCCCAAGCTAGTCTTCCCCATGACTTAGGGCTGTCTGCTTCCTCTGGTTCACTCCTCACCTCCATGCAAAAGAAATCTCTTTTGTTTTCTAAATCCTCAGGTGAGGTGGAAAGCTTCTAAATTACCATCAGGTGCTTGAATGACCTGAAAACCTCTTTATGAGGTGGTAGGTGGTGGTTATCCAGCCTGGCTTACACGCCTCCTTGTGAGATGGTCCTTTATATTTTTGAATACCTCTGATTATGAAAACATTCTTACACCAAACCACGACTGCTTTCCTATCGCTTCTGCCTTGTGTTGTGGAGTCATGCACAACATTGAGACAGGTCTCAGGTCTTTTGCGTGTGTGTGTGGAAGTGGGGAGAGAGAGAGAGCAAGAAAGACAGCTGGGAAGGCCTATAGTGATCAATCTAGGTCAATGGTTGTTAACAAGTTTTCTTTTTTTCAAGATATTCAGGAACAATAAGCATATTTAGGGGACGCATTTTTTCCATTCACAGCTAAGATGGGACTTGATAGTTGGGTAAACGCATATTTGCATAATTCCCTTAGGTTAAGACCCACTGAAATGAAAAGGAACCAATGCCAGAAAAATAGATATCTTCTATTATCTTCTATCTTAAACTAGGTTCAGGCCACAGTAGCCTACCACAATCTCATCTCCATATGCAAAATAACGTAAACCCAAGGAAAAATGAAGATACCAAGATGCACAACTACACCCCCTCCTCACCCCCACAAAAGGCCAATTACCTAGGTTTTCTAGCTGTTGCTCCAAGGGCTGGATTTTCTTTTCTTTTTTTAAACAAGATCTTCTAAATGGGAAGATAGGCAGTCTGTTTTTAGTTCTACTGGTGGTTATTTTTATGATGTTAAACACCATGCCTATGCCTATAATTCTCAATATTTCAGCTTCAAAAGTGAAATTGTGTCTGATTCACCCTCTGAGAGATGAGAAAATTGTCACCTCTCCTTTTTACCTCTTGATTTTTTGGTCTTCAGTTTTTGTCCCTATGTATTTTAGATGAATTATTATTGTTTTTACACTACATAGCTTTTCTTTCAAGAATTATATCTGTCAAGAGTCTTACCTCAAAGGCCCAGGCCCAGTTTCACAAGTGAATGGATTATTTCAAAGTTGCAAGGAGCAGATAATTCCTATGCTATTTAAATTATTTCAGAGCAAAAAAAAAAAAAAAAAAAAAAGGAAACCATCCGATTAAAAAAATTTTTTTTCTGGTGTTTAGATAATACATAGATAACATTTTTTATTTAAAAATTCAACAATATGATGGATAAACACAATGTGGTACATAGGCACCATGAAATATTATTCAGCCTTACAAAAGAAAGAAATTCTCACACATGCCCCAACACAGATAAGGATTGAAAACATGATGCTAAATAAGCCAGACACAAAAGCACAAACACTGTATGATTACACTTGTATGAGGTACCCAGAGTAGTTAAATTCACAGAGACATAAAGTAGAATATTGGTTGATGGGCCGGGCGTAGTGGGTCACGCCTGTAATCCCAACACTTTGGGGGACTGAGGCAGGGGGATCACGAGGTCAGGAGTTCGAGACCGGCTGACCAACATGGTGAAACCCCGTCTCTACTAAAACTACAAAAATTAGGTGGGCGTGATGGCAGGCACCTGTAATCCCAGCTACTCAGGAGATTGAGGCAGGAGAATCGCTTGAACCCGGGAGGCGGAGGTTGCAGTGAGCCGAGATGGCGCCACTGCACTCTAGCCTGGGTAACAACAGAGCGAGACTCCATCTCAAAAAACAAAAAAACAAAAACAAACAAACAAACAAAAAGAATATTGGTTGATGGGCTGAGGGGAGCGGGAATGGGGAGTTAGTGTTTAATGGGTATGAAGTTTCAGTTTGGGAAGATGAGAAAATTCTGGAGACAGATGGTGCTGATGGTTGCAAATCAATATGAATGTACTTAGTGCCATTGAAGGGTACACTTAAAAACAGCTAAAGTAGTAGATTTTGTTATGTATATGCCACCACGATACAAAAATTCAGCTATATAGGCTGGGCACGGTGGCTTACGCCTATAATCCCAGCACTTTGGGAGGCCAAGGTGGGCAGATCACCTGAGGTCAGGAGTTCGAGACCAGCCTGGCCAACATGGCAAAACCCCGTCTCTGTTAAAAATACAAAAACGTTAGCCAGCCATGGTGGTGTGTGCCTGTAATCCTAGCTACTTGGGAGGCTGAGGCAAGAGAATCGCTTGAACCCAGGAGGCAGAGGTTGCAGTGAGCTGAGGTTGTGCCACTGCACTCCAGCCTGGGCTACAGAGCAGGACTCTGTCTTAAAAGAAAAAAAAAAAAATAAGCTATATAGAAGTACGTTGTTTCAAAGTGAAAATTCACCATCTTCCTCCTTTCACTCACCCATTTCTATTCCTCTCCCTAGAGGTAATAATTAATATAGCTATACCAAAATTTATTTAATTAGGCTTTACTGAGGATATTAAGGTGTGTCTAGATGTTTGCATTGACAAACAATGCTGTAATGAACATCCTAAAAATAAACTTTGTGTAATGTTGTTCCTGGACCAAACCGAGGATTGGGCTGCTATTTCTCATGCCCAATAACGAGATGCAGATGAACTGGGGAGGAAGAGAGTTTTTATTTCTGTAACCAGTCACAGGGAGAAGGCCTGGAAATTATCACCAGATCAACTCAAAATTACAAAGTTTTCCAGAGCTTATATACCTTCTAAGCAATATGTCTACATGTAAGTGTGCATTCATCTAAAGACATATGTGATTAAATTCTTTTTTTTTTTTATGAGATGGAGACTCACTCTGTCACCCAGGGGGAAGTGCAGTGGCACGATCGCTGCTCACTGCAACCTCTGCCTCCTCCTGGTTCAAGCGATTCTCTTGCCTCAGCCTCCCGAGTAGCTGGGATTACAGGCGTGCCCCACCACGCCCAGCTAATTCTTGTATTTTTAGTAGATACTGGGTTTCACCACGTTGGTCAGGCTGGTCTCGAACTCCTGACCGCGTGATCCGCTGGCCTCGGCCTCCCAAAGTGCTGGGATTACAGGCGTGGGCCACTGCGCCCAATAATTAACTTCTTTTAATCTATAACTAAGGTCTGAGTCCTGAAGACCTTCCTCTAGAGACTCGGTAAATTTACTTAATCTAAATGGGTCTAGGTGCTGGGGTGATTACCCTTATCTTGTCTGTTGCTAAATCATAGAGGTTTGGGGAGTTCCCTCAGACCTCCAATAAACTTGTTTGTGGAGGCCTGGGGAGTTTCTTCAGACCCCCAGTAAAACTATTTTAATCATAAATAGGTCCTGTTAAGAATTCCTTCGTTATGGCCAGGCGCAGTGGCTCACGCCACCTGTAATCCCAGCACTTTGGGAGGCCGAGGTGGGTGGATCACATGAGGTCAGGAGTTTGAGACCAGCCTGACCAATATGGTGAAACTTCATCTCTACTAAAAATATGAAAATTAGCTGGGCGTGGTGGTGTGATGGCGGGCACCTGTAGTCCCAGCTACTCGGGAGGCTGAGAGAGGAGAATCACTTGAACTCGGGAGGCGGAGGCAGCAGTGAGCCAAGATGGTGCCACTGCACTCCAGTCTGGGTAACAGAGTGAGACTCCGTCTCAAAAAAAAAAAAAAAAAAAAAAAAAATCCTTCATTATTTTGTCATGGTTTAAGGCCCAGGAAAGGCCTAGGCAAAACTCTTGGTGGGCTTTTGTTACATCTCAACCTTTGTAGAAGGGCACTGACTTTTAATATTTAACTTAACCACTCAGTCAGTACTGAAACAGTTGTTATGGAGGCCTGTGTTAGTGAGACCTGGCCTGCCACAATACGTATACTCTCAATATACTGCGAGGTCAAAAGCTATGTGCATTTTATTAAGTAGGTTAGGTTTAAATTTTTAATTCATATAGTTCAAAATACCAGAAGTTCAAAAGATTACACAGTGAAAAGCCACCTCCCATCCTTTCCCCTAGGAACCTGGTTCCCCTCCTCAAAAGTGACCAGTTACATCCTTTTAAATATATATTCTAGTCATGTGCAAGGGAAACTGCTAAAAATGCAAATGATACTGGTTTATGCACTTTAAATTTGATAGCTATTGCCAAATGGCCCTCCAAAGAGATTGTACCCATTTATACACCATCCATCAGCAATGTTTGAGAGTGCCTGTTTCTGCATTCCCTCATCAACACAGCATACGAACAAACTTTACTTCTTTGCTAATCTGATTGATGAAACATGGTATCTCATTTAATTTGTAATATTATGAGTAAAACCGATGTTTACTTAAGCTGGGTTACTTCTCCTGCCTCCCTCTTCAGCTTCTTTTCCACAACTCTCTCACAGCTACCCTTCAGCTAGGCTGAATAGGAGACATCTGTTATTTTTTCACTCCTTCTTGTCTCTGCTCTGGTTGTGTTCTCTGGGCGCTCCTGCTAAGCCTCCTGACACAGCAAGTCGGATGCAGTGTCCTTCCTTCCTCTGTGCTTCCTCTCATCACAGCATTGGTCATGTTGCTTTCTGTCTATTTCTGTTTTCCTGTCTGCCACCTCTAGACGGTGAGCACTGGAACTAGATCTTTTCTCTCTCTTAAGCTATTGTTTATCACTGTTATCATCAGTAAATATGAAATGAGTGGATGAATGGACAGTTGACAGTTTCAAATTGAGGTAAAAAAATATAGGTATTCCATATAACTGATTGAAAGAGATTCACCTTTTTATAGTATAAGAATATAATATATATGGAAGGTGGCAATTCAAATCAGTGGCAAAATAGTGGGTTATTCAATAAGTAGTGTTGAGCTAATTGGTTAACTATCATAATTGAGGAAAATCACTTTATGTCTTTATCTTACACCCATGTAATTTCCAGGTGGATATGTTAAATATAGTTAAATATAAAGAGAAAGCATTAAAAAATCAAAATAAATTATGCATAAGTATCGATCCATTTTCAGGATAAGGAAGCCTTTTCTAAGACTGACACCAAGACGGAAACCTTAATGAAAAAGATTAATAGATTTCATTATGATTTTAAACTTACACATATGCAAAAAGAAAGAAACAAAACTGAAAGGCTAATTAATGCACAGGAAAAACTTATTTATTTATTTATTTTTGAGACAGAGTCTCACTCTGTCGCCCAGGCTGGAGTGCAGTGGCACGATCTTGGCTCACTGCAAGCTCCGTCTTCCTGGTTCAAATGATTCTCCTGCTTCAGCCTTCTGAGTAGCTGGGATTACAGGCATGCGTCATCACGCCCAGCTAATTTTTGTGTTTTTAGTAGCTAGGATGGTCTTGATCTCCTGACCTCGTGATCTGCCTGCCTTGGCCTCCCAAAGTGCTGGGATTACAGGCATGAGCCACTGTGCCCGGTCAACTATTTTTTAAAATATTCAAATGACAAGTGGTCAGATTCATTAATATGGAAGGTCCTATTAAAAATGCATAAGAAGGCCGGGGGGCTGTGGCTCACACCTGTAATCTTAGCACTTTGGGAGGCCGAGGTGGGCAGATTGCCTGAGCTCAGGAGTTCAAGATCAGCCTAGGCAACATGGTGAAACCCCGTCTCTATTAAAATACAAAAAATGAGCCGGGCGTGGTCGTGCATGCCTGTAATCCCAGCTACTCGAGAGACTGAGACAGGAGAAATGCTTGAACCCAGGAGGCAGAGGTTGCAGTGAGCCGAGATTGCACTATTGCACTCCAGCCTGGGCGACAGAGCGAGACTCTGTCTCAAAAAACAAAAACAAAAACAAACAAACCAAACAAAAACAAAAACAAAAACAAAAAAAACATAAGAAAAAGAAAGACTTATTCAGAGAAAATTAAGTGAAGTTCAGGAATAGGCAACAAAATAAGAAATATTTGTTCTTAGAAAACAAGATACCATATGTTCTCACTTATAAGTGGGCGCTAAACATTGGGTAAACAAGGACCTAAAGAGGGATACAATAGACACCTGGCTACTATGGGGGCGGTGGAGGCGGAAGGGGTGACGGCTGAAAAACTACCTGTTGACTACTATACTCATTGCCTGGGTGACGGGATCATTTGTACTCCAAACCTCAGTGTCATGCAATATGCCCACATAACAAACCTACAGATGTACCTCCTGAATCTAAAATAAAAGTTGAAATTCAATAAAAGAGAAATACTTGTTCCTGCATGAATGAAATAAACACATAGAAGAATATTCAATCTCACTAGTAATCAATGAAACATCCACTAACACAACATTTTTCATCTAACAAATTAGCAACAATGATAATTTTCCATGTTGGCAATTATGTGAGAAAATAACACCATCATAGCCTGGGAGTGTAAATTCATGCAGTCTTTCCCAGTATGCATTAAGAGCCTCTCCTTTTTGACCTAGATCACTTCTATAAATCTTATCAAAGGGAAATAATCAGAAATATAGACAAAGATTCAGCTGCAAGGATATTACAGTGGCATATTTATAGTGGTGAGAAATTGAAAGCAATCTAAACGTCCAACAATAAAATTGAATAAATAAATTATGGCGCATTCATTGGCTAGAATACAGGCATTAAAATAATCATATTGAAGACCGTTTAAGGACACAAGAAAGTGTTTATAATGTATTGTTAAGTTTAAAAGGCAATTTCAATAGAATGACACCAATATTGTTTTTCAAAACATATGAGTCTATTATGTGTTTGTGCAGAAAAATCCTGAAAAGAAGAGCCTGAGGAGTCCCTCCATGCAGGTCACTCTGTCCCCAGGGGGGCACTTTCGGTGAGCTCCAGCAGAAGCTCTGATAGCAACAGCTGGGGCAGACAGCCCTGGGAGAGTCTCTGCTTCCACTGCAGGACCTGTGGGAAGAGGCCAAGTGGCCCCAAAAGTCACTGTAGACAAAATCAAGAAGTGGCTGCTGCCAGAGCTGATAATGTCATGTTCACGGGCTCCTAGATAATATTAATAGTAGCTAACATTTGTTGGGTGCTTATTTACTGGACACTTGATACACATTTTCTTTTCCTCTTTTTTTTTTTTTTTTTTTTTGAGATGAAGTTTCGCTCTTGTTGCTGAGGCTGGAGTGCAATGACGCCATCTTGGCTCACTGCAACTTCTGTCTTCTGGTTTCAAGTGATTCTCCTGCCTCTATCTCCCAAGTAGCCCAAGTAGCTGGGCCTACAGGCATGTGCCACCACGCCCAGCTAATTTTTGTATTTTTAGTAGAGACGGGGTTTCACCTTTTTGGTCAGGCTAGTCTCGAACTCCTGACCTTAAATAATCCGCTTGCCTTGGCCCCGAAGTGCTGGGATTATAGGTGTGACTCATCATGCCTGGCTGCGTTTTCATTTCGTGTTCTTAACATCCTGAAGAAATATCTCTAAGACAAGTATTAATCTCCCCACGTTATCCATGAGGAAACTGAGGTCCAAAAGTTCAGGTGACTTATCCAAGGTCACAAAGCTAGGAAGTAGGTGGGCAAGTTAGGCATTAAACCCAGGTAGATGTCTGACTCCAGAGCCTACATCTGCATACAGGAAGCATCTTATTTTTTATTACTATGGCAAGAGGGGAGAGGGAATGATAATGAATAAATGAAAAACACTAAGGAAATGAATGAAAGTTGCTTCTGGAGTTAGATCCTTTTGAGAACAGTACCCCATGACTTTCATGAACTTGCCCAGAATAGTCTCTGTCCTCAGTGACTATGGTCATTGTTATGGAATGGAACAAACTGCAAATCCCTCGTGTCCTGCCAGATACCACAGTGGAGACCCCCTCTTTGTGTTCTGGGCATGGTTAGGATCTGGCCTGGGTTAACAATTCCCTCTGCTTCCTGCTGAAGGCAGACCCAGTGGGGGCAGCTGGGGACAGGCCCAGTGAGATCTTAAAGGTTCCCAAAATAGGAATAGCTATTTCTCTTGTATTCAGGGACAAGCCTGTAAAATGGGACTTTACCATCTTTGGTGCCATCTGTCACAGAATTTTTTGGGCTGTACCAGCCCCACCCCCAGCAAGGCTCACATTATCCAGGCAGTGCCCTCTTCAGCAACCTATGCCTCTTCTCCACTTAAGACCCCTGCCCAGCCTATGCCCCCTTTCCCAGCCAGTGCACCCTTCCACAACTGTGCCCAATCCCCAGCCATCCCCCCATACCCTGTGAACCCCTTGCCTAGTAAGTGTCTCCGCCCCCAGCCAGGTGCCCTCCCCTCTTCAAAAGCGAGGAATCTCTTTTTCATCCTATACCAACTTATATACCCTATGCCAACTAGGCTCCCTTCAGCAGTGTCACCAGCCTATTCCCCCTTCCTTGCCCAGCTGCACTTCCTTAACCTTGCTCCTCAGTCGATTTCCTTTCTAGACCTAGGCCTCCTTTCTCAGGGAGTCCCCCTTCCCCACCCGATCCCCACCCTATGCTGCCTGCCCTTCTCTCATCAGGAGCCCCGAACCTGCCTGTTCCCTGGAACCCAGTCATGCCCACTTTCTCAGCCAGGCCCCCTCACTTAGCCAGGCCCCTTCCATCCATTTATACCTTTCCTCCCTTCCCAAGCCAAGGCCACTTCTCCAGTCAGGTCACCTTGCCCTGCTAGGCATGCTTCCCCTGTATCTACTGATACAGCCTCCCCAGTCAGGCCCCATTTCCCAGCCAGTACTGCCTTCTGCAGCAACCCTACCCAGGCTCTCTGCCCCAGCTTGTTGCCTCTCCCCAGCCTGTGCCCCCGGACAGGTAGGCCCTCTTTGGCAACCAGGCAGCCTTCCCGAGCCTGAACTCCTGTCTCTAGCTGGTCCTGGATCATGAAGGAAATCTACCCCGGCCAGAGCCCCTTCGCCTGCCAGGTCCCCTTTGCCCAATATCCCTATCTCCAGGCAGGTTCCACGACCCAACTTTATTTTCCTTGCTCAGCTTGTGTCCCCTTGCCCAGGGCCCCTTTCCCCAGCCAGACTCTCTTCCTCAAGCTGTGTCTTTAGATTGGCCCCTTTCTTAGCCATCTGACCAGTCTGTGCGCACCTCTCTGCCCTCTAACCACTTACTACTGCTAGGTTCCCAGTCTGTGTCTCGGTGGGGCTTCCTCCTCATCCTGTACCCACACTGGATGCCCCTCCTTCCTTCCTCTCCCCAGGCCAGCCTCAATCCCAGCCAGAGCTTATTCCCCAACCTGAGACCCTGCTGACAGCCTCCATAGGCACTCTGCCCTTCCCCAGCCCAGGCCTTTTATCAACTCTATGTCCCCTTCCCACAGCCAGGCACCCATCCCCAGCCTTTCCCCTTTTCAACTGGACCATTTTTCCAAGGAGTTGCCCCTTTGCTGGCCTTTCCCAGCCAGCACTTCCTTCCGCAGTCAGGCAGTTCTCCCTCACCTGCCCAGTGGCCTCCCTAGCCATGCAACCTTTCCCACCAGGATCCCTTCACTCACATGTGCCCCATGCTAAGCCAAGTCTGCTTCCCCAGCTAGGAACGCTTTCCTAGCCGTGCCCCTCCTGCAGCCAAGCTCTCTTCACGCAATATGCCCTCTGCCCCAGTCTGTGCTCCTTTTTCCAGGCAGGCCTCCTTCCACAACCTTCGCCTGACCAGGCCTCTTATCCAGCCTATTGCCTCTACCCCAGCCAGACGCCATTCCTATCCTGTGTCCCCCTCCACAACTAAGCCCGTTTTCTCAACCATGTGCCCTTCCTCAGCCAACTTCCCGTCAGGTGGAGAGGCTCTCATTCCCAGGCATGATCTCTTTCCCAGCAAGCTCTCTCCACCTGCTAGGCCCCTTCTCCCAGCCAGGCCCACTAAACTGCCTATGATCCCATCTCTAGCCTATGTCCTTCTCGGTATTCAAACCTCTCCCACCACCAGGTTCCCTTTCCTAGTCTGTGCCTCCCTCCCCAGCCCCTTCCGCTGTCAGAGTCCGCCTCCAGTTAGGCAACCTTTCCCTAAGGGGTCTTTTTACCCCACGATCCTCCCTACCCCACACCCATCTGTCTTCCATAGATTGTGCCAGCCTCTCAAGACTGTGGTCCCTTTACAAGACAGGCATATACCCACGTCTGGGACCCTTCCTCAGTCTCGCCCTCTCCGCCAATCTATGTCCTTCTCCTCAAGTCTATGTCCTCCTCCCCAGCTTATGCTTGCTTTCCTGCTAGATCTCCTTCACTGATCCAGTGCCTTCTCCAGCCTGGACTCCATTGGATAGCCCATGTCCCCTCCTCCAGCCAGGTGTCCTTCCCCAGCCTTTCCTCTCATTAACAGCTAGGAACACCTTTCTCATCCTTTGGCTCCTAACTCAACTGGGCCTCCTTCCCTTGACCAGCCAGTTCTTCCCTAACCAGCTCCCTCCACCCCAGCTCACCCTATTATGCCCCTCCCAGCCAGGCTTCCTTGCCCACCCCGTGTCCCAGTCCATAGCCAGGTTCCCTTGCCCAGCCTTGTCCCCTTCCTCTGCCTGTGCCTCCCTAGCCTGTTCCCTCTTCCCCAACATCTTCCTCTTTGCCCTGCCAAGGCCACTCCCATACTTGGCACCTTTGGTCACCTAAGCCTGCATCATCAGCCTGGCCACCTCTCCCAGCCAGTGTTCCCCTACCCTTGCAGCCAGGTCCCCTCTCCCCCCATCCCAGCCAGGTTTCCTTCTTCCATGACCCCTCCACACCATATGTCACTTCTTCAGCCTGTGTGCCCTCCCCAGTGAGGCTCTCTTCCCTATCCAGGCCCAATTTCCCAATTCCCTTCAATTCCCCTGGCCAGGCAGGTTGCCTGAGCCATTTCCCCATTCAATAGCCAAAGTCCCATTGCTCATTGAGTTGCCCCCTGGTCAGCCTATTCCTCCTTGTATAGGCAGTGACTCTTTCTTGACCCAGCCCCTTTGCCTGACCTTTTCTCCACCCAACTCCACCCCTGCCAGGACCCATTCTCCAGACTGTAGCCCAGTTCCCAAACAGCTTCCCTTCCCAAGCCAGGCCCCCTTCCTCTCCTTCTCCAGCCTGCCCCAACTGGGCCACCTTCTACCAGGAACCCTTCACCAGCCCATGCTCCAGCCTCCAGCCTGGACCCTTTCCAGGCATCCTCCCTCAGCCAGGCCTTCTTTCCTAGCCTGTGCCCCCCTACCCAGCTGGGCCTCTTTGTCCATGAAGGTCCCCTACCCTAGCCAGGCCTCTTCTTTTAGCTTGTCACCCCCCCCCGACCCTATGTAGCTCACTGAAGTAGAGCACCTTTCCCATTTCTAGAGCACTTCGCCAGCCTTTGCCCCTGTCCCCACTCAGCAACCACCACCCTGCCACCCCCAACAGGCCTATGCTCCCTAACCCTCCAGGATTAGTAGATCCTGGGATATAAACTCTATATGAAGTTAGCTACACAAAAACAGAGAAGCAGGTATTTTTTAAATGGTTTTTATTTTTGAACAAACTACATGTTTAAAAACTTTTAAAAACATATATATTTTATCTTAGAGCATTTGGAATGTAGAAAGAATTTCCAAAATTAATCTCACTGAATTACAGAAAGTAAAGATTAAAATTTTCATAAGTTGTTGACTGTAAATCATTTCACTTTATATTCTTTTGGAAAATTCAAGGATATTAACAAGTCTCAAATAACAAAAGTATATTGTTTACTTTTTTGTCTCATGTCAGTTATTGATATAACAAAATAGAATAAAACTTTAATATTTTAAAGGATCTTTTTAGATATTTCTCTCTCTCTAAGAAATAAGGAAAGTTGTTACATTCATATCTTTCACATTTCATACCAGATGATATAACAAGGTGGATCAAGTACTTGAATAAAGTCATAGCCTTTTATATCTCTAAGAATAAAGGAAACTTACTCGATTCAGATCTTCACCCCTTAGAGTAAGTAAATTATCTATCAATGTGTCTCTTTTTTCTTTATACCAGTTGTAAAGGTAATGAAACATATCAACTATTTGAATAAAGTCATATATCTTCCTACCTTTAGTAAAGGAAATTAAGTTTAGATCTTTCACATGTTAGAGTAAACCTTATCTAGCCTATCAGTTAATCTAAATTTACTTTCTCTATTTAACAGATTTACCTTACATGTTTAACAAATGCTGTTATTTAGAATTAGCAAACATGGGAGCAACTAAAGTTAATTAGGAACCACATAAGTTTTGATGAAAAAAACAAAACAAAGTACCAGCGGATCTCTTGTTCATAACTTGAGACATCTCCTGAGTAGCCCAGCTTAAGTAAAAAGCAAACCATGACAATCTTTCCCCCCAAAACTCAGCAAAAGGCCTTCACAAGGCATTTTGATCACATAAACTCCAATTTTGTCTAAGTAATCCAAGATATTCATAGGAAAACCTGAAGACTCCCCGAGCTAGTCTACTAGATTTATTTTTCCCAGAACACATGAAACTTAACATTTCCTTTTTTTCCTTTTTTTTTTTTTTTTTTTTTGAGATGGAGTCTCGCTCTGTCTTCCACGCTGGAGTGCAAAGGCACGATCTCGGCTCACTGCAACCTCCGCCTCCCAGGTTCAATTGATTCTCCTGCCTCAGCCTCCCAAGTAGCTGGGATTACAGGCGCCCGCCACCACGCCCGGCTAATTTTTTATTTTTTTGAGACGGAGTCTCACTGTCTTCCACGCTGGAGTGCAAAGGCACGATCTCGGCTCACTGCAACCTCCGCTTCCCATCAAGCGATTCTCCTGCCTCAGCCTCCCGAGTAGCTGGGATTACAGGCGCCCGCCGCCACGCCCGGCTAATTGTTGTATTTTTGTAGAGACGGGGTGCCACCATGTTGGTCAGGCTGGTCTCGAACCCCTAACCTCGTGATCCGCCCGCCTCCGCCTCCCAAAGTGCTGGGATTACAGGCGTGAGCCACCGCGCCCGGCCAACATTTCCATTTTTATCGTTAAGTTATGCACAACGTGACCAAATCTTAGTCGGTGAGGGAGGTAAAGACCCTTATGGGCAAGAAGAGGTTAGCCCTTATCAAACGTATGCCCCTCTGGTGGTGCAATGCCGAGATTTCCCTCATATTTCCAGGGAATTTCCCTCGAATTTCATTTCCCACCCCGTGAAAGCAGCAAGGTTAGGAAAGCGGGGGCGGGGCAGGGGGGATAGTTATGATCAAAAGGAAGGGGGAAAAAAAAAAAACAAACAACTGAGAAAAGCAAAGGGGGAAAATAAACTGAGCCTACTGAGGAGATGCGGCGAAGGAAAGGCTTCCGCGGGGCCGCTCGGTGCCTCGGGGCCTACCGGAGACGCGGGAGCGCGCCCCCGGCGGCGCCGGCCTCGAGCGGTCTCACGGAGTTGTAGTGCTCGCCGAGGCTGTAGGCGTAGTGCAGGTAGACCAGGATGATCGGCTTCTTGACGTACTCCTCCCCGATGACCAAGGTGGGCGAGTTGGCCTGGATCACCTCGATGGGGGTCTTCAGGACGTGCGACAGGGCCCTCAGCTCCAGCTGGCCTCCCCATGCCGCGGTGCGCACGATGTTGTCGCAGTAGATCATGAAGTCGTCGTAGCCGAAGGGGTCGCCGGTCTCCGGGTTGCTGAAGAAGGGCAGGAACTCGTCGACGTGCTTCTGCATGTAGCTGGCGGTGCGGCAGCGCAGCATCTCCACCGACACGCTGAACACCAGCTGGTCTTGGATGGCGCGGTACATGCAGTGGCCGTCGGCCGGGATCTCCTTCATCTCCAGACCTCTGGCTCCCAGGATGTCGGCGAGCTTCTCCTCCTCCTCGCGCCTGAAGCCGGCCAGGTGCTCGGACATCTCGGCCTGGAAGATGCTCTCCTGGCGCTCCCTCTCCTGGGACTCCATTCTTTCTCGCTTTCTCTGGGCTTTGGAGGGGCGGGGAGGCCGGTTTTCCAGATCCATCTTGGCCAGGTCTTCGACGACAGATTCAACGCTACTGTCGTCCTGGAACTTCTCCAGCTCCTGCCGGTGCTTCTGCGCCATCTCGGCCTCCATGCGGGCCACGTCTTGGAGCAACTGCTTTCTTTTCTTCTTATCGGTCTTGGGGACCGAGTTTTTTAAGCTCTGGATCTGGGCCTGCAGCTCCTTCTTCTCGCGTTGGTGGCGGCGCAGTATGCGCTGCTGTTCACTCTTCGGATCATCCATGATGTTGAATGGCAAGCGGGAGTTCAAATACGCTGACAGTTCAAGTACCAAACAGACCAGAAGTCCTCAGCTTGCCCTAACGGTCGCTCTCTTTCACCTCAGCCGGCTCTAACCGCCGCTCTTGGCTCACCTCAGCCACCGCTTCCCCTCCCCCATTCAATTCTTCCCTGCCATTGGTTACTGTGTCTCCATGGCCACGCCCCCGCAGGCATGCCCAGTGCTAGGATTGGCTGTTGAGAGACAGACGTATGCGCCCATTGGACCCCACAGCAAAGGTTTTTGGCGGGATTCAAATATGGCCTTCCTGCAATGTGTGTGGCAGTTGGGCTTGTAGAGTCTTTCGCTGATTGACAGCCCAGTTCATTTCCAAGTCTGCACGCAATGCAGGCAGTAGCCATACTTGACAGCCACACGACAGATACTACACCGCTGAATGTGCTCTAACCCTGGACTTGGCATTGCCCCTACTGTTGAGGAAGCAGTGCGTTTTTCTCCAGTCTTTCAGGTCCCTTAACCAGGGAACCATTAACTTTTGTGCATCAAAGGACATTTCCCTACATTCCTGCAAACACAGTCCTTTCAGTTTACACTTTTTTTTTGGCGGGGTGGGGGGCGGGTAATGGAGTCTCGCTCTGTCGCCCAGGCTGGAGTGCAGTGGTGCAATCTCGGCTCACTGCAACCTCTGCCTCCCGGGTCCAAGCGATTCTCCTGCCTCAGCCTCCCGGGTAGCTGGGACTACAGGCGCCTGCCACCATGCCCGGCTAATTTTGGTAGTTTTGGTAGAGACGAGGTTTTGCCATGTTGCCCAGGCTGGTCTTAAACTCCTGACCTCAGGTGATTTACTCACCTCGGCCTCCCAAAGTGCTGGGATTAAAGCGTGAGCCACTGTGCCCAGCCACAAGTTTTTATTTTAGCCATTTTGATAAGTGTGAAGTGGTATCTCATTGTGGCTTTAATTTATAGTTCCCTAATGGCTAATGATGTTCCTCTTTTTATGTGCTCATTTGCCATCTATGCCATATCCTTTTCAGTATAATGTTTATGTCATTTGCCTATTTTCTCTCTCTTTTCTTTTCGTTTTAGTGATGGGGTCTAGCTCTGTCACCAAGGGTGGAATGCAGTGGCATGATCATGGTTCATTGCAGCCTCAAACTCCTGGGATCAGGTTCAGATGATCCTCCCACCTCAACCTCCTGAGTAGCTGGGACTACAGGCACCACCATGCTTGGCTAATTTTGGGGATTTTTTTTTTTTTCCAGATGCAGTGGCTCACACCTGTAATCCCAGCACTTTGGGAGGCCAAGGTGAGAGGATCTCTTGAAGTCAGGAGTTCCAGACAAGCCTGGGCAACATGGTAAAGCCCCATCTCTACCAAAAATACAAAAAATAAGCCGGGTGTGGTGGTGTGTGCCTGTAGTCCCAACTACTCCTGGGGGCTGAGGTGGGAGGATAGCTTGAGCCTGGAAAGCAGAAGTTGTAGTGAGCCAAGACAGCAGCACTGCACTCCAGTCTGGGCTCAAGTGATCCTCCACCTCTGCCTCTCAAAGTGCTGGGATTACAGGTGTGAGACACCACGCTCAGCCCTTCATCTGCCTATTTTCTTTCTCTCTCTCTCACTCTCTTTCTTCCTCTCTCTCTCTCTCTTACTCTCTTTCTCCTTCCTTCCTTCCTTCCTTCCTTTCTTTCTTTCTTTCTTTTTTTTTTTTGAGACAGAGTCTTGCTCTGTTGCCCAGGCTGGAGTACAGTGGCATGATCTGGGCTCACTGCAGCCTCCACCTTCTGGGTTCCAGCAAGTCTCATGTCTCAGCCTCCTGAGTAGCTGGGACTACAGGTGCACACCACCACACCCGGATAATTTTTGTATTTTTAGTAGAGACAGAGTTTCACCATGTTGGCCAGGCTGGTCTTGAACTCCTGAGCTCAAGCGATCCTCCTGTCTTGGCCTCTCAAAGTGCTGGGACGACTGCACGCACCACCATATCCAGCTAACTTTTTGTTTTTATTTTTTTACTTTTTGTAGAAATGGGGGCTTCGTTATGTTGCTCAGGCTGGTTTCAAACTCCTGAGCTCAAGCGATCCTCTCACCTCAGCCTCCCAAAATGCTGAGATTACAGGTGTGAGCCACCGTGCCTGGCCAGGATTTTTGTAGGAATCATGTTCAAGCTGTATATCAATTTGGGGAGAATTGACATCTTTACTATGTTGAGTCTTCCAGTCCTTGAACACCTGGATGTTTATCTCCATTTATGTAGATCTTCATTGATTTCTTTCAGTGACACTGTATAATTTTCAGCATATAAATCCTGTGCACATTTTGTTGGATTTACACTTAAGCATTTCTCTTTTTTTGAGTGATTGTAAATGGTATCGTATTTTTAGTGTTCACATGGTCATTGCTAGTATATAAAAATACAATTTTTGGCCGGGCGCGGTGGCTCAAGCCTGTAATCCCAGCACTTTGGGAGGCCGAGACGGGTGGATCACGAGGTCAGGAGATCGAGACTATCCTGGCTAACACAGTGAAACCCCGTCTCTACTAAAAAATACAAAAAACTAGCCGGGCGTGGTGGCGGGCGCCTGTAGTCCCAGCTACTCGGGAGGCTGAGGCAGGAGAATGGCGTGAACCCGGGAGGCGGAGCTTGCAGTGAGCTGAGATCCGGCCACTGCACTCCAGCCTGGGCGACAGAGCGAGACTCCGTCTCAAAAAAAAAAAAAAAAAAAAAAAAATACAATTTTAAAAAAATGTATCTTGTGTTCTATGACCTTGCTTAACTAGCTAATTATTTCTAGGAGGTTTTTTTTTTTTTCCCCCTTGATTCCTTGGAATTTTCTATGTAGACAATCATGTCATCTGTGAATAGGGACAGTTTTATTTCATCCTTTCCAGTAAGTGTGTCTTTTATTTCCTTTTCTTGCCTTATCGTGCTGATTACAACTTCCAGCACTATGTTGGATAAGAGTGGCAAGGGCAGACATCCTTGTTTTGTTCTTGATTTTAGGAGGAAAAGAATTTCGTCTTTCACTGGTAAGTATGATGCTAGCTGTAGGATTTTGTAGATGTTATTTATCTAGTTGAGGCCTTTCCCATCTATTCCTATTTTTCTGAGAGTTTTTGACATGAATGGGTATTGAATGTTGTCAGTGTTTTTTCTGTATTGATATGCTAATATGATTTTTCTTCTATAACCTATTAATATGATAGATTACAGTGACTGATTTTTAAGTATTGACCTAGTCTTGCATTTCAGAAATAAACCCGATTTGGTCATAGTTTATCATTATTTTTATATGTTGAGGAATTCTTTTGGTAATTTAAAAAAGGATTAAAAAATATACATTCATGAGAGGTATTGGTCTGCAGTTTTCTTTTTTGGTACTGTTTTGTTTAGTTTTAGTGTCAGGGTAAATACTAACTTCACAGGAAGAGGAGGGAAGTGTTCCCTCCTCTTCTATTTTTTGGAAAGAGATTGTGTAAAATCAGTAGTAATTCTTCTTTAAACATTTGATAGAATTCTCCAGTGAAACCTTCAGGGCCAAGAGATCACTTTCTTGGGAGTTTTAAAATTAAAAAATATTTTTCCTTAATAGGACTAATCAAATTATGTATTTCATATTGAGTAAAATTTGGTAGCTTGTGTTTTTTGAGGAATTGGGCCATTTATTCTGAGTAGTCAAATTTATGTATGTAGAATTATTTGTACTATTCCATTTTTATTGTTTGATGTTGGGAGGATTTATAGTGGTATTCCCTGCTTTATTGGTAATTCGTGTTTCCTCTTTTGTTCTTTGTCAGTCTTGCTAGAGATTTGTCAATTTTATTGATCTTTTCAAAGAACTAACATGTTGCCTTATTGATTTTCCCCATTGATTTTCTGTTTTAAATTTCATTAATTTATGCTATTTATTATATTCTTCCTTCTGCTTGCTTTGGGTTTAGTTTGCCCTTCTTTTGCTAGGTTCTTGAGGTGGGAGCTTGGATAATTGATTTCAGACTTTTTGTCTTTTTCCAATGTATACACTTAATGATACAAACTTCCTTCTCAGTACTATTTTAACTGGTTCTTCCATGTTTTGATATGTTTAGTTTTCATTATCTTTCAGTTCAATGTACTTTTTGGTTTTCCTTGAGACTTTCTGGCCCATAGATTATTTACAAGTGAGTTATTAGCTTCCAAGTGTTTGTAGGTTTTCCTGTTATCTGTTAACGATTTCTACTTTGATTCTGATATGGTTTTGGTCTGTGTCCCTGCCCAAACCTCATGTTGAATTGTAATCCCCTCTGTTGGAGGTGGGGCCTGTGGGAGGCGATTGGATCATGGGGGCAGATTTCTCATGAGTGGTTTAGCACCATCCTCTTGGTACTGTCCTTGAGATTGTGAGTGAGTTCTTGTGAGATCTAGTTGTTCAAAAGTGTGTGGCACCTCCCCCAATCTCTTTCTTGCTCCTGCTTCCTCCAAGATTGGAAGTGTCCTGAGATCTCCCTAAAAAGCAGAGTTGCTATGGTTCCTGTACAGCCAGCAGAACCATAAGCCAATTAAATCTCCTTTCTCTTTTGTTTATCACTTACCCAGTCTCTGGTATGCTTCCTTTTTTTTTTTTTTTTCTTTTTTTTGAGATAGTCTCGCTCTGTCACCCAGGCTGGAGTGCAATGGGGCGATCTCGTCTCACTGCAACCTCCACCTCCTGGGTTCAAGCGATTCTCCTGCCTCAGCCTCTAGCAACTAATTTTTGTATTTTTAGTAGAGACAGGGTTTCATCATGTTGACCAGGCTGGTCTCGAACTCCTGACCTCAAGTAATCCGCCCACCTTGGCCTCCCAAGGTGCTGGGATTACAGGTATGAGCCACTGCACCCAGCTGGTGTTTCTTTTTCTGTTTTCTCTTTTTTTTTTTTTGAGATGGAGTCTTGCTCCATCACCCAGGCTGGAGTGCAGTGGTGCAATCTCAGCTCACTGCAACCTCCGCCTCCTGGGTTCAAGCAATTCTCCTGTCTCAGCCTCCCAAGTAGCTGGGACTACAGGCACTTGTCACCACTCCCGGCTAACTTTTGTATTTTTAGTAGAGATGGGGTTTTACCCTGTTGGTCAGGCTGGTCTTGAACTCCTGATCTCGGGCGATCCACCCGCCTCGGCCTCCCAAACTGCTGGGATTACAGGCGTGAGCTACAGCTCCTGGCCCAGCCAGTATTTCTTTATATATAGCTATGCAAGAATAGCCTACCATAGATTTCTTTGTGGTTAGAGAACATATTTGTATATGATTTCCATTCATTTAAATTTGTTGGGGTTTGTTTAGTTTATGGCCCAGAATATGGCCTATCTTAATGTATGTTCCATGGGCACTTTAAAGAATGCATGTTTTGCTACTGTTGGGTGGGGTGTTCTAAAAATGTTTAGATCCCAGTGGTTCATGATGTTGTTGAATTCTTTTATATCTTGCTGATTTTCTGTCAAATTCTTACGTTTATTGTTGAGAGAGGAGTTTTGAAGTCTCTGACTGTAATTGTAGCCTTTTCTATTTCTCCTTTCAGTTCTATCAGGTTTTGCTTTTCATATTTTGCACCTCTGTTGCAAATCCTATACATTTTAAGATCTTTGTATCTTCTTGGTATATCCATCCTTTTATCATTATTGGAAGTCTAGGCTTCCCACTCAGTCTTTGCTGGTGGGGGTGGGGCCACAGTTGTTTTTTCTCTGGTTATGGCTGGCGTAGAGTGATTATTGTCTAAAACTTTTCTGTCTTGCTAGGCTAATTCATTCCTAGTCCTTTGGCTGGAGAAAACAGGCTTTTATAGGGGCTCTTTTTGTCTGTGGCTGTTAGTGTATTTTTGGTTGCTGGCTTCTTTAACTTCAAGTCTACATGAATCAAAAAGAAAATTCATGTCTTTCCTCCTGTCCTGAAGACCCTATGTGGTCTGCCTTCTTTCCACTTTTTGGAGTCTTGTGTTGTTTTGTACATAATATCCAGAGTTTTTAGTTGTAATAGCAAGAGGAATAGGGCAAAGGATGTCTATTCCATCTTCTCCTATCTTATTTGAAATAAATGGAACTATTTCACACTCTCCCTTACTGGCATTTGCATGTTTCAAAGAAATTAAATACTGTGACTTAAAATGAATCAAAGCAATGATAATTTTAGAAAACCATTATGCTGATCCTGAAAGAGACGTCTTTTGGACTTTGATAGTGTGATAGCGATGGTCATGTAGAGTCTGCTTGTTTGCTGCAATCAAGATAGCTTTTTGAGATTCTGCAGAAGGAATGACAGGTCCCTCTGAATGTCAAACCCCATTGTGTGGGTTTGCTTTTGTGGCCTGAAGTGCAGAAAAACCAGCTTTGCAAATGTTGAGCTTTCCTGTCTGTAGTTTGTGTTAAGGAAACCATAGTTATTATAATATCGAATGTGCCTTTTCCAGCTCTGAAGTGAAGCCTACTCCCCCAACACATAGTCTCCCATCTGGAGATTCTGATCCAACTTCCGAAGCACAGGCCTTGCCTTTTAAAGTCACGTGTCTTCAGCAATGGATGAGCTGCCTGCTCTTCAAGCATCTCTCTATGAATATCATTTCTCACAAGTGAGCTTTTGATAAGGATTAGATGGCAGGGAGTTCAAGGTTACCTCTTCCAATAATAAGCACTAGGAATGGTGATAGGCCGTCTTGTTGATTAACGGTTATGCTTTGCCAGTCAGTGAGGTGGGTGGAGAAGAGAATGAGTGCCTAACTTCCAGGGGGCTGTGATGATCAAATGTATGTGAAATGCAATGCTCAGTGCCTGGCACCAAAGAGGCCAGTAATACATTGCAGTTTCTTCCCTCTACCATACCTCAGTCCCCACCTCCCAGCTCCTGTTCCCCATTCTGTATCCCCACATCCACCCTTTTACCCTTATTTCTTCTCACATTCACAGGTCACCAGAGATGGCAGTTTCCATGGTAATCAGGATCCTCATTAGTTCAGAGTTTAATGGTCTCTAAGTGTCTGTCTGGATTGAGTTTCTAGCCTACATCAGAGGGAAGTTTCCAGTGAGCTCAAGGGCTGTTGAAAAATTGTCAAACATAAGCTAACACAACCAAGTTCTCCTAACTAGACACAATAGCACATGTGTTATTTGAATCTAAAGAGAGAGGATGTAAGGAAATCATCCCATCTTGTCCTGGGCTTACAGTTTCTGGGCATCTAGAGAATAACTGTCTTCCTAGAACTTGCCTATGAGGGATTATATCACCGGACTGTAGGTGTTGGAGTGTGAGTCATGAGTCAAGGGATACAGCAGATTGGGCAACAAGGAGGCAACCTCACTGAAGGCTTTTGAGTAGATCACTGTGGATTTACTGTTTCCTCATCCTCCCACGTGTCCCTTAAGGCTCTGGGGCCACAAGAGCTTCCTGCTCTGTTCAGGCCTGGTTTCTGTGCTGCCCCAACCTTGTTCCTGACCCCTCTCCTATGCCGACCCCCTTTGCTCATTCATTCAATCAGTCGTTGAGCCACCATTTATCAGCCCTGCAATGTTCCAGGCACTGTTCTAGGCACTTAGGATGTAACAATGAACAAAATAGAGGCTCCTGATCTCAAGGAGCATACAGCCAAGTAGGAGAAGACAGATTAAAAAACAACTACAGAACTGCATACAAAATTGAAGCTGACCTTTGGAAGACAGGTTCCTAGTCTTGCTCTTGATTAGTGTTCTAGCCTCTTTTCTCCCTCTGTCCGTCCTCAGCAATGGTCTATGTACCCAGAGAAGCTTCTCCTGTTCCCTTTCCACATCTGCTGAAGGATTGCATAAGCATTCCCGGGAGAGTTTGAGACTTGTTACTGTCACCAGTGGCATGAGGTTGGAAGTGAATGTGAATGTTTGGGAAAAAGTGGCCATGTGAAAGCCGCCAATCCCAGGAGCCCTTTGGAAACAGGAAAGGTACATGTTACCCACCAGAGCAGAGGACAGTGACCATCTCCAATCCTCTGAGTCAGAAGAGGCCCGCTCTGGCACTTTCAAACTGTCATGCTTGATTTTCTTTGCCTTCCATCACTAATGTCCTGCTTTGGTTTCTTAGGTAGGCTCCCATACCCTGATCATTCTTAGTTTGCTAAATGAGAGAAAGCGAGAACTGGCCCTTGAACCAGAATCAGAAGAGATGAGTGGGCTGGCAGTGGGTGCTGGGCATGCAGGAAATATCCCTCAGCACAGTGGGGACTCTGCTGGAAGAATCTGAGTAAGCCGTTAAGCGCAGGAGATGGAGGCTAGCCTGATTTCTGGGGCAGCTGAGAAATTGGGGATGACGTTCAGACTTCGTGAGCCACTGAATGGGGTCTGCTCTCTGGATGTGCCAGACAAGGCCCGGCTGTGGCTGCCAGGGTGTGCCAACTGCTTTGACCACGTGATCCTGGTCTGATCATAGGGTTGCCAGATTTAGCAAATAAAAGTACAGAACCGGCCGGGCGCGGTGGCTCAAGCCTGTAATCCCAGCACTTTGGGAGGCCGAGACGGGCGGATCACGAGGTCAGGAGTTCGAGACCATCCTGGCTAACACGGTGAAACCCCGTCTCTACTAAAAAAAAAAATACAAAAAAAAAAAACTAGCCGGGCGAGGTGGTGGGCGCCTGTAGTCCCAGCTACTCGGGAGGCTGAGGCAGGAGAATGGCGTAAAAACCCGGGAGGCGGAGCTTGCAGTGAGCTGAGATCCGGCCACTGCACTCCACCCTGGGCGACATAGCGAGACTCCGTCTCAAAAAAAAAAAAAAATAAATAAATAAAAATAAAAGTACAGAACCTGGTTAAATTTGAGTTTCAGATGGACAACAAATAATGTTTGAGTAGAAGTACGTCCCATGCAATAATGTTTTAGTGTAAGTATGTCCCAAATATTGCATGGGACGTACTTACACTCAAACATTGTTCATGGTTTATCTGAAATTCCAATTTAACTGGCATCCTGTTATTTTACCTGACAACCCTACCTGGACAGAGTAAAAACTGCTATGTAAAGGAAGAACGACTGGCTTTATTTTTCATGTTTCCAGGAGCCTAGAGAGTAGGACCAGTGAGGTTTGAGCCTGGGTCTGAGAGCATGAAAAAAGATTTCACTGGCAGGGGTCTCAATGAAAGCCATGGAGAGTCTTCCCCTGAGTAGCTTGGAATTATTAATGGAAAACTCCAAGAACCCTTCCAGCTTTGACCATCTGAGTCTCAGAAAGTCCAGGAATGCTGTGAGGATAGAGTGGAGAGATGGTGGAGGGGGATAAGACTAAGGACTGGAAGCCCCCACACAATCTTGACCACTTCTCTGTTTGGTGTTAGGATGGGGGGGGGATGCACGCAGATGCATCAGCTAGGTACCTGGCCTTCTTTCTGTGGACGAGAGGGCAGGGCTTCCAAAATGTCCAAAACATTCACCCTGCCATGGCTTCTGCTCCAGAATTTCTGCCATTCTTTCTCCACAGTGACGCTGTTGGAGGGAAGCCCATTCTGGGACAGGTTCAGTTTGGCTCTGGGCCTTCACTCCTCAGTGCCCCACTGTATCCTTCCCACCCCTTCTCTCAATGGCAGCAACGGTGGCAACCTGTGTTTGGACACCATTTCACGGTTCACAAAGTGATTGACCATCTATGACTTCTCTGGATTCTCACATGTCTGAGAGTGACCATTCATTATCTCCTATTTAGAAGTGAGGAAACCAAGCCTCAGAGACTTGCCCAGTGCCATATGGGCCAGGCCTCCATCCACTCAGGCATTTTCATAACAATTGTCAGTGAGTGGCTACTGTGTGGCCTGCGTTAGGGGCTGGGCACGTGAGAACAGTCAGACCCAGAACCACCCAATTCCTGCCCCTGAGAGCTCCCAGACCAAGATGGGAGAGTGAGGCATCAGGGGCAGGGGACAGATGTGTGAAGAGGTGGAATCAACACAGTTCCGCAAGGCCAGGCTTGATACAAATGAGGCCCGTCTCAGGAGTGTCTCAGAGGAGGGAGTGAAGTGGCCTCTCAGTCCCAGGCCTTCTTCTCTGGTAGGCAGCTCTTCCTCTCTTTTCAGGCTGCTGCGGTCTCCACTCGCTGCCTGGGTGCTGGTCCCTGGAAGTGTCCTGGGGCTCCACGCACTTGGCCCACAGCCCAACCCCAGCTGTGCTGAGTTGGCTTCTCCTTGGCAGGCAAGTGCAGATCCTTCCCACAGGGCCGTACAGAATGTTATTCCTCTGCCTCGTGCCAACTCCAGCCCTTCTGCCAAACAGTCTTTTGTGGAATTCTATGTTCATGGAGAATCCAACTACTTCTCCCCATCTCCACTGCCACCAACCTGGTGTGAGGCACTGTTATCTCTCACAGGGGATTATTGTCGTAGCCCCTCAAAGGTCTCTTCCTTCTTCCCTACCCTTTAGCAACTTAAGTCATTCTGACTTTTGTCTGCTCAAAGCCCTACAGAGGCTTCCCATTTCAGTCAGAGTAGAAGGCCGAGTCCTTATGTTGGCCTACAAGGCCCTCCATGAGCAGGCCTTTGCCAGGCTCTCTGCTCTCTGCCGTCACCTACTCAGTTCTTCTCGTTCACTTGATTCAAGTCTTCTTGCTCCTCCTCATGACCTGCCAGGGACACCTTATTTCAGGGGCTGTGCCCTTACTGTTTCTTCTGCCTAGAACATTCTCAATCCAAATTGCCACACTGCTTGCTTCCTCATCTCCTTCAAGCCTTTGCTAAAATGCCACCTTCTCAGCGTGCCCTTTCCTGATCACTCCTTTTAAAATTGTAAAGCCTGCTCTCCCTGCCTGATCCCTTCCCACTGCCCAGCACTCTGCATCCATCCCTCTTACTCTGCTCAAATGTTTTTTCCCCGTAGGTTTTATCACCTTAGAACACACTATAGAATTAGTTAATTAATTAATTTCTATCATTTTAGTAGAAGGAGGAAGTAGACGGAGGAAGACAAACTTCCTCCACCAGAATATAAACTTCACAAAAGCATGATTTTTTTTTTTTAGTTTGTTTTGCTGCCCAGAATGGTGCCTGGTATATATTATGTCCTCAAAATAATTAGATGTTGCATTAAGACACCCTTCCAGGCTTCCACCCTTCCATGTATTTGGTCTATAGGACACACCTGGCTGGACTTGGTATCTTTCACACTCGCATATCTCCCATCACACACAGACTTGGAGATGCCACCTACTAATGTGCACATATAAACATGTGTTGACAACTAGATATGTATTTTCCCTTTGTATATATATGCTCACAGGCAAAGACCACATGTGCACATGTATGTGCATGAAAAAAGTCACATTTGTAAAATTTTTTTTTTTTTTAAATGAGACAGAGTCATGCTCTGTTGCCCAGGCTGGAGTGCAGTGGCAGGATCACAGCTCACTGCAACCTCTGCCTCCCGGGTTCAAGTGATTCTCATGCCTCATCCTCCGGAGTAGTTGGGATTACAGGCACGCGCCACCATGCCCAGCTAATTTTTTGTATTTTTAGTAGAGATGGGGTGTCGCCATATTGGCCAGGCTGGTCTCGAATTCCTGACCTCAAGTGATCCACCCACCTCAGCCTCCCACAGTGCTGGGATTACAGGAGCGAGCCACTGCATTTTTTTTTTTTTTTTTTTTTGAGACACAGTTTTGCTCCTGTTGCCTAGGCTGGAGTGCAATGGTGCAATCTCAGCTCACCACAACCTCCGCCTCCTGGGTTCAAGTGATTCTCCTGCCTCAGCCTGCCGAGTAGCTGGGATTACAGGTGTGTGCCACCACGCCCGGCTAATTGTGTATTTTTCAGTCGAGATGGGGTTTCTCCATGTTGGTCAGGCTGGTCTCGAACTCCAGACCTCAGGTGATCCACCTGCCTCGGTCTCCCAAAGTATGACCTTGAGGGAACTCTTTTTTCAAAATTCTATTATTAAAAAATTCAAACCTACAGAATGGTTTAAAGAATCGTACAGTGAACACCCACCACCTAGATTGCACAGATATTTTGCTATGTTTGATTTATTACATATTTATCCATCAATACATCCCTGTATCCACCCATCAGTATATTTTATATGTATTTCAAAGTAAATTGCAGACATCAGCACTCTTTTTTCGTTTTGTTTTTTTAGAGACAGGGTCTCACTCTGTCATCCAGGCTGTAGTGCAGTGGCATGGTCATACCTCACTGTAATCTCTAATTCCTGTCCTCAACTGATCCTTCTGCCTTGGCCTCCCAAAGTGCTGGGATTACAGGTGTGAGCTACCATGCCCAGCCTAGTATTCTTCACCCCTAAACACTTCAGAATTAATGAGAGTTCTATATTTGTTTACTTTTGAGGTAAAATCCACAGGCAGTGAAATGTACAAATTTTAAGTGTATACTCACTGAGTAATGAGGTTTTGATCTGTGTAACTCAAAGTCCTATCAAGACAGCAAACGTCGCTGTTACCCCTAAAGATTTCCATCATGCCCCTTCCTAGTCAATCCCCCAGCACAGGTAACCACTGCTCTGATTTGTTTCACTACAGATTGGTTTTGCCTATTCTAAAATTTTACGTACACAGAATAATATACCCTAACATTTGTTTCTTCTTTCAGTAACAGTTTTATTCAGTACTTGTGATAGCTCACAGACATACATGTGATGTCTCTTCAATGTGAGTAATGAGTTCTCCCAGACTGACCAAAAGGCTGAAGGTATTTCTAAGGCCTGGCCTGTGACCTCCTTCCCTTTGCCCTCCAATCACATTGTCACTGAGAGATCATAGACAGTTGGGCCTCAGAAACAGAAATGCAAGTCCTGTGTCCCATTTGAGCCCTGGGCTCCCTCCTGCCCATCACCCTCCACCATCCAGACTGGCCCTGGAGGCCTCTTGTCAGCTGCACGCCAACACTAACTTCCCACTCCAGGGCTTCATCCACATTTCTCTAGCCAAGTGTGCAAAGGAGTGTCACAATCTCAGTCCAGGCAATACCCAAGTGGGTAAAAGTACAGGTGAGTGGGCAGCTGGAAGGAACAGGATAAGCAGAGGCGTTATGTGGTCCTGTAATTTTGTTGGGGGGGTGGTGGTACAGGGGCGGAGACTAGGCAGGGGCTGGAGAAGAAAACATTAAGAGAGGGAACATCACAGACTCCTGAGCAATCAGGGCTGGGCAGCTGAACAGCACTTAACTGGAGCCACTGGGACGCTGGGCACAATGTTCTTGCCCTCTAAGAAGGACCTCAAGACCACCCTGGAGGTCTTTGCTGTTTTCCACTGGATCTCCATTGCCTTTATTATCAGTGAGTCTTCAGCCTTTGGTAGGGTGACCAACCATCCTGGTTTGCCTGAGACTGAAGGATTTTAGGGTTGCAGGATGTTCAATGGTCAAACTAGGGTTGTTCCAGCAAAACCAGGAAGGTGGGCCATGGTATTTGTGGGATCTGTGAGTGTCCCTGTGGGCATATGTGTGTGTGCATATGGGTGTGTGCCTATGCAGGGGTGTGTATATGTGCGTGTATGCACATGGGTTTTGCTGCAGGTGTGAGCCCTCCTGGGTCTACATTGGGGTGTAGAGGGCATGCTTTGGGAAGATTAGGAGCAGTTCCACTGAGGCTAGCCAAGGAAAAGGGCTTAGCTGCAATCACAGGGGCTCAAGCAAACCACCAGTGACAGACAGTTGGGTCAGGTGGCAGACTGAGGCTCTGGAAACCTCGTCCAGAGGAATTTGACCATTTATCCATCCATGTCTTCCAACACCTACACTACAAACACTTGGTCAAAGTTATTTCTATGCTGGCCACTGTGTTCTAAATGCTGAAACAAATCATTACTGTGGGAAGGGGTCCTAGAAAACATTCTCGCCTTTCCAGTGGTTCAGGTGAGTACCGGCTGGAGTCAGGGACATGAATTAAGTGACCTTGTAAACTATCTAGGAATAAAGAATGCAAGTAGGCCCTGGTGCACAGGGCTGCCACAGAGGCATGCCAGTGAACAGGAAGCGTGGGCATTCCTTACCTCACCTCACTTGTTTTCAAATTCCAGGTCTACTACTTACTATCTGTGCAATTGTTAGCAAGGTATTTATCCTTTCTGAGTCTTATTTTCCTCATTTGCAAAGTGAGAGCATTCAGGGTGTATTAATCAGGATGGTCTAGTTATGCCGTGCTGATAAATTTACCCTGAAATCTCAGTGGCTTAACCCAGCAAATGGTTACTTCTTGTTCATGCTGAATGTCCAACATAGGTTGGTGGGAGTCACCGCTCACTGCGGACACTAATACTCAGGCAGATGGAGGCACCACCAAATTGTGTCGCTGCAAAATGGAACTTGAGGGATTACCACAGCATGGGAGGGAAAGTGAATGGAGAACTCATCCGCAGTCCTTACTACCTCCACCCAGAAGTGACAGGCAAGAAACCATTAGCTGTCGCCTCACTTTGAACGTCCTTAATTACTGATGAGATTGAGCATCTTTTCATCTTATCAGCAATTAGTATTTCTTTTTCTGTTAACTGCCCATTTATGACCTCTGCCCATTTTTCCCTTGAATTTGAGTTGACTCTTGAAGGACAAATAGGAAATAGACAAAGAAAGGAAGAGCATTTGGGGCAGAGAGTGGGCAACACATGGAAAAGCTAGGATGGCAAAGGGCACATAATGCATTCAAGAAGCTGCCAGTGGTTAAGTGAGGTGGAGGGTGAGAAGTACAGAATTGGTGTTCGATAGATATTGAATGAATGAATGAACAAACAAGAGAGGGAAGAAGGAAGAGACTGGAGAAACAGGCAGGGAACAAATTGTATAGGGCTTTGTAAACCATGGAAAGGAGTTTGGACTTTTTCTGAGAGCCATGTGGAGCCATGAGGGAGATTGACACAAGGTGATGGCATCAAAGATTACTCTAGCTCTGTGAAGTAAACTGATCATAGGAAGATAGAAGTGAAAGGGGCAATGCCAGGTAGGAGGCTGTTGCAGTAATCCAGATGGCAGTAATTTGGACCAGGCCATTAGTGATGGTGATGCAGAGAAGAGGAAAGAAGAGGGGAGATTCAAGAAATTGGAGTCGAATTAATAGGACTTGAAGATGGGGACAGGGCACGAGAGAAATGGAGGAAGCAAGACTGAGGGATCAGGTCCCAGTGTGAGCTGGCAGGGGCGCAGGTGGAGCGGAGAAGGGTTAAGGAGGAGAGTGGCTGAAAGGGGATGAGTCCAGGGACAAAATGGACTCAGAGGACTCCTAACTGGAGTTTGACTTTGGGTATACTAAGAAGTACAGAGAGGGCAGGCAGAAGAGCTCTCGGTCCTGGCAGCAGACGTGGGCTGCCAGTGTTTGCCCCTTTCTCACTAGCTCACATAGGGCAAGTGGGGCAATGGCCCTTCGGAGGCCTCTCAGCTCTTCACTCTAGGAGTGCAATTGAATCCATTTGGACCGTAAAGGCCTTGAGAGAAGGCCCTCCCAATAAGTGAGGGAAATAGGGCAGATATTGGTATTTTAGTTCCCATGTTGCAGATGAGGAACTGAGGCTCAGCAACGTCTTTGGTCACACACAGTAAGTGGCAGATCCAAGATTCATCACATCACAGGGCACCCTACCTGAGGCCACACTTACAAGATGTCCCCAGCACTGCCTAGGTTTGAGCAGAGCCTAAAGGAAACTGGGAGGTGTCCTCTGGACTAGGCTCATGCCTCTCTTTACTTCTCGAAGAAGTCAGTAGTGTCATATGGTGCTTATCAAAACCCAAGAACTACTGGCCTTTGCTCCACCCTTAATGCTCTTTCCCAAGGCAGTGCTTTTCAACTTTGTTGGTTCTTTCTTCTGGAATTTACTTCCATATTTCTAAATCTTATTATTTGCTGATGTAACAATTTTAGACATTGTCTATTGACTTCCTAATATGGAAGATGAGAATTTGGCTGTATACACTATCACTGGAACTTCCTCTTTCCCCATCCTCCCAAAATTGTTATAGCACAGGTTTTGGTTAAATGCCTATGACTAGAAAATATGATTCATAATTGAGCTATTTAGTCACCAAGATTATATTTCCTTTCCCGTGGAATTTCTTGTTTTCCCTGAAGTTAATAATTGCCTCGTTTTATTTTATTTTTAATGTAATATTTTAAAATCAATTTTTGAATCTAAGTACTAAATATTTTATAGAAATAAAACTTTTTCTACTTAACATAAGGATTAAAAATACCTAATTCCAATCCTAGAAGTATCATCATTGCAATTTGACAAAATAATTTCAAAGTTTATCTGGAAAAAGAAACCGTTGAGATTAGAAAAGAGGAAGCACAGTTGTGAACGTTCCCTATGAAATGTTGGGCAGAAAACTGTTACATAAAAAGCTTCACAGACTCTAGAATTCACAGATAAAATTATTGGGTACAGGTCGGTGGCACTGGCTCATGCCTGTAATCCTAGCACTTTGGGAGGCTGAGGCAGGTGGATCACTTGAGATCAGGAGTTCGAGACCAGCCTGACCAATATGGCAACAACCCGTCTCTGCTAAAGATACAAAAATTAGCCAGGTGTGGTGGTGCACACCTGTAATCCTAGCTACTGGGGAGGTTGAGGCACGAGAACTGCTTGAACCCGGGAGGTGGAGGTTGCAGTGAGCTGAGATCATGGCACTGCACTCCAACTTAGGCGACAGAGCAAGACTCTGTCAAAAAAAAAAAAAAATTGAGTACAGTGGTCTTGAAACAGGCACACAAATTTAATATTTCATAGTGAAGCATCCTAAAGCCATTTAGGGGATGAGTTTCTTACCACAAAGTATCAGGAAAATCGTTCGTTTCATTCAGAAACTCTAGTTGTAGCCTTACTCATACCATGCACTGAAATGAATTGTAGTTAATTGCTTCATTTTACGTTTCTTTTGTTATCTATTAGAAATCTATTAGTTATCACGAATTCACCCTCTGAATCTCTGCAGACATGTCAATCTCTCAGTATGGGCAAATGCAACAAGAATCTAAGTCCCCTCCATCATTTTATTTCCTTTAGAACATCGCTGCTGGAGCTCAGCATATTCCTGTTACAATTTGGCCTCATGCACAGCTGTCACCTTCAGGGCCCTTGAGGCACCTTGGGTGCAAAATTTAAGAAAGTGCTCACTCTCAGGGCTGTGCAAGTGATGGGCCAGTACTTGCATGACCTGAGAGTGAGTGTCTTGCTCAATGTTGTGCCCTGGGCACCTTGCTCACCTCTCCCTATCCCTGGCCCTGCTTGCTGCCCTCCTTCATTGGGTCATTTTTTTCCTGGATTCTATGCCTTCCTCTTTCTTGGTTTACTCCCTCATTTTGGTGAAGCACATTCTCCAGTAGTTTTCTGAGACAGGAGCATGGGAGACAAATTATCTGAGACTGTGTGCATCTAAAATTGCCTTTATTCCACTTATATACTTGATTAATAGTTTGACTGCTTATATAATATCTTAGCTGTGTCTAGTGTAAGTATTTGAGTCTAGAGTCTATTTGGTTCAATTTTTCAGGGAACAATCTTCCCATCATCTAGTTGTGTAGGGGAGGAGAGGGAACCTGGGGTTCTAATTCCTTGGCAGACTTTCAACCTGTCCTCCAGTTTTTCTAGCCCTGTGCCTCATCCCTGCCTCTTGTGGCACCTGATGCCTCCAAATTCTGAATCTTTCCTAGATCCTCCAGTGCAAATAGGCTCACATCTTGTAGGCATCCCCCTTCAGGTAACTAGATTTTAATTTTTTTGTTCTAAGTCAGTTACCCCCTCCTCCATCTGCTGTCCTATATGGAAATGTTTTGCTAATATCTCTTATCTGCTGTTGGCATCTCATTAATTCTCTTTCTCCTTGTGGATCTATATTTTAAAAAACATTTTAATGATAATTTTCATGGAGCTCCAGCAAGAAGTCAAGGCAAAAACTTGTGTTCAATCTACGATGTTCAATTTGAAATGTTCTCTGTCTTTTCTAACCTTTTATTGACCTACTTTCCCAAATAATCTTACTTACGGCTGCCTTAAAAACTGAGTTCAGTAATAATTCTGAGTGTGGCCCCCTATGACTCATCTCTAGTAACTCTTCCTAACTACACTAACCTACAGCGTTCCTATCTTACTGGAACTTAATACAGCCCAGTACCTTATTCTATTCCGGTTTGTATTTTTCTTTGTTTCTTTGCCATCTGGTGTGCTCCCAACTGGGCTGAAGGTGGGTTTGTGCTTTCCCTGGTATTCCCTTAACTAATGCCTCAGAGAGAAGACATGGAGAGGGGGATGTGAATTGGAGGAAAACTGTTCCAGGATTCCCCACCTCTGGTGGCCCACCACTGGCTCACTGCCACTGACCACACTGCAGGCAGAGCCCAGTGCAGTGCTGGAGCAGGGCGCAGGGAGGAGAGGGCTTACAGTGTGAAGCTCAGCTAGGGAGGAAGACACCTTGCCTTCTAGACCTGAATCAGGTTTCCAAGACCAGATAGGAGAGGGGGCTGGGGACATGGGCAGGTGGGCCAGGTGCTGGGGTGAAGAAGTGAGAGTGTTGAGTGGGTATGTGTGAGAGAGAGTGCATATGACTTTGGGATGGACAGAACTCCAGAGATAGGGTAAGTATGAGGGACCGCTTGAAATTCATTAACTCTGGTCTGGGCTTCCTGCAGTAACCACTGTGACCATTGTCAACCTCTACCTGGTGGTGTTCACACCATACTGGCCTGTCACTGTGCTTATTCTCATCTGGCTGGCTTTTGACTGGAAGACCCCTCAGCGAGGTAAGGGTCCTGCTGGTGCTGTGTTGCCACATGCTCTTTCCCCTTCTCTCATCACAATCCTGAGAGGCTCTGGCCAATTCCCAGACAGCCCTTTAGCCTGTCCCTCCCTGGGCTAGAGAGGCTGAGGGAAGGGGTCCTTTTAATGTGGTAGAAAGGCCCAGATCAGAACTGGAGTAGGTTAGGGGAGGGGCAGCTAGTGAAGCAGAAGCTAGGCCTGTCCTAAATTGCCCTGATATGCCCACCTCCGTTGCCACTTAAGAGGCCAGGAAACAGCAGGGGGTGAGAGCATCCTAGGGCAGGCCCACAGTGGGAATGGACAAAGCTTGGCTGCATTGCCTCTGTTTTCAGGCGGCCGCCGGTTTACCTGTGTGAGGCACTGGCGCCTGTGGAAACACTACAGGGATTACTTCCCTCTCAAGGTCAGTAGCCCCAGGTCCCCACTCAGGCCTGGGCTCAGCCCCGACTTCAGTGCTAGGAGTTGGGTCAGGCTAGGGGTGGAGGGTGCCATCCACATTGAGGCTCTTGAGAATGACGCCCCCTGGAGTTGTACATTGGGCAATCTGCATGGCTAGACCTAGCAGTCCTTTTCTTTTCAGATCTCTGCCCAAAAGAGGAGTTCTCTACCCTGGGGATAGCCCTCCTGATTCTACTTTCTTCCGCAGCTTCTGAAGACTCATGACATCTCCCCCAGCCGCAACTACATCCTCGTCTGCCACCCTCATGGGATCTTGGCCTTTGGATGGTTTGGCCAGTTTGCCACAGAGGCCTCAGGCTTCTCCAAGATATTTCCTGGCATCACCCCTTACGTGCTCACACTGGGAGCCTTTTTCTGGATGCCTTTCCTCAGGGAATATGTAATGTCTGTAGGTAAGCTGGCTCCTAGGACACAAAGCCAAAGAAAAAATGGCTCCCCAAGGGAGAAGTGTAGGGGGATGCATGAGAGCAAGGCCAGCTCCCGATCCCCTCTGGTCTGAAACAGCTATCATAGGCTCACCTGCCTGATGTGAGGCTCTTTGCACTGTCCCTCCTTTGAAGCAGTAGAGAGGAAATGTAGGGGTTTGGGAAGTGGCCAATGGCTGTTTGGCTTTTTCTCTCCACCAGGGATCTGCTCTGTAAGTCAATCCTCCATTGACTTTCTGCTGACTCATAAAGGCACAGGCAACATGATCATTGTGGTGGTTGGTGGACTGGCTGAGTGCAGATACAGCCTGCCAGGCTCTTCCACCCTGGTCTTGAAGAACCGGTCTGGTTTTGTGCGCACGGCCCTTCAGCATGGGTAAGGACAGCTCCAGTCCAGGCTGGGGGAAGGGATCCAAAAGTGTTGCAGGGAAAGAAGAAGATGGGGTTTTGAGGAAAGGACATCCACAGAGAGAGAAGGAAGTATACAATACATTCTTATGAACTATGGTCATCAGGAAGATAATTTTTTTTGTCAATTAAAAAAATAAATAAGTTAAAAAAAAAAAAAGAGGGAGGAGGAAAGCCACCTCTGGGTTGAAGAGCTGAGACCAGGTCCTGGAGGCGTTTCTGCTGAAGTAGAAAGGGCAGAGGGCCAGCCCTCATCTGGGCCGGTCCCTCTATACAAGGGGACTGGCAACAACTCTGTCTCAGAGAGAGCCAAGCTTAGCTTGTGTTAAAGTGAAGAAAATCAACTGGCATGGCCCTTGGGTCTTACCTTCCACCGTTTCAGACCCAGGGGTTCCCAGGAGGGTCTGAGCTTGCCTCCTCCTTTAGCTTACTACTGCTTTGCCCCCACAGGCAGCCAGGGGTAGGCCATGGAGCTCCCAACTTGGACCTAGGCACAGCTGGACTGAGGTCTGGGAAGCCTGTAGGCAGACCCAGGGATCACGGACCGTCAGCGTGTCTGGCATTTGACAAAGTCCCTACCTTTCTGGGCTTCACAGGATATGCTTTTGCTCTGCAGGGTGGCTCTAATACCTGCGTATGCCTTTGGGGAGACGGACCTCTATGATCAGCACATTTTCACACCTGGTGGCTTTGTCAACCGCTTCCAGAAGTGGTTCCGGAGTATGATACACATCTACCCCTGTGCTTTCTATGGACGTGGCTTCACCAAGAAATCCTGGGGCCTTCTGCCCTATAGTCGGCCTGTAACCACCATTGGTGAGTGGGCCTTTCTGCTGGCAGCCTCAGTCTAGGACACAGGATCTAGCTCTGAGGCTGAACCTCAGCTCTGACTCTGCTCAGAGGCAGGGAGGCTGGCTAGGATGAGTGGCAGCTTTTTGAGGTGAGGATGGGGATAGTCTGGGCTTGAGGCCTGGGGCCTATTCTGAGGAATGAACTATTCTGATGCTTTTCTCTTTTCCTTCATTGTCTCCCCTGGCAGTCGGGGAGCCTCTACCAATGCCCAAGATTGAGAATCCAAGCCAGGAGATCGTGGCTAAATATCACGCACTCTATATTGATGCCCTACGTAAACTGTTTGACCAGCATAAGACCAAGTTTGGTATCTCAGAGACCCAGGAGCTGGAGATAATTTGACAGACATCCCCAGCAGCCTTCAGCCTGGCTGGAAGGTATGGACCCAGTGAGAACAGGAGGACAAGAGTCACCTATGGGCCTCCTGCTCCTGATTTGACCAGTCCTCCTTATGGGGAGGGCCTGTTCATTTGCTTGTTTTCTGCACTCCTTTTCCCACTTCATTTCTTTTTCCTTCCAGCTCTTTTCTGCCCTTTCTTCACAGCTACAGGAGACAGAGTCCCAAGAAACAGGGAAGAGCCTAGGGGAGAGGTGCCCTGAAGGCACTTTGGTGCCAGCATTGAGGAAAACAATGGACAAAATAAAAAGCCCATGTTCTGATACTGCGTGTGCACCCACTCCTCTGTTTCGAGGGCTCTGGGATCCCTGCGCATGTCTCTCCTTCTCTAGCTGTCAAACAGCCCCATCTCCTGGCATTGAGCCCCATCTCCTGGCATTGAGTCCTACTTCCTACAGGAGTAGGACTGGGACCTGCAGAGCCAGTGGGCTTTGAGTTCAAGCTCCACCAACTTCAAGCCACGTGACTGTGGGGCAATCAGTCATCTCTGAGCCTCCTTTCTTCGTCTATAAAATGAGACTAACAATCTGTCCCCTGCTTACCTCAAAGGCTGTTGGGAAGATGAAACAATATTGGATGTGATTGAACTTTATACACTGGAGAGCTACGTGAACCATTTTCTTTTCCAACCATCTTCCTCATTTCCTGTCCCTGAGCAAACAATGCCCTAAATACCCTCTGCTACCCACTAGCCCGCACTCAGTTTCCGCCTCATAAAGCTATAACAGAATAGGTTGGACTCAGGCCTAATTTTCTCTGTTGTTCCCTCAGCAACTTGCCTATACTTGCGTGGCCCTATAATTCTGCCCTTTGTTTGAGAGTCAGCCAGCCTGCTCAGGATGGAAATGAGGCGCCTAGCTTTTAGCAGCCATAAAGAACTCTCCTTCTGAATGGCAAGTCTCTCAGACTCTTGGTCTAATGGCTGTTGCAATGACAGGTTACAACATTTGGCTCACAGCCCTCTCATTCCATTCCTCTTGGGTGGGTGCCATTTGGTCCAGTGATTTACCTGCATTACGTTCGTCAGTTTGGTCTACAACATCCTGCGTGTTTACTGCAGTGTGAGCTGCTGCCTCTACCCTGGGTGCCTGCCTCATGTGATGATTTGTATACAGTGGCCAGAGACATGCTTCTGCTTTTCTGCTGTCTTTGTCACTTGTTGTGCCAGAGATTACATTTTCCCTGAGCTTCCATAAAGTGTTTTTAAACAGTCTGCAGCTTTCCTGTGACTGGTTTCCTTAAAAAAAACAAAACAAAACAAAAAAACTCTAAGGTGGCTAGAGGACCAGCCTGGGCTGCAACACCCAGCCCATGCATACCTGGCCATTGCAGATTTGTCGTGGTCTACTGTGTGCACATTGCTCCACCTATACGATGGCATGGGGGTGGGCCCGGGGAAGCCAAAAGATTGGTGGGGGCCCGGGGCGAAAGGTGCTGGGATTGTGAAAAGCGCCAGACCTCTCTTGAGCTACGTGTTCTTGAGCTGCTATCGGGTCTTCTTCCTGTGAGCCTCTTCCCTATTGATCTTAGCTCAGGATGGATGGAGGGCAAAATAGGCAAATACTACTTTTCCAGGTAACAGCAGCCTTGGCTGGGAAGGAATCAGACCAGGCTGACACACTTACTAGTTGGGTAACTCTGGGTGAGTGACTTAAATTCGTTAAGTGTTGGTTTCCTCATATGCAAAATGAGCTGGAGGCTGGGTCTACCCAAGCTATTTGGGGCCCAGGCCTGAAGTGTATTTTGTAGATGCCACATTCTTAAGCTGAGAGTCAGTTCTGTGTATTGCTGCCCCCGGACAATGTTCCTTTTGGCAGGACATCTAGCCTGCTTGTCATGTGGTCACAGAAGACCTAAGGCAAGCTTGTCTACCCTGTGGCATGCGGGCCAGGACGGCTTTGAATGGGGCCCAACACAAATTCATAAACTTTCTTAAAACAGTATGAGAATTTTCTGTGACTTTTTTTTTTTTTTTTTTTTTAGTTCATCAGCTATCATTAGTGTTAGTGTATTTTATTTGTGGCCCAAGACAATTCTTCTTCTTCTGACCTAAGGTAATGGGGATGTGGGAGTGTGGTCTGAGGCACAGAGAGGATGTGGGATGTTCCAACAGGAAATTCAGACCATCTTCCTTCTGTTGCTGCCTTTGAAATGGGTGCCTTGGTCCTTCCCCTAGCTCATGTGTGGCGTCATTTGCAAAGAAGCACTTAACATGTAGGAAGTGCTCACGCGGATATCAAGAACAGATAGGGAAAGCGCTTTATTTGCAAAGAATAAACCATTAATTTACACAAACTTACATCCCAGTTTATATACATTATATATAGTTTATATACACAGTATCTCACACTGGATGCTGACCCCCAAAAGCAGCATTGGGCCTGCTCCAGGCCATTCTCACAACAAAGCCCACCCCCTAATATCAGAGCTGGAGGAATATAGAAATGACACACCCCGAGCCCTCCTGGAGAGAGACCTGAAATGGATTAAAAGACAAAAATCAGCTTTATTCTTTGTGCTCACAGGGCCTAGAGAAGCCTCCAGGCAGGGATGGGTCCTGAGGCAGCATTACAGTAGCCTAAGGACTTGCTGGTACTGGGCCAGTCTCCTGCTTTCCAGTCCAGAAGCTAGAGCTGGGAGAATGCCTTGAGAGGAGGAAGAGTTCTGATGAAGGCTGCAGCTACTCCCTGCCTGGCCAGGCTCCTGAAAGGGCCAAGTACTTCCATCCTGGAGTTTGTGGGTGGAAGAAAGAAGATGGCCATGTGGGACAGGAACTGCTTTATCCCCTCAGTCTGCTGACTCTAGAGGTTGGGGCTTGTTCACCACTTGGGGCAGGTCATCTTCCCTCTCTGGGCCTCAGTTTCTACATAAGTAGCAGGGTGGAATCTAGGTTGGGCTAGATTCCCTCTAAGGGCCTTTTTAGCTCTAAATTTCTCTGAATCTATTTGCGTCCACAGGAAGTTACATAAACACACACGCTCATACATGGATCAAAGTCTTTGTTTACCTCCAGGGTTCCTAGCTCTTTCCTGTTCAGTAAAAGAAATTTGGCTCAGGATGGACGAAGCGGGAAATAGGCAAATACTACTTCTCCAGGTAACCAGTAGCCGAGCAGCCTCCACCAGCTGTCTTTTGTGCCAGCTTGGCTGTTAAAGCCCAAGTAGCTGGCAGAGACTCCTGCCATGCAATTCTCCTTCAAACCTCTGTCATCTGCTTGCCCACAAATGTCCTTGTCCCATTCTCCATGCTAGCATTGGTCCTCTGGCAAACTCACACCAGCATAATTCCAAACTGTACATCTATTTGCACATTCTCTCATCAGTAAATTGTTTTGTCACTTTGCCGCCAATGACTTAGCAGCAATAGGGCTCCCCAGCTACCTATTGCTTCCCTCATCATCCCTTGCCCCCTGGAGTTCCTTTGGAGGGTTCAGAATGAATCAAGGGTCCAGTGGAGATCTTATTTCCTTTATCATCCCCTCCATGTCCGGAGAATAGAATGGTATCAGGATGCCCTTTAGGGGCACAATTAGGAAGACTTTTCCTCCTCTCTCCTCACATCTTTCTGGCCTCAGAACCAGTCCTCTTTCAGGTCTTCCCTCCATCCCTGAGAGACCCTGGTAGTATCAAAGTCTCTAAGGTATGGTGGAAAGAGATAAGGAGTCACACTAGTAGTTGTGGGAAGCAAGCTGGCTCCTGTAAGCTGTCTGTAGGGTAATGGAAGGAGGACCTTGCCCACAGTAGGGGCTCCACACATGATGGTTGGCTGGTTCCTAGGATGGGTGAAAGAACATAAAGGCCACCAGCTCTGTGGGTCCCAGAGGCCTGCTGCTTCAACAAGGTGCCAGAAAGATTCTTCTGAACACAAGAGCTCTAAGGTTGATGGCTGCTTCCCAAAGGAATGCCTGACTCCTTTTGCCACAGAGCCCCTGGCAGCCAAGAGGACAGGTATTACCGTCGAGGAATGAAAACGGGCATCTCTGGGCTTCTCCCTAGAGCCCTCAAGGATTTCAGTTCCAAATTACCACTTTTATTCGTTCTCTCTAGACCTCAAATTCCACACAGTGCTGTGGTATAATGGAACAACTTTGGAGTCAGACCTGGCTGAAGCTCCAGGTCTGCGGCTTAAACTGGTCAAAACGCTCTGAGAGTGCTACCTCACTAAGCCTCATCTAAACAATGATGTTTGTCATATTATCAGCCTTGCCTTCCTCAAAAGAGATAATAAAGGAGAAATTATTTTCCAAATATGAAGGAGAGGTTCTTGTTGGTTTCTGCTACAACTGCAGACTGTCCAAGGCACTTTATAGGAGTTAGGGACAGACACATGCCTGGAGTTCACCTCACCTTCGGTTGCAAGGCTGTTGTTAGCAACCAGACAATGGAGGCCTAGCCCATCACCTCTCACCCTGACCCTTGAAGGGCCAAGCAGTGTGGTTGCTTAGAAAGGGAAGGCACAGCTGAGAAATAAGTACCCTCTGTTCTCGATGAATTTCAGCTGCCTGGAGGAACTTATTCCCCATCTCCTGAAAAGGAAACATATTTCAGAAACAAGAGGAGCAGACTGTACAAGGCTGGCCTTCCCAGGTTTGGGCTGGACCTAGCACTCAGAAGCCAGGCTGAGCCAAGGCACTTTGAAGTAAGGCCCTCGAGGGTCCTACCACACGATCTGGTGGGAAGCTTGGGGTTTAGGGGAAGGTGCATTTGGACCTGAACTAGGGGGCAGATCCCTGCTCAGTGCCTAGACACTGGCTTCTCCTGAGTCTGGCTTCACAGGAGCAGCATGAGCATCTGTGGTGACCATGCTCTGCTATGGCTTTTTGAAGCCAGAGTGAAGAAAGACTGGGTCAGTATGGCATCAGCAGCTGGCCTTTCAGGTAAGGCCTGGCCTAATGTCCACTTGTGTTGCAGCAAACTGGAACAAAATCCCTCTGTCCTATCCTCACCCCTTGCCCTTTCTAGGCCAGGTAAAAAGGCTCTGCCTTGCTAATGCCCAGGAGCAGCCTAGGGTTTGGGAATTTAGAAGGCTGTGGTGAGGGCCACCTGCTAAGAGTCACAAGTACTAGAAATTGAAGGGACTTCTGGAGGTCATCCAGTCCAACCCTTTGTCTCCAGACAGAATTGATTAGGAATGGATGAAAAACATTTGTACTGTTTAATAAACGAAAAATTCTCTTTGTGCCCAGGTAAGCTAAAGAATATCCCAGACTCACATGAGCACAGGTCCCAGGTTAGGCACCTGTCTCAGACAGAGGTAGGCTCTGTGGAGAAAGAAGGCAGGAGTTCTAGTCAGGCTGGGAATGGGGGCAACTAGGTGACCCCAGGGAGTTTTCTGAGTGTGGAGCACAGCTGTAAATAAAATGAGAGACGTGTGACCCAAGTACGGATTCAGGGTCTTATGCGGGCAGGTTTGTGGCCATTCCCTGTGATTGTTCCAAGGCAGAGCAAACTTCCCCTTCCCAAAGCCCAGCAAGCTGCCACAATGTAGCTGTCAGCCGGAGTGGGAAGAACACTCCGACCCTCCTGCAGGCCACAGTATAGAGCAGAAAGAACATCCCCACTGCCAAGGATGCTCTCTTGGCAGGTTTCTCTCATGGTCTCTTGCCAAAAGCACCTGCCTTTTCCCTCTCTGGCCTTCTCAGGCTGCAATGCTACCTTCCCACTCCGCCCCCACCACCACCCTACCCAAGAGAGGAGCAGCAGCCCCTTGGGGTCAGATGTCCACCCCCAGAGTCTGGAGTGCACCTCTGCTCTCTCTGGCCTGCTGCCCTGGATCCTCATTTTAGTGCAACAAACAATAGATCTGACAACAGGGACCTCGGGGTTGAAGAGTCATGCCATAAGCCAGTCAACATGGAACCAAAGAAGGTTCTGCTTCATGTAAACCCTGGGGCTCCATCAACTGTCCTGTTAACTCAAGGTCATTCTGGAAAGTCAAGCAGGCCTTGTCACCCTGGAGTCACTGGGGAATAAATAGCACTGAGGCATTTCTCTCTGTGGCTGCAACACCAATATACCTCACTCCACAGCAGCACTTAGAGGTTCTGGGAGTCCTGGCTCCCAAACCCAGGGAAGGGGCACGGACAGAGGCAAAATGGGGGGAATCTAGGATGCAGGGGCTTCACCCAGCCTGATGGCCCCAAAGAAGGTGGTGTGCTTGCTCATGTTGATGGAGATGTCAGCGTGCACCATCTTGACGGCGATCTTCTGCCGGGCTTTGAGGAGGCAGACGCCTGCGGTATAGCAAGTGTTGTAGTTGGTCTTGCCCGTCTCGATGCTGCGTGTGCACTGCAGGAAGGGCTTCTCATCCACCACCACCTCATAGCTGGCAAAGTCAGTGAAGTTGATGTAGTATACCTGAGTGAGAGGCAACAAGAAGGGATTGGGGAAGAGAGGAAAGAGAGGGTGGGGGGCCCTCCCTGTGGTGAATTGACAGAATCTTCTCAGATGAGCTGCCAGCATACCCCATGGATGGGGCAGTGCCATGTGAAGGCGTGCTAGCTGGCCAACAGGAAAGGCAGGGTGACAGGCGGATGCATTGCCCTTCCCCTAGTCCATGGGGCTCAGCTGGTTGAGCAAACCTTTCTTACAACAGCACACCTGTCGTAAACTCTGTAAGGCTAAGAACCATGCCCTATTTGCAGCTTCACCGTGTCCCTGTACCCCCACCCGCCCCTGCCCCAGCTCTGACACAAAGCAGAGTGCCCTGCACATAGCAGGTGTGCACACAGTGCCGTAGACACAAACCGACTTCCACTCTTGAGCCCCGCGGACTATTTGTGGAGAAACTTAGAAGTCACTGATTCCCCAGAGGGGTCATATAACAACTTGCGATTTCTTCAGCTCCTTAACAGAAGCTTATTCAGCTTGCACCACCCCTCCCCTGTGCCTGGACTCCCCTCACTGATTCACAGTACCCCTTGAGCCTCCCATTTGATGATTGAGGAAACAGGTCCAGAGAGATGGAGAGCTAGCTACCGCAAACAAGACAAAGAATTTGGAAAAGCCCAGGCCCCTGACTTTGTGGCCAGAAGGAGGCACTAACTTATGCTCAGTGGCCTAATGTCATGGGGATTTTCCCAGCCTGCATGGGCCACTCTCAATTCTCTCCTAGGCTCAGAAAATTAATTTTTCCATCCTTCACTACCCTTATCCATCATACCTCACACCAAGTTGTGATCTGCCCTCCCCCACCACCGCCCCCACTGCCCCCACCACGTGGAGCTTGGCTCATAGGACATCAGGGTTATGCCCATGTGCCCCATGGGTGTTGGGACTCTCAGATATCACTGTAAATCTTTTTATGAAAGGTCACTCCCTCCATCAGCTCTTCAGCTGGGAACAGCATATTTGGGTGCCACATATGGATCAGGACCCAAGCTACACCGGGGTGCTCAGTGTGCCTAGCAAATGCTTGTTAGCCCACCTTTGCTGGCCGCTCTCCTGTGACACCCATGTGTTGGTTCCATAGTCCTTCTGCCCACCTGCCTGCTTGCTGCCCACCCCACAAAAGTCCCAACCTCATGGCTCATCTTCCTCTATCTCCAAGGAGCCATCCCCATGGAGGCAAACAATCGGGGAATGGAAGTAGATGGACACTGGCAGACTTGGGGAGCGGGCCCAGGGCAGGAAGAGGACAAAAGCAGAGGGAGAAAGGGCTGGGAGAATAACAGCAGGAAGGAGGCAAGAATAGAGGAATAGAAAGATAGGGAAACAAATGGGAGAAAGAGGAAGGAAAGACAGTCAGAAATCTTTTTGAGGTAGAAAGAAAGTCTGCAGGAGCACTATTCATTATAACGCCCGAGCCAGCAGTGTTGAGGGGAGGGGTTCTCAGTAACCCTGGAACTGACTTTCAAAGAATATACTGAGACCAAGTTCAAGTTTGGCAGTGGAGCCAAACAGCTCGGATGGTAAACAGGGGCCTGAGGCCCTGCAGGAGGGAATCAGATGGCAGAATGTAGGAGGGGCCTTTTTCACAGTTTTTCAATAATATTTGGCTAGGGAAAAACAAAACAAAACAAAACAAAACAAAACAAAACAAAACAAAACAAAACAAAACAAAACAAGCTGGCCTCCTCTCTCTTTCCTTCTTTCAACTCCCTCCCAGTGCGGTCCCCCCACCCCCTCACCCAAAGCAGGAAGTTAGCCATTGGATGGTCTTGGCTGGCTCCACAGTGCCCCTATGTGGTCTGCACCGGATCTGCATTCTGGATATAAGAAGAGTTAGGCCTAAGACCGTACTCACTTCTACCTGACTATAGATGAAGTAGGTGCCGTCCACCAGTACCTCCAGCTCCCCGCTGCGGGGATGTAGCTTAAACACCTTGGGGTTCATAGTGATGCGAGACCAGTCATTGAGCACTCCACCTGAAAGATCTCAGTATGAGAGAAGGGCAGTCACTCAGTACATGTCAGAATAATCGAGGCAACAGAAAATAAATACCAAGGAGTTCACGACCCCCAACCCTATCCCAGTGCAACCAGGGTAGCCTAGAAGGCCAAACTTTAAGAAGAGCATTTGAAAGCAGAGAAGCTGTTCTGTTTGTAAAGCAGCTGCCAGGCCTGCTTCAGGGCTCCTGGGCTCCTGTCTGTCTTTATACTTCCTTTCTTGACCCTTGCATCTGGAAGGGTCTTTAACCATTACCTTCTAGCTGGAATTTGCCGGAGGAGGATGAGAGTGGGCATGCTGCCCTATTTTCTTTGTTGTTATGGGGCCTGCACAGGCAAAATTCAGACACTGAGTGGCAGGCTAGGTCTTATTATTCAATTTTACTTTCCCAGTCAGAGCTCCTGAATTCCTCTTGTCTCATAGGTTCATGGGTTTTCTCTTTCTCCTTAAGAGATTCTTTTTTTATGGTTCTTCCACACCCACAGCTTTCTGGAAAGCCTCCCTGGGAGGAAACCACTCAGCCCACTGTCTATCTGGAGAACCTTAGGGATTAGAGATGATTCAGACTCCACGGCAGCTGGGGCTACTGACCACCAGTACCAGGGCCCCATAGGTGAGAGGGATCCTTATGAGAGTGAAAGATAGACTGGCAGGCTGCAACAGAGCCAGCCGGGAGGATAGGAGCCGAGGCACCCTTGGCAAAACATCTGTCTCAGCTCCACCCCAGGCAGGGGTGGAGGGGCAGTCGCATTCCTTTGGACAGTGGAAGCCAGCGTGTGAGGGTGGAGGAAAATCTTCTCTTTCCATCCTGCAGAAAGAGGAATGTTCCCTCCCACCATGAGAGGAGGACATCCAAGCCCAGGGAGCCTTTTCCCTTCTAAGTCATCCATCCTGCACCCAAGAAATTATATTTTGTAAGTCCATCTTTGGTCAGTTTCAGTAGGCCTGTCTCTCTGAGGGATGAGGAAACAGGTTTTCTGGAAAAGGTGACCATCTTTCCTTGAGGTGGTAAGTAGACGGGCTGGGAGTTAGGAGGAACTGCCCTGGCTCTGTCCCATCAGTGGACCACTCTGCATGACGTCCTCCAATCCCTGACCCCATCACTTCTTCTTCTTCTTCTTCTTTTTTTTTTTTGAGAGGGACTGTCACGCACTCTGTCACCAAGGCTGGAGTGCAGTGGTGTGATCTTGGCTCACTGCGACCTCCACCTCCCGGGTTCAAGTGATCCTCCTGTCTCAGCCTCCCGAGCAGCTGGAATTACAGGTGCGTGCCACTATGCCCAGCTAATTTTTGTATTTTTTGTGGAGACGGAGTTTCACCATGTTGGCCAGGCTGGTCTCAAATTTTGGCCTCAAGTGATCTGCTCCCCTCGGCCTCCCAAAGTGCTGGGATTACAGGCGTGAGCCACTGCACCCCACCCCCATCACTTCTTCTGGTAGTACTAAGGGTCAGCACAGACCACTTCTGAGGATTGGCCCAGAGGGGCTGGAAACAATCCTACTGTGTGGCAGTGGGAGCAAAATCAGTGGCTGCTGGCACAGAAGAAACACTATCTGTCTAGATACCCAAACAAATCTATTTTGGCCTGTCTCTGGCCTCCCTGGACAGGTGGGGATCATGGCCCACTCAGGGCCTTGCGGTCCCCAGCAGGACCAATTGGGTTTTGGTGCCATTCTCTTCCTATTTACACTTCTGAGGCTACTAAGTCAGACATGGAGGTGGCAGTCAGGGAAGTAACTAAATACAGTCATTAAGGAAACTCAGTACAGCCAGTTCAGGACTGACTGAGTTCTTAGAAACTGTCCCCAGGTAGCTGTTTTTTTTTTTTTAACCTTCCTTTACCGTTTCTGTACTCAAAACCCCTCCCTTCCACTCCAAGCTCTGTAAGCATCTAGCATTTTGGTTAGCTTGCTGCTTCCCAAGGCTCCTGGGGGTTCACGCATTTTAGGCTTTGTGCACTCTGGGGACTGGACATTATTCCAAAGTGCTGTTCTTTCATGAATGTTCATGTCTCTTTGGGGGAAGAAAATGAACCTTATCATTCAGTGGAGTGTACATACATATCACTGAAGTAGCATAGGGGAGAGGAAAGAGTCAGAAAGATGTAGTTTTGAATCCTGGCTCCTAAACGAACTTGACTAAGAAATATTGGGAAAGTTAATTAACCTCTCTGAACTTCACTTTCTGTCTTTGTAAGAAGGAGCTCATACCTACCTCATAGGGTGGTTGTGAGGACTGGATGAAATTAAAGACAAAGAAAGCATGCTGAAAACTCTAAAGTATCATACAAAATGAGGCAGCATGATTTATTAATGTATTATCCAATCTCTCTGGGACTCTGTTTCCTCATCTGTTAAATGCGGGGATTACGATAAATCAGTGCTTCTTAAACCCATTAAACACATTCTCCCTTTTGATAGACACTAGCATCTTCAACCCCCTGGAGATTCCAACATGCCCCACTTGCCCTGAGAGAAGCAGCCCGTCTGCCCATCTGCGTAGATCCATCAGACAAGAAGAATTTAATTTTACATTGTTTTACTTTCTATAATTTGTATTGTGAAAATATTAATCTAACTACACATATCTCCGTGGTGGCTCTGATATAAACTCCATCGCCTGAGAATGCCTGGGCTAGATGATGTCTCAAGTCCCCTTTCAGCTCCGCAATCAGTGATTCTAAATGCAATTTGGGTGTAGCAACTGGTCTTGATGCTAGCAATTGCTCAGGACAGCCAGTAGAGGGCATGATGGAGCAAAGAATGACTTCGTATGCCAAGGGTACCTCAGGGCCCTGGGAGGAACTAGGCTGGGTGATTATTTGGAGGTTGGGGAGGAGGAAGGGGAGAAGCTCCTCTTTGGGAGAGAGCCTATTTTGATTCTTACCATTCTTGACTTGAATTGCTGACCCTTGGCCCTGTAGATGCACCACAGCTGGCTGGCAGGATGAGAAGGATAGAGAGTAGTCACTATGAGTAATGGCTGCTTGCTCAGTCACCGGTCCCATGTTTCCATCCTGGTTTCTAGTCTTCTATTGTAATCCAATTCTGATCCCTCTCCCCTCTCTTGGGATGTTACTGACTACGTTTCTACTAGAGGGTAGTATGATTTTGTAGCTCTACCGCTTGCTAGCTATGTGACCTCAACCAAATGTAATGCCTCTGAGCCTCATTTCCCTACCTGTAAAATGGGGATTATAAGAATGTCTGGCCTCTCTCACAGGGATGTCTAAAGATCAAATGAGGTGATGGATATAAAATTGCCCTGCAAGCCGTCAAGCACTGTGCAGCTGTGTAGATTTATCACTGTGGCCACACAGCTGTGGCGAGGGAGGCTGAGATGAGACAAGGCAAGGCAGCAGAACCTGCCAATAGAGACAGATTAGGAAGCTCAAAGACTGGGAGGAGCTCTTCAGGCCATTAAGGCAGACGCCCAGGCTAGGCTGGGCCTGGAGCTGGCTGGCTGTTTTTCAAGGACATACTCTTCAACTCTTCAGGTCCGGATCCCAGGTGGTCTGAGAGCCGACAAGGTGTCTGGGGTGGCTGGGGAGTTGGAGGCTCAGGTGAATAGGTCTGACTGGCAGCTTATTTCAGCTGACTACTGGGCCTGGCTATGGTGACCCTGGGGTCTCCTGTGGAATGAGGAAAAATGATCCTGGCAAGACACCCTTTCCTTAGCTAAAAACATGCCCTGGGGCAAAGCTTTTCTATTCATAGAGATGGGAGGGGGCTGTGAGTGAAAACCCTCAGAATCTCCAGGGTGTTCTCATGAAATAAAGCCTCAGGAAATCTAATAAGAAGCTAATTTAAAGGTGGCTCTAGCCTGTGGCTTTCCTTCCTACCCAAGAAGAGAGCAATCCCCAGCCAACCTGGTTTTCTCGAGTTCCAGCTTTATCAGCAGCACCTGCAAAATAGGACAGGCCTATCAGAGGGCATAATCTTTTGACTTCCTTTTCCCCTCACCTGAGCAGCTAGTGGTGGTGAGCCGTGCTCCCTGCAGCCAGCCCTGTCTGAGCTTTATTCTCCAGGGCTTAGAGCTGGAGGAAGAGTCAGAGTGCACCTCTTCTGTTTCCTGCCCCGACCTTCATCTTCAGTGGGCCCAGCACCCAGCAGGAAAACTTCTGAGTATTGCCTCTGGCCAATATTAGCCCAAGGCAAGCCCCACCAGGCACCCATGGAGAACAATGAGAGGGCATTCCTGTCACTGTGTGACCCTGAGACAATGGCATTGGCTTCTCTAGCCTTTCGCTCCCTTTCTATCAATTTTCTTCATAGAGCCCACTGCTGTTTGTAAATATCTTGTTTCTTTGTTCTCTTTTCCTCTAGGAGATAACCTCTATGAGAAAAAGGACCATGTATCAATATGTCTCTTTGTATACAGAAAGCGCTCAATATTTAAGGAATGATTGGATGAAAAAAAATCCCCAACTCCATCTCTTGTGGTCATGGTAACACTGCTTAGCCCTGTGTGAAGTACAAGTTAAAGAATCTGAATCCTGCTGCAGAATTCTTGCCCCTGGAGAAATCAGCTGTAAGGGTCCATTTCTTTAAAGCCCCAAGATACAGGGCGGGGGAGTGGGGAGCAGGGGGAAGAAATAACAACTGACATAAGCCCAGGCAGTCTGACTCTTGTCAATGCAGGTTTGGATCTGCATTCATACCTTTCAGATGCCCTTCAGGCATCTGAAGGAGAAAAATGCAAAGGGGTGAAATGACATTTGAATGGCAAGTGTGGTAGGGTAAGGATCTAGTGCAAGAAGCACTTGGTTCCTGGATGGGACAGCCTTGGTGCCTGGGTTTGCTTTATCCACAGACTGAGTGACTCTTAAGTTTCCAACTTCTTGACCATTAGTGACTACTTGCTATGGGAAAAGCACTTCAGACTTCATAAGATGAAACTGTCCTAGGGCTTGTCATTTTGTTCAGTCCTCAACTTTCCACTCCATAGCCTGTTTCTATGCAAACATCAGCATGTGGAGCTAGATGCAGGGAATCAGAGAAGATTAAATCTATTCCCCACTGGAACTCCAATGAACCACCAGGGCCTCTGTCTCTGGCTCATATGAATTTTACTGGTCCACTACAGGGAGGCCAAGAGTCAGGGAGGACTTGTGATAGAAGGGTTGAGATGGGGTAAGAACAGGTGGCCTGTCCTTGACAGGTTGGTAGATGTAAGAAGCTAGAGCAGGTCAGGCCCTACTGGCTTGTTCAATTCCTAGTTTTACACTGGTCTTGGAGAGCTGCATCCCTCATTGCACACCAACCCCATCTCCACCGTTTGAAACTGCTCTCAGGATCACCCACTCTTGCTCTCCTAAAGTACTTGTAAGGCACCTGGTGGGGTGGAAAGACAGGGGAACTCACCAGAAGGTCCCTGGAGGCCAGGGGGTCCTTGAGGACCAGGAGGACCTGGAGGACCAGGTGGTCCCATAACCGTTGTTCCTGGAATTCCAGGAATCCCTGGAATTCCTGGGGGTCCCTGGGGTCCTGGAGGTCCTGGGGGTCCTGGAGGGCCATTGGGTCCAGGAGGTCCTGCTTTCTTTCCTGAAAAATAGGGTTCAGTGTTACTTTTTTTTTTTTTTTTTTGAGATGGAGTTCTGCTCTGTTACCCAGGCTGGAGTTCAGTGGTGCTATGTCGGCTCACTGCAACCTCCACCTCCCGGGTTCAAGCGATTCTCCTGCCTCAGCCTCTGGAGTAACTGGGTTACAGGCACGTGCCACCGTGTCTAGCTAATTTTTGTATTTTTAGTAGAGATGGGGTTTCACCATGTTGGCCAGGCTGGTCTCGAACTCCTGACTTCGGGTGATCTGCCTGCCTTGGCCTCCCAAAGTGCTGGGATTACAGGCGCAAGCCACCATGCCTGGCCTCAGTGTTGCATTTGTAGTTATTTCCTGGATGAGTGGACTGTCAAGAGTTCTACAGACTTCTGAGGACACAAAGTCAGCTCTCTGGGAGTCCCTGCTAAAGAGTTGGATACCTTTATCACACAGCTCTGTCTCCCTGTCTCTGTGTGTCTTGTGCTTTCTCTCCCTTCCCCCCACTCCCTTTTGTGAATACGCATTTACAAAGCTAGGTTTGAGCATCTAGAAATAAGTGGCCCTCCAGGAGATCAGTCTGTGTCTGTGGGGAAACAGACACAGTAATGGGATAGTAGAAGTGCTACCTTAGTGGGTAGGGACCAAATGCTGAAGAGGTCAGGGAAGGTTTCAAAAAGGAGGTTACATTTCAGCTGAGTCCAAAGGATGAGAACTACCAAGTGATTAGACCTATGGGTCACTTTGTGGTTCTTTTTAGAATTGGGCTATTGTTGAAGAATGTAGAGCTTTTATGTTTGCTGCCCAGTTTGGTGGACTTGATGTCGATAACAAGAGGAAGCTGTACAGCCTGGCCTTAGGAACGGTATCAGCTCCAGGAAGGTTCCTCTAGGAGTCAGGATGTACAGGAAATGGGGGTTGGGATGGGGACAGTGCTAGTTGGGAATGAGAAATGGGAAGGAGTTTTGGAGATGGGGGAATGGAGAAGGAGGAGGAGGGGCACGGGAAGAGGGGGAGGGAGAGAGAGATATCGAGAAACAGGAAAGAAGCAGTGACAGAGAGTAGAGAGAGCTGAGGAGGAGGCAGCAGGTTTCACTTTCTTAGCTGACCTCTGTAAACTCTTTTTAAAAAGATCTCTGGGAAAGGAAATTCTGTAAACTCCATTGTAACATGTTCCAATGTTTATTGCCCCTCACTGCTCACTGTTAGGAAGTTCTCTGGTATATTAACTGATGTCCCTCTTGTGGCAGTTTAAGCTCTTATTCTATTTGCGTAGACAGAGAAGAATATACATATACATAATCCTTATATATGAAAAGAAATTAAGTCACCCACCAACCCCTATTTCTATAGGCTAAATAATCCAGCTTCCCAAAGTCTTTCCTCAGAAGTCCTATTCTCAAATGTATTACTAATCATGCCCACCAACTCTTCCCCCATTTCCTCCTTGCTATCCTTCTAGAACAATCTCGACCCTCCTATTTCATATTCCAGTCCTTTCAACATTCCCACCAGGATGTAGTTATCTTAAATGAGTCATAACTGTGGTCTTGAACCAAAACCTCCAGCTCCTCCTGTTGACTTCCTCTGCTCTGTGCTGCTACACTCAAAGACTACAGGTGGGCGCAGGTCTTCTTCCTTCCTTCACCACCTTCTCACAATTTTATGGAAAGTTTCAGGAATGGAAGCCTGTTTCCAGACTTCATCACAATGTCTTCACCTGAGGTAGTTTCTTAGTTTTAAATACAACCTTTCTAGTCTCACTAAAGACCTTCTTACTGACTCTGACTTCCTGCTCCCCAGACCCTTAGGCAGGAAAATCCTGTCCTGATTTATCAGGTCCTCCTTTAAGAAGAATGCCTCATGGCCAAGAAACCAAATCCTCATGGCAATGCCACTCAAGAGGCCAGTTGTCTATGTCTAACCACATCTGCATTTGGAATAAAACCATGGGGTCATCGTGGGGCCTCTTCCTCAGAGAGGAAGGAAAGGAAGGTCCAGAGAACATCTCTCCCAGAAGAGTCCCTGTAGCCTTAAAGACCTAGAGGCATGAGCTTTAGAGGTTTCTCTGCACTTAGCAGCAAAAGATTGGATCTGCCCCGTTTCTAGATCTAGCCAATTTCAAGATGCTGAACAGGAAAACCATCTCCCTTCAGATTTGGGCACCTTCCAAATCAGGCTTATTCAGAGCCCAAGTTTCAATTCCAGCTAGTGTAGTGGAAAGAACACAGAATCTGTACTCAGGAGATAAGGATGTAAGCCCCAGCTCTGCCACAGACACACTTTGGGCAAATCCCTTCCTCTCCTTGAGCCTCAGTTTCTACATCTGTGAAACAAGGAGCTTGGCCTCAATGATTTCTCTGTTTCCTTATGAGACTGACTGAGCTTCCATAAGGAGGGGTGACTTACCACTTGCAGTCAGGAAGCTTCCTTAGCCTGGTTGTAAGGTTTGCTTCTCCCTCCTTATTTTCTAGGTGGCATAGACACAGAGGTTGGTGCATATTAGGCTGTCCTGGGTCCCAAGATTTCCAAGCCTAACAGTGATTTTCAAGCTACAGGGTGTTCTGTGGGTAGCACAAACTTCAGCTTCAAGAATGTGAGTCTCCTGTAATTGCTAATGTAATTTTGGAAGACTTACAGCCAGAAACTCCTCCAGTCCAAGAGACTAATGGTTGCAGTGAAAAGAGAATGTTCACTTATGAAAATGTTAGAAGGCATTTGAGAAAAAACTCCTGCTTTGTTCCAGTTCTGCAGCTGGTCCTCTGTTCCTCTGCAACAAGGGTTAGGCAAGTGTGCTTCTCACACTTGTATACTTACACAAAGTTGGGCTCAGAGAAGAGAATGTACAAAATGACCCCTGGAGCAAGAGGATAACTTCAGAGGATTGACTCCCTTCTCTGGATTTCCTTACTTTAGCAGAACACCTTATGATATAAAAGCCCAGAGACGTCTGTACTTAGAAACATACCCTATGTAGTGTTAGATGAAAGAATATACACATTTCTTTCAAAGCTAAACTTCATCAAAGGAGTATTTCCTTAACCTTTTAGCTAAGCCCCAAATGAAAGAACAACCAAAAGTGAGTGAATGAGTGAGTGAGAGAGAGAGAGTTGTGGAAGGAGGAAAATTCCATTAAAGGGTGAAAATTAAGTGAACAATTCAATTTACGTCTTCAAGCATGTGCCTATTCACCATATCCAAGGAAATCCATATTAAATGGCTTCTAAATAACTTTCAGCCAAAGTAAATGTTTAAGGCCTACGTGCACTCTCTTCTCAATAATGTCCAAGGTAGCAGTGCCAGGCAATGATCTGAGTTATAATTTCTGTTTTAAAGGGATGTGACAAGATTTAAGAACTACATGTTTGAAAATCAAATCTACTTTCTTAAAAGACAGAACATCTTGGTGGTAAATGCCCAGGCCCCACAGGGAAAGGTTTCCTCACTGACTCCAGCTCCCTGGCTGTTTTCCAACCTTGCTCAGCTCAGGCACTCAGGAGGTCAGGTCATTCCTCAGCTTCTTTACAACAGGCACACAACTTTTCCATGTGGACTATGATACCTCAAGGCACCAGAGTACCCTAGTGTTCGAAGAAGTGGCAGACTGCAGGTGAAGCCAGTCTTTTGGCCTAGTCTGGGGTTGGCAATCTATTCTATAAAGCTCCATAAATCTTATCACACAGCATCATTTCACTTAAAGCATTTTCATGAAAAATCATTAGTTTTACTCTGTCTTCCTCCCAGGTCAGAACCCAGAAACAAACAGGTGCTTTAGCTAGTTTCATAATTGGGTTTTTCAGTCCTAAGTAGTAGACCATATTGCCTGGCCCTGTCTTTGGAGACTGTTCTGTCTTTGGATTGATTCTCCTCTTTTAGTTAAGTGAGCACTTGTACGTGCCCTAGGGCCAGTTTCATTGCAAGTACACTGGGGACTTACTGACTCAACAACGGCACAATGGAAGCTGCTTTGAAAAGACTAAACGGTCAGGGTACTATCCCAGAATAGCATTTTCATTACAGAGAAAATGATATTGAATCCTCAAAGCAAGAAATACCTTCCCTGACTCTTTGGGAAATCAAATCAGGGAAGCTTTAAGTCCAAGAAACAGGGTGCTGACATCTTTTGATAGGTAGCGTATCTAGTTCCTACATGGTGACTCAGGATTTCATTCATACCCAATCACTGATTTGATAAAGGAGGAAAAAAAAAGGATAAAAGCGAGTGCCTGTAATCCCAGCTACTCAGGAGGCTGAGGCAGGAGAATTGCTTGAACCCCAAAGGCGGAGGTTTCAGTGAGCTAAGATTGCGTCATTGCACTCCAGCCTGGGCAACAAGAGTGAAACTCCGTCTCACAAAAAAAAAAAAAAAAAAAAAAAAAAAAAAAAAAAAAAAAGATAAAAGAAGAGCAGGGAGAAGAGTAAGGAAGAATGAAAGAAAGAGGTGAATCATCACTAAAGAATGATTTCTTGTTCTTCAGAAACTACAATACTCAAGAAGATAACATATTGAATAAAATAACGGACAGACAATGCTGAAAGAATGTAATACAAAAATCGTACTCTTGATTTTTTTTCTTCTAATTTTAGAAAAGATACGACAAGACAGCAATTTTATAAAGTAAGGAACTTACCCTTTTTCTTGTTTTTAACTGGACCTATATGAAAAAGAAAATAGAAAATTAAGTCATTAGAAATGAACAGAAAATGTTTATTTTCTAAGATAGTCACTAGGAGGGATCCCCAAGACACTGCAAATTTGAGGGAGTCTCACAGTCAAGGGTCAGGCTTTTGGCAAGGATCCAACTATCAAACCTCCCCATTCTGTCTTCTGGCTCTTGAGGCCACAAAACTTTCAAGGAAGATTTTTCCCTAGGGAGAAAAATCATTCTACCTCAGTCTTTGGGGTGAGGGAATGGGTACTTCTCCATAGAGATGAAATGCCCAGAAACGCACAACTCAACAACCTTAGGACGGCATTCCATTAATTCTGCAAGTCCTGAGGTTGAAGAGTCATGCATTCAGGTGAGAATCTGATATGAAGTCTCATGTGTTGAACTTGGAAGGAGCAAAGGGTTATTTTCATGGAAAGAGCAGAGCAGCAGTGTTTGATTAACTTTTAGTCACTTCCTTATCATGATTTAATTTGTTACTTATTAAAAGTTTGACCATAATACACTCGTGAGGGCCACATGCATTTCCATTGTAATTTACCATAAGTTAACGGACACTTTAACAGAAATGTCGGCCGGGCGCAGTGGCTTATGCCTGTAATCCCAGCACGTTGGGAGGCTGAGGCGGGTGGATCACGAAGTCAGGAGATCAAGACCATCCTGGCTAACACAGTGAAACCTCGTCTCTACTAAAAACACAAAAAATTAGCCGGGTGCCTGTAGTCTCAGTTACTGGGGAGGCTGAGCCAGGAAAATGGCGTGAACCTGGGAGGTGGAGCTTGCAGTGAACCGAGATCACACCACTGCACTCCAGCCTGGGCGACAGAGCGAGACTCCATCTCAAAATAAAATAAAATAAAATAAAATAAAATAAAATGAGAAATGTCAACCATTTCATTGGCAGTGAAATCACAAGCATTTTCTTGGGAATTACTTCTAAGGAAAATAATTCTAATCAATTGAAGGCACTTGGAAAACCCAAGGTGTTTCTAATATAGTTAGGTGACCACAACTCACCAAACAGTTTAGGTCACTCCCAGACAGTCACTTTTTTTTTCCCTTCTAGGAAATCAGTTCTCTTCATTCTATATTTGGATTTGACTTTCTTTAAATACAGGTATTTAAAATCTGTTCCAAACTGCCATGAAGACACAATTATACATTAAACCACTGTCAGTGCCCTCAAGAGCTTACAAAAGGAACACCAAGCATTTTAATATTATAGTTTATAAAACATATTTCCATTTATCATCTCATTTGATATTTGCAACAAACCTGGAATGATCTCTAACTGTAAGAGCAGGCCCTATTAGAGATCAGTAAAGTCTCTAACCTGGAGGGCTGCCAGAGTGGCCATCAGAGCTTTCACAGGTCTCTTGAAAAACCAACGTCTGTGTAGACTTTTCTGGCAAAGTAATTTCATGAGCAACAGTAGCTATTGTTATGTCCAGGGGATGTTTTAGATTGGAGCAACCTGCTGTACTTAAGGTCATGAATCTCAATTCTCTTTTCCTTCTCTCTTCTCCTTTCCTCTCCTCTTAGTTCTTTGTCTTCTTTCTTTGTTACCCATCCTTTATGAATTTTTTTTAACAGCATTGTGAGTTCTTGAGAATGTGCTTGGAAGTTCTGAGAGGAAACCACAACTACATAGACATTAATGATAAGAGGCAGCGACTCAACCTGAGAAATGCCTTTTTCTTGAACAAGAAAGCTGTCTGGGGAAAGATTTACACAGAAAGGGCTCAGCTCTATCAGCCAGCCAGCCAGCCACCACAGCCTAGGAGAGTAGTAGAAAGACAGCCATTATAGCCACCCTGCCCTCTTGGCAAAAGTGTGCTAGCCCGGACCAAGATTTTGACCATTTCAGCTGGTTAAGGGTAAGCACTGTTATATCAGACTTCAAAAGCATGCTTTGAGGAAATCGGGCCATCACCAGCCAACCAGTCCTTACTGAGCATGTGTATGGAAGGCAGTAAATAATGAAACACAACTTACAACTCTATCTTCAAGAACTGACAGTTGAATAGGGAAATACAAAAGATGAGGGGTGGCTTCAGGAATTATACTGGCCATTTAAGGGGAACAAATAGCTTCCTGGAGAAGGTCTGACCTAAATCCACAAGTGAAAAGAGAGAAATGGAAATTTCAAAATCTTTTTAAGCTTCAATTATTTTTATACAAGATATACCTACTCCTTACATATACATAAATGCATGCATACATACATATATGCATAAAAAAGAGGAGCAAAAGGAAAAAGAGCTTATTAAAGTACCCCCAAATAACCTCTACTAACATTTCATGCACATCTAGAAGCCTTCTATGTGTATAAATAGGTATTTTTACAAAATCGGATCAGATGAAAAGTGTCATTTGATAACCTTTTTTATGTCAATAACTACATTTTTACATTGTAATTTTTAATATGGATGCATCAGCGTTTAATCATCTTTGATAGGTATTTAGACTGGGTCCAGTTTTTCACTATTATAAACAATGATGTAGTTAATGTTTTTACATATGTAAATTTTTATACACTTGTCCAAAGGTTTTTTTAGGATGTGTCATTAGAAATGACACTGTTGGGTCAAAGGGTGTGAAAAGCTTTCCTTACATGTAATTAAACCTAATAATCTTTTCCTATATGGTTACTGCCTTCAGTGTCATGCTTACTTAGGCCTTCCCTAATGTGACATTATAGGTAACTCTTTATATATTTTCTAGTTCTTTTATGGTTTCATTTTTATTTTTAAATCTACAATTAATCTGGTATAGATTTTGGCAAACAGTGTAAGACAAAGAGTTAAGTAAAATTTTTATATTTTTTCCCTAAAATGCCCATGACATGAAGAGTACCAAGAGAAACAGGGCTCAAAGTCATTTCTTAAACTTTTATTTTAGTTTCAGGGGTACATGTGCAGGTTGGTCCTATAGATAAATTGTGTGTCACAGGGGTTTGGTGTATATATTATTTCATCACCCAGGTAATAAACATAGTACCCAATAAGTAGTTTTTTGATCTTCACCCTCCTCCCACTCTCCACTTGCAAGTAGGCCCTGGTGTCTATTGTTCCCCTCTTTGTGTCCAGATGTATTCAATGTGTAGCTCCCACTTACAAGTGAGAAGATGCAGCATTTGGTTTTCTGTCCCTGCTTGTGATTATAGCCTCCAGCTCCATTCATGTTGCTGCAAAGAACATGATCTCATTCTTTTTTATGGCTGCATAGTATTCCATGACATGTATGTACATTTTCTTTATCCAGTCAACTGTTGATGGACTTTTAGGTTGATTCCACATCTTTGCTATTGTGAATAGTGCTGCCACAAACACACATGTGCATGTGTCTTTATGGTAGAACAAGTTATATTATTTTGTGTATATACCCAATAATGAGAGTGCTGGGTTGCATGGTAATTCTGCTTTAAGTTCTTTGAGGAATCACCACACTGCTTTCCATAATGGCTGGACTAATTTACACTCCCACCAGAAGTATATAAGTGTTCCTTTTTCTCCACAACCTCACCGGCATCTCTTGTTTTTTGATTTTTTAGTAATAGCCATTCTGACTGGTGTGAGATGGTATCTCATTTAGTTTGGATTTATATTTCTCGAATGATCAGTGATGCTGAGCATTTTTTCATATGCTTATTGCTCATGTATATGTCTTCTTTTGAAAAGTGTCTGTTCATGTCCTTTGCCCATTCTTTCATGGGGTTGCTTGTTTTTTGCTTGTATATTTAAGTTTTGTTGGGAGCAAGCCCCCCAAAATCTAGCCATAAACTGGTCCCAAGACTGGTCATAAACAAAATCTCTGCAGCACTGTAACATGTTCATAATGGCCCTAACGCCTGTGCTGGAAGGTTGTGGGTTTACGGGAATGAGGGCAAGGAACACCTGGCCCACCCAGGGCAGAAAACCGCTTAAAGGCATTCTTAAGCCACAAACAATAGCATGAGCGATCTGTGCCTTAAGGACATGCTCCTGCTGCAGTTAACTAGCCCAACCTATTCCTTTATTTTGGCCCATCCCTTTGTTTCCCATAAGAGATACTTTTAGTTAATTTAGTATCTATAGAAACAACACTAATGACTGGCTTGCTGTTAATAAATACGTGGGTAAATCTCTGTTCAGGGCTCTCAGCTCTGAAGGCTATGAGACCCCTGATCTCCCACTTCACACCTCTATATTTCTGTGTGTGTGTGTCCTTAATTCCTCTAGCACCACTGGGTTAGGGTCTCCCCCATTGAGCTGGTCTGGGCAAGTGGTGTCCAGTCATGGGGGCTCGAATCCAGGTCGAAGGGTTGCCAGAGCGACAGTTGGAATGGAAAACTGGCTGGAGGACACCTGAGTACTCTTAAAGCAATCCCTGTGGTGAGTAAGAAGGGGAGCTCAGAAGTGTCAGGGTAACAATGGGACAGGTGTGGGGTCTGGTTCGTTTCACCTTGGAACTTTTTCACACTGATGATGAGGAGGAAGGAGGGTATAGCAAAGTAACAGAAGAGGTTACAGAGCATGTTTATTTACCAGCTAAAGCTAAAGCGGCAAAGGAGGGAGAGGTTCATCCCTACCCTTCTGCACTATCTCATTATTATTTTGAAGAAAAAAGACCCTCCAGATCTTTCTATTCTGGAGGACACTGGGCAAAAAGTAGTTGCCCCAGTGACTGAGCAGCGCCTCGAGCGACCACTCTTAGTTCTATTCAGGCAGGAATTCAGCAAGTTAGACAAGAGGGAGATTTAGAGGCTTGGCAGCTCCCTGTTAGAATACACCCCCCAGATCAACAGGGAAATACTACAGCTACATTTGAGCCTTTTCCTTTTAAATTACTCAAATAATTAAAACAAGCTATAAATGAGTATGGACCAGGTTCTCCTTTTGTAATGGGACAGTTAAAGAATGTTACTGTTTCCAGTCGAATGATTCCTACTGACTGGGACGCTCTTACTCAAGCTTGTCTAAGTCCTGCTCAGTTCTTACAATTTAAAACTTGGTGGGCAGATGAAGCTTCCATTCAGGCTGCTTGCAATGCCCAGGCCCAACCTCAAATTAATATAACTGCAGACCAACTTTGGGGGTTGGCGGCTGGGCTGGTTTAGATGTACAACTGGTCAGGCAGGATGATGCCATAGAACAGCTTAGAGGAGTGTGCATTAGAGCTTGGGAAAAAATCACTTCAGGTGGGGAACAATACCGTTCCTTTAGTGCCATAAAACAGGGACCTAGAGAACCATAGGTTGATTTTATAGCTTGGTTACAGGAGTCTCTTAAAAAGATGATTGCAGATTCAGCTGCTCAGGATATAGTGTTGCAGTTATTAGCTTTCGACAATGCTAATCCCGATTGCCAGGCTGCTCTGTGACCTATCAGAGGGAAAGCACATTTAGTTGATTATATCAAGGCCTGTGATGGTATCAGAGATAATCTGCATAAAGCTACTTTGTTGGCACAGGCAATGGCAGGACTGAGAGTGGATAAAGGAAATACTCCATTTCCTGGAGCTTGTTTTATCTGTGGGAAGCATGGTCATACTAAAAAAGAACGTAGAAAAATCAGCAAGTCAGGCCGCCAGATACGGGAAAAAAGAAAACTGTTGAGCCTGAAATATGTCCAAAATGTAAAAAACGAAAACATTGGACTAATCAGTGTCACTCTAAATTTGATAAAGATGGGAACCTGATTTCAGGAAATGCCATGAAGGGCCCGTCCTGGGCTCCATTCTAAACCGGAGCATTTCCAGCTGAGGCCATTCCCTCACCCCTGTACAATGTCTGTCCCCCGCCACAGGCGGTAGTGCCGCAGTAGATTTATGCTGCACAAAAGCTGTGAGCCTTCTGCCTGGGGAACCCCTGCAAAAGGTCCCAACAGGAGTCTGTGGACCCTTGCCAGTAGGGACTATAGGATTACTTTCAGGAAGGTCTAGTGTAAGTTTAAAAGGGGTACAAATACATACAGGAGTTATTGATTCAGATTACAATGGGGAAATTCAAAATTCCATTTCTCGCACTGGTTTAATTAGCTCCTGACAAAATTCAGACTACTACTCCTTACTCCTACTTGGGGACCTTAGTAAATGACACTACCATTGTGCCACAGAAAGTAACCATATGTTGGGATCAACTAAAAACATTAAATGACTTTCAAAAATTACTAGGGGATATTCATTGGATATGACCTGCTCTAGGCATTCCTACTTATGCCATGAGTAATCTGTTTTCTATCCTTAGAGGAAATCCTAGTCTCACTAGCCCTTGGCAATTAACAAAGGAGGTAGAGGCAGAGTTACAACTGATTGAGAAGCAAGTCCATAAAGCTCAGATAAATAGAATAGATCCAGAGAAGACTCTCAATTTGCTAATTTTTTCAACTCAGCATTCACCTACTGGTGTTATTGTCCAAGAACGGGACTTAGTAGAGTGGTTTTTTCTTCCACATACTAATCCATGGACTCTAACTCCTTATTTAGATCAAATCTCTACTATGATAGGGATTGGGAGAACTCACATTGTTAAATTACATGGATATGATCCTGGAAAAATTATTGTCCCTCTCACGAAGGCACAAATACAGCAAGCTTTTATAAATAGTCTTACTTGGCAAACCCATTTAGCTGACTTGGTGGGTATTCTCGATAATCATTTCCTAAAACGAAGCTGTTTCAGTTTTTGAAATTAACTAATTGGATTCTCCTTAAAATAACTAAATTTAAACCAATTGAAGGTGTTGAGAATGTTTTTGCAGATGGGCCTAGTAATGGTAAAGCTTCTTATTCTGACTCAAAAAGTAAAGTTTTCCAGACGTCTTATATTTTTCTCTATGTGGAATATTAAACACCTCACTGGTATCCCATCCAATTCTCAAGGACAGGCCATAGTGGAAAGAATGAATCTCTCCCTAAAACAGCAGTTGCAAAAGCAGAAAGGGAGAGACAGAGAATATGGAACCCCATTGATGCAACTGAACCTAGCATTAACTTGAAATTTTTTGAGCCTGCCCAAAGGCCAGATGTTATCAGCAGCTGAACAGCATCTACAGAAACCAGCTGCAAAGACAGAAACAGAACAACTGATTTGGTGGAGAGATCCAATAACAAAAAGTTGGGAAATAGGTAAAATAATAACTTGGGGTAAAGGTTATGCTTGTATTTCTCCAGGCCAAAATCAATAGCTGATTTGGATACCATCAAGACACCTGAAACCTTATCATGAGCCAGATGCTGAGGAAGAGACTCCGGGAGGATCCCGAGGACCCCCCGGTTGCAGCCATGTTGAGACTGACGCTGAGGAGGACCCAAACTGTCACGAGCAACACCCATCGAACACAGCCACCCACCTGGGGACAGATCAAGAAGCTGTCACAAATGGCAGAAGAAAACCTGAGGAAAGCAGGACAACCAGTCAGAATGAATAATTTAATGGTGGCTATGATAGCAGTTATTACCACTGCCGTGAGCATTCCTTCAATAAGGGCTGGTAATAATGCCTGGATGCAATCACTCTATGACACAGTTACCATAATAAATCTGCTTCTATAATTGAGGCATACCGCCTTCAAAAACCTATTTGTAAACAGGATTGGACCCATTTAGAAAAAATGAACGTACTTGTTTAGGAAGATTGCTTTGCTGAACAGGCAGAGGTGCTGCACAATGATTCCTATGGAGTCATTATTAATTGGTCCCCTAAGGGGATATTTAGCTTGAATTGCACCTCTCAGTCTGTGTGCCACAGTCACACTATGTTCAGATGATCTGGACAAAATGGTCAGATGGTAGAAATGATAAGAAGTATGGCAAAAGTTCCTATTATCTGGAACCATGGCAGTATAGTAACACCTCAACCTCAAATGATATGGCCCACTCTAGGCGCTAAACAAGGATTTGTGGAAACTATTAAATGTTCTTAATAAGATCAAAATTTAGGAAAGAATAAAAAAGCATCTAGAAGGACACTTGACAAACTTGTTTTTGGATATAGCAAAATTAAAAAACAAATATTTAAAGCATCCCAGGCACACCTGACCTTAATGCCAGGAACTGAAGTACTTAAAGGAGCTGCAGATAAATTAGCAGCTAGTAACCCATTAAAATGGATTAAAAAACACTGGGAAGCTCTGTGATTTCAATGATGACTGTGTTTTTAATCTATGTTGTTTGTCTTTGTATAGTCTGCAGATGCGGATCTCGACTCCTGTGAGAAGTAGCTCACTGTGACAAAGCTGCCCTTGCTTTTATCTCTGCAAATCAAAGAAGGGAGACATGTTGGGAGCAAGCCTCCCAAAATCTGGCCATAAACTGGCCCCAAAACTGGCCATAAACAAAACCTGTGCAGCACTGTAACATGTTCATAATGGCCCTAACGCCACGCTGGAAGGTAGTGGGTTTACGGGAATGAGGGCAAGGAACACCTGGCCCACCCAGGGCAGAAAACCGCCTAAAGGCATTCTTAAGCCACAAACAATAGCATGAGCAATCTGTGCCTTAAGGACATGCTCCTGCTGCAGTTAACTAGCCCAATCTATTCCTTTATTTTGGCCCATCTCTTCGTTTCCCATAAGGGGTACTTTTAGTTAATTTAGTATCTATAGAAACAATGCTAATGACTGGTTTGCTGTTAATACATACGTGGGTAAATCTCTGTTCAGGGCTCTCAGCTCTGAAGGCTGTGAGACCCCTGATCTCCCACTTCACACCTCTATATCTCTGCGTGTGCATCCTTAATTCCTAGCGCCGCTAGGTTAGGGTCTCCCCCACTAAGCTGGTCTCAGCAAGTTTCTTATAGATACTGGATATTGCACCTTTGTCAGATACATTGTTTGCAAACATTTTCTCCAGTTTTTGGGTTGTTTGTTTACTCTGTTGATAGTTTCTTTTGCTGTTTTGCTATGCAGGAGCTCTTTAGTTTAATTAGGTCCCATTGATCAATTTTTGTTGTTGTTGCAATTGCTTTTGTGTCTCTGTCATAAAATCTTTTCCAGGGTCTATGTCTAGAATGGTATTTCCTAGATTTTCTTCAAGGATTTTTATAGTTTTGGGTTTTAAATTTAAGTATTTAATCCATCTTGAGTTAATTTTTGTATATGGTGTAAGGAAGGGGCCCAGTTTCAATTATCTCTGCTTATGGCTAGCCAGCTATTCAAGCACCATTTATTGAATAGGAAGTCCTTTGTAGATTGTTTGTTTTTGTTAATTTTGTCAAAGATCTGATGGTCATAGGTGTGTGACATTATTTCTGGGCTCCCTATTCTGTTCCATTGTTCTACCTATACCATACTGTTTTGGGTATTGCAGCCTTATAGTATAGTTTGAAGTCAGGTAACATGATGCCTCCAGCTTTGTTCTACTTGCTTTGGATTGCCTTGGCTATTCAGGCTCTTTTTTGGTTCCATATGAATTTTAAAATAGTTTTTTCTAGTTCTGTGAAGAATATCATTGATAGTTTGATAAGAATAGCATTGAATCTGTAAATTTCTTTGGGTAGTAACGCCATTTTGACAATATTGATTCTTCTGATGCATAAACATGGAATATTTTTCCATTTGTTTGTGTCATCTCTGATTTCTTTGAGCAGTGCTTTGTAATTCTCATTGTAGAGGTCTTTTACCCCTTGTTTAGCTGTATTCCTAGGTATTTTATTCTTTTTGGGCTATTGTGAATGGGACTGCATTCTTGCTTTGGCTCTCAGCTTGGATGTTGTTGGTGTATAGGAATACTACTAATTTTTGTACATTGATTTTATATCCTGAAACTTTGCTGGAGTTGTTTTATCAGATCAAGGAGCTTTTGGGCAGAGACTATGGGGGTTTTCTAGGCATAGAATCATATTGTCTGCAAACAGGGATAGTTTGACTTCTTCTCTTTCTATTTGAATGCCTTTTATTTCTTTCTCTTGCTCAATTGCTCTGGCTAGGAGTTCCAGTACAGTGTTGAATGGGAGTGGTGAGAGAGGGCATCCTTGTCTTGTTCTCGTTCTCAATGAGAATGCTTCCAGCTTTTGCCCATTCAGTATGATGTTGGCTGTGGGTTTGTCATAAATGGCTCTTGTTATTTTAAAGTATGTTCCTTCAATGCCTAGTTTGTTGAGGATTTTTAACATAAAGTGGTGCTGTATTTTCTTAAAAGCCTTTTCTACATCTATTGAGATGATTATGTGGTTGTTGTTTTTAGTTTTGTTTATGTGGTGAATAATTTTTATTGATTTACATATGTTGAACAAACCTTGCATTCCAGGGATAAAGCCTACTTGATTGTGGTGGCTTAGCTTTTTTGAGGTACTGCTAGATTCAGTTTGCTAGTATTGTGTTGAGGATTTTTGCTTTTATGTTCATCAAGGATATTGGCCTGAAGTTTCTTTGTTGTGTCTCTGCCAGGTTTTGGTAGCAGGATGATGCTGGCCTCAGAGTGAGTTAGGGGGAAGCCCCTCCTCCTCAACTTTTTGGAATAGGTTCAGTAGGAATGGTACCAACTCTTCTATGTATATCTGGTAGAATTTGGCTGTGAATCCACCTGGTCCTGTGCTTTTTTTTTTTTTTTTTTTTTTTTTTTTCCCCCTTAGCAGGCTGTTTATTACTGATTCAGTTTTGGAGCTCATTATTGGTCTGTTCAGGGATTCAATTTCTTCCTGGCTCAGTCTTGGGAGGTTGTATGTTTCCAGGAATTTATCAGTTTCTTCTAGGTTTTCTAGTTTGTGTGCATAGAGGTGTTTGTGATAGTCAATTTTTTTTTTTTTTTTGCATTTCTGTTGTATTGATGGTAATGTCCCTTTTGTCATTTCTGATTGTGTTTATTTTGATCTTCTCTCTTTTTTTCTTTATTACTCTGGCTAGTGGTCTATCTTATTTATTCTTTCAAAACACCAACTATGACTTCATTGATCTTTTGTATGTTTTTTCACATCTCAAATACATTCAGTTCAGCTTTGATTTTGGTTATTTCTTGTCTTCCACTAGTATGAGGTTGGTTTGCTCTTGTTTTTCTAGTTCCTCAAAGTGTGATGTTAGGTTGTTAACCTGAGATCTTTCTAACTTTTTGACGTCGGCATCTAGTACTTAGCACTGCTTTAGCAGTGCCCAAGAGATTCTGGTAAATTGTATCTTTGTTTTCATTAGTTTCAAAGAATTTCTTGATTTCTGCTTAATTTCATTATTTTCCCAGAAGTCATTCAGAAGCAGGTTATTTCCATGTAATTGTATGGTTTTGAGTGATCTTCTTGGTATTGATTTCTATTTTTATTGTGCTGTGGTTTGAGAGTGTAGTTGGTATGATTTCTGTTTTTTTTTTTTTTTTTAATTTGCTGAGAATTGTTTTATGGCCAATTGTGTGGTCAATTTTAGAGTATATTCTATGTGCAGATAAGAAGAATGTGTGTGTGTGTGTGTGTGTGTGTGTGTGTTTGTGTATATATATATATTTTTTTAATTGGTAGAGAGTTCTGTAGATGCCTGTTAGGCCAATTTGGTCAAGTATCAAGTTCAGGTCCCAAATATCTATGTTAGTTTTCTGCCTCAATGATCTTTCTGATACTGTCAGTGGGGTGTTGAAGTCTCCCGCTATTACTGTATGGTTATCTAAGTCTCTCAGAGCTTGTTTTATAAATATGGGTGCTCCTGTGGTGGGTACATATATATTTAGGATAGCCAGGTTTTCTTGTTGAATTGAGCCATTTACCATTATGTAATGCCCTTCTTTGTCTTTTTAAATTGTTGTTGGTTTAAAGACTGCTTTGTCTGAAACGTGAGATGGGTCTCTTGAAGAAATCAGCTGAGTCTTGCTTCTTTATCCAACTTGCCACTATGTGACTTTTAATTGGGGCATTTACATTCAAGGGTAATGTTGATACATGCAAATTTGATCTTGTCATTGTGTTGTTAGCTGGTTATTATGTAGACTTGATTGTGTAGTTGCTTTACAGTGTCAATGGTCTATGTAACTAATTGTGCTTTTGTGGTAGCCAGTAAGGGTCTTTCATTTCCATATTTACCACTCCCTTAAGGACCTCTTGTAAGGTCTGGTGGTAATGAATTTCCTTAGCATTTGCTTGCCTGAAAAGGATCTTATTTCTCCTCTGCTTGTGAAGCTTAGTTTGGCTGGACATGAAATTCTTGGTTGGAGTTTCTTTCTTCTTCTTCTTCTTTTTTTTTCTTCTTTTTTTTTTTTTTTGTTTAGATGGAATCTCACTCTGTTGCTCAGGCTGGAGTGCAAAGGTGTGATCTAGGCTCACTGTAACCTCCGCCTCCCGGGTTCAAGCAATTCTCCTGCCTCAGCCTCCCGAGTAGCTGGGATTACAGGCATGCCCCACCATGCCTAATTTTCGTATTTTTAGTAGAGACGGAGTTTTGCCATGTTGGCCAGGGTGGTCTCGAACTCCTGACCTCAGGTGATCCACCTGCCTTGGCATCCCAAAGCGCTGGGATTACAGGCGTGAGCCACTGAGCCTGGCCGGAGTTTCTTTTCTTTAAGAATGCTCAATATAGGCTCCCAATCTCTTTTGGCTTGTAGGGTTTCTGCTGAAAGGTCCACTGTTAGCCTGATGGGGTTCCCTTTGTAGGTAGCCTGCCCTTTCTCTCTAGATGCCTTTAATACTTGTTCTTTCATGTTGACCTTGGAGAATCTGATGACTATGTGTCTTGGGGATGGTTGTCTTATACAGTATCTCATAGGGGTTTTCTGCATTTCCTGGCTTTGAATGTTGGCCTCTCTAGAGAGGTTGGGGAAATTTTCATGGATAATATCCTCAAGTAGGTTTTCCAATTTGCTTGTTTTCCCTCCCTCTCTTTCAAGAGATGCCAATGAGTGTTAGATTTGGTGTCTTTACATAATCTCCTATTTCTCAGAGGTTTTGCTCATTCTTTTAAAATTTTTTTTTTCTTTATTTTTGTCTGACTGATTTAGTTTGGAGAACCAATCTGTGAGACCTGAGGTTCTTCCTTAGCTTAGTCCATTCTGCTGGTAATACTTGCAATTGCATTATGAGATTTTTATAGTGTATTTTGCAGTTCTATCACATCAGTTTGGTTCTTAAAATGTCCATTTCATCTTTCAGCTCCTGTATCATTTTATTGTAGTCCTTAGATTCCTTGGATTGGGTTTTGACTTTCTCCTGAATCTTATTCTGAATTTTATGACTATCATTACAGCCATTTCAGCCTGGCTAAGAACTCTTGCTGGGTTACTGGTACATTCATTTGGAGGTAAGGAGAACTCTGGGTTTTTGAATTGCCAGAGTTCTCATGCTGGTTCTTTTTCATCTGTTTGGGCTGATGTTCCTTTAACTGTGGCATAATTTCAGTTATGGTCAGTTGACTTTGTTTCTGGATGTTATCAGAGGGCTGAGACTTTGCGCTAGGTCTTCATTTGTAGCTGAACTCTTGTCCTTGATTTTATCGGGGGATACACTAGCAAAGTATTTTTGTTGTTGAAATTTGATGCATAATGGCCAGTAGGTAGGCTCTTGCTCAGCCATGTGGTTCCTCTGTATTTTCTTGTGTCTTCAGCTGTGCTCCCTCTCAATGCTCTGAGGGTGTGGGCTCATTTCCTACATGAGTGCTGGCTGTAGATCTCAGCTGTCAGCTCTCTACTTGGCAGTCCTGGGCTGTGCTCAGGCATTATGTTCCCTCCCCAGCTTGGGGACTACAAGGGCCAGGACCTTGGCAGTGGCAATGGCAGAGGGCCTGTCACTTGTATCTTGGGGCTCCACCCCAGATAAATATAGAGCCACTACCAATTGGAGCAATCAGCCTGGGGTAGGGCAGCTGTGCCATGGGCCCAAGCCAGGGCACCCTGCCTGGTGATGAGCAGGGAGGCAGGGGTATTGTGGGAGAAGACAGACTGGCCTCTTCTCCTTAGGGCAGCTGTGTGGGTATGTTGGAGTTGTGAGTAAAGCACTCAGGATCTTTGCTCTTTTCCCACTCAGAGAGCAGCAAGGGCAGTATCAGTGCAGTGGCGGTGGCAGTGGCAGTGGCAGAAGGGCTTTCAGTCATCTCTGGGAGCTCCAACCCACAGAAACGCAGAGCTGCTGCCAATGGGAATGTTCAGCCAGAGGGTGGGGCAGCTGCACTATGGGCCTGAGCTGGACCCTGCTTGGTGAAGAGCAGAGGGTCAGAGGCTCACCGGGAAGAGAGACTGGGCTCCTTTCCATATGGCAACTGTGGTGTGCTGGAAGTATAAGTAAAGCCCTTAGGCTCTTTGTTTCTTCCTCAGTCTGAGGGCAGCAAGGGCAGAACCACTGCAGTGGCAGTGGCAGAGGGGCTGTCGGTTTCCTCTGAAGTTCCACCCCAGGGGAACACAGAGCCACTGCCACTGGGAATGCTCAGTCAGGGTTGGGGCAGCTACTCGGAGATCCCAAGTTGGGGGCCCTATCTGGTGAAGTGTAGGGGGTAAGGGCTCACAGGGAAGAGCTACTGGGCTTCTCTCCCTATGGTTGCTGCAGTGTGCTGGAGGTGCCAGTGACACAACCAGGCCCTTTGTTCCTTCCCCAGCCCATGGGCAGTAAGGGTGATACCACTGCAGCTGCAATGGGAGAGGGGCTGTAGGTTGTCTATGGGATTTCTTTCCCTAGAGAAATGCAGAGCCACCACTGACAAGTGTTCAGGCAGGGGCAGGGTGGTTGTGCTGGGGGCCCAGGTGGAGAGGCTCTGTCCAGTGAGGAGTAACAAGGTCAGAGACCTGCATGGAAAACAGTCTGGCTGCTTTTCTGTAAGGCATCCGCACTGTGCTGGAGGTCCATGATAGTCCTTAATCACCATGATCCCTCCTGAGCCTGAGGGCAGTAGAGGAGGGAGCTGTAGAGCAGCAAAAGTGGCGGGCCTGTCTGCTTCCACTGGGAGCTCTGTCCCAGGGAAGTGCAGAGCTGCTACTGGCCCAAGAGCCTAGGTAGTGGTGGGGTGGCTGGGGCCTCAGGTCGGGAGGCCTTGCTCAGTGAGGAATAGCAGGGACACAGACCCACGTGGAAAACAGTCTGGCTGCTTTTCTGTAAGGCAGCTGCGCTGGGCTGGGGGCTCACAAAGTCTTCTTCCACTATAGCTTGGGTCATAGAAGGGCTCTCAGAGAGCTCCTGCTTAGTGGACATTTGGCATATCCCTTGGGAAAAAACAAGGATGTAAAAGTATACACAAGATTGTCATTAGATAGTATCACATTTCCCATAAGTGCTAATAAGTACATCATCTCAGCAGTATAGGAGTTTCTTCTTGTTCTAAGATAGCTCACCATGACCAGTAAATACTTATTATTATTTTCAACATGGACCTCTAAGATTTGGCTCTGTCTCTATCATGCCCATTGCTTTTGCTTGAGGCCATTGTAGTTGTAGCTTCTAGAGAGAAAATGTCAGGGAGCTAGAGCTGTCCCATACTAGACGTGAGCATCTTGGCTCAGAGCAAAAGCAGTAATCCCTGATGAGTTCTATAATCTTTTAGATATATCTATTTGTTTTCTCTATATGCTTCAGAACCTTATTCACACCTATTCAGAGCACTAGCACTATTACATATCTATTTCTAGTGTAATAAGCAACATTTCTATATCATTCTAATTCTCCCTATTTGTAACCATATGTTTTCTTTAGACAAAACCCACCTGCATCAGAGGGGGACATATAGCTATGCAGTACGGGGGACTGCTTTGATAGGAGTAAAATTGGGATTGGACAAATTTTGATCAATATGGGCAGGTAGTTTGCCTATCTGACACTAAGAAAAGGGAATTTTGTGATGGAATCAGGGCCATGGAGGCCAGCAGCAGCAGGTCTAGCCAGATTCTAGTGCTTACTCAACCACAAAATGACCATAGAGCAAGTGACTTTTCTTCTGGTTCTTCAACGGCTAAATTAGGGGACACTACATACTTTGTCTCTACTCAAAGCCCAGGGTTCTGATGAGGATCAATAATATAAAATAGCAAGCTAGAATGTTGTATCCAGTGAAACCATCCTTCAAAAATGAAGGAGAAATAAAGACTTCTACAGACAAACAAAAAAGAAGGAACTTGTTGCTAATAGATCTGTCTTGCAAGAAATGTTAACAGAAGTTCTTCAGTGAGGGCAAATGACATAGGTCAGAAACTTAGATCTACATAAAGAAAGAAAGCACATTAGATAACAAATAAATGACGGTAAAATAAAACATTTTATTTGTTCTTAATAGATTTACTAGATAACTCCAAAATAATTAACCAGCCTGGCCAACATGGTGAAAACCCGTCTCTAACAAAAATACAAAAATTAGCCAGGAACAGTGGCTCATGCCTGTAGTCCCAGCTACTCGGGAGGCTGAGGCACGAGAATCGCTTGAACCCAGGAGACAGAGGTTGCAGTGAACCGAGATCATGCCACTACACTCCAGCTTGGGCAACAGAGTGAGACCCTGTCTCCAAAAAAAAAAAAAAAAAAGCAAAAATGCTTTCTGTGATTGTAGTATGTGGATATGTGAAACAAATCACAGCATTTGATTCCCTTTTAAGGGATGAAAGTGAAGGATTGGGAGAAGTAGTATAGTGTTATTTCAAAATGGACTTGGATTAGTTGCATATGTATATATGTATATATCAAACTGTAGGGTAACCATTAAACTTTTCTTTAAACAAAGTGTAATTGATATGCTGAGAGGAGAGAAAATGGAATCATATAAAATGCTTAATTAAAATCAGGGAAGGCAGAAAAAGTGGAAGCCAAAAAAGAAACAAAGAAGAGTGGCAACAAATATAAAATAATTACAAATATGGTTGATACAGTTTGACTGCATCCAAAATCCAAATCTCATCTTGAATTGTAGCTCCCATAATTCCCACGTGTTGTGGGAGGGACCTGGTAGAGATAATTGAGTCATGGAGGCAGTTTCCTCCACACTGTTCTCGTGGTAGTGAGTAAGTCTCATGAGATCTGATGGTTTTAAAGGGGAAAACCCTTTTGCTTGGCTCTCATTCTCTTTTGTCTGCCACCATGTAACAAGTGCCATTCACCTTCCACCATGACCATGAGACCTCTTCAGCCACGTGGAACTGTGAGTCCATTAAACTTTTTTTTTTTTTTAATTATTATTATACTTTAAGTTCTAGGGTACATGCACACAACGTGCAGGTTTGTTACATATGTATACATGTGCCATGTTGGTGTGCTGCACCCATTAACTCGTCATTTACATTAGGTATATCTCCTAATGCTATCCCTCCTTCCCCCTCCCCACAATAGGACCCGGTGTGTGATGTTCCCCTTCCTGTGTCCAAGTGATCTCATTGTTCAATTCCCACCTATGAGTGAGAACATGCAGTATTTGGTTTTCTGTTCTTGTGATAGTTTGCTGAGAATGATGGTTTCCAGCTGCATCCATGTCCCTACAAAGGACATGAAGTCATCCTTTTTTATGGCTGTATAGTATTCCATGGTGTATATGTGCCACATTTTCTTAATCCAGTCTGTCACTGATAGACATTTGGGTTGATTCCAAGTCTTTGCTATTGTGAATAGTGCTGCAATAAACATACGTGTGCATGTGTCTTTATAGCAGCATGGCTTATAATCCTTTGGGTATATCCCCAGTAATGGGATGGCTGGGTCAAATGGAATTTCTAGTTCTAGATCCTTGAGGAATTGCCACACTGTTTTCCACAATGGTTGAACCAGTTTACAGTTCCACCAACAGTGTAAAAGTGTTCCTATTTCTCTACATCCTCTCCAGCACCTGTTGTTTCCTGACTTTTTAATGATCACCATTCTAACTGGTGTGAGATGGTATCTCATTGTGGTTTTGATTTGCTTTTCTCTGATGGCCAGTGATGATGAGCATTTTTTCATGTGTCTGTTGGCTGTATGAATGTCTTCTTTTGAGAAGTGTCTGTTCATATCCTTTGCCCACTTTTTGATGGGTTTTTTTGTTCTTGTAAATTTGATTGAGTTCTTTATAGGTTCTGGATATTAGCCCTTTGTCAGATGAGTAGATTGCAACAATTTTCTCCCATTCTGTAGGTTGCCTGTTCACTGTGATGGTAGTTTCTTTTGCTGTGCAGAAGCTCTTTAGTTTAATTAGATCACATTTGTCAATTTTGGCTTTTGTTGCTGTTGCTTTTGGTGTTTTAGACATGAAGTCCTTGCCCATGCCTATGTCCTGAATGGTATTACCTAGGTTTTCTTCTAGGGTTTTTATGGTATTAGGTCTAACATTTAAGTCTCTAATCCATCTTGAATTAATTTTCGTATAAGGAGTAAGGAAAGGATCCAGTTTCAGCTTTCTACCTATGGCTAGCCAATTTTCCCAGCACCATTAATTAAATAGGGAATCCTTTCCCCATTTCTTGTTTTTCTCAGGTTTGTCAAAGATCAGATCGTTGTAGATGTGTGGTATTATTTCTGAGGGCTCTGTTCTGTTCCATTGGTCTATATCTCTGTTTTGGTACCAGTACCATGCTGTTTTGGTTACTGTAGCCTTGTAGTATAGTTTGAAGTCAGGTAGCGTGATGCCTCCAGCTTTGTTCTTTTGGCTTAGGATTGTCTTGATAATGCGTTCCATATGAACTTTAAAGCAGTTTTTTTCCAACTCTGTGAAGAAAGTCGTTGGTGGCTTAATGGGGATGGCATTGAATCTATAAATTACCTTGGGCAGTATGGCCATTTTCACGATATTGATTCTTCGTATCCATGAGCATGGTACGTTCTTCCATTTGTTTGTGTCCTCTTTTATTTCACTGAGCAGTGGTTTGTAGTTCTCCTTGAAGAGGTCCTTTACATCCCTTGTAAGTTGGATTCCTAGGTATTTTATTCTCTTTGAAGCTATTGTGAATGGGAGTTCATTCATGATTTGGCTCTCTGTCTGTTACTGGTGTATAAGAATGCTTGTAATTTTTGCACATTAATTTTGTATCCTGAGACTTTGCTGAAGTTGCTTATCAGCTTAAGGAGATTTTGGGCTGAGACAATGGGGTTTTCTAAATATACAATCATGTCATCTGCAAACAGGGACAATTTGACTTCTTTTCCTAACGGAATGAACTTTATGTCTTTCTCTTGCCTGATTGCCCTAGACAGAACTTCCAACACTATGTTGAATAGGAGTGGTGAGAGAGGGCATCCCTGTCTTGTGCCAGTTTTCAAAGGGAATGCTTCCAGTTTTTGCTCATTCAGTATGATATTGGCTGTGGGTTTGTCATAAATAGCTCTTATTATTTTGAGATACGTTCCATCAATACCGAATTTATTGAGAGTTTTTAGCATGAAGGGCTGTTGAATTTTGTCAAAGGCCTTTTCTGCATCTATTGAGATAATCATGTGGTTTTTATCTTTGGTTTTGTTTATATGCTGGATTACGTTTATTGATTTGCGTATGTTGAACCAGCCTTGCATCCCAGGGATGAAGCTCACTTGATCATGGTGGATAAGCTTTTTGATGTGCTGCTGAATTCGGTTTGCCAGTATTTTATTGAGGATTTTTGCATTGATGTTCATCAGGGATATTGGTCTAAAATTCTCTTTTTTTGTTGTATCTCTCTCAGGCTTTGGTGTCAGGATGATGTTGGCCTCGTAAAATGAGTTAGGGAGGATTCCCTCTTTTTCTATTGATTGGAATAGTTTCAGAGGGAATGGTACCAACTCCTCCTTGTACCTCTGGTAGAATTCGGCTGTAAATCCATCTGGTCCTGGACTTTTTTTGGTTGGTAGGATATTAATTATTGCCTCAATTTCAGAGCCTGCTATTGATCTATTCAGGGATTCAACTTCTTCCTGGTTTAGTCTTGGGAGAGTGTAAGTGTCCAGGAAATTATGCATTCCTTCTAGGTTTTCTAGTTTATTTGCGTAGAGGTGTTTATAGTATTCTCTGATGGTAGTTTGTATTTCTGTGGGGTTGGTGGTGAAATCTCCTTTATCATTTTTTATTGCACCTATTTGATTCTTCTCTCTTTTCTTCTTTATTAGTCTTGCTAGTGGTCTATCAATTTTGTTGATCTTTTCAAAAAACCAGCTCTTGGATTCATTGATTTTTTGGAGGGTTTTTTTGTGTCTCTATCTCCTTCAGTTCTGCTCTGATCTTAGTTATTTCTTGCCTTCTGCTAGGTTTTGAATGTGTTTGCTCTTGCTTCTCTAGTTCTTTTAATTGTGATGCTAGGGTGTCAATTTTAGATCTTTCCTGCTTTCTCTTGTGGGCATTTAGTGCTATAAATTTGCCTCTACACACTGCTTTAAATGTGTCCCAGAGATTCTGGTATATTGTGTCTTTGTTCTCATTGGTTTCAAAGAACATCTTTATTTCTGCCTTCATTTCATTATGTACCCAGTAGTCATTCAGGAGCAGGTTGTTCAGTTTCCATGTAGTTGAGCAGTTTTGATTGAGTTTCTTAGTCCTGAGTTCTAGTTTGATTGCACTGTGGTCTGAGAGACAGTTTGTTATAATTTCTGTTCTTTTACATTTGTTGAGGAGTGCTTTCCTTCCAACTATGTGGTCAATTTTGGAATAAGTGTGATGTGGTGCTGAGAAGAATGTATATTCTGTTGATTTGGGGTGGAGAGTTCTGTAGATGTCTATTCGCTCCACTTGGTGCAGAGTTGAGTTCAATTTCTGGATATCCTTGTTGACTTTCTGTCTCATTGATCTGTCTAATGTTGGCAGTGGAGTATTGAAGTCTCCCATTAGTATTGTATGGGAGGCTAGGTCTCTTTGTAAGTCTCTAAGGACTTGCTTTATGAATCTGGGTGCTCCTGTATTGGGTGCATATATATTTAGGATAGTTAGCTCTTCCTGATGAATTGATCCCTTTACCATTATTTAATGGCCTTATTTGTCTCTTTTGATTTTTGATGGTTTAAAGTCTGTTTTATTAGAGACTAGGATTGCAACCTCTGCTTTTTTTTGTTTTCCATTTGCTTGTTAGATCGTCCTCCATCCCTTTATTTTGAGCCTATGTGTGTCTCTGCATGTGAGATGGGTCTCCTGAATACAGCAAACTGATGGGTCTTGACTCTTTATCCAATTTGCCAGTCTGTGTCTTTTAATTGGACCATTTAGTCCATTTACACTTAAGGTTAATATTGTTTGTGTGAACTTGATCCTGTCATTATGATATTAGCTGATTGTTTTGCTCGCTAGTTGATGCAGTTTCTTCCTAGGATCGATGGACTTTACATTTTGACATGTTTTTGCAATGGCTGGTACCGGTTGTTCCTTTCCATATTTAGTGCTTCCTTCAGAATCTCTTGTAGGGCAGGCCTGGTGGTGACACAATCTCTAAGCATTTGCTTGTCTGTAAAGCATTTTATTTCTCCTTCACTTATGAAAATTAGTTTGACTGGATATGAAATTCTGGCTTGAAATTTCTTTTCTTTAAGAATGTTGAATATTGGCCCCACTCTCTTCTGGCTTGGAGAGTTTCTGCCGAGAGATCTGCTGTTAGTCTGATGGGCTTCCCTTTGTATGTAACCCGACCTTTCTCTCTGGCTGCCCTTAACATTTTTTCCTTCATTTCAACTTTGGTGAATCTGACAATTATGTGTCTTGGAGTTGCTCTTCTCAAGGAGTATCTTTGTGGTGTTTTCTGTATTTCCTGAATTTGAATGTTGGCCTGCCTTACTAGGTTGGGGAAGTTCTCCTGTATGATATCCTGCAAAGTGTTTTCCAACTTGGTTGCATTTTCCCTGTCACTTTCAGGCACACCAATCAGACGTAGATTTGGTCTTTTCACATAATCCCATATTTCTTGGAGGCTTTGTTCATTTCTTTTTACTCTTTTTTCTCTACACCTCTCTTCTTGCTTCGTTTCATTCATTTGATCTTCAATCGCTGACACTCTTTCTTCCAGATGATCGAGTCGGTTACTGAAGCTTGTGCATTTGTCACGTAGTTCTCGTGTCATGGTTTTCATCTCTATGAGTTCTTTTAAGGACTCCTCTACATTGGTTATTCTAGTTAGCCATTTGTCAAATATTTTTTTCAAGGTTTTTAGTTTCTTTGCGCTGGTTACGTAATTCCTCCTTTAGCTCCGAGAAGTTTGATCGACTGAAGTCTTCTTCTCTCAACTCGTCAAAGTCATTCTCCGTCCAGCTTTGTTCCATGGCTGGCGATGAGCTGCATTCCTTTGGAGGGGGAGTTGCGCTCTGATTTTTTGAATTTCCAGCTTTTCTGCACTGCTTTTTCCCCATCTTTGTGGTTTTATCTGCCTTTGGTCTTTGACGATGGTGATGTACTGATGGGGTTTTGGTGTGGGTGTCCTTTCTGTTTGTTAGTTTTCCTTCTAACAATCAGGACCCTCAGCTGTAGGTCTGTTGGAGTTTGCTTGAGGTGCATTCCAGATGCTGTTTACCTGGGTATCAGCAGTAGAGGCTGCAGAAGATAGAATATTGCTGAACAGCAAGTGTTGCTGTCTGATTCTTGCTCTGGAAGCTTCGTCTCAGAGGTGTACCCCCTCCGTGTGAGGTGTGAAGTGTGAGGTGTCGGTTTGCACCTAGTGGGGGATGTCTCCCCGTCAGGCTACTCGGGGGTCAGGAACCCACTTGAGCAGGCAGTCTGTCCATTCTCAGATCTCAACCTCTGTGCTGGGAGATCCACTGCTCTCTTCAAAGCTGTCAGACGGGGGCATTTACCTCTGCCGAGGTTTCTGCTGCTTTTTGTTTAGCTATGACCTGTCCCCAGAGGAGGACTCTACAGAGGCAGGCCGGCCTCCTTGAGCTGCAGCGGGCTCCACCCCATTCGAGCTTCCAGGTGGCTTTGTTTACCTACTTAAGCCTCAGCAATTGCGGGCGCCCCTCCCCCAGCCTCGCTGCCGCCTTGCAGTTAGATCTCAGACTGGTCTGCTAGCAATGAGGGAGGCTCCGTGGGTGTGGGACCCTCTGGGTCAGGTGTGGGATATAATCTCCTGGTGTGCCGTTTGCTAAGACCTTTGGTAAATCGCAGTATTAGGGTGGGAGTACCCGATTTTCCAGGTGTTGTGTGTCTCAATTTCCTTTGGCTAGGAAAAGGAATTCCCTTCCCCCTTCCCCCTTCCACTTCCCAGATGAGGCGATGCCTCGCCGTGCTTCAGCTCTTGCTAGTTGGGCTGCACCTGCGGACCAGTGCCAACTGTCCGACACGACCCAGTGAGATGAACTCGGTACCTCAGTTGAAAATGCAGAAATCACCTGTCTTCTGTGTTGCTCACGCTGGGAGCTGGAGACTGGAGCTGTTCCTATTCGGCCATCTTGGGCGTGCCTCTCTAAACCTTTTTTTCTTTATAAATTACCCAGTCTCAGGTACGTCTTTATCAGCCATGTGAAAACAGACTAATACAATGATAGGTATTAATCCACCTATATCAATAATCAATTTAAATGTGAATGCTCTGAACACACCAGTTAAAAGACAAAGACTGTCAGAGTGAATGAAGAAACAAGACCCAACTATATGTTGTCTATAAAAAATCCACTTTAAATATAAAGACACAGGGAAATTAAAGTATAGGGATGGAGAAAGATATATCATGCTAACTCTAATCAAAAAAGAAGGCTGGTATAGCTGTATTAATTTCAGACAAAGCCAACTTCAGAGCAAGGAAAATGATCAGGGATAAAGACGGGTATTACATTATGATAAAAAAGAGTCAGTACTCCAGGAAAACATAACAATCCTTAATGTATGTGTGCCTGATAACAGAACATCAAAATACATAAGTCAAAAACTGATATAACTACAAGAAGAAATAGATGAATCTACCATTAGTTGGAGATTTCAATATGTCCTCAGCAATTGCCAGATCCAGCAGGCAGAAAATCAGTGACAATATAGTTGAGCTGAATAGTACCATCAATCAACTAGATCTAATTGACATTTATAGAATACTTCATCTAACAATAGCAGGAAACACATTCTTCTCAGATTCACATGGAACACTGAACAAGACAGACCACATTCTGTGCCATAAAACACACCTTAAAAATTCAAAAGAGATATCATACAAAGTATGCTCTTATATCACAATGGAATTAAACTAAAAATTAATAACAAGATAGTTGGAAAAATCCCAAACTACTTGGTGATTTAAAAACACCCTTCTAGGCCAGGTGCGGTGGCTCATACCTGTAATCACAGCACTTTGGGAAGCTGAGGTGGGCAGATCACCTGAGGTCAGGAGTTTGAGACCAGCCTGGCCAACGTGGTGAAACCCTGTCTCTACTAAAAATACAAAAATTAGCTGGGCATGGTGGTGCATGCCTGTAATCCCAGCTACTCTGGAGGCTAAGGCAGAAGAATCACTTGAACCTGGGAGGTGGATGTTGCAGTGAACCAAGATGGAGCCACTACATTCCAGCCTGGGAGATAGAGTGAGACTCTGTATCAAAACCAAACCAAACCAAACCAAACAAACAAATCCACCCTTCTAAATAAGACATGGGTCAAAGGAAAAGTCTCAAGGAAAATTAAAAAAAATATTTTGAACAAGATGACAATTAAAAGGAAACCTATCAAAATTTGTGGGATGGAGCAAAAGCAGTGCTGAGAGGGATATTTATAGTGTTGAATATATATATTAGAATAGGAGAAAGATAAAAAATCAATATCTAAGCTTCTACCTTAAGAAACTAGAAGTAAAGAACAAATTGAATTTAAAGTAAGCAGAAGAAAGGAAGTAATAAAAATGAGAGCAAAAATAAATGAAAGTAAAAACAGTGGGTCAGGCATGGTGGCTCACGCCCATAATCCCAGCACTTTGGGAGGCTGAGGCGGGCGGATCATGAGGTCAGGAGATTGAGACCATCCTGGCTAATAGGGTAAAACCCCATCTCTACTAAAAAAATACAAAAAATTAGCCTGGCATGGTGGCGAGCACCTGTAGTCCCAGCAACTTGGGAGGCTGAGGCAGGAGAATGGCATGAACCCGTAAGGCAGAGCTTGCAGTGAGCCGAGATCTTGCCACTGCACTCTAGCCTGGGCGACAGAGCAAGACTCCGTCTGAAAAAAAAAAAAAAAAAAAAAAAAAAAAAAAAAAAAAAAAAAGAAAGTTTATAAAAACAGGAAAGCAATAGAGAAAATCAATGAAATTGAAAGCTGGTTCTTTAGGGAGATAAAAAAAAATTGATAAACTCCTACCAAGAAAGAGTGAGAAGACACACATTTTACTAACATCAGAAATGAAAGAGAGGCTGCCATCGTTATGGATCCCATGGACATTAAAAGAATAATAAAAGAATATTATGAATAACTCTATGCCCACTAATTTGATCACTTAGGTAAAATGAGCTAATTCCTTAAAAGACACAATCTACCATAACTCACAGAAGGAGAAATAGGTAATCCGTGTAGGCCTATATATATTAAAGAAACTGAATTGACAATTTGCAACCTTCCAAAAGAGAAAGCACCAGGCCCCAATGGTTTCACTGGTGAATTTAATCAAATATTGAAAGATGAAATCATACTAATTCTCTACAGTCTGTTTCAAAAAATAAAATCAGAGGCACTACCTGGGTGATGAGATCATCTGTACCCCAAACCTCAGCACTGTGCAATATACCTATATAGCAAACCTGCACATGTACCCCCAAATCTAAAATAAAAGTTGAAATTACATAAAAAAGGAAATAGAAGCAGGGGGAACACTTCCTACCTCATTCTATGAGTTCAGCATCACCCTAATATCCCCAACAGACAGAGGCACTACAAGAAAGGAAAACTACCACTGCTATCTCTCTTGAATATAGATGCAAAAATCCTCAGTAAAATATTAGCCAATCAAAGCCAACAATGTATTAAAATAATTATGTACCACAACCAAATAGGATTTATTCCTGGTATGCAAGGCTAGGGTTAACCATTCAAAAATCAATTAATTGAATCCCATTACTCATCAAAAGGTTAAAGAAGAATCATATGATCATGTCAATAGATCCAAAAAAGGATTTTTGACAAAATGCAACATTACTTCATGATAAAAACTCTCAGCAAATTATGAATCAAAGAGCACTTCCACAATTTGATAGAGAACATCTATAACATTCAGAATATTTATGATCCTGGAATAACTGGACATCCATATACCATACAGCTAATTTAATGGTGAGGAACTAGATGCTTTCCCTTTAAGATTGGGAACAAGGCAAGGATGTTCCCATTCATCACTCCTACTGAACATAATACTGGAAATGCTACCTAATGCTGTACGCAAGAACAAGAAACAAGAGGCATAAAGATTGAGAAATAAGAGATAAAACTGTCTTTGTTCACAGATTACATGATCGTTGATGTGAAAATTCCAAGGAATCAACAAAAATCTTCCAGAACTAAGTAGCATTATAATAAGGTTGCAGGATACACACCTAATATATAAAAATCAATTGCTTTCCTACATACTAGCAGTGACCAACTGGAATTTAGAAATTAAAAACAAACACTATTTATATTAACACAATATATACAGAAATACTTAGGTATAAATCTAACAAAACACGAATATATGAGGAAGACTACAAAACTTTGATGAAAGAAAATAAAGATCTAAATCAATGGACATCTTAATAATATTGAGTCTTCCTATCCATGATCAATGTTCGTGGATAGGAAGACTCAATATTGTTAAGATGTCACTTTTTTCCAACTTTGTCTATAGCAATCCCAATTAAGATCTGTATTAGTCCATTTTCATGCTGCTATGAAGACATACTCAAGACTGGGTAATTTATAAAGAAAAGATGTTTAATTGACTCACAGTTCCACATGGTTGGGGAGGCCTCAGGAAACTTACCATCATGGGAGACGGCAAAACAGGCACGTCTTACATGGAGACAGGCGAAAGGAGTGCCGAGCAAAGGGTGAAAGGCTCCTCATAAAACCATCAGATCTCACTAGAACTCACTCGTCATCACCAGAACAGCATGGGAGTAACTGCCTCCATGATTCAATTACCTCCCACCAGGTCCCTCCACAACATGTGCGGATTATGGGAACCACAATTCAAGATGAGATTTAGGTGGGGACACAGCCAAACAAAATCGAGATCTCAGCAAGTTGCTTTGTGGGTATCAACAAACTGATTCTAAAGTTTATATGGAAAGGCAAAAGACTCAGAACAGCCAACACGATATTGAAGAATAACAAAGTTGAAGAATGACACTACTTGATTCAATTCTTACTATAAAGCTACAGTAATCAAGACAGTGGTATTTGTGAAATACCACAAATTAATGGAACAGAAATAGACCCACACAAATATAGTCAATAAATTTTTGACAAAGGAGCAAAGGCAATCTAATGGAGAAGGGATAGTTTTTTTTTTTTTTTTTTTCAACAAATGGTGCTGGGATAACTGGACATTTATACAAAAAAAATCTGGACAACTTTGACAAAAATTAACTCAAAATGGATCACAGATCCAAATGCAAAACACAAAACCATAAAACTCTTAAGATAACATAGGAGAAATCTAGATGACCTTGGGCTTGGTAATGAATTTTTAGATAGAACACCAAAAGCACAATCTGTAATAGAAAAAAAAATTGATACATTGGACTTCATTAAAATTAAAAATTTCTGAGAAAGATACTGTTAAGTGAACCAAGAGACAAGCCACAGACTGGGAGAAAATATTTGTAAAACATATATCTGATAAAGGGCTTTTATCCAAAATATATAAAGAACTCTTATAACAACAATAAGAAAACAGTTAATCCAATTAAGAAATGGGCAAAGATCTGAACAGCAAACTCAAAAATCAGAAAAAAAAAGATCCAATTAAGAAATGGGCAAAAGATCTGCATAGACACCTCAACAAAGAAGATATACAGATGGCAAATAAGCATAGAAAAATATGCTCAACACCATTTGTCATTAGGGACTTGCAATTTAAAAGAATGAGATAGCACCAAACATCTCTTAGAAGGGCTAAAATTCAAAATACTGACAACACTAAATGCTTGAGAGAATATGGAACAAAAAGAACTCTCACTTATTGCTGGTGGGAATTCAAATGATACAGCCACTTTGGAAGTCAGGTTGGCAGTTTCTTATAAAGCTAAACATAGTCTTACCACATGACCCATAAATTGTGCTCCTAGGTATTTATTTACCCAAATGTGCTGAACATTTATGTCCACACAAAAACCTTCATACCAATGTTTATAGCAGCTTTATTCATCATTGCCCCAAATTGGAAGCAACTAAGATGTCATTTAATAGGTAAATGGTTAAACTGTGGACATCCATATAATGGATTATTATTCAGCAATAAAAATAAATAAGCTATCAAGCCAGAAAAAGAGAGGAACCTTAAATGCATATTGCTAAGTGAAAGAAGTCAGTCTGAAAATGCTACATACTGTATAATTCCAACCATATGGCAGTCTGGAAAAGGAAAAACTACAGAGATAGTGAAAATATCAGTGGTTTCCAAGGGTGGGAAGAGAGGGAGTATACAGGAACTCTCCGTTTCTGTTCAATATTACTGTATACAAAAACTGTTCTAAAAATAGTCTGTAATTATAAAAATAAATTTATAAAACATCCGCTAGTTTAAAAGCAACACTGCATGGCATGTAGTTCAACATGAATCTCCAAGCCCTGGCTCTACATCCACCACACTTTTCACATACCTCTTGCCTCTATACCTGTCTTCATGCCATTCACTCTGCTTGAAGTGCCCTTCTCCAGTCCCACTTTCTCTCAATACCTGCACATCCTTTAAAACTTTAAAACTCAGACACTAATTCCTCTGTGTTCCGTTAACACACTGTTGCATTTATCAAATTATAATTTTCTGATATGTGATTGTTCTACTTAATATACTGTTAACTCCTTGAGGGCAAGGGCTGTGAATTACTCATCTCTGTATCTCCAGCTCCTAAAGCATTTCTTTTATAGTAGCTGTTCAATAAAAATGTTTGTTAAATGAACAAATGAATGACAAAGAAAGCGGTAAGCCTGGGAAGTAAACCAAGATTCTTCTGACTCCAAGCTCATGGTACCTTCCATTGAATCACAGTCATGCTAAGCTTAAAGTATTAACAATAATAGTTTCAAAAAACTGTCCATTTGTAAAATGGGCATAATTCTATCAATGTATAGTTATTTTATGGCCTAAATAAATGAAAGTCGTGCATAGAGTAGGTATTCATAAATTTTAATTTTATTTGTTATCTGATTATACAGGTAGTAGCAGCTTTCCCCCACCTTTTTTTCCTGAGACATGGTCTTGCTCTGTGGCTCAGGCTGGAGTGCAGTGGCACAATCATGGCCCATTGCAGCCTCAACCTCCTGGACTCATGTAATCCTCCTGCCTTAGCCTCCCAAGTAGCTAGGACTACAGACATGTGCCACCACACCCAGCTAGTTTTTTAAAATTATTTTTTGTAGCAATGGGGTCTCACTATGTTGCCCAGGCTGGTCTCGAAATCCTGGCCTCAATCTATCCTCCCTCGTTGGCCTCTCTGGGATTACAGGTGTGAGTCACTGCTCCTGGCCCAGGCTTCTAGCTTTCATGCTTTTCTCCCTTTATGTTGAGAACAATACCAGAGAACTGGACATTGTCAACATTTCTTCAGTACCAGTTAGTAAAGGAATAAAGAGAAGGCAATGGCTAGCAAACGGGGAGGTACAGGAATGGACATTTTATTCAAGAAAAAGAAAACCATTCTTCAATACAGTTTGTATCTTCAAATCTTGGCATCTTAACAGTTTATTTTCTATCTCACACTATTAGAATTGTAAACAGAGGAAATGTGCAAATACGTGTGGCAAGCTCAATATATATGAAGAAGATAGAAGCCATTAGCTTCAAAGAAGAGTGAGAATTTTGAATGCAAACCACATGGAATGCCCATGTTCAGAACCCAGATTACAGTTTCAACATCTGCTCTAAGCATGACAAAAAGGCAAGAAAAGGTAGGGGTTTGCAAGTTGATTCTCGTCCCGCCCCATCTCATCCCAATCCCAAGTATTTCTTATGTGAGATGGCTTACATTCGTCATTCAAGGATTTCCTCTCTAGCCCTTGCAGCAGGGGCCCATCTCTGGGGCTTCAGGCTCCAAAAACTTAAGTTATGATCAGCTGTGAAACTTCTCTGGTTCAGTTCTGGCTTAGTTTGGGAAAGACTAACAAATATTACTGTGGTTAAGACAGTACTAAAAGAGTCCTACCAACTACTGACATTTCAGAAGCATAATGGTCCCTCAAAGTTTCATGAGGTGTAGGTTTCTTCATGTTACCAAAGATGTTCCCAAAGTCATAAGCATGTGTCTTTGCTAAACAAGTATTCTGTAACACTTAGTCTTTGGTCACTTTAGTGGTTAGGATGGAGAAAGCCAGGCCTAAGGGTAACAGTCTCTGAAGATAATCAGAAAGATGAATGGGAGATCATGCAGTGTTTTTCACACTATGTTCTAGAGAGCACCAGTGTCCTGTGTGACATCAATGGATGTTATTGGAAATGGGGCTCCTTGGTCAAAAAGAGTTTGGGAAACACATGGTTAAGGAAAAACAGATTTCTTCTTTGAAGATTTCTCATATCCTTTAATATACTATTTGGAAATGTGACTCTTCAAAAAGGGGATAGGAAGTGCAGCATTTCCCAAACTTATTCAGTTATAGAAGCTTTTTAAAGAAATACCTATCTCTTGCTGACTTAATGCTCTGGATTGTACTGTTTGGGAAATGCTGGGGTTGTGGAAAGAGGATGAGCTTTGTTAACTTTTCAGAACTGGGTTTGAATTCTAGTTCTATAATAATATTCAATAGCTATGTAACCTTGGGCAAGTTATTTCACCTCTCAATCAGTTTTTCATTTACGAAAATTGGGACAATAATATCTACCTCAAAAGGGATGTCAGGAGGATTGAATTAGATAATTTACAGTACTTAACACAAGGCCTAGCACATATAGACACTCAATAAATAGCAGCTATAATCATCACATTCATTTTCTATCACCATCATTATCAAGCCACATACCTACCTGACAGGGCTAACAAAACAGCTTCAAAATTGGTCTGACCTGGGACTCAAATGGCTGTATCTGACTGCTTTGAGAACTGACTGTAGGGAGAAGAAAACCAGAGTAGTTGTCCAGAGATATAGCTCTATGACTTATTTGCTGTCTGACCTTGGGCGAATCACTTCACCTGTTTGCATTTCTCTGTCCTCCTGCCAAATATAGGTATGGACTAGGTAACCTCTTACTCCAAAATTTTATGAACCTCAGGTCTAAAATGCTATATAAGAGATTTATAAATTTATTGTTGAAGAAATCTGTCATACAGGTTAAATCCAATTATAAAGGACAGTCCTGTATAACAAAGCTATTTTTGTGTTCCAGCAGATGGCTGGCAGAAATAGTGCTTTGCCAATCTGGTTACAATGAACTCCATATAGTGAATAATTCTGTATAACAATTGCTTTCTCTGGTCTTGACCCTGTAATTGTCACTCTCTAACATTGTCCTAATCAACCAAAGAACTTGATTATGTGTTGTTTTCATTATCAGCACAGAGAGGGGAGCTGAGTTAAGCTAATCTACAGAATTTCTAGCTGAGATGTTCATGTCCAATTCCATTATCTTACAGTCGAGGAAACAGGACAAGAGAGGTTAAATAACTTTTCAAGGGTCACACAGCTAGTAAGTGGCAGAGCTTTGAATGGGTGTTTGGACTAAATGAATCATCATCTGCAAACTTAGAGATTTCACTGCAAACTCTTTCACTCAGACTATATGTAAAAATGTTTAATAAAACCAGAAACAGCATTTATCACTCCCCTTTATCCCTGCATTCAAGCCCTCTTCATAGGATGGCTCCTATAATTCCATGGTTCATGGTGACATAACTTAAAGCATAATAACCTTTGCTGTGGAACGTCAGTTAGAGATTTTTTGAAAGTCTAAATAAATTACACCCATTGATCCCTTTAGATATATGCACAGTTCCTTCCACAAAGGCCTCTGATTAGTGATGTTTTATTTTTTTTTTCATTATGAAATCATGTTGCCTTTGAAAAAAAAACTAGGTTAACATAGATAGAAACCTTAACACATTGAATATCAAAAGTTAGTCTTCAGGCCCCTGCTTTTCTTTATCTACACACTCTTTCATGAGCACATTTTGTTCCAGGACTTTAACCCTCAAGGAGAATGACACAGCCCATGTCTCTAATACCACTGTGACATTGCCACTTGAATGCATTCCCTGTTACTGGGAACTCACATGCCTCAGATTGAATTTATCTTCTTAGTGGTTCTCAAATCTGTCTATACATTATAATCACCTGGGGAGTTTCAAAAACTCTCAATGCTTGGACCCCAGCCCTAGGAATTCTGATGCAATTGGTGTGGGGTCAGGCCTGGGCATAAGGATTTTTCAAACCTTCCCAGGTGAGTCTAATGTGTGACCAAGGTTGAGAACCACTACTCTAGGACAAGCCCTGAGCACCATTTCTCCTTCACTTGGGCTCAACAGAAGTCTGAGGGTAAGAATATTCCAGAGTATTCCATCTCCAGCTCCTGGGATTAATGAGATAATAGAAGCAAAAACAGCTTTGGAAAGTATGAAGTGCTAAGCAAATGCAAGGAATTATTTTAAGCAGTATGCACATGAATCAAATGGATTGCTTCACTAGTTGAGATGTGTTAACTCACTAAACATAGTAAAGGTTACACTGGCAATTTATCATCCAGCCTTTCTGTTCAGCAGAACATAGGAGTCAGAAGGGAATCTACTTTTGGGATGTGACACAAATCATCAGAGCTACCCTGTCTCATTGTGGGCAGGTTAACCCCATCAATGGGCTGAAGGAGTCCAAATGGCTGGCATCGATGTGCTATTCCCAGAAGCACATGATGACAGCCATTTGGCTGGCTCCTCTTCACTGAGGAGGAGTGCTGCCACAGCAGCTGGCCAGCCAAACCACAAACAGCGATTACATCGAGAACCACACATATGCAACATGGCTCTAGACTGGGTCCCAGAACAGTTCACGATGGCTAGCTATTGTGCTATTATGCATGTTGTGTCCCTTTAATCAGGAATGGAGCTTATCCTGAGTCACACTGGATTCTTCTTCTGATGGGACAAACTAAGGATTTCTGATGTTCAGTTTGTGTGTACTCCAGTCATTTACATTAGTGCCTGCCCTAGGATGGAGGTGCTGCTAATACTTTGATTTAGAAAGAGACAATCCAATCTTTTTCCCCAAGAAGGGTATACTACCTGGATTCTTCTGGGACTATCCTTCAACATGGTAAATATTTATCTTGCCTTTAATATTTTCATTATTGCCACTCCCTTCTCGATAAAGTCAGTGTCTGTTTTGGTAGCTGTGTGTTGGCTATCCTCTATACATTATACTCAGCAGAACTTTATCCCAGGAAATACCTTTCCCTTCCAGGGAAATTGAACATATAATTGAAAGTCACTAGTGGAAAAGGCATGGTCTTTGAAGTCACAGAACTGCATTCAAGCCCAGCTCCACTACTTAGTAAGTGCTGCATGACACTGAGCAAATTGCTTCATCTCTCTGAGTACATTCTCATTTATGAAATGGGGATACTATTACCGACCTTACAGAGTTGTTATGAGGTTTATACAAGATAACATGAAAAGCAAGTATAAGATATTCTCTAGGTACTCAATAAAGACAAATTCATCTTTCTGCAAAATTCTATAACCATATAAACTTCCTTTGTCCCAAACTCAAGCAAACAGAAATCTCAATTAATTGAACCTCTTTATCCAATATAAATTGGTGTTCACAATAATTATCACAAGACACAGCAAGATTCTGAAATGGCCTTGAAGGATTTAACTGCCTGGAGAGAGTTCTTTTTCAGTTAATTCTTTCAATTATTTTCAACTTATAAATGCTGTTTGAACACAAGATCAGCTAGTACCATATTTGTACTACAAACAGATAATATAAGACCTGGCCACCTCAGTAATTGCTATTTATAATATCTTTTTAATCCATTCTTTTGGGTTTTCTAGTTATAGAACAATATCTGTAAATAACGGTACTTTGCATAATTCTCCAACAGTTATATCTCTTATTTCAGTTCCTTGCCGCATTACATTGGTAAGAACTTCAGGAATAATGTTGAACATCAGTAGTTATAATGAGCATCTTTGTCTTATTCCCAATTCTAGCAGAAATGCCTCTAATATACTTACCATTAAGTACTATGCTGTTTATTAGGCCAAGATATTCTTTATCATATTAGAGAATGTCCTTTTATTCCTTGTTTACTAAGAACAATCAGGAAAGAGTGATAAATTTTTACTAAATGCCTTTGTGGCATCTGAGGTAATCAAATGATTTATATCCTTTGAGTTGATGACATAATATAATATTAAGAGGTTTCCTATTACTGAATAATCTTTGCATTCCTAGGACAAACCCTACTTGGTCATGACACACTATACTTTAAATATATTGCATGGTTTGATTTGCTAGTAGTTAACTAAGATTTTTAATGTGAGATGTCTTTAGTTGCCTTTCTGGTACTGTTTTGGAAGAGTTTGTTATCAAGGTTATACCAATTTTATAAAATGAACTGAGAGGAATTATTTCTCTTTCTATGCTTTGCACCAGTTTAAGGAACATGGGAACTGTTTTGTTCTGTAATATCTCAATTTGGGCCTAACTCCGGTTTTCTCTTTTTCTTTTTTTCCTTTTGTTGAGATGGAGTCTCACTCTTGTAGCCCAGGCTGGAGTGCAATGGCGCCATCTCAGCTCACTGCAACCTCCACCTCCCGGGTTGAAGCAATTCTCCTGCCTCAGCCTACCAAGTAGGTGGGATTACAGGCAACTGCCACTGTGCCCGGCTATTTTTTTTTTTTTTTTTTGTATTTTTAGTACAGATGGGGTTTCACCATATTGGCCAGGCTGGTTTTGAACTCTTGACCTCAAGCGATCTGCCCACCTTGGCCTCCCAAAGTGCTGGGATTATAGGCGTGAGCCACCATACTCAGTCCTAACTCTCTTTTTCTAAGATATCATTGGGTGATTTTTTCCTCCCTGGTAGAAAAAAAGTCCAGTAACCTTCATTAAAAATAATATGGTTATTCCTAGTGTGTAACACTTTCTTGAGAGAAAACAACTCATACATGACCTCAGTTTATTTTTCTCAGTCCACCCAGCTATGCTGATTTTTGTAAAGTTCATAATCTCTTCTTATCTGTTTTCCATGTGCTTTCATTTCAGGTACCAATGTTACTGTCTCTAGAGGCATCAGAGGTGGGAAGGATGAAGGACAAAGGTACAGAAGGAGGAGACAGGAAGGATGGGCTCAAGGAGATAAGAAACAAAGTCTGGGAGGTTTGCCCTAGGAAGGCTTTGTATTAGTCTGTTTTCATGCTGTTGATAAAGACATACCCGAGACTGGGAAGAAAAAGGGGTTTAATGGACTGACAGTTCCACGTGGCTGGGGAGGCCTCACAATCATAGTGGAAGGTGAAAGGCACGTCTCACATGGTGGCAGACAAGAGAGAGAATGAGAGCCAAGTGAAACATGTTTCCCCTTATGAAACCATCAGATCTTGTGAGACTTATTCTTATTTACTACCACGAGAACAGTATGGGAGAAACTGCCCCCATGATTCAGTTATCTCCCACCACATCCCTCCCACAACGTGGGAATTATGGGAGTACAATTCAAGATGAGATTTGGGTGAGGACACAAAGCCAAACCATATTGTTCTGCCCCGATCCCTCCCATATTGCATGTCCTCACATTTCAAAACCAATCATGCCTTCCCAACAGTCCCCCAAAGTCTTAGCTCATTTCAGCATTAACTCAAAAGTCCACAGTCCAAAGTCTCATCTGAGACAAGGCAAGTCCCTTCTGCCTATGAGCCTGTAAAACCAAAAGCAAGTTAGTTACTTCCTAGATACAGTAAGGGTATGGTACAGGCATAGGGTAAATACAGTCATTCCAAATGGGAGGAATTGGCTGAAACAAAGGGGCTACAGGCCACATGCAAGTCTGAAATCCAGCAGGGCAGTCAAATCTTAAAGCACCAAAATGTTCTCCTTTGATTCCATGTCTCATATCCAGCTGATGCAAGAGGTGGGTTCCCATGGTCTTGGGTAGCTCTGCCCCTGTGGCTTTGCAGGGTACAGCCTCCCTCCCAGCTGCCTTCATGGGCTGGTGTTGAGTGTCTGTGACTTTTCCAGGTGCACAGTGCAAGCTGTCAGTGGATCTGCCATTCTGGGGTCTGGAGGATGGTGGCCCTCTTTTCACAGCTCCACTAGGCAGTGCCCCAGTAGGGACTCTGTGTGGGGACTCTGACCCCTCTTTTCCCTTCTGCACTGCCCTAGCAGAGGTTCTCCATGAGGACCCTGCCCCTGCAGCAAACTTCTGCCTGGGCATCCAGGCATTTCCATACATCTTCTGAAATCTAGGCAGAGGTTCCTAAACCCCAATTCTTGACTTCTGTGCACTCGCAGGCTCAAAACCAAGTGGAAGTTGCCATGGCTTGGGGCTTGCACCCTCTGAAGCTATGGCCCAAGCTCTATGTTGGCTCCTTTTAGCCACTGCTAGAGCGGCTGGGACGGAGGGCACCAAGTCCCTAGCCTGCACACAGCACAGGGACCCTGGGCCTAGCACACGAAAGCACTTTTTCCTCCTGGGCCTCCAGGCCTGTGATGGGAGGGGCTGCTGTGAAGACCTCTGAGATGCCTTGGAGACATTTTCCCCATTGTCTTGGGGATTAACATTCGGCTTCTTGTTACTTATGCAAATTTCTGCAGCTGGCTTGAATTTCTCCTCAGAAAATGGAATTTTCTTTTCTAGCCCATTGTCAGGCTACAAATTTTCCAAACCTTTATGCTCTGTTTCCCTTTTAAAACTGAATGCTTTTAACAGCACCCAAGTCACCTCTTGAATGCTTTGCTGCTTAGAAATTTCTTCTGCCAGATACCCTAAATCATCTCTCACAAGTTCAAAGTTCCACAAATCTCTAGGGCAGGGGCAAAATGCTGCCAGTCTCTTTGCTAAAACATAACAAGAATCACCTTTGCTCCAGTTCCCAACAAGTTCCTCATCTCTATCTGAGACCACCTCAGCCTGGATCTTATTGTTTCTATCACTATCAGCATTTTTGTCAAAGCCATTCAACAAGTCTCTAGGAAGTTCCAAACTTTCCCACATTTTCCTGTCTTCTTCTGAGCCCTCCAAACTGTTCCAACCTCTGCCTGTTACCTAGTTCCAAAGTTGCTTCCACTTTTTTGGGTATCTTTTCTGCAACACCCCACTCTGCTGGTACCAGTTTTCTGTATTAGTCCCTTTTCATGGTGCTGATAAAGACATACCAAAGACTAGGAAGAAAAAGAGGTTTAATGGACTTACAGGTTCATGTGGCCTGGGAGGCCTCACAATCATGGTGGAAGGTAAAAGGTTTTGGCCGGGCGCGGTGGCTCAAGCCTGTAATCCCAGCACTTTGGGAGGCCGAGGCAGGCGGATCACGAGGTCAGGAGATCGAGACCATCCTGGCTAACACGGTGAAACCCCGTCTCTACTAAAAATACAAAAAACTAGCCGGGCGCGGTGGCGGGCGCCTGTAGTCCCAGCTACTCGGGAGGCTGAGGCAGGAGAATGGCATAAACCTGGGAGGCGGAGCTTGCAGTGAGCTGAGATCCGGCCACTGCACTCCAGCCTGGGTGACAGAGCAAGACTCCGTCTCAAAAAAAAAAAAAAAAAAAAAAAAAAAAAAAAAAAAAAAAAAAAGGCATGTCTCACATGGCAGTAGACAAGAGAAAGAATGACAGACAAGCGAAACATGTTTCCCCTTATCAAACCATTAGATCTCATGAGACTTATTCACTATCATGAGAACAGTATGGGGGAAACTGCTCCCATGATTCAATTATCTCCCACTCACAACATGTGGGAATTATGGGAGTATAATTCAAGATGAGATTTGGGTGGGGACACAGAGCCAAACCATATCAGGCTTTATGGTGGGCATGAAGCTTAAAGAGTTATCTGGAGGAGGACTGGTTGCTGGCCAAGGTGACTAATATGGGAGTTGGGAAAGGAAATGTAATTTCAGTATTTACTGCCATCAATTAATATTTACAGAATTATTGGCATATCTTCATTTTTAATGCATAGCTGTAACTGAAATGATCTCTTATGGGGATGTAGTGATTAAATTTACAAATTGCAGGTACCAAGCTCAGATGGTAAGTACCTTATCACGTTTCCTTGTTTATGGATCTTGTTTATGGAAAAGGTCTTTGTCATCCATGTTTAGGAAATTAGCTCTTTGGACCTTGTTTAGTGATCACCTTCTGCATAGACAGAAACAGAAGTGAGGAACACAGTAGAACACATGGGCTGTGCCTGTAAGCCCTGATGATAGGATGTCAGACAGTACAGGAGGCCATTCATCTTGGTTATTCCTAATAATTTGAGAAGTCAGTGTTCAGGAACTACCCTACATATACTTTTGTAAAGGAACAGGAATAGCCTGGAAAGCCCATTCTCTTTAGCAAGTGTGAATTGGCTTCAAACTGCATCCTTCTAAATGGTTCACCCTTTTCCTCTACTCTTCCCTTCTCTAGCAATATTCCCACTTGCTTAATTTGCTGGAGCATCTGGGTCAGTAACTTTCCTTGGGTACTTCAGTTTATTTCCTCTAAGCTCCAGGGCTGTTATAAAAAGGCTTGTTGAAATCTAGGTTGTGATTCAGTGGGGTCTGATACAGAGCCTAGATTCAGCATCTGGAAAATCCTAAGTTTCACCCATCTGTACAAACAACTAGATGGAAGTGCCTGGCTCTGCGAGGACTCCGTTCCTTCTGGCCTAGTGGTTGCCCCTTCTGGAAGTAAGGAGTGAGGTTAACAAAAACAAAAACAAAAACAAAAAAACCGCAACAAACTAATTTGCCTTTTTATAGAAGTTTATTAAAAAGTTAAACACATTATTTTAGAAAACTATTTTTAAACAAAGCCCTCCCCACCCATTAGCACAACAGTCAACTGCTGGCTCTTCCCATTCCAAGGAATGAGGTCATGCTTTATGGGAGACATCTGCTTCTGAGGATATTACTGCCCTGGGCACAGAACATGACTTCATTAGAGGGAACAGTGGACCAGAGAGATTCAACAGGAAACCTGCATATGTGACAGTAAAAAGAAAAACAGCCAATTGAGATTCTCTCATCAGGTCTCTCTCTATCCTTCAGGATAGATGGAAGACCTGGTGACTTCACTGTCATATGACTTCCTTTTACTTTCAAATCATGAGCTATATTTGAAAACTTCCAGAAAACTGTAACTAATAGCAACTCCACCTGTATTTGTAAATAAAGAATTTGTCTTCTCTCAAGGGACTGGGTGGATTACATTCTAGGAAGAGACCAGGTATTTGAAACTTTGGGGTAGCTACGGAATGCACACCCAGGGCAGAGTAAGCTCTGTCTCAAGGAAACATTGTTTCAAATAGTGCTGCAGATGTATACAATGTCATTTTCAGTTCTGAAAAGCAAATTCGGAATATTAGCAGGGATTCTGGCTTTCCAGGAAGATGATTTCCACAGCAGTTTTATAGGATTTTTGACATATGTTGTTTATAACCTTAATTTTTAAAATGAGCAAGTCCAATAAATCTGTTACCTACTAACCAAGTTCTGGTCTAGTTGCATCTGTTCCCATTTTATTCGATACTGTAAAGAAATTTCGATAGACAGTTAAATATTTTGGTGTTATTCATAGTCTTCTGCTCCTATTGACAGACTTTTCAAAGAAAACTCTTAAAATCACTACCATTTTAAACAGCAATAATTGTGGTTTAATTTACTAGGCTTTGCTTCTAAGGACTCACGATGCAGCTGCAATCACAGAAGTGGAAGGGAATGTTAAGATATCATGTGATTGGGTCCTCTTTGACCTAGGAGGGACAGGAGTTTGGAACATTAGGGAAGAGTGACTTATAACCTCTCACTGTAAAGCTGCTTTAACCTTGAATCCCACTCAGGGCCAAGAAATTCTTCTTTGTATATATGGTGCTAAGTGTTTTAGGCAAAGTATGTCTTCTATCTGGCTGTGTTTAAAGAACTGTCTGGAAAGAATTTTAAAAGTACAGATTTCTGGGCGTCATCTCAGATCTATTAATAAAATCTGAGGGTAGAGTCAGGAAATCTGTATTTACAAAGCAAGTCCTAGGTGATTCTTATGAATTTGAAAACAATGGCATTAGGGTTGCTGCATCAGGGTCATCTAGCAGGGTGTTGTTGGTATAGATGTGAAAAGAACAGAAATGATTATAGAGAATGGCAGATGAGTAAGAACAGTGCCACCTCCCTTTGCACATTAATTTACAAGGTAAATTTGCAATTGTTATTTTATTTAATCCTCACATTAACTAATGTTAATGTCCATTTTACAGAGAAGAAACCTGAAGCTCAAGGAAGGAGAGATCACTTGTCTGAGGATCCCAGAGCGAAAAGCAGAGTTAGGACTCAAACTTATGTTATCTGATACCAAATCTCTTGCTTTTGCCACTTATTACAACTTCTTCATAACATTCTTGGGGAGCAATGAGCACTGAGTTCAAAGGAGGAAAAAATGATAGTTTAATAAGAAGTCAATATCCAATTGTGGTAATATGATAAAATAATGCAAGGGCTGATATCACATCAGCGTTACATTTGGTTCCTTTAATATATGAAATCCAATCCAAAAATGTTAACAAGAATAAGTGATTTAGCCCTCCCTTAACCACCCCTTGTTTACTTTTTCCTCCCCCATGCTACCTAGAGCTTAGCAGGAAAGTCTCTGACAACCAAATTATGTACCTCAAGTTGAGGAAATATGAGACAGAGATATAAATAAACTAGAAGAGGATGAGAGAGGAAGCAGGAGCTCATAACTAATGTTATGCACTAGTCAGGAGTGCAAACAAGTAAAGCAGTCATTCTGAGAATACTTGGTCATTCAACGCACAACAGTGCATTGTAACACATATTCTACTCCTAATGGGCAAGTCGTGTCTTCCTCAGTTCAGGGCTACGAGCTTTCCTTGGAAGTAGTATAGTAAACTGACAAAATCAAGCTCTTTTGAATCAGACAGACCTGAATTTAAGCTCTGTCTATCCGGCTGTGTGGCCTAGGCAACTTAACCTTTCAAAGTTTTAGTATTCTTACCTGTAAAATGGTAATAACATCATTTCTTTCTCAAAGTTATTGCAAATGATAAATAAAATGACCATGGCAGTAAATTGAGCAGCAGTATCTGATGCATCATAGGTGCTTTATCAATGTTAACAGGTACTTAATCAGTATTAATCTCCACCCCCGATCCTCTAAGTTCCTTTACAGTAGAAAGTTGGTTTAAGGTTAAGGTTTTATTTGGGGTACCTGTAATAAAAAGTTTCTCATTTTAAACTCAATATTGTGCTTAACCCTCATTTTTGGGAGTTATTTTTATTTTATTTTTTACTTTTTTATTTTATATTACTTTTATTTTTGTTTTTTAAGGGTTTTTTAAGGGTTGTCTTAAACTTCAGAGTCAACCTAGACTTTATGGGATTGTGAAACATGATTGAAGTGGCATTATAAATGGGGAAAGAAAGGACTCTTCAATGAATGGTGTTGGGGCAATTGGCTATCCATAGTAGAAAAAGTAGAACAAGATTCTTTTATCAGACCATACACAAAAATAAGTTACAGACACAGACTAAAGGCCTAAATTGGAGAAAAAACATTTTTGAAGTATTTGAAAAAACATTGAAGAAAAAAACTGAAGAATATTTTTATGACTTTCATAAAGTCATAAAAGTGTGGGGAAAGGTTTCATAAAGAAGACACAAAAGCAGACTCATAGGAAAAGAGCTGAATAAAGTTGACTACATTAATACAAGTTTTGGTGAAAATGTGGCAAAATGAAACATCTCACGCATTTTTGGCAAGAGTATAGACTGGTATGATTTTGAAGAGCAATTTGGCAATATTTGATAAAGTTCATGCTGTATATATCCTGGGACCTAGTAATTTCATTCTGGGTATAGACCCAAATAAATTCCCCCACATGTGCACAAGGAGACATGTATGAGAACATTTACTGCAGCATTGCTTGTAATAGAGAGAAATGGAAACCTCATTGTCCACCAACAGGAGAATGAATAAATAACTTGTGGCATATTCATATAACAGCAAATTTTATAGCATTTAAAATGAATAAACTATACATGTATGTTTACCAAAATGAGTGGATCTCAAAAACATGATATTCTGTGAAAAAAGCACATTGAAGAAACCTAAAGACAATAGGATGCCAGTTATTACAATTGAAAATATATGTAAGTCAGGGTTCTGGTTCTGGGACAAGATGCCTTCTTCCTTCTAACTACAACTAAATACCCTGGAAACAATTCAACAGACAATCACAAAAGCTTTGAAAAGTGGAAAAGAGAAAGTGGACTGGCTAGGGCCATCACAACTTGAGGAACTACATGGGGGGTGAGTTCCCTGGGTTTTCCGTCTATCTCTCATATATCCCAGATTAGGTGCTAGAGAGGTCTGCCACCTGGTATCACCAACATGCATAGACAAAAATGAAAAAAAAGCCTGCTGTCTCTGGCCAAAGGATTGGAAAAAGGAAAGCCCAACAAGGACTTAGCAGGGAAATTCTTATCCAGTGACAGAGGACCCAATCTTCTTAAAGTAACTATTAATACAACAGTGGAACCTGAGCAGGCTAACCCATCCTCTGCCCCACACCAGTGGGTGGCAGGCACTTCTCTTGCACCAGCAGTGCCAGCTGGCCAGGTGCTTCCCAACCGTCTCTCCCCAGATCCAGTGGCTCCTAACCCTTTACCTAGCAACAGAAGATAATCCAGGCCAGGCATCTGCCACCAGACCTTTACCCAATGGCAGAAGGCAACACAGGCCTTAGTGCCTCCTGGCCCTCCAATGAGTGGTAAAAAATGACAGAAAATGATCTCTGGCTAGGAGATTTCTGAACCTCCACCTAGTGGCAAAGACTCATACAGAATCTGTAGCTGCTATCCATCTACCCAGCAGAAGAAGGGAGCCCAATTAGGTAATTTCTTCCTCTGCAGGCACTAGCAGAGATGGAGTGGAAAGCCCACAAGCTCTGGGTGGCTGGAGAATAGTCAAGAGAAAACCTTCTCTGTCCTGCAGGTCTAGTATTCCTGACCTTCTAGTAGTGAAACTGGATGGCCCATGGAAGCACCTTCTGTTCCCATAGGTAGCACCAGTAGGAGTCAAGCAGAAGCTCAAGTAGAGCCAGATCATGAAGCAGGCCAGAATAGCGGCATTGCAAGGGCTTAGAAAGCGAAATTGTCATTGGAATTATAGCCCACAGAAGTAGGCCAGAACTGACACACTGTACTTAAAAAATGCTAAAATAGAAGATGTAAGTAGGGTCAAAAATCTCCTAACATAATATTAAAAATATCCAGAATATAATAAAAAAAAATCACACATCATAATGAGAAGCAGGAATAATAATGTGAATCAAAAAATCAACTGATATAATACAGGGACAAATCAGATTTTTGAGCTATTTGACAGAAGTTTTAAAATAGACATCAAAAACTGCTTCAATAATTATGAATTCCCTTGAAACTAATGAACAAATACAAAACAAAAAAATAGAAGTTAAAAAAATGGAAATTACATAACTAAAATTTAAAATGACCAAAATAAACCAACTTGCTAAATGGGCTCAAATATAGAGTAGAGATGACAAAATATAGAAACAACAAACTTGAAGACAGATGAATACAGTTTACTCAATCTGAAGAACAGAGAAAATGGACTGACCATTGGGACCCAAGGAGCAACAGGGTAATAAGTTCTCCTGGTTTTCTTTTTGCCTCATAAATCCCAGACTTGGAAATGAAGAAGCCAGCAACCTAGAAACGCCAACAAGAACAGACAGAAAAAAAAAAAAAAAAAAAAAAAAAAAAGCCCTAGCAAAATCCTGCTCTCTTGAGCCAAAGGACCAAAAAAGGAGCAACCCAGCATGAGAGAAAACATTTAGATAATATCCTCTTTAGTCAAACACTACAGAAAAAGAAACCTGTGGCCCCACCCCATTCACACAAACAACCAACAAAAGCCAAGTGAGGAGCCTAGAACTCCATCTTCGTGAGGCTGAAACAGGGTACCCTGCTGATGTGGTATCAGAGAAGGCCAAGAAGAGAGCTAACACTTTCATCCCCCCTGGCAGATAACTAGACTCTGGCAGCTGGAACTGGTCTAGTTACTGATAGCTAGTTACAGGTAGCTGGAACTCCTACCCCAACCTAGCAGTAACGAGAAGCTCTTTATCCTTCAGGTGTCAGAGGAGACCAAGTGTGGGACCTACACTTCTACTTCTACCAGGCAGTAATGAGGTGGCAACCCTTCTACGCCTACCAGGCAGTGTCACAAAAAGCTTTAACTAAAGCGGGTTTAAATAAGATCAAGAACATTAAAACAAAATAGAAAAATGTTAAGGTTTCAATAAAAAGTTACCCATCATACTAAGAACCAAGAATATGTCAAACTGAATGAGAAAAAGATAACCAGTAGAAGCCAACAGCCAACAGTGAGATGACAGAAATGATAGAATTATATGACAAATATTTTTAAAGTAGCCATCATAAGAATGTTTCAATGAATAACTTTGAACACATAAAAAATGAAAAAAAAATAGCCTAATCTCTTTCTCTCTCCCCTCCTTTTAGACACTGATGATATGAATACTGGATCTTTTGTTATTGTCCCACGGGTTCTCTGAGGTTCTGATCATTTTTTTTCCTGTTGTTCAGATAAAGTAATTGTACTCATTTGTCCTCAAGTATATGGATTCTGTTTTCTGTTATCTCCACTTTACTATTGAGCTCATTTGCCAACTTTTAAAATTGCAGTTACTATAATTTTCAGTTCTATAATTTCTATTTGCTTATTTTTATAACTTCTATTTCTTTGCTGAGATTATATATATATTTCTATGCTTCAGGAGGATTTGAAATTGCTTGTTAGATAATTTTCATTATGGATTTTACTACCGATGTTTTATAATTGTCAGATAAAATCTGCTTGGTGTTGGTGTCCATTGGATTGTCTTTTCTGATTAGTAAGTTTCAACTTTAATCTTGAAATTTTGGATATTATTATATATTATGAAACTCTGGATTCTATTTAATCTTCTTTTTAAAGCAGGAAATCCCAATGTGAGTTATAATGTGAGGGCCAAGTATGTTCAGCTTCCTGCTATGTCCTGCTGACATGACCCTGGCAACAAAGTGGGGCATTGACTCACACTTTCATGTTGCAAATGGGTGGAGTGAAAGTTTGGCTACCCCCTTGGCCTCACTGACACTATCCCAGTGAAAGTGGGGCAATGACTGACAAGGCTTCTGGCCTTTGTTGCTTCTGAATGGAGGCGTAAGCTCAGCTCCCTGACAGGCCTTGCTGGCATCAGGGGATGGGAGGGGGAGAAGCAGATTGCCAATTAGCTTTACCTTTCACCATCTTGTTAAGCCTCAATGATGCTGATTGGAGGTGGTGGTTCAGTTCCTCACTGGGCCTTGCTGACATCAGGGCAGTGGGAATAGGAGTGCTGACTAGCCTTGCTTCACGCTGCCTCTTTCAGTCTCATTACTGTCAGGTGGGTGTGGGGGTTCAGCTTTCCACCGGGCCTCCTAGCACCAGGGGCTGAGGGAAAAGCAGAGCCCTTATTTTTTTTATTTTATTTTAAATTTTTTCTTTTCTTTTTGAGATGGAGTCTCGCTCTCTCGCCCAGGCTGCAGTGCAGTGGCGCGATCTTGGCTCATTGCAACCTCCACCTCCCGGGTTTAAGCTATTCTCCTGCCTCAGCCTCCTGAGCAGCTGGGATTACAGGTGCCTGCCACTACGCTCGGCTAATTTTCGTATTTTTAGTAGAGATGGGGTTTCACCATGTGGACCAGGCTGGTCTTGAACTCCTGACTTCAGGTGATCCGCCCGCCTCGGCCTCCCAAAATGCTGGGATTAAAGGTGTGAGCCACCACGACTGGCCCTTACTAGTCTTTAAAATTTATTTTTTATTTTTAAGTTTTGTGGGTACATAGTAGGTATATATATTTATGGGGTACATGAGGTACTTTGATACAGGCATGCAGTGTGAAACAATCGTGTCATGGAACATGGCGTATCCATCCCCTCAGGCATTTATCCTTTGTGTTACAATCCACTTACACTCCTTTGGTTATTTAAAAATGTACAGTTAAATTATTATTGACTATAGTCCCTCTGTTGTATGATTAAATACTAGGTCTTATTCTTCTAACTATTTTTTGTACCCATTAACCATCCCCACTCCCCTCTTAACCCTTCATTATCCTTCCCAGCCTCTGGTAACCATCCTTCTACTCTCTATCTCCATTAATTCAACTGTTTTGATTTTTAGCTCCCACAAATAAGCAAGAACATGTGAAGTTTGTCTTTCTGTGCCTGGCTTAATTCACTTAACATAATGAGCTTACTAGTCTTGACATGCAGTTCCTTGTTCAGTCTTTTTGATGCTAGGTAGGGGTGGAAGCTCAACCTCTTACCCCCATTGGGCAGCAATGACATGAAATGGTGGGGGGTTAAATCTAATGGCAATTAGCCCACCTTATACTGAGCCATTAATTCTCCTCACTGCTTGGTAAGTGTGGTGGCTTAGGTTGCCACTGGACTGGGTTGACACTACTCTGGCAGGAGAATAGGAGCACCATCTGCTTCTGACAGATGGGGGAGAGACGATGAGCTGTCTGATCAGTCCTGCCAACAATGCTCTAGTAGTGGATTAAGAGCAAGCTGTCTGCTTTTGTGGGGGGAAGAAATGGAATAGAATCTTAACTTCTAGGTAGGTCCCACTGAAACTGTAGGCTGGTGGGGAGGGTAAAACTTTTTCTGTTATTGTTACGCTGGAGTAGGAAAAGTATGGTCAAAAAGTTTTCTGCTGTGAAGTGACCCTTTCCCTCTCTTTTTTTTTTTTTGGATACAGGAAACAGGCTTTTCTTAGAGTGTTTTTTTGTCTGTGCTCAGTTGCAGTTATGAATTGGAAGCTTCTGTAGTGCCCTGTCTGGGATATGTGAGAGGCAAAAAGGAAACCCAGGGAGCCCACCACTGGTTCTTCAAGTTCCAAGGCAGTCTTCATTTTTCTTTCCACCACTCAGTCTTGTTTGTTGTGTTATATCCAGGGTATTTTAGTTGTAAGAGGGAGGACATACAAGGAATGAGGTTTCTCCATCTTAGTGGAAATGGAAGTCACTCTGTTTTATTTTTAAGAAACAAAAATCAGCAGAGCAAACAATATCCTCGAAAGTGAATTTCTGGATATCTAACAGGATTTCTGACAGTAGCCAATAATTTAGGGAATAAACCATAGTAAAAGACAGTCTAAGGAAACTTGAAGAGATGGAGATTTAGTAGGTTTATGGAAAGGCATGCAAGATGCCTTTCCCAATTTCACTGGAAATGTGTGGAATGTTAAACCAATCACTCTTGGTATGGTCCAAGTTCTGTTTCTATTCAATGCTCTTTTGTGGGTTTGTAAAGCCCTTTGTGCTTCTTGGGGGGAAAGATGTAAGTGGCAGGAAAACTTTTGTTTCTTGTGCCTAAAACAAGATTTGACATTCACAGTTACTGGTAAAAGTAAGACTGGTGGGAGTAGGGTACCCTGGAGGTTGCAATAGCAGCTGCTCTAAGTCTCAAAAGTAACGGCAGCAAAATTTTCCCCACATGCACACTCTCAACTGTAAGTATTAGTGACTTTTACTCGTTGGGCTTCTTAGTGTAAAGAATACAATTTTAAATTCATGGTTTCAGGAGAGAGGCCCCATGTCTCCACTTGACAACTCCTATCTTAGATGCGGTTTTCTGGTCCTTAAACGCTCCCTTCCCCTCTCCTCAAACCACTATGCTTCAGATGCTGCTGTATTACTAGCACCAGGCTGATCATAACAGTGGATACTATAAGGAGAAAAGCAAGTATCTGACCATGCTAAGTCATTGGAGGCAGTGTAGTTGAAAGAACTTTGGAGTCACAAAGACTTTGGTTCAGTCTCTGCATTTGCCACTCAAATGAGTGGCAAAAGCCACTCATTTGCTTTGGGCAAATTACCTAATCTTTCTGAGCCATAGTTTTCTTGTCTATAAAATGAGAATAATAACACTAACTTCACAGGATTGTTATGAGAATTCAGTGACATAAACCACAGAAAGTGAGGGCACAAAGTTGGTATTCAATAAGTCTGAAAAAGCTTCTAGAGAATGTGACTGACTTCTAACAATTACATCTGTATTCAACTAATGCTTCTCCCACGTGACCATGTAGTGGCTGTTTCCTGCTTCTTGCATGCCTTCAATTTAACCCCTTTACTTATGTATGTTACAGCTTATGGGCCAAAGAGCCATCATTCACTTGGAATAGAAAAAAGAATGATATCGTCATCTCATCTTGATATTATAATTACTTATTATCTCTAGTCCCCAGAATAGAAGCCCAAGATGCTCAAAGTGAGAAAAAAACAAAAAATAAAAAAAGTTTGCAATGCAAACTAAACATTTCCTGCTCAATTCTCTTCTATTCTACAGTACAGGTTTGTTTCTATAGTACGAGATTGCTTTTGTGGTGTAGGAGCGGAGAAATGGTACTCAAACTTTCAGTCATACCATAGTAATACCGTATACCACTGGCAATAATGTCCAAGGTCCTATCCTACTGACATAAAAGGATATAGTGGTAAAGAGAGATGAACCCCACTGAGACAGCAGTTTGGGGTTGGGTCTACGTCTTATAGCTTTACTAAGATTCTAAACTTTCACTTTAAAAATTCACTTTAAGCTTTTCCACCAAGAGACAGTAAAGTGAGCAGATGCCCCACAACCCCAGCGGAATGCTTGTGGCTACAAAAAGCTTCCAGCCAAGTAGCTCTACAGAAAGCCCAGCCTGCCCAAGGCTCAGGCAAGAAAAGGTCAACACAGATACTGGAAGCATCAAAAAGACAAAATGAACACCTGCCCAGAGGGGCAAAATAAGACAAGGAAGACTTTATTTTTGTTCTAATCTTTCCACATCACTTGTAACTCTACTCAAGTTATTTAATATATCTGAGGTTGTTGTCCGTGTCTATATGTAAAATGAGAATAACTTCCACTTCATGTGCAGAGGTGATGTGAGGATTAGAGTGCCTACCATAGTGCCTGGAACATAGTAGGAATGTAATCAATGATAATTTTTTTAGAATATAGCTTGAGATCTTTATTACAGCACTTGGCTTATTTAGTCTAGAATAAGTAAATCAGATATGTTAAATAGTTTTTATAAAATAATTTTAACTGTCTGCTCAAAATTAATATAATTTAATGGCTGAGAGGAATCTCAGAGGTCATCTAAGATTTTTTAAATGTAAACGTATTATTCTGGCACATTGTTATAGTAATCAGCTCTGGCGAATTCTTTTGCTACAGTATTCTGTAACTAAGCTATTCAGAAAAAGCACAGGTTGCTAGGGCCTAACAGCCAACATCATAGCTAAGTGTTACAGAATACTTACTATAGTAGATCTCTGTAGGCAAAATGCAGTCAGTTATTGGAAAGACCACATACAGGTTAGTTCAATGTTAAGGCACAGACATACCTATATGATATAGTCCACTCCATTTCTGCCAACTGTAAGATGGGAAGGAAGGTCTTTACAGGAGGGTGAGGGAGAAGAAATATTGACTCTTGTCACCCAGATTAGACCATCCCATTCTGCAGAGAGTCAAATACGAGACAAACTAAGATGGCAAAGCTAGGCAGACTACTTGGTCAAAGAAGCTATGGAGCCCTGAAATCATAGTGAAATCACAGAGCCACTTGAGTTGTGAGTGATATAAAATCTCAGTGAAAAACATACCCTGGCCTTTTCTAAGTTTTCTCAGTAAGAAAACAGACCCTGGACTTTTCTAAGTTATAATAGAAACATTAAAAAATAGAAAGTAGAAACACTAAAAAATGAGAAATATAAGTGACAAAAGAAAAGAATAGATGAATTGGATTTTATTAAAATTAAAAACTCTGTGTTGCAAATGAAACCAACAATAAAGTGAAAAGGCTATCCACAGAATGAGACAAAATATTGGCAAAGTACATATCTTATAAGAGATGGGCCGGGCGCGGTGGCTCACGCCTGTAATCCCAGCACTTTGGGAGGCCGAGGTGGGCAGATCACGAGGTCAGGAGATCGAGACCATCCTGGCTAACACGGTGAAACCCCGTCTCTACTAAAAATACAAAAAATTAGCCGGGCATGGTGGTGCGTGCCTGTAGTCCCAGCTACTTGGAGGCTGAGGCAGGAGAATGGCGGGAACCCAGGAGGCAGAGCTTGCAGTGAGCCGAGATGGTGCCACTGCACTCCAGCCTGGGCGACAAAGTGAGACTCCGTCTCAAAAAAACAAAAAACAAAAAACAAAAACAAAAACAGAAACAAAAACAAAGAGATGGGATCCAGAATATATGGAGAACTTAATAATAAAAAGACAAATAATCTGCTTGAAGACTAGGCAAAATACCTAAATAGACATTTCTCTAAAGAAAATATTCGAATGACCAATAAGCACATGAAAAGATGCTTGACATCATCAGTCATCAGGGAAATGTAAATGAAAACTACAGTGAGATACCACTTCACACCCACTATGATATAATCAAAAAGATAAATAATAACAAGTGTTGATGAGAATATAAACAAATTAGAACCCTTATCCACTACTGGTGGGATTATAAAATGATATAGCTGCTTTGGAAAACAGTCTGGTATTTCCTCAAAAAGCTGAACACAAAGTTAACATTTGGCCCAGCAATTCCACTCCTAGGTACATACCTAAGATAAATGAAAACATATTTCCATAAAAATCTTGTACATGAATGTTCACAGTAGCATTATTCATAATATTCCAAAGCAGGAACAACCTGTGTTCATCAACTGATGAGTGGATAAAATATAGTATATTCATAAATGGAATATCATTCATCCACAAAAACGAATGAAGTACTGATATATGCTATAACGCAGATGAACCTTGACTTATATGCTAAGGGAAGTAAGCCAGACACAAAGGACAAATATTGTATGATTCCACTTATCTGAGGGAACTAGAATAGGCAGTCATCAGAAAGTACAACAGAGGTGACCAGGGGCTGCAGGGAGCCGGGGTATGGGGAGTTATTGTTTAATGGACACAGAGTTTCTTTTTGGAAGGATGAAAAAGTTCTGGAAATGTATAGTGGCAATGGTTGTACAACATTATGAATGTACTCAGTGCTACTGAATTGTATACTTAAAAATGGTTAAAATAGTAAATTTTATGTTATGTATATTTTACCATGATTAAAAAGGAATGAAGTATTGATACATGTTACAACTTGGATAAACCTTGAAAAAATTATGCTAAGGAAAAGAAGCCAGACACAAAATACCATGTAGTGTATGAGTCCATTGATATGAAATGTCCCGAATAGGCAAACTTATTGAGATAGAAAGTAGATTGCTGGTTGCCTATGACTGAGAGAGAGAATGGGGGAATTGAGGGCTAATACCTAAAGGATTTCTTTTTGAGGTGATGAAATTGTTCTAGAATGAATTGTGGTAATGATTGCACAAGTCTGAGAACATTCTAAAAACCACTGCATTGTATATACTAAATGGGTGGTGTATCATATGTGAATTATATCTCAAGAAAGCTGCTTTTTAAATTTTTTAAAAATTTATTTTTTTTTTTGAGACAGAGTCTCGCTCTGTCGCCCAGGATGGAGTGCAGTGGTGCAACCTCAGCTCACTGCAACCTCCACCTCCCGGGTTCAAGCAATTCTTGTGCCTCAGCCACCCAAATAGCTGGGATTACAGACGTGTACCACCACACCCAGCTAATTTCTTTCTTTCTTTCTTTTTTTTTTTTTTTAAGAGATGGGGTTTCACCATATTGGCCAGGCTAGTCTTGAACTGCTGAACTCAAGCAATCCTCCCACCTTGGTCTCCCAAAGTGTTGGAATTACAGGTGTGCCTCACTGGACCAGGACTGTTTAGTTATTTTAATAAAATATTGTCTTAATTTTTTAAACGATAAAAGTGAGCTGATATAATTCTTTCAAATAAATCACATTTGTGTCTCATAGCTGGCATTGTTGACGATATTGACAAAGGCCAAAGGACCTTGTGGCCATATCCTCAAAGTACAAGGGATGCTAACAGGAAATGAATGGTCTTCTTGAATGTTGAAACTGCAAACGTAATGACATCCCACATATTTATATGGTGTTTAGTTTACAAAACACTTTCTGATATATTTCTGATGCACTGATCTTGTCAATATCCTTGTGAGGTTATCAGGATCAGTGTTAGGTCATTTCCTTCCTCTGCCCAAAAAAGTGAGCTTGTAAGTCCCATAGCTAGTTAGTGTTTGAACTAGATCTGAATTCCAGATGTATTTCCAACTGAATGCTCTGTCTAATCTACTGTTCTGTTTAATAAATAAGATCACACAGTACTCCATAAACAGGACACATTTTTATATAGCAAAAGAAAACTAAAAATGTGAAAAATATATACATGGGCCATTAATATCCAAAACTCTTCCATGCTGTTCATTTGTGTTTCTAGCTCCAATTTATCTTTTTGTGATCTTTGAAGAAGTTTGCTGTTATGTGAACTTAATGGTTTTTAAATGAAAGCATGGATTTCATAAAATAAACCTAGGCAGGGTTTGGGGTAAATGGGTTCTAGGTAATAATTCTGTTAATAAGTATTTTCTGACCATGTAGATTTATATTACTTTGGAATTAGACCTAGACATGGTCTCTCATCTCAAGGAACTGCCAATCTAAGAGAAGGCAGAAGCAAGACAAACGAACATATGACCAAGAAAGCAACAGACAAATACATTAGAATTGTGGAGTCAAGGGGCTCAGGTTATAAGAAAAATGATAATGGACTTCAGAATAGATAGGATGGCTGAGAACAATGACTTAAAAAGAGTTTCAGAAAAGCCTTCGTTGGAATGCCTAATTCAAGTCTGCCATTTCCCTGAAAAAGGAGAGGAAAGAGATTCTAATCAGAATAGCAGTAAGAGAGCAGTTTGTATTTATTTTTCTCTCACAGGTCTCAACCAGTGCAGGAACTGGGATAATATAGAATATGATTTAAAAATTCGCTGGTGTGTTTCCTAAGAATATGATGTTGAACAAAGGATTCATTTCATTGAATGGAAAAGAAGGAAAAATGTCAAACTGTTTGATGTCTGTTCCAAGAAATGTATCCAAAATCTTTGAACTTGTCAATCAATAATGTGAACAGAGAAAATAACTTCTGTAATTTCCATGGCACTTAGTCCAAGGCTTGAAAAAATAGCTGTTTCTATATTAATTATTTTTATAGGGCCTCAGGCAATTTGAAAAGAAAAGTTTCAAGATCTAGCACATAATCAAAATCTGACCTTTGGACTCCTTTTCCTCCCCACTCCTCCCCCTGTCACAGCTACCTCCATTGAATTTCTTCCTAAGAACAGAGAGAAACCTATAGAGAGTAACCTATACAGAAATAGATCCATCTTGTTTTCTCCAAATCATTACACTCCCATCAGAAGCCTGATTCATACCCACTGAGAGAAATGATCAGGTACTTTGTTGGAAATCAATACACTGAAATAGTGATTGTTAGTTCTGGTCTTACAATATCCCATTGGGTCTCTGATATTTTCCCAAGGGGTATTAGGGAATTCTCAAAACACTAATTTTAGTTCACTTCAACTTTCAGTATAAACATATGCCAAATGGCACTTTTTTGGGGTGAGGGGAAGAGATTTGGCCAGGAAAAAACATCCAAACTCCAGCCAACAATAGAGGGCTGTAACTCCAGAGGTGGGAACCACTACTTTAGTTATCTGCTTGGCACAAACATTGAGCCATGACCTTCCATTGCCTCTCTGGTATCAGAAAAAATGAGAAAGAATAGGGATAACTTTGATGTTCACATTCTAATACTTTAAAAACACATATACCTAGAAAATCTTATTAATTCTTAACAGTGTCTGTATCTGGGAGCTGAGATTGTGGTGTTACATTCTTTCTGTTATATCATAAATTTCTCTGATACTTAATTTTGTTTTAAAAGGAGCATGTATTACTTTTGTATTTATTAAAACTTTCAATTAAGGTTTCAGAAGCCCTGAAATAAAATAAATTAGAATTATTAAACCTAAAAAGACAAACTAAACTGATAGCTTTAAGCCTGAAAACAGCTGGCTATACACATAAAGAGCAGTGCTCTAGAATTCGTATACCACCATGACATGTTTCTATGTCTGATAGAAACATAATGTGAGTCACAAATGTGAGCCACATAGGTAATTAAAAAATTTCTATTAACCATATTAAAAAAGTAAAAAGTATCAGGTGAAATTAATTTTTAATATATTTAATGTAACCCAATAAATATAAAATATTTTAATTTCAGCATGTAATCAATATAGATATGTATTAATGAGATATTTTACATTGCTTTTTTGGTACTAAGTCTTTGAAATCTATTATGAAATCTATTTTACTTTTATAGCACATTCACATTGGTCTATGTGGAGCCCACTTTCGTTTATTTAGTTTTTAAAATATTTCAACTTTTATTTTAGATTCAGGGAGTACATGTGCAGGTTTGTTATATAGGTATGTTGTGTGATGCTGAAGTTTGTAGTAAAATTGATGTCATCACCTGGTAGTGAGCATAGTACCCAAAAGGTAGTTTTTCAACCCTTGTCCTCTCCCTCCCTCCTTTCCTCCCTCCCTCCCTCCCTCCACGTGTAGTTCCCAGTGTCTACTGTTGCCATCTTTATGTCCATATGTACCCAATGTTTAGCTCCCACTTATAAGTGAGAACATGTGGTATTTGGTTTTCTGTTTCTGTGTTAATTCGCTTAGGATAATGGCCTCCAGCTATATCCATGTACCTGTAAAGGCCATAATTTTATTCTTTTTTATAGCTGCGTTATATTCCATGGTGTATATGAACCACATTTTCTTTATCTAATCTGCCATTGATGTGCACCTAGGTTGATTCCATGTCTTTGCTATTGTGAAGAGTGCTGCCATGAACATATGAGTGCATACATCTTCTTGGTAGAATGGTTTATTTTCTTTTGGGTATATACCCAGTAATGGGATTGTTGGGTCAAATGGTAGTTCTATTTTTGTTCTTTGAGCAGTATCCAAACTGCTTTCCACACTGGTTGAACTAGTTTACATTCCCACCAACAGTGTATAAGTGTTCCATTTTCTCAACAACCTCACTAGCACTTGTTATTTTTTGACTTTTTAATAAAAGCCATTTTGACTGGTGTGAGATGATTTCTCATTGTGGTTTTGATTTGCATTTCTCTAATGATTAGTGATGCTGAACATTTTTTCATGTTTCTTGGCCACTTGTATATCTTCTTTTGAGAAGTGTCTGTTCATATCTTTTGCCCATTTTTAAATGGGGTTATTTGTTTTTTGCTTGTTCAATTTGCTTGTTCTATGTTTGTATTAAACGTATTTAAGAAGCAAGTCATTTCGGACCTGTAATAAAGACAAACTTAAGTTCCTTATAGATTCTGGATATCAGACCTTTGTCAGATGTATAGTTTGCAAATATTTCCTTCCATTCTGTAGGTTGTCTGTTTGCTCTGTTGATAATTTATTTTGCTGTGCAGAAGCTTTTTAGTTTAATTAGGTCCCACTTACTCATTTTTGTTTTTGTTACAATTGTTTTTGGAACTTAGTCATACATTCTTTTCCAAAGCTGATGTCCAGAATGGTGTTTCCTTGTTTTTTGTTTGGGATTCTTATAGTCTGAGGTCTTATATTTAAGTCTTTAATCAATCTTGAGTTAATTTTTGTATGTGGTGATGGGTAGGGGGTCCAGGTTCATTCTTCTGCATATTTCATTCTTTTGGACAGTCAGTTATCCCAGCACTATTATTGAATAGTGACTCCTTTCCCCATTGCTTATTTTTGTATTTATTTAGCTTTAATAAAATAATGTAATAAGCACTTATAAAACAGTCACCCAAAACAAAAGCTAGGACTTTGTTAAAAACTTACATTCAACCATATGTTTCCTTCTCACTTTCATCTCCCTACAATTTACCCACTCAAGTAATCTTTATCCTGAATCCTGTGTTCATTCATTTCCTCAATTTCCCTTTCATATAATTATATCATGTTTATACATATTCCTTATATATATATATATATTTAAAGTTAGTTGTTTGTAACTTACAAAGGTTATTATGCTACATTTAATATTTTAGGACTTAGGTTTTTCAGTATTAAATTAGGTTTGTCTTTATTACAGGTCCAAGATGACTTGCTTCTTAAATACATTTAATACAAACATAGTTTTTTCTTTTGTTGGCAAATTCAACATATGGGATTTACTTTTTATAAGCTTAACATTATATTGGTAAGATTCACTCATATTCATAAGTGTTGTTACAGTTCATTGGTTTGGTTGTTGTTTAATATTTCATTGTATGAATATATCATAGTTTACCCATACACTATTCTGTTGATGGGCATTTGGGTTGTTAGATTTTGCCACTGTATAAGTTTCCTGTTGTATATATGGAAGAGTTTCTTTTGAGAGAGACCTAGGAACTCACAATTCTCACCCAACTGGGACAATTAGTTAATGAGGGAGAAGGCAATGCAAGTCAGAGGGAGTTCCGATATGGATCAGAACCACTAGGAGGAGCAATGGGCAAGGAGTGAAGTTGCTTGTGAAGGCCCAAGAAACACTGTAAGTGGCAGTTGGTCCTAGTTTTACAATCTTTTTTTTTTTTTTTAAATTTATTTATTATTATTATACTTTAAGTTGTAGGGTGCATGTGCATAACGTGCAGGTTTGTTACATATGTATACTTGTGCCATGTTGGTGTGCTGCACCCATCAACTCGTCATTTACATCAGGTATAACTCCCAGTGCAATCCCTCCCCCCTCCCCCCTCCCCATGATAGGCCCCGGTGTGTGATGTTCCCCTTCCTGAGTCCGAGTGATCTCATTGTTCAGTTCCCACCTATGAGTGAGAACATGCGGTGTTTGGTTTTCTGTTCTTGTGATAGTTTGCTAAGAATGATGGTTTCCAGCTGCATCCATGTCCCTACAAAGGACACAAACTCATCCTTTTTTATGGCTGCATAGTATTCCATGGTGTATATGTGCCACATTTTCTTAATCCAATCTGTCACTGATGGACATTTGGGTTGATTCCAAGTCTTTGCTATTGTGAATAGTGCTGCAATAAACATACGAGTGCATGTGTCTTTATAGCAGCATAATTTATAATCCTTTGGGTATATACCCAGTAATGGGATGGCTGGGTCATATGGTACATCTAGTTCTAGATCCTTGAGGAATCGCCATACTGTTTTCCATAATGGTTGAACTAGTTTACAATCCCACCAACAGTGTAAAAGCGTTCCTATTTCTCCACATCCTCTCCAGCACCTGTTGTTTCCTGACTTTTTAATGATCGCCATTCTAACTGGTGTGAGATGGTATCTCATTGTGGTTTTGATTTGCATTTCTCTGATGGCCAGTGATGATGAGCATTTTTTCATGTGTCTGTTGGCTGTATGAATGTCTTCTTTTGAGAAATGTCTGTTCATATCCTTTGCCCACTTTTTGATGGGGTTGTTTGTTTTTTTCTTGTAAATTTGTTTGAGTTCTTTGTAGGTTCTGGATATTAGCCCTTTGTCAGATGAGTAGATTGCAAAAATTTTCTCCCATTCTGTAGGTTGCCTGTTCACTCTGATGGTAGTTTCTTTTGCTGTGCAGAAGCTCTTTAGTTTAATGAGATCCCATTTGTCAATTTTGGCTTTTGCTGCCGTTGCTTTTGGTGTTTTAGACATGAAGTCTTTGCCCATGCCTATGTCCTGAATGGTACTACCTAGGTTTTCCTCTAGGATTTTTATGGTATTAGGTCTAACATTTAAGTCTCTAATCCATCTTGAATTAATTTTCGTATAAGGAGTAAGGAAAGGATCCAGTTTCAGCTTTCTACTTATGGCTAGCCAATTTTCCCAGCACCATTTATTAAATAGGGAATCCTTTCCCCATTTCTTGTTTCTCTCAGGTTTGTCAAAGATCAGATGGCTGTAGATGTGTGGTATTATTTCTGAGGACTCTGTTCTGTTCCATTGGTCTATATCTCTGTTTTGGTACCAGTACCATGCTGTTTTGGTTACTGTAGCCTTGTAGTATAGTTTGAAGTCCGGTAGCATCATGCCTCCAGCTTTGTTCTTTTGACTTAGGATTGTCTTGGAGATGCGGGCTCTTTTTTGGTTCCATATGAACTTTAAAGCAGTTTTTTCCAATTCTGTGAAGAAATTCATTGGTAGCTTGATGGGGATCGCATTGCATCTATAAATTACCTTGGGCAGTATGGCCATTTTCACGATATTGATTCTTCCTATCCATGAGCATGGTATGTTCTTCCATTTGCTTGTGTCCTCTTTTATTTCACTGAGCAGTGGTTTGTAGTTCTCCTTGAAGAAGTCCTTTACATCCCATGTAAGTTGGATTCCTAGGTATTTTATTTTCTTTGAAGCAATTGTGAATGGAAGTTCATTCCTGATTTGGCTCTCTGTTTGTCTGTTACTGGTGTATAAGAATGCTTGTGATTCTTGCACATTAATTTTGTATCCTGAGACTTTGCTGAAGTTGCTTATCAGCTTAAGGAGATTTTGGGCTGAGACAATGGGGTTTTCTAAATATACAATCATGTCATCTGCAAACAGGGACAATTTGACTTCTTCTTTTCCTAACTGAATACCCTTGATTTCTTTCTCTTGCCTAATTGCCCTAGCCAGAACTTCCAACACTATGTTGAATAGGAGTGGTGAGAGAGGGCATCCCTGTCTTGTGCCAGTTTTCAAAGGGAATTTTTCCAGTTTTTGCCCATTCAGTATGATATTGGCTGTGGGTTTGTCATAAATAGCTCTTATTATTTTGAGGTACGTTCCATCAATACCGAATTTATTGAGCGTTTTTAGCATGAAGGGCTGTTGAATTTTGTCAAAGGCCTTTTCTGCATCTATTGAGATAATCATGTGGTTCTTGTCTTTGGTTCTGTTTATATGGTGGATTATGTTTATTGATTTGCGAATGTTGAACCAGCCTTGCATCCCAGGGATGAAGCCCACTTGATCATGGTGGATAAGCTTTTTCATGTGTTGCTGAATCCGGTTTGCCAGTATTTTATTGAGGATTTTTGCATCGATGTTCATCAGGGATATTGGTCTAAAATTCTCTTTTTTTGTTGTGTCTCTGCCAGGCTTTGGTATCAGGATGATGTTGGCCTCATAAAATGAGTTAGGGAGGATTCCCTCTTTTTCTATTGATTGGAATAGTTTCAGAAGGAATGGTACCAACTCCTCCTTGTACCTCTGGTAGAATTCAGCTGTGAATCCATCTGGTCCTGGACTTTTTTTGGTTGGTAGGCTATTAATTATTGCCTCAATTTCAGAGCCTGCTATTGGTCTATTCAGGGATTCAACTTCTTCCTGGTTTAGTCTTGGAAGAGTGTAAGTGTCCAGGAAATTATCCATTTCTTCTAGATTTTCCAGTTTATTTGCATAGAGGTGTTTATAGTATTCTCTGATGGTAGTTTGTATTTCTGTGGGGTTGGTGGTGATCTCCCCTTTATCATTTTTAATTGCGTCAATTTGATTCTTCTCTCTTTTCTTCTTTATTAGTCTTGCTAGTGGTCTGTCAATTTTGTTGATCTTTTCAAAAAACCAACTCCTGGATTCATTGATTTTTTGGAGGGTTTTTTGTGTCTCTATCTCCTTCAGTTCTGCTCTGATCTTAGTTATTTCTTGCCTTCTGCTAGCTTTCGAATGTGTTTGCTCTTGCTTCTCTAGTTCTTTTAATTGCCATGTTAGAGTGTCAATTTTAGATCTTTCCTGCTTTCTCTTGTGGGCATTTAGTGCTATAAATTTCCCTCTACACACTACTTTAAATGTGTCCCAGAGATTCTGGTATGTTGTATCTTTGTTCTCATTGGTTTCAAAGAACATCTTTATTTCTGCCTTCATTTCGTTATGTACCCAGTAGTCATTCAGGAGCAGGTTGTTCAGTTTCCATGTAGTTGAGCGGTTTTGATTGAGTTTCTTAGTCCTGAGTTCTAGTTTGATTGCACTGTGGTCTGAGAGACAGTTTGTTATAATTTCTGTTCTTGTACATTTGCTGAGGAGTGCTTTACTTCCAATTACGTGGTCGATTTTGGAGTAAGTATGATGTGGTGCTGAGAAGAATGTATATTCTGCTGATTTGGGGTGGAGAGTTCTATAGATGTCTATTAGGTCTGCTTGCTGCAGAGATGAGTTCAATTCCTGGATATCCTTGTTAACTTTCTGTCTCGTTGATCTGTCTAATGTTGACAGTGGAGTGTTGAAGTCTCCCATTATTATTGTATGGGAGTCTAAGTCTCTTTGTAAGTCTCTAAGGACTTGCTTTATGAATCTGGGTGCTCCTGTATTGGGTGCATATATATTTAGGATAGTTAGCTCTTCCTGTTGAATTGATCCCTTTACCATTATGTAATGGCCTTCTTTGTCTCTTTTGATCTTTGATGGCTTAAAGTCTGTTTTATCAGAGACTAGTATTGCAACCCCCACTTTTTTTTGTTCTCCATTTGCTTGGTAAATCTTCCTCCATCCCTTTATTTTGAGCCTATGTATGTCTCTGCGTGTGAGATGGGTCTCCTGAATACAGCAGACTGATGCATCTTGACTCTTTATCCAGTTTACCCGTCTGTGTCTTTTAATTGGAGCATTTAGTCCATTTACATTTAAGGTTAAGATTGTTATGTGTGAACTTGATCCTGCCATTATGATATTAACTGGTTATTTTGCTTGTTAGTTGATGCAGTTTCTTCCTAGCCTCGATGGTCTTTACATTTTGGCATGTTTTTGCAATGGCTGGTACCGGTTGTTCCTTTCCATGTTTAGTGCTTCCTTCAGGGTCTCTTGTAAGGCAGGCCTAGTGGTGACAAAATCTCTAAGCATTTGCTTATCTGTAAAGGATTTTATTTCTCCTTCACTTATGAAACTTAGTTTGGCTGGATATGAAATTCTGGGTTTAAAATTCTTTTCTTTAAGAATGTTGAATATTGGCCCCCACTCTCTTCTGGCTTGGAGAGTTTCTGCCAAGAGATCTGCTGTTAGTCTGATGGGCTTCCCTTTGTGGGTAACCCGACCTTTCTCTCTGGCTGCCCTTAAGATTTTTTCCTTCATTTCAACTTTGGTGAATCTGGCAATTATGTGTCTTGGAGTTGCTCTTCTCGAGGAGTATCTTTGTGGCGTTCTCTGTATTTCCTGGATTTGAATGTTGGCCTGCCCTATGAGGTTGGGGAAGTTGTCCTGGATGATATCCTGAAGAGTGTTTTCCAACTTGGTTCCATTTTCCCCCTCACTTTCAGGCACCCCAATCAGACGTAGATTTGGTCTTTTTACATAATCCCATACTTCTTGCAGGCTTTGTTCATTTCTTTTTCTTCTTTTTTCTTTTGGTTTCTCTTCTCACTTCATTTCATTCATTTGATCCTCAATCGCTGATACTCTTTCTTCCAGTTGATCGAGTCAGTTACTGAAGCTTGTGCATTTGTCACGTATTTCTCGTGTCATGGTTTTCATCTCTTTCATTTCGTTTATGACCTTCTCTGCATTAATTACTCTAGCCATCAATTCTTCCACTTTTTTTTCAAGATTTTTAGTTTCTTTGCGCTGGGTACCTAATTCCTCCTTTAGCTCTGAGAAATTTGATGGACTGAAGACTTCTTCTCTCATCTCGTCAAAGTCATTCTCCATCCAGCTTTGATCCGTTGCTGGCGATGAGCTGCGCTCCTTTGCCGGGGGAGATGCACTCTTATTTTTTGAATTTCCAGCTTTTCTGCCCTGCTTTTTCCCCATCTTTGTGGTTTTATCTGCCTCTGGTCTTTGATGATGGTGATGTACTGATGGGCTTTTGGTGTAGGTGTCCTTCCTGTTTGATAGTTTTCCTTCTAACAGTCAGGACCCTCAGCTGTAGGTCTGCTGGAGATTGCTTGAGGTCCACTCCAGACCCTGTTTGCCTGGGTATCAGCAGCAGAGGCTGCAGAAGATAGAATATTTCTGAACAGCGAGTGTACCTGTCTGATTCTTGCTTTGGCAGCTTCTTCTCAGGGGTGTACTCCACCCTGTGAGGTGTGGGGTGTCAGACTGCCCCTAGTGGGGGATGTCTCCCAGTTAGGCTACTCAGGGGTCAGGGACCCACTTGAGCAGGGAGTCTGTCCCTTCTCAGATCTCAACCTCCGTGTTGGGAGATCCACTGCTCTCTTCAAAGCTGTCAGACAGAGTCGTTTGCGTCTGCAGAGGCTTCTGCTGTGTTTGTTATTGTTTACTGTGCCCTGTCCCCAGAGGTGGAGTCTACAGAGACAGGCAGGTTTCCTTGAGCTGCTGTGAGCTCCACCCAGTTCGAGCTTCCCAGCAGCTTTGTTTACCTACTTAAGCCTCAGCAATGGCGGGCGCCCCTCCCCCAGCCTCGCTGCTTCCTTGCCGGTAGATCACAGACTGCTGTGCTAGCAATGAGGGAGGCTCCGTGGGCGTGGGACCCTCCCGGCCAGGTGTGGGATATGATCTCCTGGTATACCTGTTTGCTTAAAGCGCAGTATTGGGGTGGGAGTTACCCGATTTTCCAGGTGTTGTGTGTCTCAGTTCCCCTGGCTAGGAAAAGGGATTCCCTTCCCCCTTGCGCTTCCCAGGTGAGGCAATGCCTCGCCCTGCCTCAGCTCTCGCTGGTCGGGCTGCAGCAGCTGACCAGCACCGATCGTCCGGCACTCCCCAGTGAGATGAACCCAGTACCTCAGTTGAAAATGCAGAAATCACCAGTCTTCTGTGTCGCTCGCGCTGGGAGTTGGAGACTGGAGCTGTTCCTATTCGGCCATCTTGCTCCGCCCCCTAGTTTTACAATCTTTGTTTGCTCGACTGGACTGGACCATGTGGTGTTAGAGCTTGGAACAGTAGCAGTAGGTATAGCCGGGCCCTACTGCTGAAGGTTCCCATACAAATTTTGAGAATGCCAACACATTTGAGATTGTAGTTCAGCCATCTAGGGAACTTGGGTCCTGTCTTCCCACAAGACCCCTGTCTTGTTTTTGGTGGTCAATCCCTTTCCTCTGTATTCCCTAAGCTGTCTTTCAGCACTGGGGTATGTGTGGGTATATACTGGAGGTATTGGAAAGGCAAGAGAAGAACTTGACTTTTGGTGTATATAAAAACATTCTCTGGGGGTGGGGGAAAAGATTGAAAACTCTAAAATAAGTAAGGAGTTTTCTGTTTTTCTATCCCAGACTGCATGCAAGTTCATAATTAAGAACAACCTCTAGGAGTTAGGGCTTAGCATAGCTAATTCTAATGGAAAAGAACATGAATCTGTGACTGTTAGTTGGATCAACTACAAGAGGATGATTTTGAAGGAAAAGGGGATGAGGAGTTCATATAAGGTAAGGAAGGAGACGAAGCAATAGGTAGTTGGAAGGCCTAAACCAAGGGCATGGCAATGAGAGAAAGGAGAATTACATGGGTGCATAAGGGGATATGGAACTCAGATTTGCCCAGGGTTTTACATTTTAAAAATTGTTTTTTCAAATAACATTGCATTTAATCCCCATATCATCCCAGTGATGTATTACTGTTATTGCCATTTTATAGGAACTGAGGCTGAGAGATCAAGAAGCATGTTCAAAGTTTCACAGAAAATAAACGGCAGACTTACAACTTGAACCTAGGTCCTTAAATGCGAAACCAAAGTCAATTTTACTGCCCCAGTGACTGCAACTATGGTATTGAAGTGTATTGCAAACATTTCGTTTCTAACAAAGCCCTGAAGGTCACTAATAATTTACTTAAATAAAAACTGGAACAAATGTTATTTCTATAATAGTGTCACTCTTATTTACATTCTGATAAGTTTTCTTGAGTAAGAAGAAAAGGGGGCCTAGTTATAGCCATTGTGCTAGAAAAATCTACAGAACCCTAGGGGCCCCAGGGAGGGTGTTTTACATGTGAATGTATCCAAGTTCTGTATTATGCCAATAAATGGTGAAGAGTGCCACTCTATACCTTAGCAATCAGAAAAATCATGAAAATTGGGAGATGAAGGGGAGATAAGAAATATATGATGATAAATTACAATGTAATTTTGTTTCTTATGTTTAAATGTGAAAATGGAACATTATGTATATTACACAGTATAGCCCTTTGAAGAAGTCATTTGTGCACAGTATCATTACTGTGGTACAGGGATAGAACTGGAAAGGGCCAGAAGGCTGCTCCCTCATGAACAAATATTTTTAACAACTTCTTCCCTTGATCTCCCAATAAGTTACCAATTATTTGCCATTATATATAACTCCTTGTGGCTTCAAAGATAACTGCATTGTCTACTACCATCTCTTAAGCTCTTTCAAATATAGTTTTCTTTTTTGGAAGAAGGGTATGCTTTAGCTTTAGGCCTGCAGCATGTTTTCTTTCAATCTACAAATATTCATTAACTACTTAACTGTTTGTTTGCATTATGCTAGTTGCCACACTGAGATAGAAGGAATCTCTAACCTCTTTTGGCTTGTTACATAGCTGTGAAGATGCAAGAAGCACATGAAAAAGGCCTAGAAAATATAAATATCTTAAGCATGCATGTGGAAGAATGTAAACTAAGAAGATGAGCTATCTGGATAGAGGTTTATCAAGGCCTCTTAAAGGCTATGAAGCCTACAGCTGGATCTTGGAAGGATTAATAAGGATCAAAAGTGAGGAGGTAAAAAGGCAGTCAAGGAGGGGGACTGGCTTGAGTCAAACAAGAGGCTGTAACCAGAAATGTCTGGTGGAAAAGATTACTTACTTTGTTGCTATGGTTGCCACCCCATGGCAATGTTGCATGATATACTAAACATAACCAGGCTTTTGGTTTTCTTATAATCTCTTATTTCTTTGACATTCCCAAACCAATAAACCGTTACAAACCATTTTTCTGTATTCAACTTTTATGATAAATAATACTTCACATTTGTACATCACTTTACAGTTTGCATAGCATTTGCACAGACATCAATTCATTTTATCTTTGCAGCAATCAGTGAAATGACATGGAGGCTGACTAGCTCCAAATTAGAGGACGAGTGAGTGAGGGAGCTCAGGACTTCAACCCAGATCAGGTTTGGTCCAATCTTCAACATTTACTTGTATAGTTTTGATCAATAATTTATATTCATAAATAATATTGTTAAGGTCCTATAGATTCTGATATATATATATCTGGCATCAGGAATTATTAAACTGTGTCCTGAGTCATTTTTATATTTAGCATATTTGATTGTTATTCAATTCTTTAAAAATCCATATGAAATATTTTAGAATACATTGTATAATCTTTAAGATGGCATTTATAGAGTTGGCTTGAACACTATACCTCAGATTTCTTTCTAATTACAATGCTATATAGTCCTCACCTGATAGAATTATGCACAGTTTAACACCTTGTTTCCTTGGCTCCATATAAGGAGTTCCACAGAAATGAGTTTTCTGGGTAATTAAGGTCTACTTCATTAACAGCAAACTTTGAAACTTGATAGAAATCTTTGTAAAGTGTTTTGAGATTTCCCTGTCTTCTCATGCTAGATACAGCTGTCTATTGAGGACTAAGAATCACCATGAAGATCCCATTCTGGACCATATATTGAGATGTTCAGTATATAGGGAAGTTTGAACACCTACGTTAATGGTTCCAATGTTGAGCAGCACTTTATGTTTTCTAGGTGTTTTAGCATTTATTATCCTTTTTGATCATCACAATCCTGTGAGATAAGCAGGATAACTTCTTTTCAACTATGAAATAGCTAAGAGATTGAGGTGCTTGAAAAAAAAAAAAAGCATTCACATTCATTCGACTTATAACCTGAGAAATAAATGGATTGGTACTATTCTCATTTTATAGTAAATACTAATAATTACCAATTATTGAGCACATGTCATATGCCTGCAATGGTTTAGGCATTTTACTTTATCTCTAGTCCTTATAAAATCTTATCAAAGGAAGTATCATTACTATCATCATATAATGAGAAAAGTTAGCCTGAGAGAGGTTACATGACTTGGCCAAGGCCACAAAGCTAAAAGTAGGAGAGCTAGGATTTGTGTGATTTTAATTCCTATGCTCTTTCCTTACCCCAAGCTGTCTCAGAGAGAAACTAAGAGTCAGAAACTTGGTATTAACTGAATTTTTTCTTTCTTTCTTTTCCATTTTGAGACAGGTCCTCACTTTGTTGCCCAAGTTCGAGTGCAGTGGTGCAGTCATAGCTCGCTGCAGCCTCAAACTCCTGGGCTCAAGTGATCCTCCTGCCTCAACCTCTCAAGTAGCTGGGACTACACGTGTGCACCACCCAGCCTGGCTAATTTTAAAAAAAAAATTTTTGAGATAGGGGTCTTGCTATGTTCCCAGGCTGGTCTCAAGTTCCTGGTCTCAAGAGATCCTCCTGCCTTGGTCTCCCAAAGTACTGGGAATATGGGTGTGAGCCACCACACCTGGCCTTGTGCTTTTTTCTTTCTTATGTGTGTATTTCATCCATGTACTAGGAACTTTACTACACTAAATATGGGCCTTGCTTCTGATAGCTTCTGAATTTTGCATACTATGCTACAGGGTGGGAAGAATGAATTAGACTCAAAATGCTGAAATGAAACTTGAAAGTAACCTCCGAGGCAAAATATGTGCACCACAAATATGCCTTTCTCCTTTAAATAGGTTACAACGTAAACTTACGTTTTTAAAGAGTTTGGGAGATGATGTATAAAAATAACATAGTATACAAACCAATAACTTTGTGACTCATGAAAAATTTTTTTTGTGTAATCTGAAATATAAAATTCCACTTTTGGAAGTATACAATTCATACTTTATAATCTGATCATTTCAACGCAGTTTATTTTTTAAAGAGATGAAATACATCTGAAATTCAAGAAGAGAATTAAATTGCTGTATTTACAATAACTGAACATCCTCTCAGGAGATACTGTGAAGCTATCATGAGAAACACATTCTTTTTCCATTTCCTCTTAAAGAAATCATATTTCTAAACAGATTAGGATCGAAACATAGCAAATTACCAAGTCAATCTTCTTCCCACTCTTCTGGCACAATGTAAGATAATGAGGTGCTGAATTTCATCTACACAGATGACACTACTAACTTTCTGGCAGCAAGCCAGGCCCACGACTTGTTTTGCTATAGGGAGAATAGATCTGCACAAAGACTTCTTCTTTCCAGTATACCATGTGACAAAGAGCATAGGTTGATTAGACCTCTGGTTTGCAGTATATAGAATTCAGCATGACTAGATCCTAAACAAGTGACTTAATACACCAGAGTACTAGGTTCATTAAAGGAGCTACATACTGGAAGCAGTGGTAAAATGCAGCCAAGATTCATAAGCCTACAGCAAAGCATCCTTGGTACTTCACCATTACAAATTAGCATTTGTAAACATGTTAATTACATAGGACCTATGTTCTCTAAGTCAGCTAAGAGTCTTACACAAGGAAGAAGGTAGGATCAATCATTGCTTCTAAATTACATCAAGGTACTAAGTGTATTTTGCTACCTTGCACCAGATATTGGTAGAGTAGAAGATGAGAGAAATTAAAACGGCTACCAGTGTTAAGAGCCATTATACATGGCTTACATTTTATATTTATTAACAAGGAAGAATTGTGCTTGCCTTGCTAACATTTATTTCTGTGTATGGAGGCTAGCGGAGAGAAATAGTGAGGTAGGGAAGATGCTAAGATAATTTGGGATTGAAAGGTCACTTATTAAGTACCTGAATGGGCATTTGAAGGCCCCCTTAGGCTGTTTTGACCTCTTTTCACATTTTCTCTGCCCAACGGTTTTGGCTTTCTCTCAGCCCTTATTCCAAGCCTCATGCCAAGACGAAAGCCAGCAAACCTAGGGGATTGGTTAGCTTTGTACTTGCTTTTCCCTTTGTTAGAAATGGGTTGTCTACCTTTCTTCATCAAAGTCCCATTCACCTTCCAAAACATAAAATTGTCACCCAATTCTCATATATGCATGCCTAGTATGTGCCAGCCATTATGCACTTCTCCTCAGAGATGTATTTAATGTATTTGGTTGACCATTCTGTGGTTCCCTCGTCTATGCTCCCATTGCAGTCTTATCATACCTCTATATAAGTACTTACCTATCACCTTTGTGAATTACTTATAAGATTTTCTCTTTTCTGAAGGCTGTGGGCTTCCAGAGCTTAAAAAACCCCATATTTTATGCATCTTTGTGTCCCTATGTGTAATATAACACAGTGCCTTCCACATAATAGATGCTTAATGAATCTCTAGTTATTACTCTATTCTCCTCCTCTCTTTTGTTTATATTTGCTATTTTCTAATTCCTCATCTGGTTTCATCATGAACCCTTCTGCCCCAACTACTGTACTAAAACTGCTCTCACCAGCATTGCCAACAACATATTTCATACTGAATAAGGCATCCTCTTTCCACTGGGCATGTTGAATTGGTAAGATGTAAGTCTAGAGCTTCTAGTAGCTATTTTTGTCACCTCATAGCGAGAACCTACATGAAGAATGAGGCCAATACAAAGGAAAGCAGAGCTGAGAAAGTCCTGATGATATCATTTAAGCCCCAAGGTTAAGCCATGTTTTAAGCCAGCTTCATCAAGGACTTTGCAGTTAAATGAGCCAATAAATCCTCCCCCTTTTTAAGCCAATTTAGGCCAGCTATCTGTCACTTGTAACTGAGAGAGTCCTAATGTAGCTAATTATCTCCATACCTATATTTTCAGCCCAGCTATCTCTCTTGAGCTTCAGATGCATATCTCAGACTGCTTGCAGGTTTCTCCTCCTTGAATTTCCCACTGGTACCTGAAACTCAACCTGTCCAAAACCACACATCTTCTTCCCTTGATCATTATCTCAGTGACTAGTATAGTACCTTGTCAGAAACCTGGGTGGCTTCCTTGACTCTTTTATTTCTCCCTTCAATCAAAACACCAAGTCCTATTTTTTCTACCTATGAACTCAATCTATCTACTTCTGTCTTTATTGCTGTTACTCTAATTCAGCCACTGTCATTCCTTTTGTGTATCATTACAGCAATCTCCTCCCTTCTTTGTCTTCATTATGCCCTCTCCAGTCCATTATTTTCTATCCACTTTAACCACTTTTTAAATTATATTCTTATAAATTACAGTTACACATGTTATTGTAACAAATCAAACATATAGAACTACATAAAGAACCACTTAATAATTATTCCCTTCCCATCCAACCCTCTTCCACCCAAGGTAATCGATATTCACTGTTTGATGCTTCCCCTTCCTACATCTGTTCCTATGTGTGTATACATATATATATATACACACACACACACACATATATACACCTGTACATATTTATAAAATATTTTATATGTTTACATATAAAATAAAAAATATATGTTAAAAACTTTCTCTATGAAAATGCAGTCATATTATACACATTACTCAAACTCACATTTTTAACCCTAGCAATAGAACATGGCTACTTCAGATCCCTACATAGAACTACATAGAACTCATTCCTTTTAATAGTAATATTACTATTATTAGTACATTGAATGATAATATACATAATATTCAATAGTATGTCTATGTCATAGTTTATTTGACCATTTTCTTATTCATAGATATTAGAGTTATCCCTCCTTTTGGCAACAAAACACTGATATAATAAATACCCTTTTATGTATGACCTATATACTAGAATTCTCAATTATTTTTTTTTTTTGAGATTGAGTCTCGCTCTTTCGCCCAGGCTGCAGTGGTGCAATCTCGGCTCACTGCAACCCCCACCTCACGGGTACAAGCAATTCTCCTGCCTCAGCCTCCCTAGTAGCTGGGATTACAGGCCATGCCACCACACCCGGCTAATTTTTGCATTTTAGTAGAGGCGGGGTTTCACCATGTTAGCCAGGCTGGTCTTGAACTCCTGACCTCAGGTGATCCACCTGCCTCGGCCTCCCAAAGTGTTGGGATTACAGGCATGAGCCACTGCACCCAGGTGAATTCTCATTTTTGTAGGATAGATTCCCAAGACAGCGAATGCTGGATCACAGGTATCCTAATGTTTAACTTTACTAGAGAGATTAAGATCCAAAATGGTTGTAACAATTTACATTCTTTCCAGCAATATATGAGTTTTTCCACCTCCTAATTATAATAGGATGTTAATGTATTATAAAATTGTTGCTAATGTATTTAGGTAATGAGTAGAAAATGGCATATCATGCCCCTTTTATTTATTTTTATTTTTTAATTGTTATTGTTTTTGAGACACAGTCTTGTACTGTCACCCAGGCTAGAGTGCAGAGGCTCAATCACAGCTCACTGCAGCCTTGAACTCCTGGGCTCAAGCAATCCTCCCACCGTAGCCTCCCATGTAGCTGGGACTACAGGTTCATGCCACCACAATTCGCTAATTAAAAAAAAAAAATTTGTAGAGATGCAGTCTCACTATGTTGTCCAGACTGGTTTCAAATTCCTGGCCTCAAGCCATCCTCCCACCTTGGCCTCCCAAAGTGCTGGGATTACAGGTGTAAGCCACCGTGTCCAGACTATTTTTAAAATTAAATTTTATCTGTTTATTTTAAATTTGTAGAACATGCACATGTTCAACTAGTCAACTCCCTCCCCACCTCAGCCCCAAACACTCAGTTTTCTTCCTCAGAGCAACCATGATGACCAGTTACAGATTTATCATATTTAATGAGTTCCTAAATAATGGATATTTCCAATTCTCTGCTATTATAAATAGTACAGCAAAGAATATCTTCATTGATAAATGACTTCCAGTGTGTCAGTATATCTATAAATAGAAGTGGAATTGCTGGATTACAGTATGTGTGTTTAGCATTTGAAGATATTTGCCATATAATCTATTCTTGACATTGATCCTGCACTTCCCCATTGTCTTTAGGATAGTTTCTAAATTCCATAAAATGGATTCCAAAGCTCTGCGTGATTTGACCCCTCTTGGCCAGCTCATTTATTATCATTTTCCCTTTAGATCTTTACACTACAACCTTACAAACTTCTTTCAGTTCCTTAAATGAGCCATGCTCCCTCTTTACTCTAAGCCTTCTAACATGTATATTCTCTCTGCCTGGTGCACACTTCCCTCAAATCTTCATTTGGCTAACTATAGCATCCATCAGTTTGCAGCTCAGATGTTACACTTATTAGGAGACATTCCCTGTCCTCCCAAGTCTAGATCAGGTGCCAATGTGTCCCATAGCACCCTCTGCTTGCCCCATTATATGACTCACTACACTGTACTGAAATCATCCACTGTGAGTTTGATTAGGGTAGGGTCTTATCTTGTTCACTACTGTGCCCCTAGTGTCTGGAAGGATGATCAAGAAACATTGATTTAACAACTAGTTTGGTACTTAAACATTTACTGAATGAATGAGTTTTTTTTTTTTTTAAAAAGGAAGCTGTAGTAGTTCCTTATCTTTGAGACTGAAGAGGCCCTACAGGTCAAGGAGTAGAATCTAGAGTAAGGCAGGGTTGTGTAAGTAATACACTACAGAGCCAACAGGTGCCTTCTGACCACACATCTATATCTGCCTGTGATATTTTGAGGAGCCATACAGAAGTGAGCTAGCAGTTCACCACTCAGCCAACAGATTAACCTTCTTAGCCTTCACTTCATGAAACCATTTGCTTGCACTTAATCCTTATTGAGCATTCTCAGCGATGCTAATGAAAAGGCTCATTGACCATCCAAATTGAAACCCTTAGTATTTAATCATCTAGACATCATCTGATTGGCTAAAACTAGCCTAGCTGTTATCATTATATTATAGAAGTCAGGAATAGTTAGTAACAAGTTATATTAGAGTTGGCAGGAAACAATTCAACCATCTATTCTAGTAGTTCAACATCTTTTCTTATTCTAATATATCTGAAGGACATTATATGCTCTCATCAGTAATAGTACCTTCCTCAGTATAGTTTTCTTAATGGGGTGTAGAGTGGTCAAAATTCCCAGGAGTATGCATGCTTCGAAAAAACTCCTTATATGCTTTTGGATCTCTTACACTCCACTTGAGAATCACTGATTCTAGTTTAACCATTTAGAATAAACTAAGATCAGAGAAGTGAAGTAAGACTTTCCTAAGGTCATCCTGCCACTATAACTACTAATGGCAGAGCTGGAATTAGAATCTAGATCTCCTGGCTTAGAGTTCACCAATTTCCCTAATATTGAGAAAAAAATAACTAGAAGGAACTTTAGAGAGACTGAGTAGACAGGAAGGACCTTTAGAGAACATCAGGTCAGGTGGGCCTGTCACCTCCTTTAGGCAAGTGAGATATTCCTCAAAGATGTCTTAACTTTATAAGTACTATTGTAGCAGGGCAGGGAGTAGGGAGGGCATGTTCACATTATACCTTTCCTCATTCTGTATTGCTCATATTTGTTATAATATATGTATTATTTTTGTAATTTAAAAAATCCCACAAACATTTTAAGCATCTTAATCTTTAACCTCTATACCCAGTTCAATTTAGGCCTTACATACTAAGTACAGGAGTTTGGCAGCTATACCAATTACAGAACCTGGTACAATGTCTTACAAGTAGTTGGTTTTCTAAAAATGCTTGTTAACCAAGTGTTAGTGGTGATGGCCTGTTGAGAACATTTACTGCAGGGCTAGTTCCATCAATGAAAATACAGCTTTAAAGGATATTCTGGAGTATGAGCAAGCTAAGATATTTTAGCTTACTTAATGTCTTATTTGATATAAAGCCACTCTCCAGAGTGTTCTGCTGTGGGCACTTCAGCTGTTGGCATCCACTACCAGCAGGCAACCTTGGGGATTCTATATCTGAAATCAACGATCCTCTTTGAGTCCACACACATGGTAAGCCTTCAAAAGCTTTACTTTTGTCTTGTGAACAAGCCCCTGAAACTCCATCAGCTCTCAAAATGATTTTACTCTCTCATTTGATAATCCACAGTAATGGCTCTCTGAAAGCAATAAATACAAGAGCAATACTAAAATGAGGGCAATTCTTAATTCTAGCTAACATTTGTACAGGCAGAAAGTCTGTTTTCTTTGACATCATAGACTCTCATGTTCATCTGTATCAATTTAATAGTAGCTATGCCCCATTCCATGATTATTTTTAAAAATTGAAGTACAGAGGATATATTCCAATCTTGTTTTTCCCTCTGCTCTTTGATAATAGTAGAAAAGAATATTAAGTTTTTTGATATGTCCAAAAGTAAACTACAAGGAAGAGAAATTTCTAAGGGATACTAACAAAAAGGGTTACATATATACAGCCAGCCAGCCAGAGTGAGATAGTGCCACAGAGCAATGTACAGATGTGATCATTTGCTGTGATGAGGTAGGCCATAGTGTGAGGCTTGGAGTCTTCTTCCTATGGGCCTGGATAGCATGAGTGAGAACAAAAATGGGCAATTTGGCTGATAGAGAGCATTTTTGAAGAAATTATAATTGTTGTCCATAAATTAGGGAAGGTGAATGCCCCAAATGCCTGGCAGACCATACTAGTATGTTCATTTTCCAGAGAGAGCATAGTAATAGCACTTAATAATTTTCGAAGTATCTTTGCAGGCCAGGTGCAGTGGCTCATGCCTGTAATCCCAGCACTTTGGGAGGCTGAGGAGTGTGGATCACTTGAAGTCAGGAGTTCGAGATCAGCCTGGCCAACAAGGTGAAACCCTGTCTCTACTAAAATATAAAAGTTAGCCAGGTGTGGTGGCTGGTGCCTGTAATCCCAGCTACTTGGGAGGCTGAGGCAGGAGAATTGCTTGAACCCAGGAGGCGGAGACTGCAGTGAGCTGAGATCGTGCCACTGCACTCCAGCCTGGGTGACAGAGCGAGATTCCCTCTCAAAAATAAAATAAAATAAAAAGGAGGTACTTTTGCAGATATTAACACTTTTGATAAATATAACAACTCTATGAGGTAAGCAGGGCTAATTATCCCCATTTTAAGGACAAGAAAATTGAAGCTTAGAGGTATGTGACTTCTCCAAGATCACATGGCTGGTAAGGTGGCAGTGACATCAAGATTGGGATCAAGAAACTGCAGCTCAGTCTCGTACCTTTTCTATTACACCATGCTGCACTTTCATTCTCTTACCAGGACAGAAACATGGAAGGCAGGCGGGTGTGGAGAGATATTAAGATTTTTATTAACTCCTGAAAACTCTCCTTTCGGAAGAGAACAGGTGTTTTTACAATAATATTTGTGAAATATGGAAACTACCTCCTTGGGAATTCTGGATCCATTTTACCTGATTCTAAGGCCTCTGACCTCCCAAATACATTCTACATTTCATTCTAACTAGAAAATAAAGTTCTGTGGATTTCTGGAGTGCTGTGCAAGAGATGACCAAACAAGCCACCTGGAGCTATTATTACTTCAGAAACACATCACAAAGATAAGACACAGCAGGAAATCCTGGCACAGATTTCTAGAACTGTTGTGACTCAATACCCACAATGAAAGTATCATACTTTCTTTGAAGAACAACCACCACCAAAGGCCTCAAATAATTAGTACAAATAAACTTAAATGATCTGAAATACTTCCGGCCAACTCAAGTCAGTGAATTCAAGGAAGAAATGTAGTAAAGAAAACGAAATTCACTTCTTTTCTAAGAGTTGAAACTAACCGTGTGTTTGGGACTCCTGCTTAGCTAGCCAATGCCTTCATTTATAAAGTAATTTGAATGGAGAAACTGAGATGAGCCTAGTCATTCTTGAATGGTGAGTCAGAAAGATTGTATATACCCTGGATATTGCCACTGACTTTCTTTTTAAAAGGCAAGATAGACTATGCATATGCTATGCCTCTAATCAACTAGTTTAATAGTCTGATGAAAAGAGGAGAATAGGCTTCTGCAGCCTGATTTATTCTTGGTAAACCTATGCAGGCTCCTAAGGATCACTACATCCCTTCCTTTTCCAAGAGTTAATGAACTATTTATTAAAATATTTTTCTCCCACAGCGATTTGTGGAGATCATTAAGCTTAATATCTATAGTTCCTAGAAAGAAAGTCTAGGCTGGGTGCAGTGGCTTACGCCTGTAATCCCAGCACTTTGGGAGGCTGAGGTAGGCGGATCACTCAACGTCAGAAATTCGAGACCAGCCTGGCCAACATAGTGAAACCCAGTCTCTACTAAAAATACAAAAATTAGCTGGGTGTCGTGGCGGGCACCTGTAAAAAGCATTTGTTAAATGATGAATGACCAAACAAATGAAGTTGGGTCTAGACTTTCTTCTTCCTTTTTGACGGAGTCTCACTCTGTTGCCTAGGCTGAAGTGCAGTGGCACGATCTTGGCTCACTGCAACCTCTGCCTCTTGGGCTCAAGCAATTCTCCCACCTCAGCCTCTGGAGTAGCTGGGACACAGGTGTGTGCCACGGTGACCCATTACTTATTTATTTTTATGTATTTTTGGTAGAGACGGGGTTTCACCATGTTGCCCAGGCTGGTCATGAACTTCTGCCATGTTCTTAACTCTTCAAGGTAAATGACTTGTTCTTTGACACTTGTGAGGCAAACCTGAGCTTAGATAGCTAAATTTTTATTATAATATATCAAGTAATTTGTGAATTTAGAATCAACACCTGATAAGATTTAAAAAAAAATCTCTTGGCATAGATTTTTTTTGGCCTTAACTCACCCCAATATGACTTACCTATCCCATCCTACCTCTTATCTGTTCAGAGCAGTTTCCAGACTGACTTGCTTCTTCAATGAGAAGTCCTTTATTTGTACAAAAGAGAGATATCTCATTGTCATGATACACAGTGATGTATAGTGTAGACTTATATATCCACTTGGCTGTCTAATAGCTACCTCAAATTTAACAAGCCTAACTAAACTCTCCCCATATTCCTTTACACATGTCTCCCCTTTTCTTCCCCATCTCAGAAATGACAATTCTACTTGTTTAGTTCCTTAAGTCCAAAACCTTGGGGTCACTGATGCCTCTTCTCTGTCTGTCATATCTCTTATCTAATCAATCTGAAAATCCTTCAGCCATTCCTTCAAAATCTCTCTAGAATCTGACCACTTCTCCCTACCCACACTGCTTCTATCCTGGTCTAAGCCACCATCATCTCTTGCCTGGATTATGGTAATACTCTCCTAAAGATTCTTCCTGCTTGTATCCTTTCTTCCTGCACCTATTTTCAATACAGCAGCCAGAGGAATGCTGTTAAAACATACATCAGATCCTGTCATTCCTCTGCTCAAAATCCTCCAATGGTCCTCCATCTCATGCAGAATAAAAGCCAGAGTCCTTACCTTGACCAACAAGGCTCTAGATTGGATTTTGCTTTCTGACCTCATCTCCTTCCCTCTTCCTCTTCTTACTCTGCTCCCAGCCACACTGATCTTTCTGGAACATACCAAACATTCTTCTGCTTCAGAGCCTTTGAATTTTGTTTCTTTTTTCCCCAGACATTTGCATAGCTCTTACTTCATTTCATTCAGGTTTCTTCCCAACTGTTCCCTTATCAGAGACACCTTCCTTGATCACCTTACAGCATACCCCATCACTGTCTCTCCCTGTTGCTCGGCTATATTTTTCTTCATACCACTTGTCAAATTTAACCAACTTTATTGTCTCTTTATGCTGGAAGTAAATCACTTTGAGGGCAACAGGAAATATTTATTGAGGGTCTACTAGGTGCCAAGTTTGTTTCTAGGCAGTGGGGATATTAAAAACATATCCTTATTGAATGTTTATTCAAGTATTATATAAGCTGCTGTATTTACTTAGTAAATATTTGATGAGTGTATTGAATAAATATAGTATACACTCAGCAGAGTAACAAGAATGGTTCAAAGGAAAAGGAGATTTGGATTGACTTATCACTCTTTAACTCATTGGCGCACATGCCACATCTAAAGAAATGGTTCTCCAGACCACTAGGTGAAAAGTTGGAAATCTAATAAAATTCAAGGACCCCCAGGCATTTTCTACTCCTAACTTTAAGGGACTCTTAGATTCCTCCAAGCTATACTGATTAAAGAAAAATGCCTGGATTGCATGAGAAACTTGGCATTGGCATCAATAGACTAGAGTCTAGTGACTGACTAGAGTATCAGATCAGGAGGGAAGTAGATAAGAAGTGCTAAAAATTAATAAGAGAGGCTTTGACCTTGACCAGAGAGAAAACTGTTTTGTATCAGGAAAGAATAAACACTCTAAGAAGACCAGTATCGGAGATGTTGGTAGCCGGATTTGGATAAAGCAGTTTTGGGGAAAGGAGGAAATTACCTTCTTTAAGAGAAAACTTGGGAGGTTAGATGAAGAGGTAAACCTTAGAAGCCATAAGACTTTCCACTCAGACAGGGAGGGAAGACCACGCTCACTATAGAAGGTGATATTGCTCTTACCACCTGTCTCCTCTCTTCCTTCGCAACCAGGGATTATGAAAAGTTTGATGGCTGTGGGAGCAGCCTCAAGGGAAAAGCCAAAGGTGGAGAGACTTACATGTATCAGAGGGTGAGATGATTAGGAGAGGAAAGGGACTATGCTTCTCAGCTCCCTGCTTCCACATAGCCAGAAGACTTCTAGGAAACTGGCTACAAGTAGTAGGTGAATAATGGATAACTTTTACTTCATGGACTGCATTTCTTAGGCTTGAATTGGTCATCAATTGTATGTAAAATGACGGCTCTAGAGAATGGTCCCAGTGGTCCAGTTCTCCATTCAAAGGCTCAATGCTGTTGCCATCTCCACTGACTAGAAAACCCTATCTTACTGCTCTCTTTTTTTCTTTTTGTATTCTTATGGGGTCCTTGTTCTGAGCTCTTTCTCAGATTTCAGCCATTTATACTTCTTCTTGCCCCTACTGACAAAGTCCTGGCTCCATCTCTTTAATAGCTCCTGCCTTCTAAAACTGCTTCCATCATTGGCCCTTACTCACATCAACAAATGTCAGTTTAAAAATTTCATTTTTATCTGTATAAAGTCATATTGCTTTGTAACCCTCCAGACACATATTATTGGCAGATGTAGCCAGACACATACTGTCTTTGAATCCAGATGCCTCTGCAGCAGCCCAGAGCTATGTATTCTACAAACCCCTGTGCCCAAGGGGGTAGCATTATGTCAATTGACAGAGTGATGCTGAAATATCAGAGCAATTCAAAGACCCTGCCCAGGAGCTAGTTCAACATTTTGTTATGCCCCACAGAATGCATTGCTAGTTAATTCAAAGCTATTACACCCAGAACAGGGATGGTTTCCATTGATACATCACTGCCTAGCTGAAGGGGCAGTCAACATCATCAACTTACATAACAAACACCAACAATGTTCCAGATAGTAGGCTAGATTCTAGGATTATACAAAGAGAAATGAAATCTCTGCCCACAAGAAACTTATAAACTAGTTCTAGAAGGTCTAGTTCAGATTTGGGCATGGTAGTGGATACCAACATTGACAAAATTATCATTGGAATTAGCACATCATGTAAGTGCTAGCAGGGTACAACACTGTCAATTCCAAGAATAGGACCAAATCCTCCTGGTGACCTTAATAGGTGTAGGACATCTCCGGGAGAGATGAGGTCCTTACAGAGGGTGATCTTGAGAGATACAAATGCTACCATTGGCTCTCAGACATACTGAGAAAGGACTGAAGGTATCTGGAGTTGGAGGAGGGAGGATCCTTGTATAGTTAGTTCTATGTTAAAGAACTGATTGTTAGGTTAGGCTGCAGAAATAGTCTATGACCTTGGGTCTACGGAGAGTATATAATATCATAAAGCACACTTGAAAAGGTAGGTTTTTTTTTTTTTTTTTTTGAGATGGAGTCTCACTCTGCCACCCAGGTTGGAGTGCAGTGGCGCAATCTCAGCTCACTGCAACCTCTACCTCCCAGTGTCAAGCGATTCTCCTTCCTCAGCCTCCCAAGTAGCTGGAGCCAGGCCCAGCTAATTTTTTTCTTGTATTTTTAGTAGATACAGGGTTTCACCATGTTGGTCAGGCTGGTTTTGAATTCCTCACCTCAAGTGATTCGCCCCCCTGGGCCTCCCAAAGTGCTAGGATTACAGGCAAGAGTCACTGTGCCCTACGGAGAAGGTAGTTCTTAAAAGGATACTTTTACTAACAGATAATTCAGAAATGATAAAGGATCAGCTGAATAGACTTACCATCTGCTCCTTCATTGCTTTTGCTTCTTTTATTGCGGCGAACACGCCTACTTTCTTCTTCAGAGTATGGCCTTTCGTCAGGGAAGAAGAAATTCAATAGGGCCATCTGTAAAAATTACAAGTACATTAGTCAAAGGTTGACCTCATTCAGTCATAGCCAACATAAAAAACCAGCTTTCCATAGACAGTCTACCTGTACCTTAAGTTTGATGTGTCTAAAGCCTGAGCCCATCTTCCCCTCCACTGTACAAACCATTTTATTTTTGATACCATTATTATTCTAATCATGTAGGCATGAAATTTTGGTTAATTTCTGAATCCCGTTTCTTCCACCCTGAATATCTAATAAGTAATCCATCAGGTCCCATTTCTTCATATATTTCTGGGATTCAGAGAGCCCAGCCACAAACTTCTAACTTCCCACACATACTGAGGATGCCCACTCAGAATTTGAGTTGCACAGAAAATTGAACAGCAAACCTTGAATTTGGCTGGGAGCAGTGGCTCATGCCTGTAATCCCAGCACTTTTGAAGGCCAAGGTGGTCGGATCACCTGAGGTCAGGAGTTCGAAACCAGCCTGACCAACATGGTGAAACCCCATCTCTACTAAAAATACAAAATTAGCTGGGTGTGGTGGGGGGTGCCTGTAATCCCAGTTATTGGGGAGGCTGAGGCAGGAGAATCACCTGAACCCAGCAGGCGGAGGTTGCAGTGAGCTGAGGTCGCACCACTGCACTCCAGCCTGGGCAACAAGAGCAAAACTCTGTCAAAAAAAAGAAAGAAAAGAAAGAGAGAGAGAGAGAGAGAGAGAGAGAGAAAGAGAGAGAAAGAGAAAGAGAGAAAGAGAGAAAGAGAGAAAGAAAGAGAAAGAGAAAGAAAGAGAAAGAAAGAAAGAAAACCTTGAGTTTGCTACTCCCCATTGGACTTCATTATTACACATTCATGATTTTGCTGCATTCCTATTTATGATGTAATTTTGGTTTGTTCCCAAAATGCTGTGCATCCAATACTGAGGTACCATGTCAATGCTCTGGGAGTTAAGTCATGACAAAGCACCCAATTATTTTCTCCTCTTCTGAGATTCCTACAGCACTTGTGGTCTATAAAACTAATTTTGGTACCTGGTCCTTTACTGTCTTATAATGGTCTCTTATAATAATATAATATGTTTCATATGTGAATGAGTCTGGCTTCACTAATGATCATAGCTTAAATATATACTTGCTGAATTGAATCATAATCTTTTAGCATGGGTGCTTTATTGTGGTAAAACCATGTGCTTCAGGTAAACAGTAAACACGGTAGTAGGATTGAGTGATTCTAATGCCAACTCTGCCACTTACTAGCTGTATAACCTTGAACAAATTACTGAAGCTTTAGTTTCCTCATCGGTAAATAGGGATAATAATAGTACTTTGCAGATAAAACAGTTGTAGAGTTAGAACAGTACTTAGCATGTAGTATGCACTTAATAAATGTTTGCTACTACTATTATTGTTAAACTTAATCTTCAAAATAGAATGGTTAATTTGGGGCCTGAAAAAGAACAAATGAATCTGCATTTGCATTCTATTATCAGTTCAAAAAATAAACAATTCCAGAGTCCTCATGTCTGCTCCATCTCTGATTAAGTGGAAAAAAATGGGTTGGACCCAAGAAAGTCCTAATATTCTACACAAACTTTCTTCAAAATTCTGTGATTTACCCAATATCCTTAAGGTGTAGGATTAGCATCTTGAAGGATACATGAATGTATTAAATATAAAATTAATAAATCAATGTGTAGGTAATTTCCATCTTGTCAACAGGATTGCATTTCAAAATAAACTGCCATTTTTCTCAAAAATGGTTGAACATCAATCAACAATTTCACATGGTTCAACTGAGTAGTATTTTTGAGCCACTTAAGTGGAATGTAAAAATGCATTTTCTCATAAAATCAACATAATAAAGTTTGGCTAGTTTTCCCGATAAGCCCACAGAAAGTTACTTAACTCACAATATAAATAAGCTAATGTACTAATAATAGTATAAAACCAACAGATTTTATTGCTGTTTACAATAAAATCTCAATCATTTGCAACTCTACAAGTCATCCTGGATAGAAGAGTTTTCTTAATAACTTTGAGTGCTGAAACTTACTTCAGCTATGCAGCCATTAAAAAAGAACACGATCATGTCCTTTGCAGGGACATGGATGGAGCTGGAGGCCATTATCCTTAGCAAACTAATGCAGGAAGAGAAAACCAAATATGGCATGTTTTCACTTATAAGTGGGAGCTAAATGATGGGAACACATGGACACATGGTGGGGACAACACGCACTGGAGCCTATTGGAGGGTGGAAAGTGGGAGGATGGAGAGGATCAGGAAAAATAACAAATGGATACTAGGCTTAATACCTGGGTGATGAAATAATTTGTATAATAAACGCCCAGGATACACATTTACCTATGTAACAAACTTGTACATCTTGCACATGTACCCCTGAACTTAAAATAAAAACTAAAAAACCCCCCAAAGACCCCAGTAATAATAATATTTACTTCAGTGTTTGTGAATATTAAAGTATATGATAGGGCCTAGTATAATGCAATAAAAAAGAAATAAGTTTATAATATGTGATTTAATTCAGGGCTTACTGAATATGTGGAGGACTATTTGCCTGTACGTTAAATGACCTCAGTCCACTATGGTTTTGAGGGTTTTTTAATATTACAATTACATGATAGAGCAATACATGCTTTGATGGAGAGGAGCTTTAACTTCTCTGGGAGCAAGAGGGGAAGTATCTAACACAAACTGAAAGTGAAAAAGTCGTCTTGGAGGAGGTGTGCTACCTCTGTGAGTCCTAAAGGATGTCAAGGATTTAGTGATAAATGGAAAATGGAAAAGGAATTCCAGGAAAAAGGAGCACTGTGCTTAAAGGTTCAGAGGAAAAAGAAAGAATAACAATTTTTGGAACTATAAGTAGCTTAGAATAAGTGGAATAAGGAGAGAGAATGGTGAGAAATAAGCCAAGGAGTATTAAGTAAGAGCCAGATTATCATGTTGAGGAATTTAGACTTAGATCCTGCAGCAGGGGGATCTTCTGAAGGATTTTTTCCCTTCTGAAATTTTTGTACCTTATAAAAATTTGATATATAATTTACATCCAATAAAATGCACAAATTTTAAGCATACAGGTTGAAGAGATTTGACAAATGGACACGCTTTTGTAACTACCACCCAAATCAAGATAAATCAAGATTTCCATCACCCCCTAAAATTTTTCCTTGTGCCCTTCGGTCATTCTCCAGTGCCTCCGACCCTGAGACAACTACCGTTCTGATTTCTATCACAATAGCTTAATTTTTCCTGTTCTAGATTAGAATCATCCATTATAACTTTTCATATGTATGAATATGAATTTTCATTCAACATACTGTTAGTGAGATTCATTCATGTTGCTGCGTGTATCATTAGTTCATTCCTTTTTAGTGCTGAGTAGCAGTATTTCACTGTATGGCTCTATCACATTTTTTCTATGAATTCTCCCATTGATAGACATTTGGGTTGTTTCTAGTTTGGGGCTATTATAAATAAAGCTCATATGAACATTGATGTACAAGTCTTTGTGTAGACCTATGTTTTCATGTTTCTTGGGTAAACACCTAGGAGTAGAACCTCTGGGTTACATGGTATTTGTTGTAAGAAACTGCCAAACTATTTTCCAGAGTGACTGTACCATTTTAAATGCTCACCAACAACATATAAGGGTCCCAGTGCTCTGCATCTTCACCAACAATTGGTACTGTCAGTATATCCCCCATTCTGGTGGATGTGAAGTACTGTTTCATTGTGCTTGGTTTTTGAGTGCTTAAACTTATTTTTAATGTTATTTTATCCTTTACCTTGCCTTCAACTATCAGATTTCACTTTACCTACCTGTAACATCTTGTCCAGTCCCTTCAGATTTGCTACTTATAACTTGCTATAGGCTTGACATTTAGTTAAAACTAATTAGACTCATGTACAAACAGAATAAACAGGCAATGAGTGTGGTTTTCAATGGCTTTTCCAATAAGTAAGATGCATATTTTCTAGTGGCTTAGAAGCCATTTGTTTACTACTTGATTTCTGGCTGTGGTCTAGATAGGTGAATCTATCATACACAAGTTCTATAAGAGTAGGTTATTAAGCATAATGCTATTTCTAGGAAAATAGATTTTTGAAATGCAAATGAAGAACCTCCCCGCCATTACCAACTATAAGTCCAGAGATTCCCTCATACTTGTTGTGCTCCCTCATGGGCTCAGCTCCTATGGGAGTTCTGGCAGGGGCCCTAGCACCTTCCTATGTCCTAGTGGTGGCAGTAGGAAAAGATACTCTTGTATTAACTGTTCTAAGGTTCTAATAGGAGCTTGTGAGAACTCAAGCCCCCAGAAGAGGAGGGCTGAGGGAGAAACAAACTTCTGCAGACAGCAGAAACAACTCCACCTTCCATGAGTAGGAAGAGTAGTTCAAAGTCCCTCAAGAGAGGTTGTTGATGAATATGGGACATTCATAAATCAAGTGTTCATTAGAAGAGAACTGCCTGCCTGTATATGAAAATGCTTTGAACACAGTTACATGGTTTGGCTGTGTCCCCACTCAGATCTCATGATTAATTCCCATGTGTTATGGGAGGGACCTGGTGGGAGGGAACTGAATCATGGTAGCAAGTCTTTCCCTGCCGTTCTCGTAATAAGTGAGTAAGTTTCGTGAGATCTGATGGCTTTAAAAAGAGGACTTCCCCTGCACAAGCTCTCTCTCTTTGCCTGCTGCCATCCACGTAGGACATGACTTGCTCTTCCTTGCCTTCCCCCATGATTGTGAGGCTTCCCCAGCCACGTGGAACTGTAAGTCCAATTAAACTTCTTTCTTTTTTAAATTGCCCAGTCTTAGGTATGTCTTTATTAGCAGAATGAAAATGGACTAATACACGTAGTTTCTATTTTTTCAATAAAAACCAGAAGAAAACAACACAAAAACACTGCTTAAAATGAGAGAGTCCCTATTCGCAGGGCCCTTTTTTGCATCTCAGTTAGAGGTAGAAGGGAAAACTATCCTCTGTATAATGGTAAAGACGAAAGTCAGTGGCTGCTCACACAAAATGTCTGAAATTCTAGTTTGAGTTTTGCATTCATCAGCATAGCCTCCAGAGGCAAGTTGCAGGATATGAACAAAACAGTCTTCACTTTTAGAATATTGCTTTCCTATTGCACAAGGGAGGAAGCATCAGGAATGTTGGCCACAGCCAGGCATTTTGCTCAAGGCGAAAAAGAAATCTAATTCTTTACACTTTATTAAGTGATTACACCCTTGTTTCCTATGGTAAAATTACATTGTAAACAGCACCTGCAGATTACAGGGATCTCAGCTGGAAACAATTCATTAACAGTGAGACATGAGAGATACATCCATTATTGCTAGTGACTCTCCAGACACTTCTACAAACATATTTTTTATATATATGTAAACCCACAAAATTATGTGGTACTTTTTTGGTACCATGACATAGAATAAATTTAATTCATTTTCTATTTCATGGCTAATGTCCTTGATTTTACTAGATAATTCGCAGAAAATTACTCATAAGCCTCTTTAGGGAAGGGATCACACAGACATTTTTGTATAGCTAGTGCCTAGCCCTGGGCCTGGCACATAATAGGGCCTAATAAATCTCACTCTGTTGAAAGAATAATTAGATTGTCTTTGTTCATGTTGTTATAACGAAATACCTGAGATTCGGTATCTTATAAAGAAGAGAAATTTATTTTCTCACAGTTCTAGGAGCTAGGAATTCCAAGATCAAGGTGCCAACAGGTTTGATTATGAAGTTGGGGCTACTCTCTGCTTCCAAGATGGCATCCTGTTGCTGCATCCTCCAGAGGGGAGGAACATGATGGAAGGCAGAAGGGCGAGAGAGCTGAATACTGCATAAAGCCTCTTTTAAAACGACCTTAATCCCATTCTCAAGGTAGGAGCCATAATGACCTAATTGGCTCTTAAAGGCCTCACCTCTTAATACCACCACATTGGCAACACCTGCATTTCGGAGGGGACATACTTAAACCAGAGAGCAGACTATCACCAATTCATTCCCTAAAGCCAATATATATATATATTTTACTCTAATTGAGCCTAGTTTTTGAGATCCATCATGGAGAGGTACACTAAGGATTCAATACACTACTGGCAGGAATCAAATCAAAGGGATCCTAAGACTGAGAATCCTATAGGTCAGTGGTTCTCAAACTTCAGTGTACATCAGAATCACTAGGCATGAGTGTCAAATGCAGAATCCTAGGCCTTTCCCTTCCCAAATTTAGAGTCAATCTGAGGTGGAACCCTAGAATCTGACTTTTCAACTTGCTCACTAGGGGATTCTGATGCACCCAGTCTTTGAACTAAACTTGGAGAAACAGCTGTCTTGTTCATTTATCAGTTCATTACCTTTAGGCTGAAAAAACAAAGTCCTTTGTTTTCTTCTGGGTAAAATAGGGGTATTGCACAGCTAGTGTTTTTCACCTTTTCTTCTATCATTCCCAGAGTTAATGTATTTATGAAATTGGTACTTCATGTGCCTCAAGAGAAGGCAGGTACATACCAGGCTCTGTAAAATCAGCGAATCAGATTTCTCTTTCAATGTTGTTGAATATAAAATCTATGTTTCTTATTGCAAGCACTGCTATCGCTATCATCAGCCATGAGCAATCAGCTGGGACCTTCAAATAAATTAAACCATTTATGCCCTGAAACATTCAACAAAACCTCTGATTTCACTATTGCAAGATATGAGCATCCTGGCACCAATGAGTGAAATAGGGTTGCCTCATTGGTACATATCCATGATGGATATGTCATAGATATAAAATGATTACAAAAGATGGCATTGAACGCACTTTTAATCATAAGAACCCTTAACTCGACATCCTTTGATTATCAACAAAAGGTCTAGAGAAGGTCATTCAGGGTGGTGTTGTCTGAATAAACATTGAGTACTTACCATATGGAAGGCACTGAACTAGAAACTATTTTTAATATATATAGACAAACAACATACAAATAATTTTTTGGTTTTTTTGTAGCAGTGATAGCACTACACAATAGGAGGTAGTAAGGATTCAAAAACAGTGTGACAACAACAGAAGCACAGTATGTGCTAGTTGCTGAACAGAGTGTGCCAACTCCTGGGAGTAAGCAAACAAGGACATTCAACATTGATCACAGCATCCCATGGGAGCTGTCACCAGTGGGGTGGGGGTGGAGGTGGCAGCAATCAGGCCAAATGCCAAATGAAACTGGCATCTTGGACATCTCTGATGTGAGTGCCAGGGATTGGCATGTCTTGTAGATATGTCAGAGGATGACTGAAATTATGGAGTAAGGCTAAATGTGGAATCAAAACACAACCAACATTTTTTCATCACATAGAGCTAAAAGCAGTCACTGAATTTTGCTTCCTAGGCAGTTTGACTTAAAAATCACTGCCCAACAATGCAAGTAACTACAAAGTAGAAAGGAAAATAAAAAACTATTTTTACTTGGGAAGATTACCATGGAATGGCACCAGTGTGAAATTGTACTACAGACCAGTTCAATCTCTGGCTTTTCTTAGATCCCATTTTGGGGCAGAACAGATCGCCTCACATTTATCAAATAATGCCTTATATATCTTAATTGTAATTTTTCTTCCCCCATAGGTAGTAAGCTCCTCAATGGCAGGTATATTTGTGGGCCCAGAACCAGTGTGTACTTGTCCTCTGGACAGGGTGAAATCTATTTAAGATGTACATCAAGGAGAAAGATGAGTTATTAGACACATATAACTATTAATGCAAAGAGGGAAAATGTACCCCTGCCCTGACTTTTTGTTTCCTAGGTTTAGCTTGATTTCTAACATCCAGAACAGAGTTGAAAAACTAAAAGCTTACTGAATTGATCCTCATCAATGGAAAATATAAGTTGGGTCCAGCTTTTGTATGACTTTGAAATGTACACCCACCACAGATATCACATCTACTTGGTGAACTGTTTTATTGTCAGAGTCAGAGTCATGCTTAATGTAAAATGGTAAGAGGGGATGACTACTACTGAGATTCTGGAAGTCAGCTGGTCTATCAGCATTAAATCACTGTTCCTTGCTGACATGTGTAGAGATACAATGGCAGAAGGAAACCCAAGCATCTTTGGTATGGTGAGCTTTATGGCATAACCACAAGCAGGCGTGGCATAAGAAATACTCTAAAGGATGAATTCAAGAATAGCTCCAAATAACATTAACATAGCTGTGGGCTGCTGGGGAAAACAGCAGCAGAGACCAGCTTAGAATGCAACAATATGGATTCTTTGAACTTTTTGAGCAAAGGCTTTCAGCTGACCACAAGTAAAACACAGAAATACATACAGTGACAGGCTCTACAAGTAGCAGCTGCAGACACAAATTAAAAAATGGTTTGTATGTACGTCATATAGAAAGGACTTTTGGTTGAAGATTTAGTCTTTGCTCCACATGAGAGTGGATGAGATCAGTAGTGACATCTTTGAATAAAAGGAAGGGCAACTATATATACTGGATGACACTGCCTTCCCTTGGAAGTGTGTGCTTATTTATTTTGTAATTTCTCGTACTTCTAAAGTGAAAGGTGCTTTGGCACATAAAGAGAAAAACATACTCTTCCACTTGCAGTACCTGGAAATCACTAAAGGCAATCAGTTGTGAGTTTATAAATTAAATGAGCTCTGGATTCAGAAAACATTAGCTGAAACACAACCTCTTAATTGTGAATTGTTAAATGGCTCTTAAACATTTGATAATGATGTTGCAATTTACCTTTATGAAGTTGGATTAGCACAAGTTAGAGTAGCGTTTATGACTAAAATGACATTGCCTGAGAAATACATTTAAACTAGGATTTTTTTTTCTCCTTGTCCAAAATTTCACTATTAATAGCATTCTACGAAATCCATTCTGCTGCCAATGGAGACTTAAACCACATAAACTACCCCTAAGCCACATCTGACTACAACATTCAAGATAAATATGAAGGAAGGATAAAAGTGAGGTAGTTAGTGAAAAGAGAGTTGCAACAGTCAGAACTTGGGGGAGGGGAATAGGATACAAGTAAGAAGCAAATTAAGAAACAGATGACTATTGATTCTGAGAAGGCAAAAATGTTCCAAATATTATAAAAAAATTAAGTAGTGGGAAAAATTTTAAGGAATGATGAGTGATATTCAGTTTACATTGATATTGAAATACATTGTAGACTAGAGTTCAACTGTTATAACTAGGGCTCAGATAATGAAAGAAAGACTAGAAACAATGGTCCAAATAGACTCATGGGCTTGGGTAGATAACAAGGATATGAACGCAGATATGTGGCCAGTGGATCATTAATCCAGGACTGGCTCACAGGAATGTGAGTATAGAAAGTGAATCTCAGAGATCAGTAAGTAACTTCAGAGGAAAAGGTCAAGAAGGATAGGCTATAAGCACAGCAGATTGAATTCAAAGAAGAGTTTAAGATACAGGTATCTTAGGGGCAGGCAGGTTAATCCGCAAGGATTTAGTCTGTAATAAATGCCTGAAACAAACCTGAGAATTGGGAAAAACAGTAAAGGGCCTGGGACACAAATTCAGGATTTTAAAGACTATAACACTAGAATCACCAAGGGCATAAAAGGACTGGTAAGAAAACTACGAGACCAGCAAGACCACTGTGAGATTAGACAAATCCAAAGCTGCGATGCTGTTCTCTGTTAGCTTGGCATTTTAGTGCCTCATGTGTCCAAGTGTGTTCCAGGGCCTCCCTTCGGATAAATACAAAATAATTCATTATGTGACATCATGGCAGGCCAATAGTATTTCAGTGGCTGTAAAACTGAAAGACAAATGTCTTGAGAGACAATTTTTTTCAATATGGCTACTGACTGGAATCCAGCATTAGGGTGTCTATGGAAATGTCATTTTCTTAGAGGAAAATTCCCGACTCTTGTTTGTGACCATGAAAGTGAGTGAAGAAAGTATGTTAAGTGTTGTCTCATGAATATTTTGTATAGTATCTCAATGGAGCAACCCACTCAAAAAGAAATTAGGATAAAATATAAACAAATGAAATGAAGTATAGCAAAATACCCTATTCATTAGAGTCAATTTTATGCATATTCATTGTTTGATTGTTAGTATTAGGGACTAACGATATCTTTCCATGGAGCAATGGAGAATTAGATTTCAATGCTTTGTACTAATCTCTTTCACAGAGCTTTAACTCTAACGAATCCTCTGATTTCTATAAATGGATAAACAATGTAGGTTTGTCCAGTTCATACCTGATTGCTCCTAATTACAAATATTTTCCAAAAAATCCACAGAAACTCCATAAACTTTAAAATTTAACAAGTATATAGTCATCTGCATCAAGGTAACTGACTAACCAAACAGTTTTAGCCCCTCTATCTCCCAAGATCCCATTAAAATGACATTAAACAAACAGAGGTGGAGGAGGTGGAGCAAGATGGCCAAATGAAAGCCTTCAGTGATCATCCCCCTTGCAGGAACACCAAACTGAACAAAATTCATACAAAAAAGCATCTAAATAAGAACCAAAAATCAGATGAGTGATCATGGTACCTAGTTTTAATATCATATTAAGGAAAGAGGCACTGAAAAGGGTAGGAAAGACAGTCTTAAGCCACCTATGCTACCTCTCACCCATCCCCAGACAGTGGCCATGAAGCACAGAGAGAATCTGCACTTTGGGGAGGGAGAACACAGTGACTGTGACTTTGCATTGAAACTCAGTGCTGCCCTGTCACAGCGGAAAGCAACCTGGGGCAGAACTCAGCTGGCAACCACCGAAGGACATTAGACCAGTGCTAGCCAGAGGAGAACTGTCCATCCCAGTGGTTGGAACCCAAGTTCTGGCAAGCCCTAACACTGCAGGCTAAAGTGCTTTGGGGTTCTAAATAAACTTGAAAGGCAGTCTAGGCTGCAAGGACAACAATTCCTTGGCAAGTCCTAGTGCTGTGCTGGGTTTGGAGACAGTGGCTTGGAATGCATGCAATCTAGTGATATATCAGCTGGGGTGGCCAAGGGAGTGCTTGCATCACCCCTCCCTCAACCAAAAGCAGTGCAGCTCAGAACTCCAGGAGAGATTCCTTCCCTTTTCTTGAGGAGAGGCGAGGGGAGAATAAAGAGGACTTTGTCTTGAAAGTTGGATGCCAGCTCAGACACAGTAGAATAGGGTACCAGGCAGAGTCCTAAGGCTCCCGTTCCAGGCCCTGGCTCCTGGATGACATTTCTAGACACGCCCTGGGTCAGAAGGGAACCTGCTGCAATGAAGGGAAGGATCCAGTCCTGACAGAATCCATCACCTGCTGACTGAAGAGCCTTTGGCCCCTGAAAAACCAGCAGTGGTAGCCAGGCAGTACTCACCACAGGCCTTGTGTGAGATTCAGCTGTGCTGGCTTCAGGTGTGGCCCAGTACATTCCCAACTGTGGTGGCTATGAGAGAATCCTCTTGCTTGACAAAAGGAGAGGGAAGAGTAAAAGGGACTTTGTTTTACAGCTTAGGTCCTAGCTCAGCCACAGTGGGGTAGAGCACCAAGTGGGCTCTTGGGGTCCCAAATTCTAGGCCTTGGCTCTTGGATGGCATTTCTGGACCTGTCCTGGGCCATAGGGGAGCCCACTGCCCTGAAGGAAGAGTCCCAGGCCTGGCAGCATTCACCACAAGCTGACTAAAGACTCTTGGGCCTTGAGTGAACACTGGCAATAGCCAGGTAGTACTCGCCACGGGCCTGAGGCAGTGGTAGCCACAGGGAGAGACTCTTCTGCTTGAGGAAAGGGGAAGGAAGAGTGTGAAGGGCTTTGTCTTGCACTGTGGGTGTCAGCTCAGCCACAGTAGAATAGAGCACCAAGTAGGTTCCTATGCTTCCTGACTCCATGTCCTGGCTCCTGGATGGCATCGTTGGACCTGTCTGGGGCCAGGGAGACTTGCCACCCTGAAGAGAATATCATAAGCTTGGCTAGATTTGCCACCTGCTGATTGTAGAGCCCTTGGGCCTTGAGTGAACATAGGCAGTAGCCAGGCAGTGGTCACCACAGCCTGGGGTGAGACTCAGTGCTATCCTGGCTTTGGGTCTGATCCAGCACAGTCCAGGTGGTGGTGGCCACAGTGGTGCTTATGTCACCCCTCTCCTAGCCTCAGACAGCTCAGCATAGAGACAGAGACTCTGTTTGGGGGAAAGTAAGGGAAGAGAGCAAGAGTCTCTGTATGGTGATTTAGGGAATTCTCCCAGATCTTACCCATGACCATCTAGGTGGTACCTCTATGAGTCTGCAAGAGCCACAGCATTATTGGGCTTGGGGTGGCCCTAAAGCTGCAGTGACCAAAGACTTAGATCACAACACTCAAGTCCCTTCAAATACCTGGAAAGCTCTCCCAAGAAGGATGGGTACAAATAAACCTAGACTGTGGAGACTAGTCAATACCTAACTGTTCGATGCCCAGACATTGATGAATATCCACAAGCATCAAGACCTTACCAAATGAACTAAATAAGGCATTGGTGACCAATCCTGGAGAAAAAGAGATATGTGACTTCTCAGAGAATTCAACATAGCTGTTTTGAGGAAGCTCAATGAAATCCAAGCTAACACAGAAAAGAAATTCAGAATCCTATCAGATAAATTTAACAAAGAGATTGAAACAAAAAGAATAAAGAAGAAATTCTGGAGCTGAAAAATGCAATTGGCATACTGAAGAATGCATCAGAGTCTCTTACTAGCAGAATTGATCAAGCAGAAGCAAAAATTAGTAAGCCTGAAAACAGGCTACTTGAAAATACACAGTCAGAGGAGACAAAAGAAAAAAGAATACAAAAAATGAAGCATGCCTACAGGATCTAGAAAATAGCCTCAAAAGGGCAAATACAAGAGTTATTTGCCTTAAAGAAGAGATAGAGAGAGATCAGGGTAGAAACTTTCTTCAAAGGGATAACAGAGAATGTCCCAAACCTGGAGAAAGATATCCATATTCAAGTATAAGAAGGTTATAGAATACCAAGCAGATTTAACCCAAAAAAGACTACCTCATAGCATTTAATTATCAAACTCCCAAAGGTGAAGGATAAAGAAAGGATCCTGAGAGCAGCAAGAGAAAAAAAACGAATAACATAACAATGGAGCTCTATACATCTGGCAACAGACTTCTCAGTGGAAACCCTACAGACTAGAAGAGAGTGGCATGACATATTTAAAGTGCTGAAGGAAAAAAAAAAACACCTTTTACCCTAGAATACTATATTCAGTGAAGATCTCCTTCAAACGTGAAGGAGAAATAAAGACTTTCCCAGACAAACAAAAGTGAGGGATTTCAACACAAGGCCTGTCCTACAAAAAATGCTAAAGGGAGTACTTCGATCAGAAAGAAAAGAACATTAATAAGTAATAAATAACCACCTGCACATATGAAACTCACTGGTAATAGTAAGTACACAGGAAAACACAGAATATTATAACATTGTAACTCTGGTGTGCGACTAAATGAAGAACCAATAAAAAATAATAACTACAGCAACCTTTCAAGACATAGACAATAAAATAAGATATAAATAGAAAAGAAGGTTTTAAAGTGGGGGGATGAAGTTAAAGTGTAGAGTTTCTATTAGTTTTCTCTTTGCTTGTTAGTTTGTTTGTATATGTAATCATTGTTGTCATCAGTTTAAAATAAATGGTTATAAGATATTATTTGCAAGCATAATGGTAATCTTAAGTAAAAAAATACAACAGATACACAAAAAATCAAAATCAAGAAATTAAATCATACCATCAGAGAAAATCACCTTCACTAGAAGGACGACAGGAAGAAAGGAAAGAAGGAAGAGAAGACCACAAAAATATAAAACAAGTAATAAAATGGCAGGAGTAAGTCTTTACTTATCAATAATAACATAAAAAAACATAGAGTGGCTGAGTAGATAAAAAATCAAGACCCAATAATCTGTTGCCTACAAGAAACACACTTCATGTATAAAGACACACATAGACTGAAAATAAAGGGATGGAAAAAGATATTCCATGCCAATGGAAACAAAAAAATTAGCAGGAATAGCTATACTTATAGCAGACAAAATATATTTCAAGACAAAAGCTATAAAAAGAGACAAAGAAGGTCATTATATAATGATAAAGGGGTCAATTCAACAAGAGGATATAACAATTTTAAATATATATATGCACCCAACTCTGGAGGACCCAGATATATAAAAAAAATATTATTAGAGCTAAAGAGAGAGATGGACCCCAAGACAGTAATAGCTGGAGACTTCAACACTTCTCTTTCAGCATTGGATAGATCATCCAGACAGAAAATCAACAAAGAAACATCAGACTTAATCTGCACTATAGACCAAATGGACCTAATAGATATTCACAGAACATTTCATCCAATGGTTGCAAAGTACATACTCTTCTTCTCAGCACATGGATCATTCTCAAGGATAGACCATATGTTAGGCCACAAGAGAAGTCTTAAAATATTCAAAAACTTGAAATAATATCAAGTATCTTCCCTGACCACGATGGAATAAAACTAGAAACCAATAACGAGGAATTTTGGAAACTATACAAACACATGGAAATTAAACAATATACTCCTGAATGACCAGTGGGCCAATGAAGAAATTAAGAAGGAAATTAAAAAATTTCTTGAAGCAAATGAAAATGGAAATACAACATACAAAAACCTATGGAATACAGTGAAAGCAGTACTAAGAGGAAAGTTTATAACAATAAGCACCTACAATAAAAAACTAGAAAAATTTCAAATGAACAACCTAATGGTGTATCTTAAAGAACTAGAATTGCACTTAATTGCACATTGAAAACTAACTAAAATAGCATAATGGTATTGTTTGTAACATAAAGGATAAATGTTTGAGGAAATGGATACCCCATTTACCATGATGTGATTAATATGTACTGCATGCCTGTATCAAAAAACCTCATGTAACTCACAAATATATACACCTACTATGTACTCACAAAAGTTAAAAAAGAACCAGAAATGCAAGAGCAAAGCAAACTCAAAATTAGTAGAAGAAAAGAAATAATAATGGCCAGAGTAGAAATTTGAAATAAAAATACAAAAGATCAATAAAATGAAAAGCTTTTTATCAAAAGATAAACAAAACAAAATCAACAAACCTTTAGCCCAACTAACTACAAAAAGAGAGAAAACCTAAAGTAATAAAATTAGAGATGAAAAAGGAGACATTATAACTGACACTGAAGAAATACAAAAGATCATTATAGGCTATTATGAGCAACTGTATGCCAATACATTGAAAAATCTAGAAGAAATGAGTAAATTCCTAGACACATACAACTTACCAAGATTGAACCATGATGAAATCCATCACCTGAACAGACTAATAACAAATAATGAGATTTAAGTTGTAATAAAACATCTCCCAGCAAAGAAAAGCCTGGGACCCAATTGCTTCAGTGCTCAATTTTATCAAACATTTAAAAAAGAACTAATATCAATCCTTCTCAAACTATTCCAAAAAACAGAGAATGAGGGAGTACTTCCAAACTCATTCTATAAGGCCAGTATTACCCTGATACCAAAACCAGACAAAAACATCAAAAAAAAGAAAACTACAAGCCAATATCCCTGATAAACATTGATACAAAAACCCTCAACAAAATACTAGCAAACTGAATTCAACAATACATTGAAACGATCACTCACTGTGACCAGGTGGCATTTATCCCAGGAATGCAAGGATGGCTCAACATATGCAAGTCAATCAATGTGATATATCATATCAACAGAATGAAGGACAAAAATGATATGATCATTTCAACTGATGCTGAAAAAAGAGTTTGATAAAATTCAACATCTGTTCATCATAAAAACCCTCAACAAACTGGGTTTAGAAGGAACATACCTCAATACAATAAAAGTCACATATAACAGACCCACAGTTAGTATCATACTCAATAGGGAAAAACTGAAAGCCTTTCCTCCAAGATCTAGAATAAGACAAAGATGCCCATTTTCACCACTGTTATTCAAGACAGTACTGGAAGTCCTGGCTAGAGCAATTGGATGACAGAAAGATATAAAGGGCACGCAAATTGGAAAGGATAAAGTTGAATTATCTTTATTTGTAGATGAAATGATCTTATACATGGAAAAAACTAAAGACTCCACCAAAAAAACGATTAGAACTGATAAACAAGTTCAGTAACATTGCAGGATAAAAAAAATCAACATAGCATTTCTATATTTCAACAGCAAACAATCTGAAAAAGAAATTAAGAAAGTAATTCCATTTACAACAGCCACAAATACAATAAAATACCTAGGAATAAACTTAACTAAAGAAGTGAAAGATCTCTATAATGAAAGCTATAAAATGCTGATGTAAGAAATTGAAGAGGACACACAAAAAGTGGAAAAGATATTCCATGTTCATGGATTAGAAAAACCAATATTGTTAAATATTCATAGTACCTCAAGCTATCTACTGATTCAATGCAATCCCTATCAAAATATCAATGACATTCTTCATGGAAATAAAAAAAATTCTAAAATGTATATGGAACCACAAAAGACCCAGAATAGCCAGAGCTATCCTGAGCAAAAAGAACAAAACTGGAGGAATCACATTACCTGATTTCAAATTGTAATACAGAGCTATAGCAACCCAAACAGCATGGTACTGGCATTAAAAGAGACACATAGACTAATGGAACAGAATACAGAACCCTGGAATAAATCCATACATCTACAGTGAACTCATGTTTGACAAAGGTTCCAGGAACATACATTTGGAAAAGACAATCTCTTCAGTAAATGGTGCTGGGAAAACTAGATATCCATTTGCAAAAGAATGAAACTAGACCCCTATCTCTCACTGTACACAAAGATAAAATTAAAATGGATTAAAGACTTAAATCTAGGACCTCAAACTATGACACTAATAGAAAAAAATTGAGGGAACTCCAGGAAATTGGACTGGGCAAAAATTTAATATCCCACAAGCACAGGCAACCAAAGCAAAAATGGACAAATGGGAGCATATCAAATTAAAAAGTTTCTACATAGCAAAGGAAACAATCCACAAAATTAAGAGATAACCCACAGAATGGGAAAAAGTATTTGCAAAGTTCTCATCTGACAGAGATTAATAACCAGAATATATAAGGAGCTCAAACCACTCTATAGGAAAAAAAACCTAATAATTTGATTTTAAAATGAGCAAAAGATCTGAATAGACATTTCTCAAAAGAAGACATACAAATGGCAAAGAAGCATATTAAAAGGTACTCAACATCATCGATCATCAGAGAAATGCAAATTGAAACTACAATGAGATATCATCTCACCCCAGTGAAAATGGCCTTTATCCATTTTAACTTTTATTCAAAAGATGGACAGTGTGAAAAGCGATGGCGCAGCATGGTGTGGTGCAGCTCCTGCTCACCTTTCCCCCTTGCTGGGCGAGAGGTATCTATGGGGTACCCACCACTGCCACTGCCGCTGGGTACTGTCTCTATGGCGAGGGGAAGAGGAGGAGCGCAAGCTCAGCGACACAAGTACATAAATAAAGGATAAAATATTTTCTGAAGCGAATCTTCAATCAAGTATAACATTTTGATGCTTGGCATCTATACTCCCTTGTGCCCTCACTATGCCAGCAGCAACTGTGGATTATAGCCAAAGAATTTGTGAAGTTTGGGCTTGCAACGTGGATGAAGAGATGATGAAAATTCGTCAAGTTATCCAAAAATATAATTACATTGCTATGGACACTTGAGTTTCCAGGTGTGGTTGCAAGACCCACTGGGGAATTCAGGAGCAATGCTGACTATCAATACCAACTATTGCGGTGTAATGTAGACTTGCTAAAGATAATTCAGCTAGGACTGACATTTATGAATGAGCAAGGAGAATACCCTCCAGGAACTTCAACTTGGCAGTTTAATTTTAAATTTAATTTGACGGAGGACATGTATGCCCAGGACTCTATAGAGCTACTAACAACACGTGGTATCCGGTTTAAAAAACATGATGAGGAAGGAATTGAGACCCAGTACTTTGTAGAACTTCTTATGACTTCAGGAGTGGTCCTCTGTGAAGGGGTCAAATGGTTGTCATTTCATAGCAGTTACAACTTTGGCTATTTAATCAAAATCCTGACCAACTCTAACTTGCCTGAAGAAGAACTTGACTTCTTTGAGATCCTTCCATTGTTTTTACCTGCCATTTATGATGTGAAGTACCTCATGAAGAGCTGCAAAAATCTCAAAGATGGATTACAGGAGGTGGCAGAACAGTTAAAACTGGAATAGATAGGACCACAACATCAGGCAGGATCTAATTCATTGCTCACAGGAATGGCCTTTTTCAAAATGAGAGAAATGTTCTTTGAAGGTCATATTGATAATGACAAATATTGTGGTCATTTGTATGTATGGCCTTGGTTCTGATTCATCACCCTATGTACAGAATGGCACAGGGAATGCATATGAAGAGGAAGCCAATAAGCAGTCATGACGTGAAATAGTCCTTTTATTTTTATTTTATTTCAAGCTACACACATGCTTGTATATAGGTTTTATCTCTGGTTGAATCCCTTGAAAAATAGACAGTACCTCCCCCCACCCTTTCATGGCCCATTTTATTGTCTGCCTTTCAGTACTAAGTATGATTGTTCCTATCTCAGATCAAAAAACAAACAAACAAACAAACAAACAAACAAAAAACACATTCAGGTTAAATTTGGCCTTAATTTAATATACTTGTTAGCAAGCGTGTGCAACAGAGAGTGGAGAAAGCTACATCACTGAATATTTTGATAAGCTTTACCTACTTGGGAGTTTGGTTTATTTTTCCCTTTTCCTAAATTAACTAGCACTGACTGTAATTTATTTCTCTGTTTCGTGTCTCTCCCTTCCATTCTACAGGAGTTTTAGCTATTTGAGAATGTGGACCATCAAATTTGTACTTTGGAGAGTGATTCTGACTCAAAACCTCTGTTTTATCAGAAATTTTGTTTTTACTTGATCTTAGCTGGAAAAATGACCATCTGCCAACTTTACACAGCATTTACTCGGTTTTGACCCACAGAATATAGCACATTCATTGTGCAAACTGTCAATTCAGTGATACTAAAAAAAAAAAAAAAAAAAAAAAAAAAGACGAGAAACTACTGAGGAGCTTAGTAACTGCTGTTTCTGTACGTAGTGTTTAATCTTCCAAGCACATCTAGTGTCTGTCAGTTTCTAATTGGCATGTGTAGGCTGCTCTGTGACTGAAGAATTTTCCTCTTTTTTTTTTTTTTTTTTTTAAATTTATTTATTATTATTGTACTTTAAGTTGTAGGGTACATGTGCATAACGTGCAGGTTTGTTACATATGTATACTTGTGCCATGTTGGTGTGCTGCACCCATCAACTCATCATTTACATCAGGTATAACTCCCAATGCAATCCCTCCCCCCTCCCCCCTCCCCATGATAGGCCCCTGTGTGTGATGTTCCCCTTCCTGAGAATTTTCAAACCAGTCTTACATCCTTCAGGAAAAATCCCTTGTGATTGGATATTTCGTATCTGCCAGGAAACTGGTACTCAAGATGTTGAAGCTACAGTTACTTTATGATAGCACACTTCCCTTGATCTGCTTATTTTTATTCCATCACTGTTTACTCTTGTTTTTTTTTTTTCATTTTGTAGCCATACTTACGATGCTCTTGATTTGTTGGTTATACAAATTGATTTTTTTAAAATCCAAAGATAACAAGTCTGTAGGTATATTTTGTACCAAATTAAATTAGAAGTTAAAAATTGTGCTTTCATAGTTGCTACAAAGGTAAGTAATGAAGAGATGTGGTACAAAACAACAAAATCCATATATATGTATATATATAACATATATTTTATGTACTCATATATATATGAGTACATAAATAAAGGATAAAATATTTTCTGAAACAAATCTTCAATCAAGTATAACATTTTGATGCTTGAGAATATATATAGAGAGCTAATAAAATTACCTGAGGAGTGTAATGCTTGTTTATTTTTTTGTGTATATCTTTGCAATCTATTTTACATATATTGACAAAAGAGACTGTGAAATATTTCACCATGCAGAACACGTGACCAGACCAGAGCATGTGTAGGATGTAGGAAGACTTTTCGGTAACCATTAACTCTACCCTGAAATGATGGACTACAAGTTAGAATGTGTATTACCTATACTTCAATCAATAATATTGGCAAATCTCCAAATGTTAGTCACATTGATTTGTTTCCCTTGTACATTCTTTATTCATGATATTACAGTGCTGTAACTGGGTGGTCCTTTTTAAACAAATATTATTTGCAAAACAGAGGGTATTATTTGTTTTTAAAGCTTTTGTAAATAAAGGCTTTAAAAATGTTTTCTTATTAAAAAAAAAAGATGGGCAATAACAAATGCTTATGAGGATGTGGAGAACAGGGAACCCTTGTACACTGTTGGTGGGAATGTAAATTATAATAATCACTATGGAGAACAGTTTGGAGGTTCCTCAAAAAACTAAAAATAGAACTACCATATGACCCCGCAATCCTACTGCTAGGTATATACCCAAAAGAAAGGATATCAGCTAGGTAAATACCCAAAAGAAAGGACATCAGTATATCAAAAGAGATATCTGCACTCCCATGATTATTGTGGCAGTATTCACAATAGCCAAGATTTGGAAGCAACCTAAGTTTCTATCAACAGATGAATGGATAAAGAAGATATGGTACACATACACAATGCAGTACTATTTATCCATAAAAAGAATGAGATACTGTCATTTGCAACAACATGGAGGGAAATGGAGGTCATTATGTTAAGTGAAAGACGCCAGAGAAAGACAAACTTCATATATTCTCACATATTTGTGGGAGCTAAACAATTAAGACAATTGAACTCATGGGGATGTAGAGTAGAATGATGGTTATCAGAGGCTGGGAAGGGTAGTAATGGGTGGGGGAGTGGGGATTATTAAAGGGTACAAAATATAGTTAGAATGAATAAGATCTCGTATTTGATAGCAAAACAAGGTGACTATAGTCAACTATCATTTATTGTACATTTTAATATTGTACATTTTAAAATATTATACATTTAAAAAAACTAAGAGTATAACTGGATTGTTTGCAATACAAAGAAAGGATAAGTGCTTGAAGTGATGGTTACTGCATTTACCTTGATGTGATTATTACGCATTGTGTGCCTGTATCAAAGTATCTCGTGTACCCCATAAATATGTACCTACTATGTACTCACAAAAATTAAAAATAAAAAAATTTTTTAAATGACATTAAACAATAAAAAAGATATAATGAAGACAATAGTAGAGGGAGTCAGTGGAAAAGAGATCCCAATACATTTCTGATAGACAGAAATTCAATAGGATGCTGGCTGATAAAGATTGGCAGATAAAATGACAGAGGGGGCTTACAGCTTGTAGGATCACAGAAAAGTTTGAAAATTGGAAATGCCAAGTAAGGCAGAGGGTGACAATGAAATATGATAAATTCATTGAAAATCTGTATATTAATCATTTTCCTCCACTGCATATAGAACTGCTAGTATTCAGGCATTGATTCCCAAGGCAAAGAAAAAAATCAGAAGGTTATTCTCTAAAGAGATTGAATAAATTGTCTAATTGAGGTAACTAATGTGGGCATTCATGTTCTAAAACAAAGATCTCTACTATCTGGAATTTAGAGGTCCCCCAGTATAATGGCTCTATTTACATAGGTGAGGCTTATTGAGTTGCAGGCCTTATATCTGGGGTACTAAACCAGTTTGCTCAACTCCTACACACATTATGACATTTCAGAACAGCAAAGATATAGAAAAGATCCTAAAAGCTTCCAGAGAGGAAAAACATTAATAGTTACGGGAACAAGAATTGGAATGGTTTGATCACCTGATCAGCAACGCTGGCTCTTAGAGAGAACAATGGAGGAATGCCTTCAAAATTCTGACAGAAAATTATTTCGAACCTATAATTTTGTCCTAATCAACTATCAATTGAGTCTGATAACAAAAGAAAGACATTTTAAGATCGCAAAGACTAATAAAAGTAAGTCCCAGCTGTACAGTAGGCCTAAGGAACATTTAGTCTGAATGGAAGGAAGGAGGGCTCCAAGAGAGAGGCATCAAGAAAAAGACAGGAAAAGGATTCACCATTTTATCCTTTTTTTTTTTTTTCTCTTTTTTTAGATGGAGTCTTGTACTGTCACCTGGGCTGGAGTGCAGTGGTACGATCTCGGCTCACTGCAACCTCCACCTCCCAGGTTCAAGCGATTCTCTTGCCTCAGCCTCCTGAGTATCTGGGATTACAGGCGCCATCACGCCCAGCTAATTTTTTGTATTTTTAGTAGAGACGGTGTTTCACCATGTTGGCCAGGCTGGTCTCAAACTCCTGACCTCGTGATCTGCCCACCTCGGCCTCTCAAAGTACTGGGATTATAGGCGTGAGCCACCACGCCTATCCATCTTTAAGAAATTAGAGAAACTTATGAATGTAGCAGACAATGCAAGAAAAAATAAAGGTAATTAGAAAATCCAGAAAAAAACAAGTTTTACAAATTAAGAAATGTAATACTATCAACACTTGACAGAAGAGAGAAAAATTTTAAATAATTAACAATAGTATAAACACTGTATATTGATTTTCAACTTCTGGAAATAACCAATATACAAAAGCACGGGATATTTAATTATAGAGATAGTTAATTATAAATGTAGAACAAAACATAAACATTACCACTCTTGGCAATGTAAAAACTAAAAGTACAAATGACTAGAATTGGTAGGTAGGGGAGAGAGATAAAGGGAACTTATGGCCTCTTTTTACAAACTCTTAATTTTTACAGAGAACTAAGAGATACTGTCCATAGTTTATGAAACAAGAAATAAAGGTCTAAGTATATTCCTCAAAAAAAAAAAAAAAAAAAAAAAGAGGAACTAAAAAGCATGATAACTAAATTGGGACAAGAGATAGTATAAGTGAGTTATAGCCTCATTTATTAAATTACAAAGTTAATAAAGCCTAAAATAGATGAATTAAGAAATAGCAGTATATAGGGAAGCAGTCAATAGAAGAACTAAACAGAAACAGTTAATAGAGTGAAAGGTAATCTCAGAGGATTAGGATTAGGAGGATTGGAACAGTGAAACGTTGCCTGCATTATAAACTTTTAGGTACTTAGTTCATATTTTTAAAAACTATGTGCATGTAATACTCATAAGATATAAACATAATCATATGGCAATTTAAAAACCAATTAGTAACTTTGAAACAGAAATCTTCTTTTGCCATTACTAAATTTGAATCAATCTCTCAGAACCTTTACCTGAAAAAGAGTTCTGGCAAGAAGCCAACTAAAGAATAGCCCCTGTCTCTATTATTTAACCTGCCTCTTTCCCTTAACCCCAGCCTCAAAGCCTTGTATATCCTTTCTCTTATAACCCACTGGTACTTGACACAAACTCTGGATTAAGTTATAACCAGCTTCATTTTCAGCCAGAGATCATTTTTATGGTTTTATAGACATATAACAAACTGTACATATTTAAGTGTATAATTTTTAAGTTTTTACATATGTATGTACATATCTGTACACCTGTGAAACCATCATCACAATCAAAATAACAAAGATATCCATCACTCCCAAAAGTTTCCTTATGCTCCTTTGTAATCCCTTCCCACTCAGCCCAGTCTCCGATGTGCTCTGCATTTCCAGGTAATGACTGATCTGCTTTTTATCACTATAGATCAGTTTTCATTTTCTAGAATTTTATATAAATAGCATCACACAGTATACTTTGTCTGGCTTCTTTCTCTCAGCATAATTATTTTGAGATTCTATCATGTTATAATATGTATCAGTTCATTCCTTTTCATTGATAAGTAGTATTCTGTTGCATGGATGTAACAGAGTTTGTTTATCCATTATCTGTTGAGGGACAAGATGATTTGTTTCCAGTTTTTAGTTACTACAAATAAAACTGTTACGGACATTGGTGTGCAAGTCTTTGTGTGGACATATGCTTTTATTTCTCTCAGGAAATACCTTGGAGTAGAACTGTTGGGTAACATATACTGTGTGGTAAGTACATGTTATAAGAAACTGCCAAACTATTTCCTAAAGTGAATTTTACATTTTACATTTCCACCAGCAGTGTATGCGAGTTTCAGGCTCTCATATCCTCATCAAAACTTGGTATGGTCAGTCTTTTTAAGTTTAATCATTCTAATAGGTATGTAGTAGTCTCTCATTATGGCTTTAATTTGCATTTCTCTGATGGCTAATGATGTTGATGATCTTTTCATATATCTTCTTTAGTGAAGTGTCTTTTCAAATACTTCACCCATTTAAATTTGTTTGTTTGTTTGTTTTTAGAGACAAGATCTGGCTATGTTGCCCAGGCTGGTTTCAAACTGAGCTCAAGTGATCCTGTCACCTCAGCCTCCCAAGTAATTGGGATTACAGATACCTACCATTGTGCCTGACTCTCTTTCCTCCATTTAAAAATATTGAGTTGTGTGTTTTTTATTACTGAATTTTTAAAAGATTATATATTCTTGATAACAGTTCTTTATCGGATATGTGATTTGCAATTATTTTCTTCCACACTGTATTTTGTCTTTTAATATAATTTTTCCATTGAATTGCTTCACACTTTTGTTGCAGATCATTTGACCATATATGTGTGGGTTTATTTCTTGACTCACTATTCTGCAACTAGATCTACTGTCTATATTAAAAACACTATGCCTTGATTACTGTAGCTTTCTAATAACCCTTGAAATCAGGTAGCATAGGTCCTCCAACTTTGTTCTTTATTTCAAAGTTGTTTAGGATATTCTAGGTACTCCGACTTTCCACATAAATTTTCAGATCAGCTTATCAGTTCCTATAAAAATGTTAAATTGCATTGAATCTATAGATCAATTTTGGGAAAACTGACATCTTAATATTTCATATTTTTGATGCTATTAAGAATACCATTCTTAATATTTCCAATTTCTGATTGTTTATTCCTAGTATATAGGAATAGAATTGATTTTTAATAATGACCCTGAATCCTGTGAACTTGCTGTATTCACTTACCAGTTCTGGTAGTTGTTTTGTGGATTTCTTACAACTTTTTACAAAGATAATCATGTCGTCTGTATATAAAGACAGTTTTATTTCCTTTCCAAATTGGTTGCCTCTTATTTATTGCTTCCTTATTTCACTGGCTAGAACCTCTAGCACAATGTTGACTAGAAATGATGAGAGCAGACATCCTAATCTTGTTCCTGATTTTAGAAGAAAAGCACTTAGTCTTTCCCCATAAAGTATGATGTTACCTGTAGAACTTTTGTAGATGTCCTTTATCAATTTGTGGATGTTCCCCTCTACTCCTAGTTGGTTGGGGTTTCTTTTTTTTAAATCGTGAATTGGTATTGGATTTTGTTAAATACTTTGTTTGCATTAATTGATATGATCATATGATTTTTCTTCCTGTGCCTTATAGTGGAATGAATTACATTGATATTTCCCCATTAAAAGTAAGGGTATAACTGATATGCAAGTTGAAAACAGCCCAGTGAACACTCATTTCTATATTCAGAGGCCTAAACTAGAATATTAGGAGAGGAGCTCAGAATCTTATTCATGTGGGTGGACATATCAACGGACATTTTCCTGTCTGTTCTATCATCCATTTATCCATCTACCTATTCACTATTCACTGTTTGCTAGTTACTTGCTCTAGTCAAATATGGTGCAAGGCACTGAGGATATAAAGAACCTGTAGACCTTGTTCTTCTGAGGCTCACCATCTACCTAGTGAGAAGACAAACAGGTAATCACACCAATGGGATGAATGCCATATGAGGTTCATAAAGGAAAGTCTATGGAGCCACAGAGAAGTGTTAACTCTGCTTGGGGTAGAGAAGATGGGGACAATGACTTTTGAAAAATAAGCAGGATACTTCTGGGCAGAGGTGAGAGAGAAGAGCATTCCAGAAAAGTGGCCATAACTTAGAGCAACTTAGAGAAACTTAAGTCTCTCCATACTTCCAAATGCTGTCTCCCCATGGCAGGAGTGGGAGGGACAGGCTTAAGTCCTAACATTTCTTTGAAGTCTCCCATTTTAGAAGAATTTTGCATTATACGTCACACACACACACACACACACACACACACACACACACACAGAATGAAGTGTTTTCTGTTAACCCTGAGCAGAATCTACACTCCAGGAAGATTCATTCTGGACTTTGGCAGACCACTGTCAGTAGGTGAAACACAATTCTATGTGTAGGAGTGGAGGGTCACTGGTAAACAATCGGCAACTAGGAGTAGCTTCTCGGGATAGTTGTCTAACCTCAGAATCATGTCAATCAGGCACTAGGCAGGCAATTAGAAATACCCTGGCTTCAAAGCTTGCATGTTTGCCTAAGGACCTAAATAATCATTTGCTCACTCTCTGATTACCCCAGCTCCATGATGAGCCAAGTTCTACCTAGCACTGCCAAAAAACAGCAAGAATGCTTTTAATAGCTTTAAAAAAGTTTTCAAATTTCTTTGGCAAATGAAGTCAGCTGTACAGTATCTTGCTGGGGTCTTAAATTGACATTGAACTTGCACCATGCAGAGCCAAGTTCTAAGCAACAAATAATTATGTTAGTACTAAAATGCTTGAGCACTTGCCAGTCACAATTTTCATTTTTAGTTGTACTAATGGTAACTGCTGAAATAGTAATCAGAGATCTCATCTCTTATCAGCTGGTACCTAGTTGTGTGCAAAGTGCTGCCATATCATGCTTGAGAATTGATTAGAAATGTTTTACATTATTTATTGCCAATAAAGGTCAAATTCTGTTACAACACAATGTAAACTTTTATAGAATGAAGAAATTTCCAAGTATAAGTTGGTGGCACATTTATTTTTAGCAATGTTCAATACCATAGAGCCCAAGGCAAACAAAGTATTTTGAATCAACAAAGATCCTGCTTTTCATAAAGGATAGTAGGCTACCCAAACTTTTCTATGAGTTCCTACTTCAGTGATTTTCAGCTATTTAACACTTTAACCTATGCGGCTTTAATAAATGTTAAACATTTCATGCAGTCTTTTTTTTCTGATGGCAATCTGCTTCCCAAGGAAATATCCCTGGTTTACAATTATGTGCTATGTATTTGTACCAGCCAAACAGACTTTATCAAATTTTACTTTTTTTAGTTTGCTTTATGAGAAAAGTAGTTTGTTTCCAAAAAGAATAAAAATATGATAAGCATTATCGTCTTTCTAAAAATTGTTGCCTCTGTGTTTATATGGGTTTCATTCATAGTTATCACCACCTTTCGCTTCTTCTGCTCTCCAGAGACGTAGCATTTATCTGAATAAATTTATTTAAATCTACCCACCCACAGTAATATACAACATAACACCTGCATTTCCATAAACCTAAATAATTCCTTCAATAAACACTGACCAATACACTACTGTGGAATGCAAAATAGACTGTGAAATGCAACAGGAATACAGATATCAGTAAGATGTGGCTCTTGCTCTCTACACAGTATTGTTTCGTATGATGACTCCTAACCAGTGGCCAGTATCAGAATTACTTGGAGAGTCTTTTCAGAATTGACATGGGCAGTGCTAAGACCACCAGCTAGGGAGATGACATCTGAAGTGGCTTTTGAAGGTTTGGTAGTTTGCTAGATAAAGATGGAACTGAAGGGGTATCCTAGACAGAGGGAATAGTATGTACAAAAGGGTTAAAGCATGCCACTTGCCTCTAAATTAATGGCATCTGTACAACAGGAATAACAATCACCCATGGGATTGTTGTGAGAATTAAATGAGAACATGTATAAAAGTGCTTGGTGCATTGTAGATGCTCAGTTAATGTTAGTTGTATTCTTCCCCACTAACATTTAAAATAAAATTGATTTAGACATGACTACTATTATTTTTTTACCTAGTGTGACCCTGAAGTAATGGCATATAGAATGGATAAGATGGAATCAGAAACAAAGGGAGAAAGACAAGTTTGCAGCTTGGGGGGAGATGGGGCAACATGGTAGCACCAGGTATACTCAGAGAGGAAGGACCTAAATTAGTGTTAAAAGGCAATCCAAAAGCTGGAAAACACACTTCAGGATATTATCCAGGAGAACTTCCCCAACCTAGCAAGACAGGCCAACATGCAAATTCAGGAAATACAGGGGGCACCACTAAGATACTCCACGAGAAGATCAACCCCAAGATACATAACCATCAGATTCTCCAAGGTTGAAGTGAAGGAAGAAGAGTTAAGGGCAGCCACAGAGAAAGGCTAGGTTACCTACAAAGGGAAGCCCATCAGACTAACAGTGGACCTCTCAGCAGAAACTCTACAAGCCAGAAGAGATTTGGGGCCAATATTCAGCATTTTTAGAAAAGAATTTTCAACCCAGAATTTCATATCCAGCCAAATTAAGCTTCATAAGCAAAGGAGAAATAAAATCCTTTCCAGACAAGCAAATGCTGAGGGATTTTGTTATCACCTGCCTGCCTTGCAAGAGCTCCTGAAAGAAGCACTAAATATGGAAAGGAAAAACCAGTACCAGCCACTGCAAAAACACACCAAAATATAAAGACCAATGACACTCTGAAGAAACTGCATCAACTAGTGTGCAAAATAACCAGATAGTATAATGATGACAGGATCAAATCCACACATAACAATACTAACCTTAAATGTAAATGGGCTAAATGGCCCAATTAAAAGACACAGACTGGCAAATTGGATAAAGAGTCAAGACCCATTGGTGTGCTATATTCAGGAGACCCATCTTATGTGCAAAGACAGACATAGGCTCAAAACAAAGGGATGGAGGAAAATTTTCCAAGCAAATGGAAAGCAAAAAAAGCAGGAGTTGCAATCCTAGTCTCTGACAAAACAGACTTAAAAAAAAAAACAAAGATCAAAAAAGACAAAGAAGGGCATTACATAATGGTAAGGGCAACAATGCAACAATAGCTAACTATTCTAAATATATATGCACCCAATACAGGAGTGCCCAGATTCATAAAACAAGTTCCTAGAGACCTACAAAGAGATTTAGACTCCCACATAATAATAGTGGGAGACTTTAACACCCCACTGTCAATATTGGACAGATCAGTGAGATAAAAAAAATAACAAGAATATTCAGGACTTGAACTCAGCTCTGGAACAAGTGGACCTAATAGACATCTACAGAATTCTTCACCCCAAATCAACAAAATATACATTCTTCTCAGTGCCACATGGCACTTACTCTAAAATAGACCACACGATTGGAAGTAAAACACTCCTCAGCAAATGCAAAAGAACTGACATCATAACAAACAGTCTCTCAGACCACAATGCAATCAAATTAGATCTCAAGATTAAGAAACTCACTCAAAACCACACTATTACATGGAAATTGAACAACCTGCTCCAGAATGACTCCTCAGTAAATAATGAAATTAAAGCAGAAATCAACAAGTTCTTTGAAACCAATGAGAACAAAGAGACAATGTACCAGAATCTCTGGGGCACAGCTAAAGCAGTGTTAAGAGGTAAATTTATAGCACTAAATGCCAACATCAGAAAGCTAGAGAGATCTCAAATAGACACCCTAACATCACAATTAAAAGAGCTAGAGAGGCAAGAGCAAACTAATCCAAAAGCTAGCAGAAGACAAGAAATAACTAAGATCAGAGCAGAACTGAAGAGGATAGATACACAAAAAACCCTCCAAAAAAAAAAAAATCAATGAATTCAGGAGCTGGGTTTTTGAAAAAATTAACAAAATAGACCACGAGCTAGACTAATAAAGAAGAAAAGAGAGAATTAAGTAGACACAATAAAAAATAATAATGGGAATATCACCAGTGACCCCAAAGAAATACAAACTACCATCAGAGAATAATATAAAAATCTCTATGCAAATAAACCAGAAAATCTAGAAGAAATGGATAAATTCCTGGAGACATACACCCTCCCAAGACTTAACCAGGAAGAAATTGAATTCCTGAATAGACCAATAATAAGTTCTAAAATTGAGGGAGTAATTAATAGCCTACCAAGCAAAAAAAAAGCCCAGGACCAGATGGATTCACAGCCGAATTCTACCAGAGGTACGAAGAGGAGCTGGTACCATTCCTTCTGAAACTATTCCAAATTGAAAAGGAGGAACTCCTCCATAACTCATTTTATGAAGCCAGCATCATCCTGATACCAAAACTGGGAAGAGACACAACAAAAACAGAAAACTTCAGGCCAATATTCCTGCTGAATATTGATGCAAAAATCCTCAATAAAACACTGGCAAACTGAATCCAGCAGCACATCAAAAAACTTATCCACCAAGATCAAGTTTGCTTCATTCCTGGAATGCAAAGCTGGTTCAACATACGCAAATCAATAAATGTAATCCATCACATAAACAGAACCAAAGACAAAAACCACATGATTATCTAAATAGATGCAGAAAAGGCCTTTGATAAAATTCAACATCCCTTCATGTTAAAAACTCTCAATAAACTAAGTATTGATGGAATGTATCTCAAAATAATAAGAGCTATTTATGACAAACCCACAGCCAATATCATGTTGAATGGGCAAAAGCTGGATGCATTCCCTTTGAAAACCAGCACAAGACAAGGATGCCATCTCTTACCACTCCTATTCAACACAGTATTGGAAGTTCTGGCCAGGGCAATCAGGCAAGAGAAAGAAATAAGGGTATTCAAATAAGAAGAGAGGAAGTCAGATTGTCTCTGTTTGCAGACAACATGATTTTATATTTAGAAAACCCCACTGTCTCAGCCCCCAAACTCCTTAAACTGATAAGCCACTTCAGCAAAGTCTCAGAATACAAAATCAATGTGCAAAAATCACAAGCATTCCTTTACACCAAAAACAGACAAGCAGAGAGCCAAATCATGAGTGAACTGCCATTCACAATCACTACAAAGAGAATGAAATACCTAGGAACGGAGCTAACAAGGGATTTAAAGGACCTCTTCAAGAAGAACTACAAACCACTGCTCAAGGAAATAAGGGAGGACATAAATGGAAAAACATTTCATCCTCAAGGATAGGAAGAATCAATATCATGAAAATGGCCATATTGCCCAAAGTAATTTATAGATTCAATGTTATTCCCATCAAACTACCATTGACGTTCTTCACAGAATTAGAAAAAACTACTTTAAATTTCATGTGGAATCAAAGACAACCCCGTATAGCCGAGACAATCCTACGTAAAAAGAGCAAAGCTGGAGGCATCACATTACCTGACTTCAAGCTATACTACAAGGCTACAGTAACCAAAACAGCATGGTACTGGTACCAAAACAGACATATAGACTAATGGAACAGAACAGAGACCTCCGAAGTAGCACCACACACCTACAACCATCTGATTGTCAACAAACCTGACAAAAACAAGCAATGGGAAAATGACTTCCTATTTAATAAATGGTGTTGAGAGTTCTGTCTAACCACATGTGGAAATTTGAAACTAGACCCCTTCCTTACACCATATACAAAAATTAACTCAAGATGGATTAAGGACTTACATGTAAAACCCAACACAATAAAAACCCTAGAAGAAAACCTACACAATACCATTCAGGACACAGGCATGGGCAAATACTTCATGACAAAAACACCAAAAGCAATTGCAACAAAAGCCAGAATTGACAAATGGGATCTAATTAAACTAAAGAGCTTCTGCACAGCAAAACAAACTATCATCAGAGTGAACAGGCAACCTACAGAATGGGAGAAAACTTTTGCAATCTACCCATCTGACAAAGGTCTAATATCTAGAATTTACAAGGAACTGAAATTTGCAAGAAAAAAACAAACAACCCCATCAAAAAGTGGGCAAACGACATGAAGAGACATTTCTCAAAAGAAGACATTTACGTAGCCAACAAACATATGAAAAAAAGCTCAACATCACTGATAATTAGAAAAATGCAAATTAAAACCACAATGAGATATGATCTCATGCCAGTCAGAACGGCAATTATTAAAAAGTCAAGAAACAACAGATGCTGGCGAGGCTGTGGAGAAATAGGAATGCTTTTACACTGTTGGTGGGAATGTAAATTAGTTCAACCATTGTGTAAGACAGTATGGTAGTTCCTCAAGGATCTAGAACCAAAAATACTATTTGACCCAACAATCTCATTACTGGGTATATACCCAAAGGGATAAATCATTCTACTATAAATAAATCACCTAAATAAATCATTCTATTATAAAGACATATGCACATATATGTTTATTGCAGCACTATTTACAATAGCAAAGTCATGGAACCAACCCAAATGCCTATCAATGATAGACTGGATAAAGAAAACATGGCACATATATACCATGGAATACTACGCAGCCATAAAAAGGAATGAGATCATGTCCTTTGAAGGGACTTGGATGAAGCTGGAAGCCATCATCCTCAGCAAACTAACCCAGGAACAGAAAAGCAAACACCTCATGTTCTCACTCATAAGTGGGAGTTGAACAATGAGAACACATGGACACAGGGAGGGGAACGACACATATCAGGGCTTGTTCGGGGGTGGGGAGCAAGGGGAGGGGACTTAGAGGACGAGTCAATAGGTGCAGCAAACCACCATGGCACACATATACCTATGTAACAAACCTGCATGTTCTGTATATGTATTCAGGAATTTAAAGTAAAATTTTAAAAAAGGCCATCAAAATCAGATACAACTAACAGCTGTGAAAGAAATCATTTATCTGCTAGTCACATTGGAAAAGGAAAAAGAAAGTCACTCTGGTTATCTGTTCTTAAAGCAAGAAGAAGTCAAGCTGCATATATATTCTGATTACATTTTAGTCCTCCTTACTGTTGTTTCCATCTTTAGGTGGGGAGGACAGAAAGGTGTGTGTGTGTGTGGTGATGGTAATGAGAGAGGGAAGAATAAAAAAGATAAAATGAAGTCCTGGATACATCCAGAAAAACAATCGTCTTATAGGCATCTTGCTTACCAACAAAACTCCCTCTACTTTGTGCACAACAATCACATAAGGTTCTTGTGATTCACTCTCTGCCACTGGTGACTTGGCCTTCACTTTAGTAGATGCTTCCTTTGCCTATGTTGTAGCTAATTACTACAGAAGCACAAATCAACACATTTATAAAAAGGTAGCAGCCTGAATTTTAAACCTGTTTCCAATATAAATAAAGCCTAACACTTTAAAAGCATTGTTCCCTCAATTCCAACAAAGAGAATCAGTAAAACTAAAACGATTGTTTAAAAATTCATAGTTTATAACCACTCAAAGGTGGGCAAGGTTGTCATTAGTGAAACAAACATTAAGACAAAAATGAAATATCACTAAGCACTCATTAGAAAGGCTGAAATTCAAAAACTGACAATACCAATTGCTGGCAAGAAAGCATAGGAACAGGAACCCTCATTCACTGCTGGTGAGATTGCAAAAATGGTTAGCCACTTTGGAAGACAGTTTGGCAGTTCTTACAAAGTTAAACATAGTTTTACCATATGATCCAGCAATCACACTCCTTTGTATTTACCCAACTGATTTGAAACTTATGATTACACAAAAATCTGCACACAAATGTTTATAGCAGCCTTACTCATAATCACCAAAATTAGAAGCAACCAAGATGTCACTTAATAGGTGAACGAATAAACAAACTGTGGTCCATCCATATAATAGAATTCTATTCAGTGATAAAATAGGAATGATCTATCAAGCTATGCAAAGACATGGCTAAATCTAAACTATATATTGCCAAGTGAAAGAAGTCAGTTGGAAAGTCTGTACACTTCACTATCCTATTTATGCAACATTTTGGAAAAGGCAAAACTGTAGAGATGGTACACAGATGATCAGTGGTTGTCAGAGGTATGTGGAGGAGGAGGGAAGGTTGAGTAGGTGGGACACAGGAGATTTTTAGGGTGATGAAACATTCTGTATGATACTGTAATGGTGGACACATAACACTATGCATTTTTCAAAACTTCACAGAACTTTACAGCCCAAAGAGTAAATCTTAATGTATGCAAAAGTTAAAAAATAATCTAAGAAGTCATCAGGGGATTGATCTCAGGATGGGATACAGAATTTGACAAAAGAATCTAATTATATGTATGAAACAACTTAACTGAAGGATGTGGGGGAAAAAGGCCCAACCTAAGTAACTTTGGAAAAGAGTTTGTAAGACTAAAGACAAAAGGAACCATAGATAAGCATCTACTATATTTGATAAAGTTGTCCCCACAGAGGTGTGAATTAACAAGCCTGAAACCACTATAGCCACAAATTGGAATTGGATGATCAAGTAAATGGATAGTGGATGGCAACAGGAAGTTACAGGCAAGCAGGAGAGAAGGTTAGAATGATCCATGTGGTATTGTATTAGCATTGGGGACATCAGTATGAACTCATGTTTAGCTTAGTAATGATACAGATGGTTACATACGGAAATATTCATAGATATGTGTATACATACATGGGCTAGTATACACATACATTTTCTTCCTCTGTCAGCTGAGAAGGCCTAGAAGTAATGACATCCGGTAGCAATGAGCACGTCTAGCACTCAGATCTTGTTTTGTAATACCATTCTTCAATAAAAGGAACCAGAGATCCTTGGAGAATTGGTTGATCATAGGACTAACTGGGGCAGGAAATATACATATGAACCTGTAGCATCTTGTAGTGCCATCAAATTAAGAAGTGTTCAATAAAAGCCCACATGGATGAGGGTACATCAAAGGGACACAGGAGCCAACTGAAAGACCTCTCAGTGGCCAAAGCCAGAATGATTTGAACAACAGAATAAAGCAGTATTGGATTATAACCCAAAGTATAAAATAAATATCATTGTTTCTAGACTTAAATAAATAAATAAGTAAATAAATAAATAAATGTGTGAGAATAGGCAAATCAACTGTGCAGAAGAATTCCAAATAATTTATGTACATACTTCACCATCAAGGAGGTGGAGCCTAATTCCTCACTCCTTTAGCATGGGCTGTACATAATGATTTCCTTACAAAGAGTGAAATATGAACAGGGAAAATAAGTTTACAGTGGAGAAATCTGACAAACACTACTTGACCAGGTGACCAAGGTTAACAATAATAGTGATAAGTCATGTTGACACTATGTACTTAAAAATTTATTTTTTCAATCAGCTTCCCCAAGTTGAAGATACTATGTACCTTTGATATGATGTGTTTCAAATGGCATTTTACCTCTGTAGTCTTCCTTCCAAAAGCCCATAACCCCATTCTAGTCATGAGAAAACATTAGACAAATCCCAATTGAAGGAAATTCTGCAAAATACCTAACTAGTACTCCTCAAAACTGTTAAGGTCATCGGAAAGTCTGAGAAATTACCACAGTCAAGGGGATACTAAATGTACTGTGGCATCTTGGATGGGATCTTGGAACAGAAGGAGGACTTTAGGTAAAAACTAAAAAAAGTGAATAAAGTATGAATTTTAATTAATAATAATGTATCAGTATTAGGTCATTTGATATGACAAATGTACCATACTAATGTAATAGGGGGACACTGGGAATAGAGTATATGGGAACTCTGTATTATCTCCACAACTTTTCTGTAAATGTAAAACTATTATAACATTAAAAGTTTGTTTAAAATTTTTATTTAAAATATTGCATTAATATATTATTTATCTAAGAAAAATGTTGACAAGGAAGTATAAAATTTAACATAAAACCAGAAGAACTCCTCAATGCAATGGTGAAGGGAAAAAATGGTATTTCCAGAATGGGATCACCCTATGAAGATTCCCAACACAAAGGAAAAGAAGGAGAAAAGTATGCATACAAAAGAAGTTGCTCTCACTGCAGTGACATGCAAAACCTTATCTGGCAAAGTTAAATAGCAATGCTCTGGAATGTCATGATAGCACAATAGGAATTAGCCAAATAACTTAGCCTGCAGTTACCCACAGACTAATTTGTTTTCTGAAGAACCACATTCCAAAGTTTACACAAATCATGAAGCCTACAAAGATTTATTTTTAGTGTCTTTTTTCTTGCAATAATGCTAAAATTGAACTTTTCTAGACATTAAATATAATTTGAAAGTTTATTATTGGAGATCCAAAACACAAACACTGTGACTTCTGAAGCAGAATCCAAGATTTTCTCCTCTTCAGATATGATCCCTTATTTTGATGCTTTTCAATTAAATTCACAGTAAATCCAAAAGGGAGGGCTCTTGTACGGCCACTATTGGAATTAAACTTTGACTTACCCGCACTAACAAAGATAAAACTATATAGACCTGTGCACTAAGATGGACTTGAACTATGCCACAATAATGTAAAAGGCAAGACTGTTGAAGAGGATGGGGGAAGAGAGAGCTCAGTGGCATAAAATGATTGTTTCACACCACATACTTGTTAATCTGGATGAGACTAACATTAAAAGTATCTGCCAGTGTCTCCTTGAGAAACAAGTTGGCAGTCTCATGGTTCTGAGTTTCCCTGAAATATTTATTCTGTTATTCCTTTGGGTAATTATAGCTTATTAGCCCTAGTTATATTCTCATGTTGCATAGTAAATTATTCTCCTCTCTCCTTGGTGTTTACACCCTTCAGACAGTTGTATCCCCACCCCCTTCCCCCTTAGTCATTACTTAGTTAAATTGTATAGACAAAATTCTTTTAATCTTTGCTCATAAATCAATCCCTCTGGCCCCTTAATCATTTTTGTTACTCTTCTCTGAACTCCCTCCAATTAATCTATATCTTTTCAGTTAATGAATTTGGAGAAGCTGAATAGCCCAGGTGTGATCCCAGTCATGTTTGGTGTCTATGTGTTTATAAATGCACCCAAAAGTTTTTTTTTGTTTTTTGTTTTGTAATGGGGATTAAAAAATACAATAAATTATCAGTGGCTTTTCTGCTCCATTTTGTAGTACTCCAAATGGTTACTTATCAGCTATGGGTCTTCATCATCAATTGCCATTTCTCAAGTTTTAACTCCTGCTAGACTACGAAGTCTATTCTAGTTCCTGCTGTTAGCCAGTCACAAATACTCTCAGTTATCTGTCAAAAATAAATCTATTTAGAGTGAATCCAATCAGTTACTTTAGAAAGAACCCTAGGTTTAACTCTTCCAGAGATTTTTTTCAAACCAGTCTGTGCGTATGGATACCACCAGAGTTGACTGTCTTTACAGGAAAAGCTAAGATGGAGTTTGGAAATGGTTTTAATAAAACTGAAAGGAAATTAACTCACTTGACTGCTAAAGGAGTGAAGATTCTCTTTTTAGGAAAAAAGTAACACATTTCTTAGAGAACTGTCACTTCATAGTAAGGCAGATGATTTCAAAATAACAATTTCTTTGCATAGAGTTCAAGTTACATTTCACTTTTAATAGGTATTCAGCTTCCTGGCCGGGCACGGTGGCTCACACCTGTAATCCCAGCACTTTGGGAGGCCGAGGCAGGTGGATCTCTTGAGGTCAGGAGTTCGAGACCAGCCTGGTTAACATGGTGAAACCCCGTCTCTACTGAAAATACAAAAATTAGCCCGGCGTGGTGGCACACGCCTATGGTCCCAGCTACTTGGGAGGCTGAGGCAGGAGAATCTCTTGAACCCGAGAGGCAGAGGTTGTAGTGAGCTGAGATCGTGCCTCTGCACTCCAGCCTGGATGACAGAGGAAGACTCTGTCTGGGGGAAAAAAAAAAAAAAAAAAAAAAAAAAAAAGAAGGGGATGGGGATATTCAGCTTCCTTTAGCAGAAAGGATGGATTAGTCTATTCTTGAATTTGGGAAATAAATTCAGTTTAGGCATAATTTCATCACCAGTACTTGCCATCATGAATTCCCTTCCATTTCCTTCCTGCTGATATTCCTTTGCCTTTTTCAAAGTAGTTATAACCATGAGGAGGTATAAAATTAGTTAACAAATGGTTACTAAGCATCTACCCTGTACAGAACTTGTAAATTACCAGACATTATAGAATCAGATATATATGAAAAGAGAACCTCAAAATATATTTCATGCTTACATAGGAGTTTGTTATCTTCTGGGGGTAGTAAAACACAATGTATACGAAAGCCAGAGACTGACTTAAAACATATTATATTAACAATACTATTATTTAAAAATCGATAACCTAGGAGCCATAGAAATTTGGAATGAAGAGGTGATCGGCATAAAATAGAGTTAATCTGGGATTACTTGATGTAGATGAAAAGTGATTTTAGTCAATTTTCTTCCTCTGGTATATAGTTTCTGATGAAGAAATGTGTGCAAACTATAGATAAAGGAAGGTTTGAGGATCATCTGTGGACAATATTTATCCATGATATTCCTTTACTTGTTAACACAAACACTGAAGTTGGGCTTTATAAGCTTACTGTGGTTCTGAAATACTCTCTTAGTTTTGAGTTCAAACACCTTAATCTATAAGACCAAATATGTAAATGGCAACATAACTCAGTGGGGAAAGGCAACCTATTTTCTGTAAGTAGAAATCATGTCTTGATTCATTTGCAAGAGTTTTTGAGGAAGTAAATAAGAATATGGCCAATGGGAAACCAATGGATGATATTTATTTGGGTTTTCAAGTTTTTTTTAAGGTTATATACCGAAGATTGCTTACAAACAAAAATGAGCAGCCGGGCATGGTGGCTCACGCCTGTAATCCCAGCACTTTGGAAGGCCAAGGTGGGTGGATCTCCTGAGGTCAGGAGTTTGAGACCAGCCTGGCCAACACGGCAAAATCCCGTCTCTACTAAAACTACAAAAATTAGCCAGGTGTGGTGGCAGGCACCTGTAATTCCAGCTACTAGGGAGGCTGAGGCAGGGATTATTGCTTGAACCCGGGAGGTGGAGGTTGCAGTGAGCCAAGACGTGCCATTGCACTCCAGCCTGGGTGACAGAGCAAGACTCTGTATCAAAAAAAAAAAAAAAAAAAATAGTTAACACATAAGTTGTAGGACCAGGAGAACAATTTTAAGGACAATAAACAAAGGAGACTGATCTAGATATTAAAAAATGTAATGATGAGCACTCCCCAGATCTATCATTTATTGAGTTCCAATTACGAAATCAATAAAGAGTATTATTATACCAGGCACCATACTAGGTACTTTCACACAGTGCTTCTCAAACTTTTCAATAAAGTACCCATAAGAACAGAAGAGATTAGGCTGGGTGTGGTGGCTCAAGCCTGTAATCCCAGCACTTTGGGAGGCTGAGGTGGGTGGATCACAAGATCAGGAGACCATCCTGGCTAACATAGTAAAACTCTGTCTCTACTAAAAACATACACAAAAATGAGCAGGGCGTGGTGGTGGGCGCCTGTAGTCCCAGCTACTCGGGAGGCTGAGGCAGGAGAATGGGGTGAACCCGGGAGGCAGAGCTTGCAGTGAGCCGAAATCGCACCACTGCACTCCAGCCTGGGCGACAGGGTGAGACTCCTTCTCAAAAAAAAAAAAAAAAGAACAGAAGAGATTAATGCTACTACTGTCTGGTGGCATGTACCAAAACAGAAAATTTCTTTGGTTTATCTTAAAATTCACATAAACTTTGCATTCTACTTTATAATAAATGTTTTACTTCAAAGATAATGCTTTAAGTCACTTATTGATTGAAATTGGCATAAAAGGAAAATGGCTCATGTTTAATCTGTGTCCTCTCTGTAACCTCAGCCTTGCATATCTGATCTCGTTTAATTCTCATACCAGTACCCTGAAGTAGTTATTATTCCTATTTTGTAGATGTGGAAGTTGGGGCCCAGAGAGAGTATAAAACTCAGGTGTATCTGCCTTCAAAGTCAGCACTTATGGTATCATCTACTGAAACTGCAGAATTAACTAATTGGAAAAGATGTTGAAGACTATCTTGTCCAACAACTTTATTTTACTTGAGAGAAAACTGAGGCCAAGAGAGGAGCACTGACAAGAAAGCCACATAAGGTTGCAGCAGAACTGCGATCAGAATCTATCTTAATCTGGAGGGTTTTCTCTGCCCTCTCCCATCGCAGACAGGTTAGATTCTACTGTTATGTGCTTCCGTAGCACCCTGCACTTCCTCCCATGTCCACACTTAGTTTTTATTCTTTTATTGCTTGTTTAGTTGTCTGACTTCTCTACTGGACCATAAAAGCCCTAGGAAGGCAAGGACTCTGTCTGTCTTGCTCATTATTATACCTTCAGCACCCAGCAAAGTGACCAGTGCAGAGTAGGCACTCAATAAATAGTTTTTGCACATATGTACACCTGTCATGATGCTTTTTTTTTTTTTTTTTTTTTTTTTTTTTTGAGACAGAGTTTCGCTCTTGTTGCCCAGGCTGGAGTGCAATGGCATGATCTTAGCTCACTGCAACCTCTGCCTCCTGGGTTCAAGTGATTCTCCTGCCCCAGCCTCCCGAGTAGCTGGGATTACAGGGATGTCCCACCACACCTGGCTAATTTTGTATTTTTAGTATAGATGGGGTTTCTCCATGTTGGTGAGGCTCGTCTTTAACTCCCAACCTCAGGTGATCCACCCACCTTGGCTTCCCAAAGTGCTGAGATTACAGGCATGAGCCACCGTGCCCGGTCCATGATGCTCTTTTTATTCACAACACCACACGGTCAATCTTAACAGTTTTGCTAGCGATCTGGAAGAATATGGGTTTAAGATTACAGAGGACACAAAGTTCTCTCTATATGAAAGGCTACAACAAGTGGGAAACATTACAAAAAGAAAGGCCTAATGAGACTTATGAGAGGGTAGAAAAGGTAAACTTTCCTATAAGGGGGAATAAAGTAACATATTTAGGAGGAGAATAATCTGAATTATGTAAGATTAAGGTATCTAAGCTTCTACTTTTAACACAGAAATCATATTTAAAGCCTCAAAAACTACTCCATGAAGATGTTGCTGGGATATAATTAAAAAAGGTCATTGGAAAGAAAGCAAGAGATACTTTCCTCTTTTTATGTAATGAAAGCCAATACCAGAAAACAGTGGAAACCTAAAAAAGATGAGAAGGAAGTTCAAAAATGTTTAGTGGACATCTACAAGGAAAACTTATTAAGGTAATGGGAGTAATAGGTATCATATGAGGAGAGATAAAAGAGTCAGGACTTATCCGTCTGGGAGAATAATGCCTGAGGAAGAATATTACTGATATCTAAAGGATACAAAATTATAGCTGGGAGGAGTAAGTTCTAGTCTTCTATACCACTGTAAGATGTCTATAGTTAATAATAATTTATTATATAGTTCCAAATAGCTAGAAGGGGGATGCTGAATTTCCCAACACAGAGAAATGATAAATGTTTGAGAGGACAGATATGCTAATTACCCTGATCTGATCACTATACATTATATGTATTGAAACATCATTATGGACCCCCAGAATATGTACAATTATAACATGTCAACTAAAAACAAAATTAAAAGGTAAATTATAAAAAGTAACATGTAGAAATGCTCTGGATTGGGAGCCAGAAAGCCTATATTTAAACTTTTGCTCTATTATTTTCTAGTTATGTGACACTGGGAAGGTCACTTAATCTTTCTGAGCCTCAGTATTCTCTTCTAAAACATGTGAGTAGATATATTACAGGATGGCTCCACTTCTGGTCATGGCCATGTAAGCTCCTGTCAGATCAATACAGTTATTATCTGCAAGAGGCTTGATCTGACAGTAGCTTTAATATGCTTCACACATACTGCGTTTTAAACAAATTAAATGTTTGTGGTAAACTTACCTTGGTGTTGGCTTTCTAACAGCATGTGCTCACTTTGTGTCTCTGTGTCACATTTTGGTAATTCTCACAATATTTCAAAAGTTTTCATAATTATGATATCTGTTATAATGACCTGTGATCAGTAATCTTTAATATTACTAGGGTAATTGTTTTGGGGCACTACAAACTGCACCCATATAAGACAGAAAACTTAATTAAAAAATATTGTGTGTGTTCTGACTTATCCACCAACCAGCTGTTCCCCCATCTCTCTCCCTCTCCTCAGGCCTTCCTATTCCCAGAGACAAAACAACATTGAAAATAAGCCAATTAATAAACTTACAATCACTTCTAAGTGTCACTGAAAGGGAGAGTGGCACATCTCTCATGTTAAATCAAAAGCTAGAAATGGTTAAGTATAGTGAGAAAGGCATGTTGAAAGCCGAGATAGGCCGAAAGCTAGGTCTCTTGTACCAAGGGGTTAGCCAAGTTATGAATGCAAAGGAAAAGTGTTTGAAGGAAATTTTAAGCACCACTCCAATGAACACACAAATGATAAGAAAGAAAAACAGCCTTATTGCTGCTATGGAGAAAGTTTTAGTGGTCTGGATAGAAGATCAAACCAGCTACAACATTTCTTTAAGCCAAAGCCTAATCCAGAGCAAGGCCCTCTTTTCAACTCTGTGAAGGCTGAAAGAAGTGAGGAAGCTGCAGAAGAAAAGTTGGAAGGTAGCAGAGGTTGGTTCTTGTGGTTTAAGGAAAGACTGTCTCCATAACATAAAAGTGCAATATGAAGCAGCAGGTGCCGACAAAGATGCTGCAGCAGGTTATCCACCGGGGCCTATCATGGGGAGGGGGGAGGGGGGAGGGGGGAGGGATTGCATTGGGAGTTATACCTGATGTAAATGACGAGTTGATGGGTGCAGCACACCAACATGGCACAAGTATACATATGTAACAAACCTGCACGTTATGCACATGTACCCTACAACTTAAAGTATAATAATAATAAATAAATTAAAAAAAACCCATTTGCATAAAAAAAAAGAAAAATCTAGCCAAGATAATTGATGAAGGTTGCTACATTAAACAACAGATTTTCAAAGCAGACAAAATACTCCTGTATTAGAAGAAGATTCTATCTAGGATTTTCATAGCTAGAAAGGAGAAGTCAATGCCTGATTTCAAAGTTTCAAAGGCTTGGCTGACTCTCGTTATTAGGGGTTAATGCAGCTGGTGATTTTAAGTTGAAGCCAATTCTAATTTACCTTTCCAAAAATCACAGGCCTTTAAGAATTATGCTAAATCTTCACTGGGCATGGTGGCTCATGCCTGTAATCCCAGCACTTTGGGAGGCTGAGGCAGTTAGATCACCTGAGATCAGGAGTTCAAAACCAGCCTGGCCAACATGGTGAAACCCTGTCTCTACTAAAAATACAAAAATTAGATGGGTGTGGGTGTGTGCCTGTAGTCCCAGCTACTCAGGAGGCTGAGGTGGGAGAATTGGTTGAACCTGGGAGGCAGAGGTTGCAGTGAGTCAAGATCATGCCACTGTACTCCAGCCTGGGCAACAGAGTGAGACCCTGTCTCAAACAAAACAAAACAAAACAAAACAAAAAAAAAGAAAAGAAAAGAAAAAGAAAAAGAATTATGTCAAATCCATTCTGCCTCAGCTCTAGTAATGGAACAAAAAAGCCTGAATGACAGCATATCTTCTTGCAGCATGGTTTATTGAAATTTTAAGCCCAGTATTGAGACCTACTGCTCAGAAAAAAGAGATTCCATGCAAAATATTACTGCTCATTGACAATATGCCTGGTCACCCAAGAGCTCTGATGGAAATGTACTAGGAGATAAATGTTTTCATGTCTACTAACACAACACCCATTCTGCAGCCTGTGAATCAAGGAGTAATTTCTTTCTTTCTTTCTTTTTTTTAAATTATACTTTAAGTTCTAGGGTACATGCGCATAACGTGCAGGTTTGTTACATATGTATACTTGTGCCATGTTGGTGTGCTGCAAAAAGCTTATCCACCATGATCAAGTGGGCTTCATCCCTGGGATGCAAGGCTGGTTCAACATTTGCAAATCAATAAAGGTAATCCAGCATATAAACAGAACCAAAGACAAAAACCACATGATTATCTCAATAGATGCAGAAAAGACCTTTGACAAAATTCAACAGCCCTTCATGCTAAAAACTCTCAATAAATTCGGTATTGATGGAACGTATCTCAAAATAATAAGAGCTATTTATGACAAACCTACAGCCAATATCATACTGAATGGGCAAAAACTGGAAGCATTCCCTTTGAAAACTGGCACAAGACTGGAATGCCCTCTCTCACCACTCCTATTCAACATAGTGTTGGAAGTTCTGGCTAGGGCAATCAGGCAAGAGAAAGAAATCAAGGGTATTCAGTTAGGAAAAGAAGAAGTCAAATTGTCCCTCTTTGCAGATGACATGATTGTATATTTAGAAAACCCCATCATCTCAGCCCAAAATCTCCTTAAGCTGATAAGAAACTTCAGCAAAGTCTCAGGATACAAAATTAATGTGCAAAAATCACAAGCATTCTTATACACCAGTAACAGACAAACAGAGAGCCAAATCATGAATGAACTCCCATTCACAATTGCTTCAAAGAGAATAAAATACCTAGGAATCCAACTTACAAGGGATGTAAAGGACCTCTTCAAGGAGAACTACAAACCACTGCTCAGTGAAATAAAAGAGGACACAGACAAATGGAAGAACATACCATGCTCATGGATAGGAAGAATCAATATCGTGAAAATGGCCATACTGCCCAAGGTAATTTATAGATTCAATGCCATCCCTATCAAGCTACCAATGAGTTTCTTCAGAGAATTGGAAAAAACTGCTTTAAAGTTCATATGGAACCAAAAAAGAGCCTGCATTGCCAAGACAATCCTAAGTCAAAAGAACAAAGCTGGAGGCATTATGCTACCTGACTTCAAACTATACTACAAGGCTACAGTAACCAAAACAGCATGGTACTGGTACCAAAACAGAGATATAGACCAATGGAACAGAACAGAGTCCTCAGAAATAATACCACACATCTACAACGATCTGATCTTTGACAAACCTCAGAAAAATAAGAAATGGGAAAGGATTCCCTATTTAATAAATGGTGCTGGGAAAATTGGCTAGCCATAGGTAGAAAGCTGAAACTGGATCCTTTCCTTACTCCTTATACGAAAATTAATTCAAGATGGATTAGAGACTTAAATGTTAGACCTAATACCACAAAAACCCTAGAAGAAAACCTAGGTAATACCATTCAGGACATAGGCATGGGCAAGGACTTCATGTCTAAAACACCAAAAGCAACAGCAACAAAAGCCAAAATTGACAAATGGGATCTAATTAAACTAAAGAGCTTCTGCACAGCAAAGGAAACTACCATCAGAGTGAACAGGCGACCTACAGAATGGGAGAAAATTTTTGCAATCTACTCATCTGACAAAGGGCTAATATCCAGAACCTACAAAGAACTCAAACAAATTTACAAGAAAAAAACAAACAACTCCATCAAAAAGTGGGCAAAGGATATGAACAGACATTTCTCAAAAGAAGATATGCATACAGCCAACAGACACATGAAAAAATGCTCAAAGAGTAATTTCAACTTTCATGTCTTATTATTTAAGAAATACATTTCATAAGGCCATAGCTGCCATAGATGATGGGGCAAAGTAAGTAAAGAACCTTCCAGAAAGGATTCACCATTCTAGATGCCATTAAGCATATTCATGACTCATGGAAGCAGGTCAAAATATCAACATTAATACAAGGTTAGAAGAAGTTGAGTCTAACCCTCATTGATGACTTTGAGGGGTTCAAGACTTCAGTGGAGGAAGTAACTGCAAATGTGGTGGAAACAGCAAGAGATCTAGAATTATAACCGAAGCCCAAAGATGTGACTGAATTGCTGCAATCTCATGATAAAACTTGAGCACATAAGAAGTTGCTACTTATGGATTAGCAAAGAAAGTGATTTCTTGAGATAGGATCTAATCCTGGTGAAGATGCTGTGAACACTGTTGGAATGACAATGAGAGGATTTAATACAAATTTGAAAGAAGTTCTATTATCGCTAAAATGCTATCAAACAGCATCACACGTTACAGTGAAATGTTTTGTGAAAACAATAGTCAATTGATGCAGCAAACTTTATTGTTGTCTTATTTTAAGAAATTGACACAGCCACCTCAACCTTCAGCAACCACTGCCCTGAGCAGTCAGATGCCATCAACATCAATGCAAGACTCTTCACCAGCAAAAGGATTATAACTGAAGGCTCAGTTGATTGGTAGCACTTTTTAGCAACAAACCATTTTTGAGTTAAGGTATGTACGTTGTTTTTTTGGACATATTGCTATTGCACACTTAACAGACTATAGTATCATGTAAACATAACTTTTATACTTACTGGGCAACCCCCAAATTCATATGACTCATTTTATTATGATATTAGTTTTATTCTGGTTGCTTGGAAACAAATCCACAATATATCTCTGAGGTGTGCCTGTAACTCTGGATAAAAGAAAAAGAAAAAAAACTACCTGAAAGCACTGGAGAATAAAACAAGCATACAGATGGAACACATGAGAAGGGAGTTGATATTTAAAAGAAGGGAAATTGAGTGAGTTTTCTATTTTTAAAAATGGCTTTTAGCATCTCATGGAGTGTGTAGAACTCAGAAAGAAATCTGCATTCCCACTGGCTTAAAAAACTGGAGGAGAGAGTGGGCATCTACAGCTATTGGAAAGTGAGGGAGAAATCCTAGAAAGGAGAAAGCCAGAGGTGATCCTAAATTCTGCATATAAATTCTGTCTGAATCGCTGGCTAACCCTTGAACTGTACATGTGCAGGGCAGACTACGAGCAGCCCAGCTAAACATAAAAGTTCCGAACACAGATTTGAGCTACTTCCCACTGCAGGGGAGAAAGGGTTTATCATTTCAGTTCAGCCAAGTTAAATGCTTGCTTAAAAAAAGACTCTTTTGAGGAATGTAACAGAATCCAGAGGGTCTATAACATAATCTTTTAGAGTACCCAGTATATAACACAAAGTATGTAGTATACAATCTTTCATAGTATCCAGTATACAATATGTTTTTTCACATTCAACGTATGAAAAAACTAGAAAATGTTACTCATTCTAACAGAGACCAACTCTGAAGTGATACATACATTGAAATCAGCAGACAAGATTTTAAGGCAGCTATTGTTAATTATGCTTCAGGGTATAAAGGAAAACATATCTGTCATAAATTAAAAGACAGGAAATCTCAACAGAGAAATAGTAACTGAAAAAGAAAGAAAACATTTGAAACAGAAAAATCCAATATTTGAGATAAAAGTTCACCCTCAGACTTAGAAGAATGGAAATGACAAAACAGTCAGTGAACGTGACAGATTCACAGAAAGGTCCAACTTAGACAATAGGAAGGAAAAAGATTGGAAAAAATAAGCAGAGCCTCAGGGACCTGTAAGATGAAAGCAAAGATTCAAACACATATGTAATTGGAATCTTAGAAGCAGAGGAGAGAGAAAATGGGTAGAAAAATATTTGAAGAAATGGTCAAAATTTCCCCAAATTTGGTCAAAGATATAAATTTATAGATTTAAAATTCAAGAAGTACAGTAAACCCCTAGGAAGACTGAAACACACACACACACACACACACACACACACACTCCTTTACCTAGCATATTATAGATAACCCACTGAAAACCAAAGTTAAAATCTATTAGTAGGTGGGTGCAATGGAGTGTGCCTATAGCCCCAGATACTCAGGAGGCTGAGCAGAAGGATTACTTGAATCCAGGAGTTTGAAGCCAGCCTGGGCAATGTAGCAAGACCTTGTTTCTAAAAAAATCAATTAATTAAAAAAACCCAAACCTATGAGTAATTCCATCTACTTCACAAGCACTTTAATAATAGATATAAAACTGCCTAACACATAGTAGGGGCTTAATAACTGTTGAATTATCCACTTAAAAGAGATATGCAACAATACCAAACATTTGTGTGGAAGAAAATGCATACTACTTTATCAAAAATTTATAAGTTCATTATCATCATTATACTTAGAAATGATTTAGGCTGAAAATAGAAATGGGTAAAAAAGGTTCAAGAGAAGTTATACATTTATAGACAAGAGATAAATCCATAGTTGTTTAATAGGGGATACTAGAATGCTTGGACTATCCTTAAATCTTTTCAGGTGACATCCTAAATTATAAAACAGTACTTGATACTTCTAGAAGACAAATTATTTTACTGGGTGGATGGTGGAGACTAAGCAGTATATTACTTTTTCAAAATAAATATTGACTTATTCTGTTAAAAACGTTGTGAAGCTTTTTTCTCCAAACACATACATACAAAAGAAAAGAGCAAGCAAATTTATAGTTCATTCTGATGGTACAAATAATTGTAGAAGGGCCGGGTGTAGTGGCTCACGCCTGTAATCCCAGCATTTTGAGAGGTCAAGGTGGACAGATCACTTGAGCTCAGGAGTTCCACACCAGCCTGGCTAATATGGTGAAACCCTGTCTCTACTAAAAACACAAAAATGCTGGGCATGGTGGTACACACCTGTAATCCCAGCTACTTGGGAGGCTGAGACATGAGAATCCCTTGAACCTGTGAGCTGAGATGAGATCAAGCTCCTGCACTCTAGCCTGGGCAACAGAGTGAGATACTGTCTCAAAACAAAACAAAACAAAACAACAAACAAAAAACCCCAAATAACTGTAGAAGGTATAAATAAGTAGGGCTCTGATTATCACTATGGGTGTATTACTAATTGAATATGCCTTTAAATGGGTATATGGGAAGGAAAGAAAGGAAGGAAGATATGAGAAGATGGCAAATAAACATTTGGGGGGAAAAGCGTTATAGATAAGGTATCTGTGATGTAATTTTCAGGATTACTGACTTTCCCCTTGAAAATTATGATGGACACAGTTGTTAACAAGAAAAACTGCCAGTAGAGATAGTAATCATAAAATCTCAGAGTTGGAAGAGATTTTAGACTCATCTTGTCCAAATCCTCCTCTAATGAAAGAATCACATTAAGAATCACTCCAAAAGATGGTTGTCTAGCTTCTGCTTGAGTTCCTCTATTGATAGGGAAGGAGCTCACTAACTTATCAAACAGACCACTGCTATGTTAAACAGAAAAAAATGATAGAAAATTGTCCTCAACTAAGCCAAAATCTTCCTTCCTATATATCCTCCACTCAGTTCCAACTATTCCCACATCCTTCTTATTTCTCCTACGTATACCATTTTTTCAAATATTTAAAGACCACTACCATGTCCCACTAAAGTCTTTTATTTGCAAAGCTAAAAATCCCCATTCTTCATCAGATATGGTTTTCAGCCCCTAAGTAAAACCTTCCTCCAGATGCAATATTTTCCAGTGATTCCTGAAGTATGGTACCTTGCCTTGGTTGATTCCAGACAAGCCATTTGTCATGCATATGCTCTCTGTTGTTTCTAATTTTGTATAATCCAATAATTATATATATATATGTATATATATACACTTTTTATATCTTTGTCCAAGTTATTGATAAAAGTGTTGAACAGGACAGAGCTCTATGGTAAGCTACTCAATAATTCCCTCTACATTGAAATTAATACACAGAGTTCAACCAAGGTAAATTCCTCTAACTGCTATCAGACTTCTCTTACATCCTTGTTTCCACAAGGATAACACAAGATATAGGATTAATTATCTTACTGGATCCCTATGTTATGATGTCTTTCCCTTAAAGTCTAGTTTAGTAATCCTATCAAGAAATGACACATAAATATTATTTTCTTAATGACTTCTTAGAGTACCAACTTGGAGGTCCTGGTGACCATTATTTTCTGTAATGAATGTCTATAAATCATCTCACTGAGAATACATTTTAGAATTATGCTGGGAGTAACTGTCAAGTGTACAGATCCATAGCTTCAGCAAATCACTCCCAGCCTTCCTCTCTGTTTGAGAAAATCAGGGAATTTGTCCATCTCTTGTCTTTTGGAATTTACCCTTTATGACATCTCAAAAACTGGGAGTAGTAGTTTTGTGATTATCTCTGTAGCTTCTTTCTTGTAGATCTAGTTTTTCTTTTCTAGTTTTTTTTTCTTTTCTCTTAGATCTAGTTCTTCTGGGATTAGAGACTCAAAGGGAATAAATATCTATTTTCTAATTTCTCATCTACCTTGAGCTTCAAAAATTCCTTCTTAACCATGTTCCATTCACCCTTTTCTGTTTGAACATCAATATCATTAATACAGAAGTCTCGGTGAATAGTTCTGCCAGCTGTCACTTTTAACAGGATGCCAAATAGGCCTAGTTCTTCCTTGTTCTTACCCTAAACAGAACTAAATATATGTACACATTTAGTGGTCTTTAGCATTTTTTTTACAAGGCTCTGACTTTCCTGATACTATTTATAGAATAATGTCCTTGTCTGGAATGTGTACTTGGTTCTATGTTCTTCCTTTTATCATGTCACATCTGAACTTATCAAAGAACTTCCTGTGCAGTCACACAAATCAATGATACCACGTGTAGAGGCCAGGGAGAGGAGAATGGCCCTTTGGGTGGGGATTCAAAATACATATGATTCTCTATAAATTGTGATGTGTGTTATTGTACCTTTTGTAGTGAGTACTAGGTATATGTCATGTCCTTTCCGGTGTTGAATATGACTGTTTTAGATACTCCCTTTCCTTCTCTATTGCCAAGAAATTAGGAGTATTCAATTTTGAAAGCCTCTTATCATGTAAAAAAATGTAGTATATCAAGACAAGGGGGACATACCTATCTTTCATTGCCCTAATTTCTGAAATATGCTTTTGTAAAGCCTATAATAGATGTGGAACCATCAACAGCACTTCCTTCATTATTACGAACTCTAATATGACACACTCACTTTCTCCCAAGGTGCCTATCATCACTATCTCACCAACCAGTTCTTCCTTCCTTTTCAGAATTATGACCAGAGTAGCAATTCCTTGCTTGAATTATTCTACAGCCCAAGAAATGAAACTGTTATCAAGGCAACAATTTTAACTTTGCCACATACTTACTGAACATCTTCTATGTTCTCAGGTATGCATGGAAATACAGAGAAGAAAATACATTACGTTTAGCTAAAAGTATTTTTTTTTCTTATACATAAACATTGTAGAACTTGTACTCTAACAACCTGTGGGGTGTGTGTGTGTGCGCGCATGCGCATGTGCCAGTAAACCTGACTTTATAGTGCTGCTGTCAATTTGCGCTGATGATTGAGAATACAGACAGCACCACCATAATATATCCCATCATCCTAGCTCTCAGGAGGGAACAATACAAAGACATTCCGAAAGCCACAGCATTCTGTGTCACTCCCAATTCAAAAGCTTCACAAAATCCAATTCGAATGGCAGATGTGTCAGTGTGATATCCAGAGGAGAGAAGAAGAAGGCAGACACTTGCAAATTTAACTTCAGGAAAGTACTTTCACACCATCACCTCAATGTGATATTTTAAAATTTTCTTCTCAAAAAATGGAGTTATCTTGCTTCTTTTTGTCCTTGTGCTCAAAAGATTCCTCTTACCATTTGTGATTTGGGGTAGCCTTTCTGGGAGGTAGAAAGGAGGTGGCCCTTATTATGTAAATGTAACTTTGTGTTCTACAGGACATCAAGTAGGAGACTGACTGCAAGTGTAGTACATTGTAAGAAATTTTTGAACCCATATAATCTTGAACAATAGATAAAGGAAAGATTTTGTCAGAAATGACGTAGGATGGTTAGTTAGGAGAGAAATCTGGAGTGAGAAGAGGGCACTTGAAGAGTTTTAACAGCGGGCAATCAGAAAAATATTGCTGCCAGAAGGTTGTTGGAAGTTGCTGGGTATAGTCTATACTCAAAGAAAAACAGAAGACATAGATGACCTTGTTTCATCAATAACCAGGCAGAGTTCAGCAAGAGGGCTCTTACTGTAGCAAATACAGGAACTAGGACAAGGCTACTGACTATTTAATTCAGTCAATAAATATTTATTGAATACCTTCTACGTGCCAAGTATTGTATTAGGCATATGAGATATAGAAATTTATAGCAGTGAATAAGGCAAACAGGATAGTCTCCTCCCTCATGGAGCTGATGGTCTAGTTAAGTCAAGTGAAAACAAAAACAAAAACCTTAGGTTCGGAGGGGCTAGAATGGGTCAACATGAACAGAAAAAGACTCAGGAAAGGTGATCCAGGCAAAGATGGGTTCTAACATATACTATATACATATCATTTTCTAACTACCATAGTTTATATTCTGAAATTCCTCATACAGTAGCAGTCTCTTACATTTTCAATCACTGAGTGCTATCTATTGAGAAGGGATGCCAAGAAGAAAACAGTCTAGAGTTACAATCATAACATCATAGCCCAATGAAGAGGCTGACGTTTTAAGCCTAGTGAAGCTGCACAAGAAATAACCAGTAGAAAAAGCCAGGAGATTCATTTTGAAGTTTCTGGGTTTTCAGCATTAAAAAAAAAAAAAAAAAAAAAAAAAAAAAAAATTCAGAGGAAGGACCAGATAGCTGAACTAGAAATTCCATCTCCCAAAAAGGTGGTTGGACATATTGTATAAGTATTAAGTCTATGAGTGAAAAGTCTTATATTCCCAGTGTTGAGGAGATAAAGGAAGGAAAAATATGGGAAAGCTGAATAATACACCTTGTGGCTAAGTCCACTTCTCCTCAACCATCCTAACCAACGTCCCTCCCATCAATCAGTTGGCTGGTCCTTTCATTTAACCTTTGATTATCCCTGACAAGGGTAAAAGAGAAAGGGGAATTCTTGTACACTGCTGTGGGAATGTAAGTTAGTACAGCCACTATGAAGAACAGTATAGAGGTTCTTCAAAAAACTAAAAATAGAACTACCATATGATCCAGCAATCTCACTGCTGGGTATATGCGTAAAAGAAATGAAATCAGTATATCGAAGAAATATCTGCTCTCCCATGTTTATTGCAGCACTATTCACAATAGCCAAGATTTGGAAGCAACCTAAGTGTCCATCAACAGACAAATGGATAAAGAAGATGTGGTACTTATAAAAAAAAGGAGTCCTATTCAGCTATAAAAAAGAATGAGATCTTGTCATTTGCAACAACATGGATGGAACTGGAGATCACCGTGTTAAATGAAATAAGCCAGGCACAGAAAGACAAATATTGCACGTTCTCACTCACATGTGGAAGCTGCAAAAAAATTTAACTCATGGTGATAGAGTAAAATGATATGGTTACTAGAGGCTGGGAAGGCTAGTGGGGAGGGTGGATAAAGAGTGGAAGAGGGGGCCAGGCACGATGGCTCATGCCTGTAATCCCAACACTTTGGAAGGCCGAAATGGGAAGATCACTTAAGTCCAGGAGTTTGAGACCAGCCTGGACAAATAGTGAGACCCCATCTCTACAAAGATGTAAAGAAATGGCCAGGCATTATGGTGCATGCCTCTAATCCCAGCTACTTGGGATGCTGAGGTGGGAGGATTGCTTGAGCCCAAGAGTTCAAGGCTGCAGTGAGCCATGAACGTGCCACTGCACTCTAGTCTAGACAACAGAGCAAGATAGTGTCTCAAAGAAAAAAAAAAGAGGAGAAGAGGGAATGGTTAATGGGTATAAAAATATAGTTGAATAGAAGGGATAATATCTAGTGTTTGATAGCACAATAGGTCAATTATAGTTAACAATAATTCTTGTATATTTCAAAATAACTAAAAGAATGGATTTGGAATATTCCTAACACAAAAAAGATAAATGCTTGAGATGATTGATATTCCAATTAACCTGATTTGATCATTATACATTGTGTGCCTGTATCAAACACCACATGTGGCCGGGGGCGGTGGCTCACGCCTATAATCTCACACTTTGGGAGGCCTAGAGGGGCGGATCACTTGAGGTCAGGAGTTCGAGACCAGCCTGGCCAACATGGGAAACCCCATCTTTAATAAAAATACAAAACAATTAGCCAGGCATGGTGGTGGGTGCCTGTAATCCCAGCTACTTGGGAGGCTGAGGCAGGAGAATCACTTTAACCCAGAAGGCAAAGGTTGCAGTGAGCTGAGATCGCACCACTGTACTCCAGCCTGGGCAACAGTCCATCTCAAAACAAAACAAAAAACAAAATATCACATGTAACCCATACATATGTACAACTATTATGTACCCATAATATAGTTTTTTAAATTTTCAAAAAAATTTTTAAAAATTAAATAATTTTTTAAACACTTTTTTTTTAAAAGTCTTTTCTGTGATAGTTTGCTAAGAATGATGGTTTCCAGCTGCACAGCAACATGGCACAAGTATACATATGTAACAAACCTGCACGTTATGCACATGTACCCTAGAACTTAAAGTATAAAAAAAAAAAAGTCTTTTCTGGGAGTGCTGCTTCAAAGCAGAAAAATAAAAGTTTAAGAGATTTGTTTTCATCTCCCCAAGATGTGTGTGTGTGTGTGTGTGTGTGTGTGTGTGTGTGTGTGTGTGGAGGGGGGCTGGTAGGGGTGGTGATGGAGTGTAAAGAAACTTCAGAAGAGAAAATGTGACAGACAATATATAGTACATCAGTGCTATTGGTTTTAGTGTGAAGGCTCCAAAACTCCAAGAACCATGCCTTCTGAAACAAATTGCTTCAGACTGGGTTCAGCATGTAAGCATTTAACAAACATTTTTTCATTGGAATAATTCAAAGTATAAATGACAGAAGAGCAAAGATGCAAGCTCATCCAGCTCTCCTTTTATTAATAAATACAAGGTTAAAGCATTTAGAAGAGGCTAGATGATCTCAGAGGACCCTTTCATCTCTAAACTGCTTTGAATGTGTGTAGTTTTGTTGAGAGAATTCAAATGGCTAGTTGCATACATATAAGTAGCATGCCAACAAAACATTCTATTTGATTTTGGAAACAGAATTATGAATAGACAAATAAAAATGAAGTAAGACCCTAAGGGATTATAAACTTGCTAAATTTTTCTTGCTAGCACATCTTACGATTGTAAGTTTATCTAAGAGTTACTTTGTTGCTCTCATTAGGTGCATACAAAAAAAGAGTGACTTAAGATGACTTAACATTCCTTTTTCACCCAAAGAGAATGATGTAAATCGCTTTCAAAGGAACATAGAAAGCTGGTCTCTAAGGTACACAACTCACTTAAAATTGATTCAGAACAATAAAATGATTGCTAGCTCCATGGGAAGAGATGCCTCCTCAGGAAAAGTGAAGCTGCCAAATTTCTCAGCAGGGTCTTAAGTTACCAGCTCCAGTAATTACTGGATTTTACTCCAAGATCCTGCAATGGGAACTTACTGGGCAAAGTGATGGCTAATATTGACATTCCTTCAGAGTAAAATAAAAATAAACCTAGAAATGTAGATGAAATCCTTTAAAGAAGCAATTAAAACATCAACAGTTGTTAAACTGCCAGATCAAATAACTCTGAATATCAAACAGAATTTTTTTAATGTTATAGCTTTAGAGGAAAAGGAACTGTGCCTTTGCCCCAACATGCAATATTTAAAATTGGGAGCAGCTTGTTGTTTCATTACAGACTGTTCCCCATGGTTCAGCATGTGGCTTTGTCTCCAGCAGGAATGCATCAGGGAGGGGGTCAAACAGAATAAAAGCAAGCAAGGAGGACAAAGAATCAATAGTCAAACTCTACACCATCTCTTTGGAACCAGAATGTTGCTATGTGTTTCTGAGAGAAGGTATAAAAGCTGCAGAGAGCTTTGTCAATCAGGGAGTGTCCAAAGCTCCATCTTTAGGGTATTTACAAAATTAGTTTGGCCAGACCCTGCTCCAAGGCAGAGAGATGGAGAAAGAAGGGATGATGTCACTCATGAAATGGGGAGAAGAGACTACGTCTATAACCAAACAGACAATTCATGCGCGGGTTCTCAGTTCTGCTTTTGTAATATTACAATTCTGAATTCAACCCAAATGCTAGAACTATGTACCAAATGCTAGTTGAGAGCACAATTTTACAGCTTTCTAATGCCCTGGTTAAGTAAGAAGCACATGAATTTGCCTAAAAGATTATACATGATATTTCAACATAGTGTGTTTAACACCTACTATGTGCTAGTCATTGTTGGAAGCAGAGGGATGAATAAGAAACCATATCTGCCCTTCAAGAGCTAGTCTAGTAGGGGAGAAAGGGAACATAAAAGGAACAGTACAGAAACAGTGTGTGAATTGAAGTTAAAAAGGTGCTGGGGTTTCATGGAAAGCTTCTCACTGTCTTTCTTTTCACTGGGATCCTAGGCACAAATTGAGCTCCCCACTTTTCTTCTTTTTATCATTTACTGCAGTCAATTCCACCTTAAGCAATCACATATCCTCACATGGATCCATATTATCCCTTTAAATGGTTCTTTCTTCTGCTATTTCTTGCCCAGTTACTTCAAAATAACCTTTCTTGGTCTCTTTGTTCTATTTATGAACCCCAAATAGCCATAATAATGGCTGATAGTTATAAGAGCACTGTGAGATACCTGTTTCAAGGAAAAGTCATCCTTTCTGAAGTGAAGTTAGACATAAAACCTGTGCCATCAATTTCTAATGCCCATTGAAAGTACCTAGAAGTGCTCTTCAGAAAGACTCTCCCAAAGCCTTTATCTATCTTCTTAACCTGTAATTAACTCTGCTATGCTCATGCTTTAGTGTCAAGGTGTTATTTCTTATTCAATTATATTTTGCTTTAATTGCTAGTTAATAATATTTCAGTACAGTACACTATTTCAGTTCTATCACAGTATTTCATTCCCATCGCAGGTTGTGGGCTAACCTGGAAACTTCACCATAATAACACAATAACCTAATTGCTACAGAAAAATAACATAATTTCTACAGAAAAATACTCAAGTGCCAAACTATCAACTTAGAAATGATCTTCTGGAATAAAGCCATCCCCAAAAATGAGGGTTTGCCTGTGATCTGTCTGTAGGATGATCTCCTTTATTTCTTAATAAACTCGGCCTAGAAAAGTTATTTCTAAAGTAACTACTAAGTAAATATCATTTTCCAGTTGACTTCCAGTATAATATTGGAAAAAATTTCAAACTTGAAACAATTTTCCTCCTAAATATAATGATAGCATACTGTCTTACCACTATAGACCCACCCCACCACAGGATGGAAAATATAGCATTACAGCATTAGTAGGGAGAGAGAAAAGAGGGTGACTGAGAATTCATTTCTTACTCTTGCTAAAGTTTTTTTTTTTTTTTTTTCTCCAGGCTCCAGATTTTCACTTGTAAGGCCACTCCACAATAGAACCAGATCTCCAGTGAATACTCATTTCACCACACCATACCAAAATAACTTTTATATGACAAATACATTCCTACCAAGAACTATCATGACAACCAAACCACTAGCTTGTGTGATTAGACTACAGAGGACTGATGAATTACATATGTCATATACAATACACAATTGCCATACAGACACCTCATGGGTCTGAGTTTGCAGCCAAGATGTTAGGAATAATGCAAGTGGGGGTTCTAACATCAACCATTAGGCTAAGTATGTTACTTGAATTAACTAATTTAGTAGTCATAACAGCCATGATATATATCATAAATATATAAAGTGTTAGTCATACATGGCTGTTATGACTACTAAATTAGTTAATTCATGTAACATACTTAGCCCAATGTTTGATATATATATATATCATATATATGATATATATATATTTATGATAAAACTGAGGCACAGAAAGTCAAAGCAATTTGTCCAAGGTCACACAGTAGTAGAGTTTGGATTTGAATCTAGACTGTTTGCATGCAGTGACTATGATCTTAAAAAATAGAGATCTTAGCCACCATGCTATACAATATGCTGATTATGACAAGAATGATAATAATACAGGTAATAATAGCATCAAACATTAACATAATGCTAACTATTCAAGTCACTGTTCCAAATACCATCTCTATATCAACTCATTTAATCCTCACAACCCTATGAGGTAGATACTATTATTATCCCCATTTTTCAGATGAGGAAACTTTGGCACAGAGAGGTTTAATGATTTGTCTAAGGTCATACTACCAGGAAGTAAAAGATCTCTGATTCAAATCCAGGCAGTCTGGGTCCATTATAACACACTGCCTCTATAACAAAGACAGCTGGGGTGTAACAGAAAAAAGCAGTAGGCTAGGAGTTTAGAAAAACAATTCAGAACCATTTCCTAGCTCTGAAATCTTGCAAGACATATTACCTTTCATAGCTTCACTTTCTTTATAAAATAGAGAACAATTTTTACTAACAGAGCTAGTATAAGGATTAAACAAGAATGTATGCGGAAGTATTTTGGAGAATGTAAAGTGATATATAATTGTATGGAATTAATGAATAGAGTGGGTAGGAACAGTTAAGAAATTATATATATGTATTCACTGTATATATAGTAATAATTACAGTATATGTATATACATATTATCTAGTGACACACACACACACACATACACAATTGTTAATAACTGCAACTTCCAATACTCAGACAGGAATTATGACCTCCCTTCCATTTGCAACATGGTATTTTAGATTTTTGGATTATGCTACTAGGAATACTGTATTTCTCATAATGTCACAAGTTTGGTAAACAGACCTGAGGTTGGCAGGTCGCCTAAAGGCATTACCAAATAATCAGATTGCAAATGACAACCTGAACAATGGTAAAGCAATTGCTAGTTGCTGTGATTAACGTGGACCATTTGATGAGGCTATTACAGAAAATCTAGCCCACGAGATGTACCTCATTGTGTCTCTCACAGAACTAGTTCAATCCTCATGATAAGCAACAGTGCTGGAGAAGAATGGAAGTGATTCTCAAATATCTGCTTTCACTATATCCCTGTGAGTCTTATTGGATGGTATGATCTCACATTAAAAGAACCATCCAGTAGAGCTCAACAGTTTTATTCCCACTATACAATAACTCCTCTTCAGTACTATACTTCATAGAAGATGACACTTAAAAATCATAGCAAAAGCAGCACCCACCAAGTTACAGGGGTGCAAATGTCTGCTGAAAGTCGTAGTAAAATTTAATCTATATTTCTATCTTCTGGACAGTCAAAATCATTAAGACTGTGGTACAATACAGACCTGCTTGACAGACATATTTTAATTGCCTTTTGTACCTTAATGGCACAGACATCTATATTTTAGTGCTTCCCATTGTTTCTGTCTGTACTGAATAAGCAGGCAATAGGATCAAGCTCTGACACGTTGCACTAGAGGCGGGATGGGATGAATCCCTGCCCCTTTCTTGTCTCCATAGAGGGTGACTTATCCAGATGAATTCCTTAGTAATCAGCAAGGTAAGAGAGGGGCAGCATGGGGGCTATGTTACCCAAGGGACTCATTTGAAGAAAGGCTTTTTGTCATTAAACATCTGTCTCTCAAGAAGCAAACAACTGGAGATTTAGACAGGAGAGAAAAAAGTGTTCCCTGGTCCACTGAGGTAACTAGCTGACTACTGAAAACAGTTTCTGTTAGTAGTTTAAGTAAAAGTAAAACCCTGGATTAAATGGAAGCGAACACCTAATTTTAATAAATCTTTTAAACATTCACTTCATTCACTTTATAACTCAAAGTTTCTCCATTTTCTCTCTTGATATTTCACTCTAAAAGACGAATGGAGAATATTTACAAGTAAAGAAAAGGTACATTTATATTCAGAATTTTCTTTCCTTTCAGGTTCCAGGGTTTGAGCTTAAATACCTCTGGCTAAAGAATGAAAAATTGGGCATTTTTATGGCACCAGTTCAATGATAGTATTTATTGTCTTGGTGGGGGAGGGAGGAAGAGTGTATATATCAACGTTTCTAGAAGCTTTAAAATCCTACTGTAGGGAAAGAGAAGGACAGGTAATAAGAAAGGGGAGAGGCATAGGTTTGTGCTAATTTTCTTCTCTACCTCAGATTCCAAGAAGGTGACAAAAAGCTGAGGTTTCTTGGATTTCAATTCATTGTCTATTCTGGCAAGCACAAATTCATTTATCTTAGAAAAATCCTGTTATGCTGCTATAAAGACACATGCACACGTATGTTTATTGCGGCACTATTCACAATAGCAAAGACTTGGAATCAACCCAAATGTCCATCAGTGACAGATTGGATTAAGAATATGTGGCACATATACACCATGGAATACTATGCAGCCATCAAAAAGGATGAGTTTGTGTCCTTTGTAGGGACATGGATGCTGCTGGAAACCATCATTCTTAGCAAACTATCACAAGAACAGAAAACCAAACACCGCATGTTCTCACTCATAGGTGGGAACTGAACAATGAGATCACTTGGACTCAGGAAGGGGAACATCACACCCGGGGCCTATCATGGGGAGGGGGGAGGGGGGAGGGGGGAGGGATTGCATTGGGAGTTATACCTGATGTAAATGACGAGTTGATGGGTGCAGCACACCAACAAGGCACAAGTATACATATGTAACAAACCTGCATGTTATGCACATGTACCCTACAACTTAAAGTATAATAATAATAAATACATTTAAAAAAATAAATAAATAAAAAAAAAAAGAAAAATCCTGTTATTTCAAAGCAAGAGTGAAAAATATATGTATAAAGAGAAAACTGATAGGAAATTAAGTAGAAAACTCCTTAAATCTTTTTCTTTTCAAAATTTGAGTTGTGGAGGGTCGTGAGTACAGGAAAATTAAGGTAAATATAGTTTTAAAAATAGCTAATTTAATATATTTGCCAAATTTATTCTAAATCATCAAGAGAAAGAATGAGAAGAAGAGAAGTTAAAGGCATGAATAAATCAAATGGACTAAAGTAGCAGCATGGTATGGTGGAAAGGGCATGGAACTTGGAGCTGGAAGACCTGATTTCTAGTCCTGCCTCTGCCACTAATTCCATATGGCTTTCCTGAGGTAAGTGTCTTAACTTCCCTGTACCTCAGTCTCTATAACCTACAAAATGAGAGGATTATACTAAATGGTCTCTAAATTACTTCTAGGTTTAACATTTCATAATGTGTTAAATAATATGGTACATGTTATGGGCTGAATTGTGTCCTCTTCTCCCCAGATTTGTATGTTGTGTGAAACCATCCATCTTCCTCCTCACCCCATCCCTTCTTTGCAGCCTTTCTAAACCTACACACACACACATACACACACACACACAGATGCACATACCCTTATCATCTTTCTGTCCCAGTATATGGCCATTGAAAAAGAAGCAAACTGGCAGACCAAGATATCACACCAGTACCCCCAGTACCTCACAATGTTGCTATATTTGGAGATAAGATATTTAAAGAGGTAATTAAGTTAACATGAGGCTGAGTGGGCCTGAATCCAATCTGACTGGTGTCCTTATCAGAAGAGGAGATTAGAATATACAGAGAGATATCAGGAATGTGTGCTCACAGAGGAAAGACCATGTGAAGAGGCAGTGGAAAGACCATGTAAAGAGGCAGCAAGACAGGGGCCATCTGCAAGCCAAGGAGAGAGACCTCAGAAGAAATCAATCCTGCTGATACCTGACTAGAAGTCTGGTCTCAGACTTCCAGCTTCTAGAGTTGCAAGAAAATAAATGTCTGTTGTTTAAGCCACACAGTTTGTGGTATTTTCTTATGGCAGCCCTGGCAAACGAATACAGTACATCATTTAAGTAAGAACTCAAGTAATTTATTTAAAAGAGAATAGACTTGTACAGTTTATCTAGTGAATTATACTCAGGGAGATTTTGCTGGAAGCTCAAATTTCCTGGCTCCTTTCTCAGAACTAGCCACAGATAATTACTGCTGTGGAAAGTGGAAAGTTGTAGCCTATAAAGTCAAATGTCAAGGAGGTTTAAACATTAGAGCACAATGAAGAGAAATCAGGGTGAAAACAGTTTGTCAGAACAAGATTTATATAATGTAGGATATTTTATTTTTACTTTTTTTACCTGTTTATAGTCAAAACAGGTATTTTTTGGTTTCAGGATGGTGTTAAAGTGTTTAAAATCAGGGTCTGACATCTTGGTCTGCCAGTTGGCTTCTTTTTCAATAGCTATATACTGGGACAGAAAGATGAAAAGGGTATGTACATCTGTGTGTGTGTGTATGTGTGCAGGTTGAGAAAGGCTGCAAAGAAGGGATGGGGTGAGGAGGAAGATGGATGGTTTCGTACAAATCCACTCTCACCGCTGGAAACTACACTTAAAGTACCCTCATCCCCTCATCGTAATAGAGGTGGTGTGATCAAGTAGGCTTCATCCCTTCGATGCAAGTTTGATTCAACATATGCAAATCAATAAATGTGATTCATCACATAAACAGAACTAAAAACAAAAACCACATGATCATCTCAATAGATGCAGAAAAGGCCTTTGATAAAATTCAACATCCCTTCATATTAATCCCACCCCCTGCAAATGCGGCATTGAAGGAACATACTTCAAAATAATAAAAAGCCATGTATGATAAACCCATAGTCACATCATACTGAATGGGCAAAAGCTGGAAGCACCCGCCACCCAACACGTTGAAAACCAGAACAAGACAAGGATGCCCTCTCTCTCCACTCCTATTCAACATAGTACTGGAACTCCTGGCCAAAACAATCAGGCAAGAGAAAGAAATAAAAGACATCCAAATAGGAAGAGAGCAAGTCAAACTATCCCTGTTTGCAGACAATATGGTTTTATACCTAGAAAACCCCATAGTCTCTGCCTAAAAGCTCCTTAAGCTGATAAACAACTTCAACAAAGTTTCAGGATACAACATCAATGTACAAAAATCAGTAGCATTCCTATATATCAACAGCATCCAAGCAGAGAACAAAATCAAGAATGCAATCCCACTCACAATAGCCACAAAAAAGATAAATTACCTAGGAGTACAGCTAACCAAGGAGGTGAAAGATCTCTACAATGAGAATTACAAAACACTGCTCAAAGAAATCAGAGATGACATAAACAAATGGAAAAACATTCCATGCTCATGGATAGGAAGAATCAATATTGTTAAAATGGCCATAATGCTCAAACTAATGTACAGATTTGATGCTATTCCTATCAAACTACCAATGATATTCTTCACAGAATTAGAAAAAATAATTTAAATATTCATTTGGAACCAAAAAGGAGCTTGAATAGCCAACATAACCCTAAGCAAAAAGAACAAAGCCAGAGGCATCACCTTACCTGACTTCAAACTATACTGCAAGGCTCCAGTAACCAAAAATATTGGTACTGGTACTGGTACAAAAATAGATGCACAGTCCAATGGAACAGAAATAGCCCAGAAATAAAGCCATCCCCTACAACCATCTGATCTTCAACAACATCGACAAAAGCAACGGGGGAAAGACTCCCTATTCAATAAATGGTGCTGGGATAACTGGATAGCCATACGCAGAAGATTGAAACTGGACCCCTTTCTTATACCATATACAAAAATCAACTCAAAATAGAGGTGGTGGTGAAATAGATTTTCTCTTCTGGAAACTACTATTCCTAAAAGCTTAGCTGGACAATAGTACCTCAAAGTGGCTGATTAATCACATTCAGAATAATTCTGCAAAAACAGAATCCCAGAAAGCTGGTGCTGGAGGAGACCTTAGAATTCATCTTGGTCCAACTCCTTTGTTTTACAAGTGGGCAAATTGAAATCCAGAGAGAGGATGGGAATTGCCCAAGAAAACACAGCAAGTTAGTAACAGAGCCAGGATTTGAACAACAGCAAAATCTTTTCTTCAGACAGCTTTAAATTAACATGCAACTGGTTTATTTACTAATTTCTGATATTTGAATAGAGAATAACAGAAACTGTTAAAGAGATCACACCTTTTAAAGATTTCCATCAGCTGAAATAATGCACAAAATTACAATGTGATAGAGCTAGAGGCAACTTATTATTCTTTATGTTTATTCTATATTTTATTTGGAACATGAACTGATCTGAAGTAAAAGAGCAACATAAAATAGTGGAAAGGAAACTCATTTGGGAGTTAGGGGACTAATGTTCTTGAATCAATTCTATCACAAACTAGTTGTATGATTTTGGAGGAGTAACTAAACCTATCTTGGATTCAGTTTTCTTATCTTTAAAATGGTGGTGTAGTGAGTTGAACAGCAGTCACAAAAAGATAAGTTCATGTCCTAACTTGGAACCTGTCAATGCGGCCTTGTTTGGAAAAAGGGCCTTTACAGATAAAATTAGTTAATGATCTCAATAATAGATCATCCTGGATTTAAGGTGGGCCCAAAATCCAAAGACAGGTGTCCTTATAAGAAATAGGCAGAAGAGGATTTGGGACACACAGATACAGATGAGAAAGTGATAAGAAGATTAAGGCAGAGACTGGAGTGATGGGTCCACAAGCCAAAGAACAGCAAGATTTGCCAGCAGCCACCAGAGAGACATGAACAGATTCTCCTTCAGCACCCACAGAGGGAACCAAACCTTCCAACACCTTGATTTTGGACTTCTAGCCTCTAGGAGTGTGAAATTACAAATTTTTGTTGTTTTAAGCCACTAAATTTGTAGTAATTTGTTACAGCAGCATTAGAAAGCTAATATGGAGGGGCAGTGGGGTGAGAATTGAATCAGATGTGAGGTTCCAGACAGGTAACATTAATGAATGAAATGGGCTGCTACGTGAAATATAACTGTAAGTGTAATGATTCATGGAAATGAAACAAGCATCTTAGTGTCAGAGGGACAAGAGTGAGTGGTGACCTGAAGAACATTCCTCAGTTCCAGCCCATTGTTACCATGTGAGAATGCAGGCCCAGGATTGCCAGAGCATCTGGTTTTCAAGAAAAGTTCAACCTTTTATTTGAAATTATTTCCATTTAAAAAATAGGGGGAACTAATTTTAATTGTTAAAACACTGTGTGTCAAACAAACTAAATTTGTGAGCTAAATAATACATGATCTCTAATGTTCTTCGTGGCTCTAATCTCTTTCTCAATTGGTTTATCCTAGCATTGAAATATGTTATTAGAACTGGAAGATTTTTTGGTCCCTAGCTCTGTGGGGACAATAGTAGCTGTGGTCACAGCATAAGTGTGACATTTTTGTTAGTTTGTGTCTAAAAAAGAAGCCATGGCAGATACTTTTCTGGATTTTTAAAAACTGACTGACAGGTCAGAAACTTTTCCTATTAAAATACACCTCAAGAAGCATTTTCTCTATCTGCATCATTTTTATTTACTAAAAGCTTTATTGGGTATGCAAAAGAGAAGCTGAAAGAGCATGTAATATTAGTTTACATATAGCAAAGACATTTATATCTGAAACTCTCCTGTTCAGTAGAAATGGCATTCAAAAACTCAATTAACCTGCATATTTACCTTTGCAGGTATTTGTCAAAGAAGCATACAAATACCTTATAACAGTAGATTGTGAAGGTAAATACTTTCTGAAAATGTGATGTGTACCCCTCAATACTTTGTAATCAACAGTATCTTACTAAGCTCATTACCATATTGGACTCATGAGAAACATGAAGGTTTAACAAACTTAAAGCTTAGGTTCTAAAGATCATCACATGAAAAATTTTCTCCTGTGTCCTTTTCTAACTTCATGCACTCACTTTTTTAAAATTTCCAACTTATAAGTTCAGGGGTACATGTGTAGGATGTACAGGTTTGTTACATAGGTAAACATGTGCCACAGTGGTTTGCTGGACAGATCATCCCATCATCCAGGTATGAAGCCCAGCGTCACTAACTATTCTTCCTGATCCTCTCCCTCCTCCCACTCCCCATCCTCTGACAGGCCCCAGTGTGTATTTTCCCCCCATGTGTCCATGTGTTCTCATCATTTAGCTCCCACTGATAAGTGAGAACATGTGGTACTTGGTTTTCTGTTCTTGCATTAGTTTGCTAAGCATAACAGCCTCCAGCTCCATCCATGTACCTGCAAAGGATATGATCTCGTTCCTTTTTATGGCTGCACAGTATTCTATAGTGTATATGTACCACATTTTCTTTATCCAGTCTATGGTTGATGAGCATTTAGGTTGATTCCATGTCTTTGCCATTGTGAATAATGCTACAATGAACATATGCATGCATGTGTCTTTATAACAGAACAATTTATATTTCTTCACATATATAAGGAATATATACAGTGGTTTGGGTACATCCCCAGTAATGGGATTGCTGGGCAGAATGGTATTTCTGTCCTTAGGTCTTTGAGGAATTGCCACACTGTCTTTCACAATGGTTGAACTAATTTATACTCCTACCAACAGTGTAAAAGTGTTCCTTTTTCTCCACAACCTTGCCAGCATCTGTTATTTTTGACTTTTCTTCTAGGGGTTTTATAGTTAAAGGTTTTACATTTAAGTCTTAATCCATCCTCAGTCGATTTTTATATATAGTGTAAGGAAGGGGTCCAGTTTCAATTTTCTTCATATGGCTAGCCAGTTCTCCCAGCACCACTTACTAAACAGGGAATCCTTTCCCCATTGCTTGTTTTTGTCAGGTCTGTTAAAGATCAGATGGTTGTAGATGTGCAGTCTTATTTCTGAGTTCTCTATTCTGTTCCATTGGACTATGTGTCTGTTCTTGTACCAGTACTACGCTCTTTTGGTTACTGTAGCCCTATAGTATAGTTAGGCAGTACAGTAGTATAGTAAAATTGGGTAGCATGATGTCTCTAGCTTTGTTCTTTTTGCTTAGGATTGCCTTGGTTATCTGGGCTTTTTTGGTTCCATATAAATTTTAAAATAGTTTTTTCTAATTCTGTGAAGAATATCACTGGTAATTTAATGTTAATGGCATTGAATCTCTAAATTGCTCTGGGCAGTATGGCCATTTTCATAATATTGATTCTTTCTATCCATGAGCATGGAATGTTTTTCCATTAGTTTGTGTCATCTCTGAATGCTTTGAGCAGTGGTTTGTAATGTTCCTCGAACAGGCCCTTCACTTCCCTTGTCAGCTGTATTCCTAGGTGTTTTATTCTTTTTGTGGCAATTGTGAATGGGAGTTCATTCATCATGCACTCACTTTGAATTTTATAAAAAGGAGGAAGATATCAAGGTAAGTCAATGAAGAAAGCATAGCCTTTTAAACATATGGTACTTGGATGACCAAATATCCATACACAAAAGAAAAAAGTTAGACCTCTACCTCATGCCATACATAAAATTGACTTAAGGTAGACCATAGAGACCTAACTGGAAAAGCTAATACTATAAAACTGCTAGAAGAAAATAGATATGAAGTCTCATGACCTTGGATTAGAAAATGAATTTTTAGATATGACACCAAAAGCAAAAGCAATAACAACAAAATATAAAGTAGACATCATCAAAGGCATAATCTGTGTGCTTCAAAGAACAGCATAAGAAAGTGAAATAAAAACCTACAGAATGAGAGAATATATTTAGTCATATATTTGTTAGGGGATTTACACCCATAATATATAAAGAATCCATATAAATAAATAATCAAATGACAAAAAACAATTAAAAATTGGCCAAAGAATTTGAGTAGATGTTTCTCCAAAGAAGACATACAAAGAGCCAATAAGCACATGAAAAGATACTGAGCCTCACTAATCAGTAAGGAAATGCAAATCAAATCTACAATGAGACACCACTTCACACTAACTGGAAGACTATTATTAAAAAAACAAACCAGAAGGCCAGGCGTGGTGGCTCATACCTGTAATCCCAGCACTTTGGGAGGCCAAGGCGGGAGGATGGCTTAAGCAAAGGAGTTCAAGACCAGCCTGGGCCACATGGTAAGACCCTGTATCTACAAGAAAATTTTAAAAATTAACCAGGTGTGGTGGTGTGTCCCTGTAGTCCCAGCTACTATGGAGCATGAAGTGGGAAGATTGCTTGAGCCCAGGAGGTCAAAGCTGCAGTCAGCTGTGATTGCACCACTGCGCTTCAGTCTGGGAAACAGAATGAGACCCTTTCTCAAAAAATAAATATGTAAATAAATAAATAAAAAGTAAAAAACAAACCAGAAAATAACAAGTTTTGGCAAAAATGTGGAGAAATTAAAACCCTTGTCTATTGCTGGTGGGAATGTAAAAATGGTGCAACTGCTGTGGAAAAACATATATATATATATTTACATATATATGTATTGTGGTTTTAAATATATATTTTTTATATATTTATATATAAAACTATATACATAATTATATATATAAAAAATATATTTTATATATATTTACATATATATGTAAAACTACCCCATAGTACAACAATTCCACTTCACTTCTGGGTATATGCCCCCAAAAATGGAAAGCAAGAACTTGAACAGATATTTGTACCACCATGTTTATAGCAACATTATTTACAATAGCCAAAAGGTGAAAGCAACCCAGGTGTGCATCAACAGATTAGTGGCTAAACAAAATGTGGTATGTACACATTCAGTGGAATGTTATTCAGCCTTATATATTCATAATTTTTATATCCTCTTGATGAATCGACCCCTTTTTTCATTATATAATGGCCTTGTTTGTCTCTTTTTACAGTTTTTGACTTAAAGTCTATTTTGTCTGATATAAGCACAGCTACTCCTGCTCTCTTTTGGCTTCCATTTGTATGCAACATATTTTTTCATCTATTCAATTTCAATGTATGTCCCCTTAAAGTTTAAATGAGTCTCTCATGGGCAGAATGTCATTAGGTCTTTTTTAAAAAAAAATCCATTCGGTCACTTTGTCTTTTGATTGGAGAATTTAATCCCTATACATTCAAGGTAAGGACTTATCACTCTCATTTGATTGATAGGTAAGGACTTATCACTGTCATTTTATTACTTGTTTTCTGGTTGCTTTGTAGGTCCTTTGTTTCTTTCTTCCTCTTTTTGTCTTCCTTTGTGATATGATGATTTTCTATGGTGGTATGCTTTGATTTCTGTCTGTTTATCTTTTGTGTATTTACTATAGGTTTTGTTTTGTGGTCATCATAAGACTTAGACAGAATATCTTATATTTACAGGAGGTTATTTTAAAAACTACACTTTTGTCTCCCCCAACATTTTATGTTTTTGATATCATAATTCATCTCTTTATATTGTGTATCCTTTAACAAAATGTTATAGCTATAGTTATTTTTAACAGTCTTGTCTTTTAACTTTTATACTAGGGATTATATACCATTATTACATTATCAAAGTATTCTGAATTTGACTATGTATTTACCTTTACCATTGAGCTTTTTACTTTCACGTGTTTTCATGTTGTTAATTTGCATCCTTCTGTTTCAATTCTAAGAACTTCTTTTAGTATTTCTTGTAAGACAGGCCCAATGGTGATGAACTCCCTCAGCTTTTGCTTGTAAATGTCTTTATTTCTCTTTCATTTCCAAAAGACAGATTTTCCAGGTATAATATTCCTAGTTGGTAGTTTCTTTTTCTTTCAGCATTTTGTGCATACCATCCTATTCCCTCCTGGCTTGCAAGGTTTTCTGTTGAGAAGTCTCACAGTAGCCTTATGAGGGTTCTCTTATATGTGATGAATTATCTCTTGATGCTTTGTCTTTGACTTTTGACAATTTGAATATAATGTACCTTGGAGTATTCTTCTTTGAGTTATTTTACTTGGGGTCTTTTGAGCTTCATAAATCTGAGGGGGTCTATATCCCTTCTCAACATTTGAAAAGTTTTCAGACAGTATTTCTTTAAATAAACTTTCTTTTCCTTTTCTCTCTTCAAATGTGCTAATTCTTCTGTATGATGGAGTCTGCTTTTGAAGCTCTCTATTGAAGTCTTCAGTTCTGTCATTGTATTCTTTAGCGCCATTTAGTTCTTTTTAAATGATTCCTATTTCTTTATTAGACTTCTCACTTTCATCATGCATTATTTTCTTAATTTTATTTATTTGTTTTTATTATTTTTTTGAGATGGAGTCTCACTCTGTTGCCCAGGCTAGAGTGCAGTGGTGCAATCATGGCTTACTGCAGCCTACCTCCTGGGCTCAAGTAATCCTCCTGCCTCAGCATCCCAAGTAGCTGGTACTATAAGGCACACTCCACCATGTCCAGTTGATTATTTTTGTAGAGATGAGGTCTCCCCATGCTGCCTAGGCTATTAATTTTATTTAGTCGTCTATCTATGTTTTCTTGAATCTCATTGAGTTTCTTTAAGATGATCATTTTAAATTCTGTCAGGTAATTTGTAGATCTCCATTTCTTGCCGTCAGTAATTGGAACTTTATTTGTTTCCTCTGGTGACTCACATTTGCTTGATTCTTCATTATTTGTGTAGTTTTGCATTGATGTCCATGTATTTGAAGGAAATTCCTCTTTCAGTCTTTGCAGACTGATTTTGGCAAGTTAAGGCCTTCTTCTGTTAGGTTCTTGGGTTGATGGAATGCCTCTGGAATCGCAGTCAAATAGAGTTTGAACTGGGTAACGTGGCTGCTGCTGGGTCTGTAATTGGGGTCCACAGTTGGCAGGTCTATTATCAGGGGTTTTAGCAGGTGTGGATCCTGTCTGGTCCCTGGGTGACTGGACTGTCTCTAGGATGTTGGTTTGTGGGACTGGTGCCAGGATGAGCATCCAATTCAGGGCCCACAGATAGCAGGCCTGTTACTAGGTATGGGTGTGACTTACTTTGAGTCCCTGGGAAAGCTCTTATTGGATCACCGAGTGGGTACCTTGGCATGCAGTACTACTGTAGTCTGCAGCTGAGAAGGGCTAGAACCAAGTTGCAGGGCTGTTTTAGGGCCTACAAGCTGAAACTTAAGTCTTCAGCCTTTTTCTGGGGTCACAGATTGGCATGTCTCCTGGTGGGTCCCTGGGTGGGCAGTCCTGCTCTCAGCCTACAGTTGAGAGGCACTGGAGCCAAATTACAGGGCCATTTCAAGATCCACAGTTGGACTGAGAACATCAGGTCCATCTGCAAGGTCACTGATGGTCATTTCTTCCTGCAGGTCTCTTTATGGGCAGGACTGCTCCCAAGCTACAGCTGAGAGGGGCTGTTGCCACTTTTTAGGTCTGTTTCAGGATCTACTATGGGAACTAGGTAAACTGGCCTGCCTGCAGAGCGCAGCCAAGCATGCCTCCCTCTGTGTCCCTGTGTGGGAAGGATTGTTCTCAGACCAAAGCTGGGAGAGGCTGAAGATGAGATTCAGAGCCATTTAGGCACCTGCTGTGGGAGTGAGGTTGGCAATTCTGCCCCAGGGACCTAAGTGTGTCACCCTCTGGATCCTTATGTGAGCAGGATTGATCTTGTACAATTACTAAGAAAGGCTGAAGATAAGTTACAGTGTTATTTCAAGGTCCACATCTGTTACTGAGGCTAGTAGGCCTCTCTCCTGAAGCCTACTAGTATGTATGCATAATTCCTCCTGGGCCTCTTGGCTGATGATTTTGGTATCAGGACCAAAGCTAGATGGGGCTGTTTCTGGGTCTGGAGTTGAAACAAAGGTTAACAAGTATGTTATCTGGATGTGGGTACATCCTCTCAAAATGACCTTCCTAAGTCTTGGGTTCTACAGGGGTTTCACAAACTTGTACCTGAATTCCAAGGCTCCTACAAAGACAATTTTGTCTGTGGATGGCTGCAAAATTATTGTTGCTGTGGAGGAATATGAACAGCATCCTGTTTCATGATCTTGCTGATAGCACTCTCCCATTCAGCCTTAAAAAATTCTGATTCATGCTGCAACACGGATGAACCTTGAAGACATTATGCTAAGTAAAATAAGCCAGTCATAAAAAATACTGTAAGATTCTAATTATATGAGGTACTTAGAGTAGTCAAATTCTTAGAGACAGAATGTAGAATGGTGGTTGCCAGGGGCTGGGGAGAAGAATGGGGACTTAGTGTTTAATAGTTAAAGAGCTTCAGTTTGGGAAGATGATAACGTTTTGGAGATGGATAGTGGTAATGGTTTCACAACAATGGGAATGTACTTAATGCCACAGAACTATGTCTTTAAAAATGGTTAAAATGATACATTTTATGTTATTTATATTTCATACAATAAAAGAGACAACTGAACCAATTAAAAATTGGGCAAAGGATATGAATAGATGTTTCCCTAGAAAAGATGTACAAATGACCAATGAGCACATGAAAAGATGCTTAACATCATTGGTCATTAGGAAAATGCAAGTAAAAAACCACAAGGAGATACCACTTTATATCCACTAGGGTGGTTATAATAGAAAAGAGAGATAATAGTAACTGTTGACAATGATGTGGAGAAACTGGAATCCTCCAACATTGCTAGTAAGAATGTAAAATGTTGCAGCCACTTTGGAAGACAGTTTGGCAGTTCCTTGAAAAGTTAAACGTAGAGTAACTATATAACCCAGATATCCCACTCATAGGTATATATACGAAAGAACAGAAAACAGGTATTCAAACAAAAATTTGTACATGAATGTTCATAGCAGCACTATTCACAATAGCCAAAAGGTGGAAACAATACAAATGTCCATCAACTGATGAATGGATAAAGAAAATGTGGTATATCCATACAATGAAATATTATTCACCATGCTCATGGATAGGAAGAAACAATATCGTGAAAATGGCCATACTGCCCAAGGTAATTTATAGATTCAATGCCATCCCCATCAAGCTACCAACGAGTTTCTTCACAGAGTTGGAAAAAACTGCTTTAAAGTTCATATGGAACCAAAAAAGAGCCTGCATCGCCAAGACAATCCTAAGTCAAAAGAACAAAGCTGGAGGCATCACGCTACCTGACTTCAAACTATACTACAAGGCTACAGTAACCAAAACAGCATGGTACTGGTACCAAAACAGAGATATAGACCAATGGAACAGAACAGAGTCCTCAGAAATAATACCACACATCTACAGCCATCTGATCTTTGACAAACCTCAGAAAAATAAGAAATGGGGAAAGGATTCCCTATTTAATAAATGATGCTGGGAAAATTGGCTAGCCATAAGTAGAAAGCTGAAACTGGATCCTTTCCTTACTCCTTATATGAAAATTAATTCAAGATGGATTAGAGACTTAAATGTTAGACCTAATACCATAAAAACCCTAGAAGAAAACCTATGTAATACCATTCGGGACATAGGCATGGGCAGGGACTTCATGTCTAAAACACCAAAAACAACAGCAACAATAGCCAAAATTGACAAATGGGATCTAATTAAACTGAAGAGCTTCTGCACAGCAAAAGAAACTACCATCAGAGTGAACAGGCAACCTACAGAATGGGAGAAAATTTTTGCAATCTACTCATCTGACAAAGGGCTAATATCCAGAACCTACAAAGAACTCAAACAAATTTATAAGAAAAAAACAAACAACCCCATCAAAAAGTGGGCAAAGGATATGAACAGACATTTCTCAAAAGAAGACATTCATACAGCCAACAGACACATGAAAAAATGCTCATCATCACTGGCCATCAGAGAAATGCAAATCAAAACCACAATGAGATACCATCTCACACCAGTTAGAATGGCAATCATTAAAAAGTCAGGAAACAACAGGTGCTGGAGAGGATGTGGAGAAATAGGAACACTTTTACACTGTTGGTAGGATTGTAAACTAGTTCAACCATTATGGAAAACAGTATGGCGATTCCTCAAGGATCTAGAACTAGAAGTACCACATGACCCAGCCATCCCATTACTGGGTATATACCCAAAGGATTATAAATCATGCTGCTATAAAGACACATGCACGCGTATGTTTATTGCAGCACTATTCACAATAGCAAAGACTTGGAATCAACCCAAATGTCCATCAGTGACAGACTGGATTAAGAAAATGTGGCACATATCCATGGAATACTATGCAGCCATAAAAAAGGATGAATTTGTGTCCTTTGTAGGGACATGGATGCAGCTGGAAACCATCATTCTCAGCAAACTATCGCAAGAACAGAAAACCAAACACTGCATGTTCTCACTCATAGGTGGGAACTGAACAATGAGATCACTTGGACTCGGGAAGGGGAACATCATACGCCGGGGCCTATCATGGGGAGGGGGGAGGAGGGAGGGATTGCATTGGGAGTTATATCTGATGTAAATGACAAGTTGATGGGTGCTGATGAGTTGATGGGTGCAGCATGCCAACATGGCACAAGTATACATATGTAACAAACCTGCACGTTATGCACATGTACCCTAGAACTTAAAGTATAATAATAAAAAAAAGAAATATTATTCAACAATAAAATAGAATAACAGTACAACCTGGATAAACCTTAAAAATGTTATGTTAAGTAAAAGAAGTCAATCACAAAAGACCACAGTTTATATGATCCTGATTCCTTTTATATGAAATATTCAGAATAAGCAAATCTGTAAAGACAGAAACATTTCCACTTTTACTTCATTTCTAAAAAATTGAGATATAATTCACTTATATAATTCATCCATTTAAAGTCTATCATTCACTGGTTTTTAGTATATTCACTAAGTTGTGCAACCATCACCACAATCTAATTTTATGACATTTTCATCACCAACAAGAGACTCCTTGCCTATTAGCAGTCATTCTATATTTCCACCTTCTCTCTACCCCTAGGCAACCATTAATCCACTTGGTAATTAAACTAGAAATACATGGAGTACAGGTTCACTTCTTCTTTTGTAAGCTGACATACAAACAAATACTGAAGTGAGTTTCCTGGCTGCTTTTTGAGGAAATATGTCAACTACTACTATTTATATTTTCGGACCTACTTATTATTTTGAATACAATGGAGAAACCTATTCTTTTGCACTCAGTCACTTGCAGTAGTAGCTAGAAAAAAAATTTTTTTTTTTGAGATAGGGTCTTGCTCTATTGCCCAGCCTGGAATGCAGTGATGCAACCATAGCTTACTCCAGCCTCGACCTCTCAGGCTCAAGCAATCCTCCCACCATGCCTGGCTAAATTTTCTCTTCTTTATTTTTTGTAGAGACAGTGTCTTACTATGTTACCCTGGCTGATCTCAAACTCCTGGGCTCCCAAATGCTGGGATTACAGGCATGAGCCACCACACCTGGCCCCCTAAAAAGCATATTTTTAAGACTACTTAGTTGATCAAAGACTTCTAAGATTGCTTATTTATGGCTGAAATACTGCTCAAAACTCTATAAACCCTCAGAAGGGCCATGGTATTCTTTTCTTTTTCTTATTCAAAAACAAAATAAACCTCCCATCAAAAAAGTCTAAGGAAACAAAACCAAAGGAATCCCAATTAGATTTCTACCAACCCATCATGGGGAAGACTGGGGAGTCACTGGCCATCAACCTATAGATAGGACTTTCCCACAGCACTGGGGAGTCAACAAAGGCAAGAATCTTAGAGACAAATTCCTGCTGCCCACATGGTCAATCCAAATTGGGTACCCAGTTATCCTGGCTCCCTAAGGATTTCTAGAATTCATCCTCCCACCTTGAGTCAATGGTGGTAATGGTGGCAGTGACCTGGCAAAGGCAATTTGGCTGTATGGTACTACAAGTTCCTGATCTGAGAAACTCTAGCCCTAACATGGCTCTGACACTCAAGACAATATTGTCAGGTCAACTCACTGGGAATGAAAAACTGATTGAAATATGAAAATGGAAGAGGTATTTGGGACACAGTAGGCATTGGGCTTGAAAGACATGCATCAGAAGAAAGATCAAGTTCCTTTGAGGAGATACATTATAGGCTGCCATGGAAGTAATTATATTTGAGAAATGTAGGCCATGCTTGCTCACTAGGAGGGGGAACAGATTATATATTTACATTAAAAATTAAGCTTGCAATCTTCAGTAATCACTTTGACTTAAAAGCATCACATTTTATATTTCTGGCATTAAAAGTAGTTACAGGGCCAGATGCAGTGACTCATGCCTGTAATGCCAGCACTTTGGGAGGCCAAGGCGGGGGTGGATCACCTGAGGTTGGGAGTTTGAGACTAGCCTGACCAACATGGAGAAACCCCGTCTCTACTAAAAATACAAAATTAGCTGGGTATGGTGGCGCATGCCTGTAATCCCAGCTACTCGGGAGGCTGAGGCAGGAGAATCGCTTGAACCTGGGAGGCGGAGGATGCGGTGAGCTGAGATCGCGCCATTGCACTCCAGCCTGTGCAACAAGAGTGAAACTCCATCTCAAAAAAAAAGTAGTTACAAACACTGAGAATTAACACTGAATATGCACCATCAGTATATATTTTCACTGAAGTAAGTTGGAAGTTACTTTGGAGGATGATATTTCTGCCTAATAGAGAGGGGGCTCTTTCTACGTACTTAAAGCTCACTGTGACTAAACAGGCAATCAACACTTCTACTGGGGACCTCATAAAATGGAACTTCAATTGGAGGCTAACCTAGTCACCTGACTTGCACCTTCTTAGACCTTGTTTACTCCTAGACAGACCAAAAATAGCAAGAGAATGTTCATTAAGGCAATCATGAATGCACACTGGGTGCTGGTGTATTCTATACACATTTGCAGAGCAGTCTGGAGTGAGACCTCTGGGAAGCACCAAGGTACGTATAGCAACTGATAAACCCTTATATGCTTAGACTGCATAGACATGAGTTATGCTCTGGTCACCAAGGGAAGACTACTTATAGCTCCATGGAATCCTAGCCTGCTTGCCTCAATCTGCTCAGAATGCAATGCTGGAAGGACTGTATGGCTTAAGAGAACTTCTAATGGTATAATATTAAGGCTAGTTTTTTTTTTTTCAATAAACAGATGCTAAATTAAGAAAAAACAATTGCATCAATCCCAAAGAGAAAGATCCTCAGGCATCTTGGCAGTTGAGATAGTTTGGGTGTTCATCCCCTCCAAACCTCATGTTCAAATGTGATCCCCAATGTTGGAGGTAGGGCCTAGTGGGAGGTGTTTGGGTCATGGAAGTGGATCCCTTATGGGTGGCTTGATGCTGTCCTTGTGGTAATGAGTGTGTTCTTGCTCTATTAGTTACCACAAGATCTGATTGTTAAAAAGAGTCTGGCACCACCCAATCTCTCCCACTCCCTTTCTTGCCATGTGACACACCTACTCTCCTTTCACCTTCCACCATGAGTAAAAGCTTCCTGAGGCCTCACCAGAAGCTGAGCAGATGTGGGTGCCATGTTTGTACAGCTGGCAGAACCATGAACCAAATAAACTTCTTTTCTTTACAAATTACCCAGTCTCAGGTGTCTCTTTATAGCAACGCAAAATGGACTAATGCAGCAGTGAAATGGAGACAGCTCAAAAACTACAGAGCAAATGGATTTGAGTGGATAGGGGCCAGTAAGAGGGACCAATTCCAAGGATCTGGCTGAGGCATATAGCTAAGCAACTGTGGCAACTGGGCTAAGGAGGGAGTCCTGGGATTTGATGAGGATTGAACTGGTGACCAAATCACTTCTGAGGTATTCAAATTTATTTAAGAAAGATGACAACAGAATCTCCTATGAGTCTGGGACCACCTTGATGTGCCAATGGCCCTGGAGGGATCCCCATTACTTTGCATGCTAAAGGGACCTGGGGCTCTTTACCTTTGTTATGAAGGCCAAATATCTAGTAAGAGTTTTTTTTTTGGCAGAGGGTGGTGAAGAGTGAGAACAGTACATTAGGAAGGAAGCTTCCTGCCCAACTTCTCAGGATCAACCCCTTAAGAGCTATCCTTGGCCGGGCGCGGTGGCTCATGCCTGTAATCCCAGCACTTTGGGAGGTCGAGGCGGGCGGATCACAAGGTCAGGAGACCGAGACCATCCTGGCTAACACGGTGAAACCCTGTCTCTACTAAAAAAAAAAAAAAAAAAAAAAAAAAATTAGCCAGGCATGGTGGCAGGCGCCTGTAGTCCCAGCTACTCGGGAGGCTGAGGCAGGAGAATGGCGTGAACGTGGGAGGCTGCGGAGCTTGCAGTGAGCTGAGATCGCACCATGGCACTCCAGACTGGGTGACAGAGCGAGACTCTGTCTCAAAATATATATATATATATATACTAATAAAAAATAAAAATAAATAAAAAAAGAGCTACCCTTAAACAAAATTTAAAACAAAAATGTTGGAAAGCTAGTTGCAAAGGGGCTGGCCCTGCAGCCAAGCTGGTCACTGGCTTTGCTTTTTCTTGTGGAGGTAGGGCACTTCATGGGGTATGAGGTGTCAGGATGTGTCAGCCTTTGCCACCATTCCCCCTTGCCAAAGGCAAGGATTCTTCTATACAGGGATAAGGAAGTCAAAGTTTCTACATGGGAAGTTCAAGTTGCCCAAATACCAACTGAGAAACTATATACATTTCAATGATGGGGCCTTAACCACTAGGTAATGGCAAGAAAGCAATATCCAAAGTCCTTGTGGAGAAGGGGCATGACATTGCATCTCCCTGCCACTCTATGTTTTGCATACGGGAAAATTTCCTTAAAGAAAGGAAAGATTACAATCTGTATGTAAGATAAGCATGTTTGAAGCCAACGAAGTGATATTCCCTAACCAAGGCCCATGGGAACAGGTGAAGCCCAGTAACTATGATCCTTGCTAATATAGGTATTTCTGCCCAATGTGAGGTATACCAGGAGACTTGTCAGTACATGCTAACTACCAGAAAGTATCCCCACACGTTCCACCAAAAGACAGCCCTACACCTCAAGCCAGAAGCAAAGATTTCTGTGCTCCATAAACCAGCAGACTAAGTCACCAGCCATTGTCCTCCATGGTTACCTCCCTCTAGCTTCACTGAAATGTGGGAATGAAAGGACAAAAGGAAAGTGTTGATCTACTCTTCTCCCAAATATAAGACATCTTTCCTTGATGTAAATAATCCTTTCTCCTCTGTCACATCTAGAATGAGAAGTCACTATCTAATTAAGCCTCTGAATACAAATGAAAGTTGGGCATGAATAGAGTAACTCCATACATGATTAACTTTTCAAGTAGTGAATGAGGAACTGAGACCCTTCAGGGGAATATGTCACGTGAATATACCAGGATGGGAGGTAGATGGTATACTAGGGAGAACATGCTCTAGATGCTTGGCCATTTTATCTGGAAAGAGTCTATGTCCAATGGAGAAGATAATTTCAGACTTTTCATTTCAGTCTCCTTTTTATTGGAATTTTTCCAGCACCAATCAATCTTACCCTCCTGTTCAATGAAGCCCAATGTACTGAGTCCTAAGCCTTCTGCTATGGACCCATGAGGAGAAGATCTTCATGGGCTTGGTTTCTGATAAGGCAGGCCAACTAAAATGCTATAGTTCAGCTACTGGCATAGAAGGACACATGAATTTTCCTTTTCTGACCCGATGATTCCACATCCTGAGGTTCTTCTGGCAGTTGTAAGGCAGATTCACTTTCCTTCTCTTTTTGTCCACTACTGGCAATATGGTGGTGGCTGTTTCATCACTAGTTTTGTCCCCTAAGTCACCAGGAAGTCACATGCCTAACTAGCTGAAAGTCCCTGGAAGTGGAGGAGATAGATATTTTGAATTTTTGAGTTTTTTCTTTTTTTTTTAGCACGTCCTTCTCTGGAATGAGCTATCTCCTGGTCATGGTCTGGCTCTGCTGGCTCATCTCATGTATTGGAGAGTTTGATTTTCCAAACTGCAGGATGATTAGGTCAAGAGACTGGTAGAAACATTCTTTGGTAGTTGAAAAGGTGAATGAAAATTCAAGTACATTTCCTTGCCAACCTGACTGTTCACTCAAAGTGACATAGTTTGTCTTATCTTCTGAGTGCTACAGATTAAGCTCTTTCCATTTAGAAAGTCCTCTGAACCCATGTTCGTTGTGAATGGCTTGGTTGGTCCCATCCCCCTCAGAACAAAAAAATGCTAACCCCCCCAATATAATCAGATACAATATGCCACTTTTTTGGTTTTTTAAAAAACTAAAATAACAATAAAGTGATTTTTTTCCTTTGCTAAGAACAATTTGTTGTCCTACTACTACTGTTTTGGAGAACAGAGTTTGCTTGCCAAGAAAGTTAAGAATACCAACACATGGGGAGAGCTGACTTTAGATTTTTCACAGTTTGTGTCCTATAGTGCAACTTCACAGGAGGGAGGGAAGGAAGAACCTGCACCCATGGTCAGGTGGGGATGGAGGCTACACAGGCACAGAGGAAGAGGAAGCCATACTGCTAGAAACAAAGGGTAGGTGGAGAAAATTTTTCTCCAGCCCAGGTATGCCATCTTCCTTTTCCTCTTGAAGAAACAGCAGTATCTCCTGTTCTGTTTTGAGAAGGAGACAGAGGAGTAAACACTCTGTGTGGTTTTTTGGTTCTTTTTTCCATACTCTCATGACCTAGTTACAAGCATTTCCATTATGAGGCAGTAGCATTAATGGCAGCATTAGCATTGGCGGGGATGCTGTAGTTGCCTAAAACTGAGGGAAGGCGAACTTTCTCTCCTGTTGGAGGAAGAGGGTGAGTTGACCACCATTGTATCTTTTCTTTCTTTCTTACAGCCACCACTTGGCCCTGGATGCAGGTAAAGTAGTGATAAGTATGTGACAGAAACGGATAACTAAAGCCCTATCACTATGGCTGAAAAACCAAAAAGAAGAGCAACAAGGAATAGGAAAGGACTGAGAGACTATAGAGACTGTAGAGAGCGAAAAGATCAGGAAAGCCATTCCAGAAAGTTGCTTATAAATCCCTGGACTCATCCCCAAGCTGCAAATGCAAGGATCAGATCCTAAACAGCAATATGAAAGACTTCGAGAACTGAACTAAGCAGTAGTCCACAATGCAGGTGCTAAACTAGCTACTAAGTGATGCAGATGTGGAAAAGAGCTGAGTAGTACCTTGAAGGCTTTGCGGGGGCGGGGGGCGTGGAATCAAAGAACAAGGATGGCCAAAGCACAAAGTTAGAGGAGAGAATCAAGTCTGTGTTACTGGCGACAGAATGAACACATAGATCGAGGGAACAAAGAGAGCATCCAGAAATAGACCTACACATATATGGTCAATTGCTTTTTGACAAAGATGTCAAGGTAATTCAATAGGGAAAGAATAGTCTCAACAAATGGTGCTTGAACAACTGTTATCTATATGCAGAAAAGATGAACCTCAGCTCATGCCTTGCACCATATACAAAAATTAACTCAAAATAGATCAAAGATATAAATGTAATACTTATAAAATATCCAGAAGGAAAAATAAGAGAAAATCTCTGTAACCTTCGGTAGGGCAGAGATTTCTTAGATATGACACCAAAAGCACAATCTGTAATAGAACAAACTTGATAAATTGGACTTCAAAATTTCTGCTGTGTGAAACACACTGGTAAGAAGGCAATAAGACAAGTCACAGACTGAGAAAAATATTTACAAATCACGTATCTTATAAAGAACTTCTATACAGAAAATATAAAGGACTCTCAAAAGTCATAAAAACGTAACACAAAACCAAAAAATGGGTAACAGGTTTAAACTGACACTTTACTACATTATAAAAGATACTCAACTTTATTAATCATTAAAGAAATCCAAATTTCAATGGGATTTTGCTATATGCTTATTAGAATGTCTGAGATAATAATTTTAAAAACGAACAATATGAAGAGATGGTAACAGGAACTCTCATATATTGCTCAATATAATGCAAAATGGTATGGTCACTTTTTTTCAGTCAGGGTCTCTGTCACCTAGGCTGGAGTACAGTGGTATGATCATAGTTCACTGCAGCCTCCGACTCCTGGGCTCAAGTTGTCCTGCCTCAGCCTCCTAAGTAGCTGGGACTACAGGTGTGTACCATCATGCCTGGCTAATTAAAAAAAACCTATTCATAGAGATGGGCTCAGGCTGGCCTCAGACTCCTGGCCTCAAGCCATCCTCCAACCTTGGCCTCCCAAAGTGCTGGGATTATAGGCAGGAGCCACCCTGCTCGGTCTAGTGTTACGGTCATTTTGGAAAACAGTTTGGCATTTTCTTCTAAAGTTAAATACACATTCCTCATATAACCCAGTAGTGCTACTGGGTTATATATTTAAAAAAGAGAAATGATGTTATGTTTACACAAAACCCCATAAATAAATGTTTATAACAGTTTTATTCATAAAAAACTAGAAATGATCTAATTGTCCTTCAACCTGTGAATGGATAAACAAACTACATCATGTCCATAAAATATAATCTTATTAAGCAATGAAAAGGCATAGAAAGCAAATGTACAACAGCACAGATAAACCTCAAATGCATTGTGCTAAATGAAAAAAGGCCAGATGCAAAAAGCTACATATTCCATGGTTGCATTTTTAGGATGTTCTAGAAAAGGCTAAACTATAGGGAAAGGAAACAGATCAGTAGTTACCAAGAGCTGAGGGCAGGGGTAAGGGTTGACTATAAAAAGATCTCTGGGATAATTAGGAAGATGATCAACGGTTTAATACGATGATTGAAGTATTGGTTACATGGCTGTACGTATTTGCCCAAACTCTCAGAATAGTATAATTTTTAAACATTTCTTATTTTTTTATTTCAATAGATTTTTGGGGAACAGGTGATATTTGGTTACATGAATAAATTCTTTAATGGTGATTTCTAAGATTTTTGTGCACCCATAACCTAAGCAGTGTACATTGTACCCAATGTGTAGTCCTTTATACCTCACCCCATATGTACATATGCCACAGTTTCTTTATCCACTCGTTAAAGGATGGGCATTTGGGCTGGTTCCATATTTTTGGAACTGCAAATTGTGTCGCTATAAACATGCGTGTGCAGGCATCTTTTTCGCATAATGGCTTATTTTCCTCTGGGTAGTTACATAGTAGTGGGATTGCTGGATCAAATGGTAGATATACTTTCAGTTCTTTAAGGAGTCCCCACACTGTATTTCACAGCGGTTGTGCTAGTTTACATTCCCACCAGCAGTGTAAAAGTGTTCCCTTTTCATCATGTCCATGCCAATATCTCTTATTTTTTGATTTTTTGATTATGGCCATTTTTGTAGGAGTAAGGTGGTATCACATGGTTTTTGTTTTGCATTTCCCTGATAATTTGTGACGTTTAGTATTTTTCATATGTTTGTTGGCTGTTTGTATATCTTCTTTTGAGAACTGTCTATTCATGTCCTTAGCTTACTTTTTGATGGGATTCTTTGGTTTTTGGGGGTGCTGATGTTTGAGCTCCTTGTAGATTCTGGATATTAGTCCTTTGTCAGATGCATAGTTTGCAGAGATTTTCTCCCTCTCTGTGGGTTGTCTGTTTACTCTGCTGACTGTTCCTTTTGCCATGGAAAAGTTCTTTAGTCTAATTAAGTCCCATCTATTTATCTGTGTTTTTGTTGCATTTGCTCTTAGGTTTTTGGTCATGAAGTAGTTGCCTAAGCCAATGTCTAGAAGGGTTTTTCTGATGTTATCTTCTAGAATTTTTATAGTTTCAGGTCTTAGATTTAAGTCGTTGATCCATCTTGAGTTTTTTGTATAAAGTGAGAAATGAGGATCCAGTTTCATTCTCCTACATGTGGCCTGCCAATTATCCCAGCAGCATTTGTTGAATAGGGTGTCCTTCCCCACTTTATGTTTTTGTTTGCTTTGTTGAAGATCAGTTGGCTCTAAGTATTTGACTTTATTTCTGGGTTCTCTATTCTGTTCTGTTGATCTATGTGCCTGTTTTTATATCAGTACCATGCTGTTTTGGTGACTATAGCCTTATAGTATAGTTCAAAGTCAGGTATTGTGAGGCCTCCAGATTTGTTCTTTTTGCTTAGTCTTGCTTTGGCTGTGTGGGCTCTTTTTTGCTTCCATATGAATTTTAGGATTTTTTTTCTAGTTCTGTGAAGAATGATGATGGCATTGTGATGAAAATTGAACTTGTAGATTGCTTTTGGCAGTATGGTTATTTTCACAATATTGATTCTACCCATCCATGAGCATGGAATGTGTTGCCATTTGTTTGTGTCATTTATTGTTTCATTCAGCAGTGTTTTGTAGTTTTCCTCATAGAGGTCTTTCACATGCTTGGTTAGTTATATTCCTAAGTATTTTATTTTATTTTTTGCAGCTATTGTGAAAGGGGTTGAGTTCTTGATTTGATTCTCAGCTTGGTTGCTGTTGGTGTATAGCAGACCTACTGATTTGTGTACATTAATTTTGTATTCTGAAACTTTGCTGAATTAATTTACCAGTTCTAGGAGGTTTTTGGATGAGTCTTTATGGGTTTCTAGGTATATGACGATAAAATCAGTCAACAGTGACAGTCTGACTTCCTCTCTACGAATCTGGATGCCCTTTATTTCTTTCTCTTGTCTGGTTGCTCTGGCTAGGACTTCCAGTACTATGTTGAATAGAAACAGTGAAAGTGGGCATCCTCGTCTTGTTTCAGTTCTCAGGAAGAATGCTTTCAACTTTTCCCCATTCAGTATAATGTTGGCTGTGGGTTTGTCACAGATAGCCTTTATTACCTTAAGGTATGTCCCCTGTTTGCTGATTTTGCTGAGGGTTTTGAACATAAAGGGATGATAGATTTTGTCAAATGCTTTTTCTGCATCTATTGAGATGATCGTGCGATTTTTGTTTTTTTAATTCTGTTTATGTGATGTATCACATTTATTGACTTACTTTTTTTTTCTTTTCTGTTTTTCTTTTTCTTTTCTTTCTTTTTTTTTTTTTTAAACAGATTTTCACTCTTTTTGCCCAGGCTGGAGTGCAATGGCGCGATCTCAGCTCACCACAACCTCTGCCTCCCAGGTTCAAGTGATTCTCCTGCCTCAGCCTCCCGAGTAGCTAGGATTACAGGCATGTGCCACCACGCCCAGCTAACTTTTTGTATTTTTACTAGAGGCGGGGTTTCTCCATGTTGGTCAGGCTGGTCTTGAACTCCTGACCTCAGGTGATCCGCCTGCCTCAGCCTCCCAAAGTGTTGGGATTACAGGCATGAACCACCATGCCCGGCAACTTACGTACATTAAACCATCCTTACAACCCTCGTATGAAACCATCTTGAGCATGATGGATTATCTTTTTGATATTCTCTTGGATTCGGTTTGCTAGTATTTTGTTGAGGATTTTTGCATCTATCAGGGATATTGGTCTGTAGTTTTCTTGTTTTGTTATGTCCTTTGCTGGCTTTGGCATTAGGGTGATACTGGCTTCATAGAATCATTCAGAGAGGATTCCCTCTTTCTCTATCTTTTGGAATAGTTTCCACAGGATTAGTACCAATTCTTCTTTGAATATCTGATAGAATTCAACTGTGAATCTGTATGATCCTGGATTCTTTGCTTGTTGGCAATTTTTAAATTACCATTTCAATTATCTCTTAGAATTTATCCATCTCCTCTAGGTTTTCTAGTTTATGCACATAAAGGTGTTCATAGTAGCCTTGAATGATATTTTGTATTTCTGTGATATCAGTTGTAATATGTCCCATTTCATTTATAATTGAGGTTATCTGGATCGTCTCTCTTCTTTTCTTGGTTAATCTCACTAATGGTCTATCAATGTTATTAATGTTTTCAAAGAACCAGCTTTTTGTTTCATTTATCTTTTGTATTTTTTTGTTGTTGTTTCAATTTCATTTAGTTCTGCTCTGATCTTTGTTATTTCTTTCCTTTTGCTGGATTTGAGTTTGGATTGTTCTTGTTTCTCCAGTTCTGTGAGGTGTGACCTTAGACTGTCTATTTGTATTCTTTCAGACTTTTTGATGTAGGCATTTAATGTTAGGAACTTTCCTCTCAGCACTACATTTGATCTATCCCAGGGGTTTTGATAGGTTATGTCACTATTATAGTTCAGTTCAAAGAATTTTTAAATTTCCATTTTAATTTCATTGTTGACCCAACGATCATTCAGGAGCAGGTTACTTAATTTTCATGTATTTGCATGGCTTTAAGGGTTGCTTTTGGAGTTGATTTCCAATTTTATTCCACTGTGGTCTGAGAAAGTACTTGCTATAATTTCAATTTTCTTAAGTTTGTTGAGTTTTTTATGGCCTATCATATGGTCTATTTAGAGAATGTTCCATGTGCTGATGAATAGAATGTATATTCTGCAGTTATTGGGTAAAATGATCTGTATATATCTGTTAAGTCTATTTGTTGAAGGGTATATTTTAAGTCCATTGTTTCTTTGTTGACTTTCTGTCTTGGTGACCTGTCTAGTGCTGTCAGTAGGGTATTAAAGTTCCTTGCTATTATTAAGTTGCTGTTTATCTCATTTATCAGGTCTAGTAGTAATTGTTTTATAAATTTTGAAGTACAGTGTTAGGTGTATATATATTTACAATTGTGATATTTTCCTGTTGGACTAGTCCTTCTATCATCATATAACGTTGCTCTTTGTCTTTTTAAACTGCTATTGCTCTAAAGTTTGTTTTGTCTGATATAAGCATAGCTACTCCAGCTTGCTTTTGGTGTTCATTTGCATAGAATATCTTTTCCCACCCCTTTACCTAAGTTCATGTGAGTCCTTATGTGTTAGGCAAGACTCCTGAAGACAGCAGAAACTTGGTTGGTGAATTCTTATCCATTCTGCCATTCTGTATCTTTTAAGTGGAGGATTTAGGCCACTCACATTCAAAGATAGCATTGAGATGTGAGGTACTATTCTATACATCATGCTATTTGTTGCTTGAATATCTTTTGTTGTTGTTACTGTTATATAGGTCCTGTGAGATTTATGCTTTAAGGAGGTTCTATTTTGGTGTATTTCGAGAATTTGTTTCAATATTTAGAGCTCTTTTTAGCAGTTCTTGTAGTGCCAGCTTGGTTGTGACAAATTCTCTCAGCATTTGTTTGTCTGGAAAAGATTGTATCTTTCCTTCATGTATGAAGCTTAGTTTCACTGGATACAAAATTCTTGGTTGAAAATTGTTTTGTTTAAGGAGGTTAAAAATAGGACCCCAATCCCCTCTAGCTTGCAGGGTTTCTGTTGAGACATCTGCTGTTAATCTGATAGGTTTTCCTTTATAGATTTCCTGATGCTTTTGTCTCACAGCTCTTAAGATTCCTTCCTATGTCTTGACTTTAAATAACCTGATGACTGTGTGCCTAGGTGATGATCTTTTTGTGATGAATTTCCCAGGTGTTCTCTAAGCTTCTTGTATTTGGATGTCTAGCTCTCTAGCAAGGCCAGGGAAGTTTTCCTCGATTATTTCCTCAAATATCTTTGCCAAAATTTTAGGTTTCTCTTCTTCCTCGGGAAGAAGACAATTATTCTTAGGTTAAATAAGAATAATTAAGAGAATTATTCTTATTCTTAGGTTTGGATGTTTAACATAGTCCCAAAGTTCTTGGAAGATGTGATGGTTAATACTGAGTGTCAACTTGGTTGGACTGAGGGATACAAAGTATTAATCCTGAGTGTGTCTGTGTGGGTGTTGCCAAAAGAGATTAATATTTGAATCAGTATGCTGGGGAGGGCAGATCTACCCTTAATCTGGTGGGCAATCTAATCAGCTTCCAGTGAATATAAAGCACGCAGAAAATCGTGAAAAGGAGAGATGGTCCTAGCCTCCCAGTCTACATCTTCCTCTCATGCTGGATGCTTCCTGCCCTCGAACATTGGACTCCAAGTTCTTCAGTTTTGGGACTCAGGCTGGCTCTCCTTACTCCTCAGTTTGCAGACAGCCTACTATGGGACCTTGGGATTGTATAAGTTAATACTTAATAAATCCCCCTTTATATATCTATACTATTAGTTCTGTCCCTCTGAAAGAACCCTAACTAATACAGATTTTGGTACCAGGAGTGTTTCTAGAGGAACAGAATATTAAGCATGGAGTTCTTTTGTTGGTTTTGGGGTTTCTGGAGCTGGCTGCTTAGTATGATTAGACTCAAAAATGCTAAAGACTCTACTTCTAATAGTATGGAGAACACTGACAGTCCTTGGCAGAAACTGTTTAGAGAGTTATGCAAAATAAATGCATTTGACACTTCTGATTCACCGCTCATGAGAGGCAAGGAGCTTAGTGACTCTATACATAATACCTTTGATCATATGTGGAGAACCAAGGAACATAACGAAGCTGGTTGGTTGCTCCTAAGTTCAGTGGAAAAAGTGACAAAAGAAAATGAACTCAGGGATTCTGTCGCTTGACTTCAGAAGCAGATACTGAACCTCAAATCTGCTAAGATTGCCCTGAGTGAGAGTCTTATCTCCTGTAGAGAAAGAGCTGAAACTGGAAAAAACAAGCTCTTATTATACGAGTGGTTGACCTACAATGAAAGATGCATGCACAGCCTTGCCAGGTACCTACTGTTAAAATGAGGGCATTGATTGGAAAAGAATGGGACCCTGCAACTTGGAATAGTGATGTGTGGGAGGACCCTGATGAAGCTGGGCACACTGAGTTTGCAAACTCTGATGAACCTTTTTTGCAAGAAGGAACAGTTTCCCCATCCCTAGTAGTGGCAACATCCCCTCCCCGACCTATGCTGCCATCAGCTTTTCCACCTTTGAGGAGATAAACCCTGCACTGCCTGAGGCAACAGTAATGGCCTCCCCTGAGGCAGTTGCCAGGCAAGATAATGTTGATTCTCCTCAGAAGCCATGGCCAACATCTGTTTGTCTCTAGACCTATAACTAGACTAAAGTCCCAGCAGGCCCCTAGAGGTAAGGTTGAGAGTGTGACCCATGGGGAGGTGTGCTACACTGGAAAAGAACTGTTTGAGTTCTCTAATTAATATAAACAGAAACCTGGAGAACAAGCATGGGAATAGATATTAAGGGTATCAGATAATGGTGGAAGAAACATAGAGTTGGGTCAGGCTGAATTTATTGATTTGGGCCCACTAAGTAGGGACTCTGCTTTTAATGTTGCAGCTCGGGGAGTTAAAAAATGCTATAATAGTTTATTTGTTTGGTTAGCTGAAATATGGATTAAAAGATGGTCCACCGTGAGTGAGCTGGAAATGCCTGATCTTTCTTGGTTTAATGTAGAGGAAGGGATCCAAAGGCTTAGGGAGATTGGGATGGTGGAGTGGATTAGTTACTTTAGACTTACTCATCCCAGCTGGGAGGGTCTGGAAGATATACCCTTGACTGATGCCTTGCAAAATAGATTTGTGAGGGCAGCACCTGCATCTTTGAAGAGCCCTGTAATTGCTCTTCTCTGTATGTCAGATCTAACGGTGGGAACCATAGTCACTCAACTACAAAATTCAAATACAATGGGAATAATTGGATCCCGAGGTGGCAGGGGCCAAGTGACAGCACTCAACTGTCAAAGGCAAGGTGGGCGTAGTTACCAAAATGGACAGCAGAGGCAAAGCAACAATCAGAATAGTATGACTCATGGAGTGCTCTGACACTGGCTAATTAATCATGGTGTTCCTAGAAGTGAAATTGATTGGAAGCCTACTGCATTCCTACTTAAATTATACAAACAGAAAACTGCTAGGTCAAATGGACAAAAAACTAATTTGAATCACGGCCCCTCAATCAATTTCCAGACTTGAGCCAGTTTACAGACCCAGAACCCCTTGAATGAAGGGGAGGCTAGGTCCCCTTGAGGAAGGACCCCACTATATTACTGACAATTTATGCAGTGAATCTTTCTCCCATCCTTCCCCAAGGAGACCTCTGGATTTTTACCAGGGTAACTGCACTGGGGAAAGGGAAATGATCAGACATTTCGGGAACTACTGGACACTGGCTCTGAGCTGACCTTGATTCCAGGGGACCCAAAACATCAAGTAGGAGCTTATGGAGGTCAGGTAATCAATGGAGTTTTAGCTCAGGTCAGACTTACAGTGGGTCCAGTGGGTCCCCAGACTCATCCTGTGGTCATTTCCCCAGTGCCAGAATGCATAGACATACTTAGCAGCTGGCAGAACCCTCACATTGGCTCCCTGACTAGTAAGGTGAGGGCTACTATGGTAAGAAAGGCCAAATGGAAGCCATTAGAGCTGCCTCTACCTAGAAAAATAGTAAATCAAAAACAATATTGCATCCCTGGAGGGATTGCAGAGATTAGTGCCACCATCAAGGTCCTGAAAGATGCAGGGGTGGTGATTCCCACCACGTCCCCATTCAACTCTCCCATTTGGCCTGTGCAGAAGACAGATGGATCTTGCAGAATGACAGTGGATTATCATAAGCTTAACCAAGTGGTGACTCCAATTGCAGCTGTTGTACCAGATGTGGTTTCATTGCTCGAGCAAATTAACACATCTCCTGGTACCTGGTATGCAGCCATTGACTTGGCAAATGCCTTTTTCTCCATTATTGTCCATAAGGCCCACCAGAAGCAATTTGCCTTCAGCTGGCAAGGCCAGCAACAAACTTTACTGTCCTACCTCAGGAGTATATTAACTCTCTGGCTTTGTGTCATCATCTCATTTGGAGAGACCTTGATCGCACTGGTCCATTACATTGATGACATTATGCTGATTTGATCCAGTGAGCAAGAAGTAGCGAACACACTGGATTTAATGGTGAGACATTTGCATGCCACAGGATGGGAAATAAATTCAGCTAAAACTCAGGGACCTTCTACCTCAGTAAAATTTCTAGGGGTCCAGTGGTGTGGGGCCTATCCTAAGGTAAAGGATAAGTGGCTGCATTTGGCCCCTCCTACAACCATGAAAGAGGCACAATGCCTAGTGGTCTTATTTGGATTTTGGAGGCAACACATTCCTCATTTGGGTGTATTACACTGGCCCATTTATCAAGTGACCCGAAAGGCTGCCAGTTTTGAGTGGAGCCCAGAACAGGAGAAGATGCTGCCACAGGTCCAGGCTGCTGTGCAAGCTGCTCTGCCACTTGGACCATATGACCCAGCAGATCCAATGGTGCTTGAGATGTCAGTGGCCAGTAGGGATGTTGTTTGGAGCCTTTGGCAGGCTCTCATAGGTGAATCACAGCAGAGGCCTCTAGGATTTTGGAGCAAGGCTCTGCCATCTTCTGCAGATAACTACTGTCCTTTTGAGAGACAGCTCTTGGCCTGTTACTGGGCTTCGGTGGAAACTAAACATTTGACTATGGGTCATCAAGTTACCATGAGATCTGAACTGCCTATCATGAATGGGTGCTTTCTGACCCATCTAGCCATAAAGTGGGTCATGCACAGCAGCATTCCATCATTAAATGGAAGTGGTATATACGTGATTAGCCTCGAGCAGGTCCTGAAGGTACAAGTAAGTTACATCAAGAAGTGGCTCAAATGCCCATGGTCTCCACTCCTGTCACCCCACCTTTTCTTCCCCAGCCTGCACCGATGGCCTCATGAGGAGTGCCCTATGATCACTTGACAGAGGAAGAGATTACAGCCTGTTCACAGATGGTTCTGTACGATATGCAGGCACCACCTGAAAGTGGATAGCTAGAGCACTACAGCTCCTTTCTAGGACATCCCTGAAGGACAGTGGTGAAGGGAAATCATCCCAGTGGGTAGAACTTCGAGCAATGCTGGTTGTGCACTTTGCATGGAAGGAGAAATGGCCAGATATGCCATTATACAATGATTCGTGCCTGTAGCTAATGGTTTGGCTGGATGGTCAGGGGCTTAGAAGAAGCATGATTAGAAAACTGGTGACAAAGAAATTTGGGGAAGAGGTATGCGAATGGACCTCTCTGAGTGGTCAAAAACTATGAAGATATTTGTATCCCATGTGAATGCTCACCAACAGGTGACCTCAGTGGAGGAGGAGTTTAATAATCAAGTGAATAGGATGACTCATTCTGTGTACACCGCTCAGCCTCTTTTCCCAGCCACCCCTGTCATCACCCAATGGGCCCATGAACAAAGTGGCCATGGTGGCAGAGATGGAGGTTACGCATGGGTTCAGCAACATGGACTTCCATCTACCAAGGCTGACCTGGCTACAGCCACTGCTGAGTGCTCAATTTGACAGCAGCAGAGACCAACACTGAGGCCTCGATATGGCATCATTCTTTGGGATGATCAGCTAGCCACCTGGTGGCAGGTTGATTATATTGGACCTCTTCCATTATGGAAAGGGCAGAGGTTTGTCCTCACTGGAATAGGCACTTACTATAGATATGGGTTTGCCTATCCTCCACCCAATGCTTCTGCCAAGACTACCATCCATGGACTCATGGAATGCCTTATCTACTGTCATGGTATTCCACACAGCATTGCCTCTAACCAAGGCACTCACTTTACGGCTAAAGAAGTGCGGCAGTAGGCTCATGCTCATGGAGTTCACTGGTCTTATCATTTTTCCCATAATCCTGAAGCAGTTGGATTGACAGAACAGTGGAATGGCCTTTTGAAGTCACAATTACAATGCCAACTAGGTGACAACACCATACAGGGCTGGGGCAAAGTTCTCCAGAAGGCTGTGTATGCTCTGAATCAGCATCCAATACATGGTACTGTTTCTCCCATAGCCAGAATTCAGGAGTCCAGGAATCAAGGGATGGATGTGGAAGTGGCACCACTCACCATCACCCCTAGTGATCCACTAGCAAAATTTTTGCCTCCTGTTCCCGCAGCATTACGTTCTGCTGGCCTAGAGGTCTTAGTTCCAGAGGGAGGAATGCTGCCACCAGGAGACACAACAATGATTCCATTAAACTGGAAGTTAAGATTGCCACCTGGACACTTTGGGCTCCTTCTACCCTTAAGTCAACAGGCTAAACGGGGAGTTACAGTGTTTATTGGGGTGACTGACCCGGGCTATCAAGATGAAATAAGTCTACTGCTCCACAATGGTGGTAAGGAAGAGTACGCATGGAATACAGGAGATCCATTAGGGTGTCTCTTAGTATTACCATACCTTGTGATTAAGGTCAATGGGAAACTGTAACAGCCCAATCCAGGCAGGACTATGAATGACCCAGACCCTTCAGGAATGAAGGTTTGGGTCACTCCACAAGGAAAAAAGCCATGACCTGCTGAGGTGCTTGCTGAAGGCAAAGGGAATGCAGAATGGGTAGTAGAAGAAGGTAGTAGTCATCAATACCAGCTACGACCATGTGACCAGCTGCAGAAACGGGGACTGTAACTGTCATGAATATTTCCTACTTCTTTTGTTAAAAACATGTTGGTGCATTTATATACTTGTACTAAGAAAATAGCTTCATTTTATTTCCTTTTCCTTCATCATGTGACATAAGACTTACTGACTTCATATGAGCATTTAAGTGTTAACTTTATGTAATAGTATTTGAGTTGGGGATTGGTGCGATTCCAGTTGTAAAAAGGATAGTTGTATTATGTTAGGTGTAATTATGACCCCATTGTCTTTATTTGAAGATTATGAATGATCTCAGGAGATGTGTATGGGTTCAAGTTGACAAGAGGTAGACTTGTAATGGTTAATACTAAGTGTCAACTTGATTGAACTGAGAGATACAAAGGATTAATCTTGGGTGTGTCTGTGTGGGTGTTGCCAAAAGAGATTAACATTTGAGTCAGTGGGCTGGGGAAGGCAAATCCATCCTTAATCTGGTGGGCACAATCTAATCAGCTTCCAGTGAATATAAAGCAGGCAGAAAAACATGAAAAGGTGAGACAGGCCTAGCCTCCCAGTCTACATCTTTCTCTCGTGCTGAATGCTTCCTGTCCTCGAACAATGGATTCCAAGTTCTTCAGTTTGGGGACTCAGACTGGCTCTTCTTGCTCCTCAGCTTGCAAATAGCCTATTGTGGGACCCTGTGATCCCACTATATATATCTATGTATATATGTATATGTAAGGGAGTTTATTAAGTATTAACTTTAAATATATACCCTATTAGTTCTGTCTTTCTAAGAGAAACCTAATACAGAAGCTTTGTTCATTTTTTAAATTCTTTTTTCTTTGTCTCTGATGGAGTGGGTTAATTCGAAAGCCTTGTCTTCAAGCTCTGAAGTTCTTTCTTCTGCTTGTTTGATTCTATTGCTGAGACCTTCCAGTGCATTTTGCATTTCTCTGTGTCCCTGATTTACAGAAGTTGTGACTGATTTTTATTTATGCTATCTATTTCACTGAAGAATTTTTCTTTCATATCCTGTATCATGTTTTTTATTTTGAGATGGAGTCTCGCTCTGTCACCCAGGCTGGAGTGCAGTGGCAATCTCAACTCACTGCAACCTCCACCTCCCAGGTTCAAGCAATTCTCATACCTCAGCCTCCCAAGTAGCTGGGATTACAGGCATGCACTATCACGCCTGGCTAATTTTTGTGATTTTAGTAGAGATGGGATTTCACCATGTTGGCCAGGCTGGTCTTAAACTCCTGACCTCAAGTGATCCACCTGCCTCAGCCTCCCAAAGTGCTGGGATTACCGGCATGAGCTACTGTGCCCGGCCATGTTTTTGATTTCTTTCAGTTGGACTTCACTTTTTTCTGGTGCCTCCTTGATTAGCTTAATAATTGACCTTCTGAATTCTTTTTCTGGCAATTCAGAGATTTCATCTTGGTTTGGATCCATTGCTTGTGAGCTGGTATGATCTTCTGGGGGTGTTAAAGAACCTTGTTTTGTCATATTACCAGAATTGTTTTTCTGGTTCCTTCTCATTTGGGTAGACTATGTCAGAGGGAAGATCTGGGATTCAAGGGCTACGGTTCAGATTTTTTGTTCCACGAGGTGCTCCCTTGATGTGGTGTTCTCCCCATCCCCTAGGAATCAGGCTTCCTGAGAGCCGAACTGTAGTGGCTGTTTTTTCTCTTCTCGGTCCAGTCACCCAGTGGAGCTACTGGGCTCTGGGTTGGTACTAGGGAGTGTCTGCAAAGAGTGCATCCATTTTCAGGTGTGATCCATCTTCAGGTCTTGCAGCTGTGAGTACCAGCACCTGCTCCTGTAGCTGTGAGTACCAGCACCTGCTCCAGTGGAGTTAGCAGGGGAGCGAAGTGGACTCTGTGAGGGTCCTTGGTTGTGTCAGAATAGTACAATTTTAAAATTAAAAATTTAAAAGGCAATATTTACTGTATGTAAATTATACTTCTATAAAACAAACTTTTTAAAAAAAGAATAACAACAGAGAGAGAGAGAGAGAGAGCAATTAAGTTAGCTGTACCCCAGTACCTACTTCCAACATTAGTATGTAAAAACAAATGAATACATTCTTTAAAATAATAAAGTACAAAGAAGCCAGGTTAATTCACTAGTGGCTTAGGAAGTCAAGTAAAATGTCAATATAATGCTACATGTGAAAAGCTGCCAGTTTTTGCATGTGTATAAGATTGTTTCAAATTTTGGTGCCTGGTTCCATTTTAACCATCTCAAAATGCAAAATGGTGCAATATTTAAGCTAGTACACAATTATCCCCTCTCTCACTTTGCACAGTATATATACACACACACATATACATACACATGTGTATGTATATACATATATGCCCACACACATATACATACACCTGTAGATGCACATATATGTGTAAATACACACACACACACACACACATATATATACTTTTCTTCTGTTTTCTTTATTGTCTATTTTTTTCAAGTTCCTTTTTTCTGTATGGCTGATATTTACCCTATCTTTAATGTTTGAGGCTTCCTCAGCTATGTAGTAATCCTTGCCTACATGTTCATGTTAAAAAATGAATCAGTAAAAAAACTGACTGAAAGTTGTATGCACATGATTGGAGCTTGTCAATGGGTAGACCATACGGTAGGGTCATTGAAGGCAAGGTGATTATTTGTTTAGGGGAGTCTCAAATATCAGTATCTGGAGGTCCTTTCTCTGGCCATTTAATTTTTTAAGAATCCTGTATTTCCTTACTGTGCAGGAGAGGCAAGAGAGTGGATGGAGGCACACAATTCACTGAATACCAGTTTGAGGGCAGGACAGTATCCCCTGGTTTACCATCTATTAATATTACCATAGAGATATTCATCTATTTTTTTTTTTTTTTTTTTTTTTTTTCAGAAAATAAAGATCCATTTTCTTTCCTGGTGGTGGTGCTGTTGTGGTGTGTGTTACAGTGAGGGGATCTGAGAGTCCAACTATTTCCCATATGGATTTTTAGTCAAGGCTATTGTTTTCAGCCCTGCATATCTCCCTGGCTTCTTGTAGGATATAGTGCTTAAAAGTTACAAATCTCTCAGGGGTTATACAGGGCCAATTGGCTCCTTCTAGTAAGTACCACATTATGCAGGCATTTGTGTTGTAGTTACTCTACTTTACTCAGTTGCCACTCAGTGTTTGTTTTAAAATATGTTCTTGGCCAGGTACAGTGGCTCATACCTGTAATCGCAGGACTATGGGAGGCTGAGGAGAGGGGTTTGCTCAGGCCAGGAGTTTGAGATTAGACTGGGCAACATAGAGAGATCCTGAGTCTACAAAAAATAAAATAAAATAGCTGGGTATGGTGGCACATGACTGTAGTCCTAGCTACTGGGGAGGCTGAAGCAGTAGGATCACTTGAGCCCAGGAGGTTGAGACTGCAGTGAGCCATGATCATGCATCACTGCACTCCAGCATGGGTGACAAAGTGAGATTCTGTCTCAAGAAAATACATATGTTCACAACTTTTAAAAAATATTCCTTCCTTCAATAAATAAAACCTAACTTCCCTCTTGAATGTGAGCTGGACTTAATGCCTTGCTTCTAATGAATAGAATAAAGCAGAAATGATGGTATGCAACTTTGGAGGCTAAATCATAAAAGGTACTGTGGCGTCATCATTTGTCTTTTGGATCACTTGCTCTGGAGGAAGCCAGGTAACATGTCCTAATGGTACTCAAGCAACCTGTGGAGAGGCCCATGTGGTGGAGAACTGAGGACTCCTGTGAATAGCCATGTGAGTGAGCCACTTTGGAAGCATATTTTCTAGCCCCCGTCGAATCTTCAGATGACTGTAGTCTTCCTGACAGCAACCTCATGAGAAATTTTGAGCCAGGAATCCTAAGTAAATTACTTCTAGATTCCTAACTCTCAGGAACGGTATGAGATAAGTGCTTGTTATTTTAAGCCACTAAGTTTTGGAGTAATTTATTATACAGCTGTAGATAACTAATACTTGCTGTCATCTATCTTCTACCTATTCTCTTCAACATGTATTAAACTGTCTCATGAATTGAAGTTTCTTCTCCTGTTCTCTTTGTCCTCATGGAAAAGAGTATAGAGTTTCCTTAAAGAACTAAAAGTAGATCTACCATTTGATCCAGCAATCCCACTACTGGGTATCTACCCAGAGGAAAATAAGACATTATGTGAAAAAACAAAACAAAACAAAACAAAACACACCTTACACATGCATGTTTGTAGCAGCACAATTTGCAACACACACACACACAATGGAATACTACTCAGCCACAAAAAGGAATGAAATAATGGCATTTGCAGCAACCTGGATGGAGTTGGAGACTGTCATTCTAAGTGAAGTAACTCAGGAATGGAAAATCAAACATTGTATATTATCACTTATAAGTGGCAGCTAAGCTATGAGGATGCAAAGACATATGAATGATACAATGGACTTTGGGGACTTGGGGGGAAGTATGGGAGAGGGGTGAGGGATAAAAGACTACAAATAAGGTACAGTGTATACTGCCTGGGTGATGGGTGCATCAAAATCTCAGAAATCATCACTAAAGAACTTATCCACGTAACGAAGCATCACCTGTTCCCCAAAAACCTACTGAAATAAATAAAAAATAAATAAAATACTGAGCAAAAAAAATAAACTACTATTGAGATTCTTCACAGAACTAGAAAAAAACTATTTTAAAATTCAGATAGAACCAAAAAAGAGACCAATTAGACAAGGCAATCTTAAGCAAAAAGAACAAAGCTGCAGGTAACATGCTATCTGACTTCAAACTATACTATGGGGCTACAGCAAGCAAAATAGCATGATACTCATATAACTACAGACATGTAGACCAATGGAACAGAATAGAGAACCCAGAAATAAGGCCACACACCTACAACCATCTGGTCTTCAACAAACCCGACAAAAATAAGCAACGGAGAAAAGACTCCCTATTCAATAAACGGTGCTGGGAAAACTGTCTAGCCATATGCAGAAGATTGAAACTGGACTCCTTCCTTATACTATATAGAAAAATTAATTAAAGATGGATTAAATACTTAAATGTAAAACCCAAAACTATACAAATCCTGGAGGAAAACTTAGGTGATACCATTCAAGACATAGGAACAGGCAAAGATTTCACAACGAAGAAATCTTTGCTTTCAAAAAGTAATTGGAACAAAAGCAAAAACTGACAAATGTGATCTAATTAAACTTAAGAGCTTCTGCACAGCAAAGGAAACTATCAACAGAGTGAACAGGCAACCTATGGAATGGGAGAAAAATTTTGCAAACCATGCAACTGACAAAGGTGTAATATCTGCATCTATAAGGAACTTAAAATTATAAGAAAACAACCAACCTCATGAAAGAGTGGACAAAGGATACGAACAGACACTTTTCAAAAGACATATATGCTGCCAAAAATCATGTGAAAAAAAAGCTCAACATCACTGATCATTAGGGAAATGCAAATCAAAACCACAATGAGATGCCATCTCACATCAATCAGAATAGCTATAATGAAAAAGTAAAAAGGCAAAAAAAAAAAAAATAACATGCTGGCAAGATTGTGCAGAAAAAAGGAATGCTTATACACTGTTGGTGGGAGTGTAAATTAGTTCAACCATTGTGGAAGACGTGTGGTGATTCCTCAAAGACCTAAAGACAGAAATACATTTAACCCAGCAATCCAATTACTGGGTGTATACCCAAAGGAATATAAATTGTTCTATTATAAAGACACATGCATGCATATGTTCATTGCAGCACTATTCACAATAGCAAAGACATGGAACCAACCTAAATGTCCAGCAGTGATAGACTGGATAAAGAAAATGTGGTATGTATACACCGTGAAATACTATGCAGCCATTAAAAGAATGAGATCATGTCCTTTGCAGGAAAACGGATGCAGCTTGAGGCCATTAGCCTAAGCAAACTAATGCAGGAACAGAAGACCAAAATATCATGTTCTCATCTATAATTGGGAGCTAAATGATGACAACACATGGACACATAGAAGGGAACAATATACACTGAGGCTTATGCCTGTAATCCCAGCACTTTGGGAGGCTGAGGCGGGCAGATAACCTGAGGTCAGGAGTTCAAGACCATCCTGGCCAACATGGTGAAACCCTGTCTCTACTAAAATTACAAAAATTAGCCAGGCATGGTGGCAGGTGCCTATAATTGCAGCTACATGGGAGGCTGAGGCTGGAGAAGTGCTTGAACCCAGGAGGCAGAGGCTGCATTGAGCTGAGATCATACCACTGCACTCCAGCCTGGGTGACAGAGCGAGACTCCATCTCAAAAAACAAAACAAAACAAAACAAACCACGCTGGGGCCTGTCGGAAGGTGGAGGGTGGAGGGTGGGAGAAGGGAAGGGATTAGGAAAAATAACTGTTGAGTACTAGGCTTAATACCTGAGTGACAAAATAATCTATATAATAAACCCCCATGACACAAGTATGCCTAACAAACCTGCACATGTACCCCTGACCATAAAATAAAATGAACAAAACAATAGTTATTATATTACAAATTAGGGTAAGCAAACTATGACCTACAGGCCAAATCTGGCCTGCAGTGTGTTTTGGTGTGACCCTTGAGCTAATAATTGTTTTTATATTTGAAAGTGTTGTGAAAAAAAAAACAAAAACAAACAAACCAAAAACAGAGTAGTATGCAACAAAGACTGTACATGACCTGCAAAGCCTAAAATGATTATTATTGCGCTTTTTACAGAAAACATTTGCTGACCACTGTCATTGACTATGGAAGATACTATTACAATTTCTTCTGGGTTCCACTGTTGCTGTCAGTTAGCTGTCATTTTATTGAGTTTAGTTGTCTTTCTTCTAAGCATAATCTTTTTTGCCTGGCTAATGTTGAGCTTTCCTCTGATTTGGGTGTTTCATACGTTCACTACAGTATGTCTAAGTCTGGATTACGATTTTTAAATTTAACTTGCTTAGAACTTATTGAAAATCCTAAATTGGGTACTGTTCATCAATTTTGGGAAATTTTCAGTCATTCTCTCTTTAAATGTTGACTTTCCCCCATTTTATCTCTCTGGAACTCCAATTAAACACACGGTAGACCTTCCCATTCTATCCTCCATGTTTCTTAACCTAGTCTGTTTTCCACCTCTTTGTTTGCTGTATTACATTCTGTATAATTTATTTTAATTCCTCATTCTCTCTTCATCTGTGTGTAATCTATTTAATCTATGGAATTTCTAATTTTAATGATTATATTTTTCGTTTATAGATAATCTATTTGGTTCTTTTTCAAATTTGCCTGTCACATTTGACAGTCTCCTATACCTTCAACATACCTCAGGGCTTTCTTTTATTTAACTATATTATGCCAATTAATTTATAGTCTGTTATCTGATAATTTCTGTTGTATTTGTAGATCTGCTCCTGTAGTTTGCTATTTATTTCTGCTTAGTCACTTATAATGGCTTATTTCTTCACAAATTATGTGATTTTTTTTTATTGTGAATTCATGTTCATGGGAACTTTATCTGTGGGAATGAAGCTTGTGTTTAAATGAATTCTTCAAAATATGATTTGCATTATATATATGAGGTGAGTAGAAAGGAGTACCAATGTGGGACATGTTTAAAGTTCTAGATATCTTTGTGGGTTTTTCAGGCCACACAAGCAGTGGGAATTCCAGTTGCAACCTTTTATTGAGTGTGGGCTTGTGATTAGGAAATCTCAGTGGAGAATTTTTTTTTTCTCACTCCAATCAGCACTAAGACTGAGACAAGCATGTATTTCCATTGCTCCATCTGCAAGGATTTCTTTTCCTAGTTCATCCAATATGCCTGTGACCCTTTGGAAATCTTGGCTTAATTCGGGGCTCTCCAATCTGACCTCCCACCTTTCTCAGGTCTCTAGTTTTATCTTCTGCTCCCAAACTTGAGTGGCCCATTAAAACTGAACTAAAGGCCAATGGAGATCAGCAGATACACCCAGACAAATGCCAAATAGTAGCTCACTACCCCTAGTTTACTGCTCTGTATTTGTGATGTCTTATTATTTGTAGCTTTTAGAGATGTTATTTAATTTTGGTCCAGTTCAACCATGTACTTAAAAGGGTATTTTAAAAATTACTTTGGGAGGCTGAGATGGGTGGATTACCTGAGGTCGGGAGTTCGAGACCAGCCTGACCAACATGGAGAAACCCCATCTCTACTAAAAATACAAAATTAGCCAGGCATGGTAGCACATGCCTGTAATCCCAGTTACTTGGGAAGCTGAGGCAGGAGAATCACTTGAACCCAGGAAGCAGAGGTTGCGGTGAGCCGAGATTGTACCATTGCACTCCATCCTGGGCAACAAGAGGGAAACTCTGTCTCTGTAGATCTACAATCTGCTATAATGCCAAACTTCCTACCCTCCATGAAGGAGGACACACAAAGATCTCTCTTGATTTTCAGTTTTGCATAATGATAGAATACCACTAAGGCATTTTTCTGTAGGATATAACATGCCTTATACATTAATTTCAGAACAAGGAGAAAACAGGGCAATCAATAGCATACTAGGATCTTTAAGTTCCAGTGGTTTTCAAACTTTAGCATGCATCAGAATCATCTTGACTTCATGTTAAAATACATATTGCTGCCTCTCCCTCCACATTTTAGAGTTTTTGATTCAGTAGATAAGGGATGTGGCTGGGAATCTGCATTTCTAAGTTTCCAAATGATAGGGATGCCACTGGACCAAGGAGAGAATCATTGTGTTGGACTATAGGAACCCAGTTCATTTATCATTCTCTGCCTTCATTTCCAGTTGTATAATAGGGAAAAATAAAAGTTCTTGGAAGTAGCCAAACAGGTGGAAAGATGTTACTGAAACCTGTTCATTTGATAGTCACAGGATTTACATCATTGTATATCTACTGAGGATTTTTCTCTTTTAAGTGAGATGTGATGCCAATGTGCACAAGGCACAGTGCTTTTAAATCTAATCAACAAATAAATGAGAGCTGAAAAAGAACAGATGCACACATAGGTGAATACATCCAAAGCATCGCTGGCGTAAGTTATAATATGTGTGATTAAATTTGCTTTTATTTCATTGCTCTTTCAATAGAACCTGGTTAAATTTAGTTAGAACATATTGATAAAATACAGAAAATTTTAAATGCATAAGCACAAAAGAGAATAAAAGTAATAGTTACAGTGAGAAGCCATGAAGGAAGAAATTGAGCAGGGTAAGAAGACCTGATCTCTACTTACTTTCATCTGAGAGTGCCAACCATTCAAAAGATACCCTATTTGCTTCAGGAAAATTTACAAAAGTTATACATGTGTGCGCACACACACACACAAACCCTTGATCTAGATTTTGTGATGTTTTGGTGTAAATGTTTAAAAATTTATAATTTGTTATAATTTCTTTGTCATTCTAAATAAATTTTTCTTTTATAACCCCCCTCCAAAAGAAGTTTATAGTTTATTTGAGGTAGTCAGACATATAAACAAATAAGATTTCACAGGGCTAAGATGAAAATGTATATAGGAAGCAGTGGAGGCACAAATAATAGAAGAGTGTAAAACAGTACTTGTTCAGAGCCTTCATGGGGTAGAATGATAAACTGGAAAAGAGCATTCCAAGCATAGAATGTAGTATGTGCAAAAGCATGAAGGCATAAAACAGCATGATACATCCAGGAACTAATTCAGTGTGGCTAGAGAATACAAATGGGATTCTCCAGAGATGATTCTGGAAAGTTAGGCAGAGGCCAGACAATGGAGGGCTTTGGATGCCATCCTAAAGACTACATTTTATCATTTAAGCAATAGAAGCCATGGAAGCATTTTAAAGAAGAATAACATGATCCCTCCCAATGACTATGGAATATATATTGGAAGCAGATGAGACTGTAGGTAGGGAAACAGTTAATCTTGATGATATAAGAAACCTTGAAATAAGGCAGTAGTAGTAAGGGTGGAAATACAGCATGGACTCAAAAGATGTTATAAGGGTAGGCTGCACAGAACTAGGTTCCTGATTGGATTAAATGAGTCAGAGGAAGGTAAAAGCTAAGGGTGATTCCTATGTTTCTACACTGGATAAATAGCCTCTGAACCAAAGAGAATTTGAGAAAATGACAGAGGCTCAAACCATTCCTACTTCTTTGGACCCTGTAAAAGGGAAAAAAGTTCAGTTTCCCAGGTATCCTCTGAATCAGACCAACTCTACTAACAAGCCACAGAGGTGCTGTATGCTGTCATTTGTCCTTCAGAATATAAAGCCACAACTACATGCGTGGAATCAACAGACCAAGGTACTGGCCATCTGTTTTTAAGGATTTCTTAGCAACAAATGGGACTCATCACATGATGGATTCAGCCACAACAATTAATATTGATTATAAAGATGGCAAGAGAGCAGTTTGGCCATGCCTGCCATGGATCAGTATGCAGGTCAGGTATAGATATGGCTTTAATCACACCCTCACATCATTAATCATTATGTACTGCAAAGTATGAATATATTTACAAGCATGGAGTAAAAAACATTACTTAAATTTGTATATAAGTCATATCTCTATACATCTGCCTTTATATAATATTGATTTGCACACTGGTTGCCTCTTTAAGAACCTAGCATTGTGACATCCTCTGTCAGCTTCCACCACCAACAGTTGTTTCTATAAATGTCAATGTATTGCTACAACTACTTAAATTCTTCATTTTTTTTCTACACTAGAAAAACATATTTTTTAAAAAGGTCCTGAACATCAAGGAATCGTGGCTAGCTTGCAAAGCATGACATTCACCCATGGAAAGTTAAATAATAACACTGGAGCAAGAAAACAACAGTATGTTACCAGAAAATGTATATGTTAAGTGCCAAATGAGAACTACAGGCAGGAAGTACTACGAGTTCACAGGAGGGAGAAATCCTTGTAGGCTGAAGTTGTAACAGTAAGTTTTATAGAGGAGTTGAGAATTGCTGTGGAACTTGAATAATGGGAAAAATTTCAGCAGGAAGGGAGGTTAGTATACGAAACTTAGATGGCATGAGTAAAGCACTGAGGAGCAAGTGGAATCAACATGGTATGTTTCAAAGACAAACATGCTTGACTAGTCAACATACTACAAAAGCAATGAGACACTACCACCCTTTCATACAACAAATATTTAAGATTTTTTAAAGTGTCAATAGGATTTTCAAAGGCTTAATTCAATTTAGCACTGGGAGTAGAAAATATCTCAAATCAAAGGCAAGATTCCCAAAGCTTTACATCATCATTGTTCACAGAACTATGCCTTTGAAAAAATGATTAGAAACAATTGTTGTTCTCCTTGAATCTCAGAACTCCACTACCAAAAAGGATGGAAATAATATGTGTGTGTGTGTGTGTGTGTGTGTGTGTATAGACTTTGTGTGCATTATATTAAACTATATTATACTACTTATTAAATGGGATATGAAGAGAATTCCTATTCTTCAGTGGCTTATAAACTAAATCACACTTTAACATTTAAATAATAGATGAAATGTCAAAATGAGTGCTACTGACAAATTTAAATAGGAAGAAAGTTTGACAATCCTTAAAAGAAAGGTGAAATCACTATGGAGTAGGAGTCACACATGATGGCTTCACAAAGATAGGACTTCAGCTAGATTCAGGGGTTCTCACATTCAGTTGTGCCTAAGGATCATATACTGGACACCTGTTGGAATTTCAATTGCTGGGGCCCATCCCCAGAAAGTCTAATTCAGTAAGTCCAGAGCAGAGCCTAGGAATCTGCACATTTCATAATTCTAGAATATTTCAATGCAGGTTTTCCTCAGAATATACTTGGTGAAACACTGAATAACAGCTTGAAGAATAAGTAGGATCTGAATAGGCTTGATGGGCATTCCAGATGAAGGATGAAACTGGAGATTGTATGGGGGACAGTAAAGTAAGTGAGGTGGCTAGAAACAAAGTAGTAGAGAGAATGGTAGGAGATAAAGCAAAAAATGGTAGTGGGATGAAAAACTATAAAGTATCCAAACTATCATGCCAGAAAGTTTGCATGTGACCCTGTAAATGGCATACAGCCAATGAAGATTTATCTAGTAAGACCCTTCAGCAAGGGGAACTACTATGCTGATCCTTGAATTCTTACATTAATGCCAATGCCAAAAGAACTGGTCCTAGATATTAGGGGCTTGTCAGTACTACAGACCAATGCCTATTCACAACCAAATTTCACTTGGCCTAACGTAAAATAATTAAGACAATGTGGTAAACTTTTCATGAAGCTACATTTATTTACTTTCTGATGTTAAAATGTCCTTTTATATTTAAGTTTTGAATGTCCTTACTTTGCAAAATAAAAAGTAGACAGTTGAACATATGAACCGATGTTCCATACAATTAGCCATTAGGGAAATGTAAAATTAAAATCACTACAACACTACACACCTATTAGAATGGCTAAAATTTAAAGAAAAGTAGTGACAATACCAAGTACTAGTAAAGATGTAGAACAAGTGGCATTCTCATACATTACTAGTGGGAATGCAAAATGGCACAACCATTCTGGAAAACAGTTTGACAGTTTCATTTAAAGTAAAACATAAAAATAGACTTATCTTATGACCCAGTACTAGGTATTATCACATTATTATATGACCTACTCCTATGTATTTATCCCAGAAAAATGAAAATTTATGTTCACATAAAAACCTGTACATGAATGTATGGAGTAGTTCTATTTATAATCATCAAAACTGGAAAAAAAACCCTGAAACTTCCTTCAATGTGTGAATGGATTAAAAAAACTGTGGTACATTCATACGAGGGAATACAACTTAGCAAAAACGAAGTGAGCTATTGATACATGCAACAAGTTAGATGAATCTCAAAGGCATTATGCTGAGTGACAGAAACCAGACTCAACGGTTACATGCTGTATATATGCACTTACATATATTTATATAATATTCTTGAAAAGACAAAACGAATCAATGGTTGGTAGTAGTAAGGAGAGAGGAGGGTATGACTACAAATAGGTAGTATGAAGGAGTTTTTTGATGATGGAACTGCTCTGTATCCTGATTATGTTGTAAATAAATATCCATGTGTATGAAAACTTACTGAACAGTAAAACTCCCCCCACAAGAAGTACATTTTACTGTATGCTAATTTACTACATTTAAAAGTAGGCATTCATTTATCAGTATCCCCAACATTTTGGAAATTGCACTTGTCCAAATGTCTGATATGTCTAGTATAGGCCAATGAGGGGCAGATATCCTTAAGAACCTTCTTGTTGGTGCTAGAAAGGTACTCGCATTTCTGACTGGGACCTCTCAATAAGCACCAAAAAGTCTTAACACAACCCTGGGTTCCCCTTCATTCTTCAAAACTCCATACATAACCCATATTACACAAGGTGATTCTTTTATCGATCAACTGGTCAAAAAGTACCCAATCCTTTACATCAGCATCTGAATAAGCTACCTTAGTCTCTGCCACTCTCACATACTCAAAATTTTCTGCTCTCTTCCTTCAATTTTGCAGTAAGGTTTATTAGATATGAGTGAGACAGCAATAAAACTGGGGGCCTGTATCAGTTGGGGCTCCAAAGCACTCTTCACCTGGAATCTGAAGAGACCAAGATTTCCTTTTAGTATACCCAAGGAGTCAATTAAACACATGTTTCTGCTGATTGCCCAGGTGCCAGGTTCCTCCAAATATTCCTGGGAGTTATTTGGTAACACGGGAACAAACCTCTATTCCTTCTTCTCAATACTAACAAGTCAAGGCTTAGGACATTTTGGTTGTGTTCTAACACAGGCAGTACCTTCTCAACTTTTTCCCCCTTTTTGGTGACTGACAAAGTTAATAAAGCAAACAGGCTGGGCACAGTGGCTCACACCTGTAATCCCAGCACTTTGGGAGGCTGAGGTGGGCGGATCACCTGAGGTCAAGAGTTCAAGATCAGCCTAGCCAACATGGTGAAACCCTGTCTCTAATAAAAATACAAAAATTAGCCAGGCATGGTGGCAGGCACCTGTAATTCCAGCTACTTGGGAGGCTGAAGTGGGAGAATCGCTTGAGCCCAGGAGGTGGGGGTTGCAGTGAGCCGAAATGGTGCCACTGCATTCCAGCCTGGGTGACAGAGCAAGACTCCGTCTCAAAAAACAATAACAACAAACCAAAAACAAACAAATAAATGACATGAAGAAAAAGTGCAACTTTCACGAATTATTTTTCTCTTTAGCCTTCTATTTATAAGGATGACTGTTTATTTAAAAACTTAATTTGAAAATTTTGTCCTTGCGTTTGGCCACTAGTAAACCAGACCATGTTTGAATTTCGCAAACATTGATTCCTATATTAGTTATTTATTGTTGCTTAAACAATGACCTCAAAAATTAGTGTCCTAAAACAACAACAAGCATTTATTATCTCACACAGTTGCTGGAGTCAGAAATACAGGAGCAGTTTAGCTATGTAGTTTTGGCCTTGGGTCTCTCATAAGGTTGTAATCCAAATGTCAACTGGCACTGCAGTCATCTGAAGACTTAACTGGGGCTGGAGGATTCTCTTCTAAGATGGTTCACTCACATGGTTGTGGCAGAAAGCCTCAGCTATTTGCTGGCTATTGGTAGGAGGTCTCAATTCTAGAGCTCTCCACAGGCTGCTTGAGTGCCCTTAGGATATGACAGCTGGCTTCCCTTAGTACAAATATCCAAGAAAGAGCAAAGTGGAAGACTCAATGTATTTTTATGACCTAGCCTTGGAATTCACATTCCATCATGTCCACAACGCCCTATTTATTCTGGGCGAGAAAACAACAAGGGTGTTAATATCAAAAATCAGAGATAAGTAGGGGCCATCTTGGGGGCCCTACCACTCTAAACCCAAAAAAGAGTTTCATAACTTCTTGAACTAATAGATTTGAGCAAGGCCAAAGGCTGACCTATTAACCCTGGCAAAAGAAACACAGAAATGCTATGTAAAGTTGCTAATTGTCTTTCCTCATTAGGATGCCAAGTATCTGACAGATAAAGCCTTAACAGGTAAGGCTGAAGCTATAATTAGTCACTGGGAGACAAAAGTATGTCAAAGAGAAGAATAACTATCCACAAAATCCACAAATGAATGGAGACCAATTTCACTGATTTCCCAATTAGCCAAATGTATGAAAAATGTATCTAAGAATCAGATAGATCTCTGTGTTATAAAGACCATCACTAAAACCAACTGTAACGAAACTAGATGTGAAAGGTTATCCACAATTAAACGACCACATGAGCAAAATCTGTTTCAAATTAAAGATGTAAAGTGAAAATGTTTTTTCTCCTTCAACTATGTTTGAATTAGAGCTACCCTAATATATGAACATGCTTGAATATGTCTGGAGTTTCTAAGGGAATAACTATAGTTGAATACACTCTGCATGCTATTTTATGAGTCCCATGAAAAGCCAAGTTTACGAGGTTACCAACTGGTGATAATTACTTATTTTCCTTTCCCTCATTTCCTTCTTCTCAACTCATCAAGACTTTAATTACACATTCCACGAGAATCAAATTTAAGCCTGAAGAGCAGAAATGTACTTATGCTGAGGTCACTCCTGGGAAAGAATGTGTAGAACTGGGCTGTAGCTGATGCCAATTATATCAGGTGGTGGTGGGAAAGAACTCATTGGTCATCATTACAGCAGGTTTCATCACATTCATTTCATGCCATTTTTATATAGGATTGAATAAATTATGCTTGTGGGACTTTGGAGACAAAAGCAGATATGGAGTGTTCTAAACAAATGTCTGCAGAGAGAAAACATATGCAAGTGATGGCCAAAGTTTGCAGAGATCCAACCTAAAACTGTTGAGGGATGAGGCCCTACATTGCAGAATTTGTTCTGCTAGGACCAGGAGGCTTGTGACAATTTGGTGGGCTGATACCTTTTTTTCCAATGCTTCTCAAAGCTGAAGTTTAAGGGATAGACACACATCATCTAAGAGTATTCGGTAGTTCTGCCAAGGCAGAGAAAACCCATCATGCTTGGGGGCATAACTCTTCACCAAAAATTCAAACAGCTTGATTTCCACTAGAAGATCAACACTACAGCAGCCTTAGGAAAGCTTCCTTATTTCCCACCACTTCTAAATGGGCTAATTAAAAGTCTATTTGGATTTTTCAGAAGTCAAAAAATAGTGATACCAACCAATATGTTTTTTCAGAGCCTATCTTTTAAAGGCTATGAGATGATTTGAGTTTTTCTCATCCTCTCTCCAAATTTCTCATCTCGCTTGGGTCAATTTGGGCCAGAGATCTGATCTTGATGCCTAAGAACCATAAAAGGCTAGATTAAAAATTCACTGTAGTCTACATTTCTTTCTCATTATATTTTACTTCTCCCACCCCCTTTTTTCTTCTTCAAGGGAGTTGTCTCATTTATACTGTGCTTTATTTAATGGAGTCTTTATAATTCCATCCCATATATATGGCATTTTATAGTTTACAAAGTACCTGTCTTTATATGAAGTAAGTAGGGCAAGTCTTACCATCCGCATTTTAACAGATAAAGCAACTAAGTTACCCAGCTAATGCAGAGGAAAGGCAGAATGGAAAAAAAAAACTGATCTCTTCATTCCAAATCTAGTGTTCTTTCCTCTGTACTGCACTGACTTAGAAATACTTTGTATAATGAAATTAAAGGTATGGTGAGTATCACTAAAGAGGGAAATGGTCAGATAGAAGAGAATAAAGACAACTATTTATGCCAGTACCACCATACTGATGTGATTGTATTAGGAATTTTTGTTAAATATTTTAGCTGCTCTTGTCACACATAACAAGTAACAGTGAGATGATAGATATGTTCATCTGCTTCCCTAGAGTAACCATTTCATTATCTATATGTATCCTAGAATGTAATGTTATAAACCTCAAATATACAATTAAATTTATTAAAACTAAATTTAAAAACAAAATAAAAAAGACAACTGTTAAAGTCTCTATAAAGAGTAAAGTTACAAATTTGGAGTGTTGAAGGATTGCTGCACCTTATTTTTTTTAGAAATTATATTCCTTTGCGCATTTATTTTTATCAAGTATAACTTACTAACCCATAAGCTCCTTTAAGGCACTTTCTTTATTATATGATCAGTCAGTTCTTGCATTGCTATAAAGAAATACCTGAGATTGGGTAATTTATAAAGAAAAGAGGTTTCGTTGGCTCATGGTTCTGCAGCCTGTACAGGAAGCATGAAGCTGGCATCTGCTTGGCTTCTGCGGAAGCCTCAGGAAATTTATAATCATAGCAGAAGGCAAAGGTGGAGCAAGGATGTTTTACATGGCCAGAGCAGTGGCAAGAGAGAGAGAGTGGGGGAGGTGCCACACACTTTTAAACAACCAGATCTTGTTAGGATTCTGTCACAAGTACAGCACCAAGGGGATGGTGCTGAACCATTCACGAAGGATCCATCCCCATGATCCAATCACCTGCCACCAGGCCCCACCTGCAACACTGGGGATTACAATTCAACATGAGATTTGGGTGGGGACACAGATCCAAACCATATGATATGTATTTTTGCATCTCTCATCTTACAATCTCTAGCCTTGCTCAAGATGCTTAGTAAACAAGTTATTCAACGAAATGGATTTAGTCTGTATAGTACAGTGGTCCCCAATATTTTTGGCACCAGGGACCGGTTTTGTGGAAGACAGTTTTTCCATGGACTGGGGTGGGGAGTTGGTTTTGGGATGATTCAAATGCATTACATTTATTGTGCACTTTATTTCTATTATGATTACTTTGTAATACATAATGAACTAATTATACAACTCACCATAATGTAGAATCAGTGGGAGCCTGGAACTTGTTTTCCTGCAACTAGACAGTCCCATATGGGGGTGATGGGAGACAGTGACAGATCATCACACATTAGATTCTCATAAGGAGCACGCAGCTTAGATCCCTCGTATGTGCGATTTACAATAGGGTTTGTGCTCCTAGGAGAATCTAATGCCACTGCTGATCTGATAGGAGGCGAAACTTAGGTGGTAATGCAAGTGATTGGGAGCAGCTGTAAATATACACGAAGCTTCCTTCATTCGTCTGCCCATCTCTCACCTCCTGCTGTGCAGCCTGGTTCCTAACAGGCCACCGATTGGTCCATGGCCCAACGTGGGGGGACCCCTGATATAGTAGATAGCAGAAATATTTTTCTGTCTTCCCAAAGTTAAAAAGCAGAATGACAAGACTGAAATAACCCTGTAGAAAATTTTATACTTTTCTTTAGCTTTAGGTAGTTCTACATTTAGCCTTGTCAAGACTAAAAGACAATCATCTAAATTCCCTGTTACTAAGAGTTCTCCTATGTAGGAGATCCCACACACTCCTTTTGTCACAAATTCCTTGCTTTTAAAACACTCATCTTGAAGAGTTTATTTCTATAATTCTATAATTTACTGTAACTTAGGTCCCTTACTATTTATTCAGCTCTCACTGGAGATTATAAAGTAGAATTATTCTGCCTGAAGAAGAAACTATATTGCCTGGGCATGGTGGCTCATTCCTGTAATCCCAGCACTTTGGGAGGTTGAGGTGAGAGGATCGCTTGAGCACAGGAGTTCAAGACCAGCCTGGACAACATAGTGAGATCTTCTCTCTGCTTAAAAAAGAAAAAAGAAAGAAAGAAATAGCTGGGCATGATGGTATGTGCCTGTAGTCCCAGGAACGTGGGAGGCTGAAGTGGGAGAACTACTTGAGCCTGGGCAATAAAGTGAGACCCAGTCACAAAAAAGAAAAGAAAATGAACTTCCTTAGTATTTCTCTAATAATTCTGTATCCAAACTCTCCTAAATCTCTCCACGTTCTCCACGTCCCTCAAGAAAAAATTTGGAGCACCAATCTTGGCACTGCAATAGGAATTTTGAAATTCCTCTTGCTGTTCTCCTCTACTATTGTCCATAGTAACAAGGCTAATGCATTGATATTTCTTTTGCTCACCTAGAATTTTAGGTACATTATTTATTTTTATTATGAAGACAATACAAACATGTTAAAATTCATGGAACAAACAGCTTAGCCCATATACACATACTGAATTACTTTTATTGTCCATATTTATACATATTTCACCATAGCATACAGACAATATTGTTGCTATGGTTTGAATGTGTCCCCTCTGAATTTCAGATGTTGAAACTTGACAGCCAATGTGATGGTATTAAGAGGTGGGATTTTAAGAAGTAATTAGGCCATGAAGGCTCTTCCTTTGTGAATGGGATTAAGGCACACAGAAAAGAGGCTTCACACAGTGTTTGGCTCTCTTGACCTGCCTTCTGACATGTGAGGATATGTTTCACCCTGCCAGAGAATGCAGCAACAAGGCACCATTTTGGAAGCAGAGAGAAACCCTCGCCAGACAACCGAACCTGCTGGAGCTTGATCTTGGACTTCCCAGCCTCCAAAACTATGAGAAAATAAATTTATGTTCTTTTTTTTTTTTTTTTTTTTTTTTTTGAGACGGAGTCTTGCTCTGTAGCCCAGGCTGGAGTGCAGTGGCCGGATCTCAGCTCACTGCAAGCTCCGCCTCCCGGGTTCACGCCATTCTCTGGCCTCAGCCTCCCGAGTAGCTGGGACTACAGGCGCCCACCACCTCGCCCGGCTAGTTTTTTGTATTTCTTAGTAGAGACGGGGTTTCACCGTGTTAGCCAGGATGGTCTTGATCTCCTGACCTCGTGATCCGCCCGTCTCGGCCTCCCAAAGTGCTGGGATTACAGGCTTGAGCCACCGCGCCCAGCCAAATTTATGTTCTTTACAAATTGTCCAGTGTATGGAATTTTGTTACAGCAGGTTGAATGGACTAAGACAATTTTATTCTATATTTTCCACTTAACAAAAATATTTAAGTTTTGCATAATATTCCTGTTATTTATAACTAAAAATATTATATTGAATTTAATAAAATAATATATATGATCATTTTCTTGTTGGACATCTGAGTTAGTTCCTGTATTCTTTTCAACAACATTTCATTCATTCATTCAACAAATATATATCGGGCTCATGCCATATGCCAGGCACTGTTCTATATTCTGGAGATACAAAAGTAAACAAAATAAGCAGAACCTTGCTTTCATTCCAGTAGGGGAAGACTAATAGACAATAAGTAAGAAAAATAATTAAACATGGTATTTCTATGAAGGAAAGGAATAGAGAAAACAATGGGTTTGGAGGCCTCTTTAGGAGGTAGTGTGTGAGCCAAAACCTGAAAGAGGAGTGCTGTCTCTCGCTGGCCATGAATAAGCTTGAGCTTTTCAGGCAGAAGGAAGAGCATGTGCAAAGCCTGAATTAGAAAAAAGCTTGGTGAGTTTGAGGAAAAGAAAAAAAAAAAAAAAAAAAGGCCAGTGTGGCTGGAGTGCAGTTGAATTCACAGGAGCATAGCACCAGATGAGAGTCTAGAGGCAGGCAGAACCTTATCAGTTGATGGAAAAGAGGTTGGAAATTATTTGAACTGCAGAGAGTAACTACTGAAAAGTTTTAGGCAAGAGAGCAGTAAGTAAACACATCAGGTTAAACGTAATCACATTCCCCTTCTTTTTTCATAACACTTGTTAATATACTGCAGCAGAGTTTGGGAAACATCAGTGTACAGAACTGACCTGTTATAACTCTGAAATCATTTTGAGCTCTTGACCAATTTGATCACATATTGCTCCCCAGCCCTAGCTGATAATGCCATTCTTCAACTACTTCACCATCTGGCTGATCATATCTTTTCAATGCCAGAGTTGGCTTCCTCTCCCCAACCTTACCCTCCATCACACACAGGTTTTCATTAGTAGCACACATTTGCAGAATACTGAACAGAGGGAGTTTTACTTTGTCTCTAAAAAGTAAGGGGGATCATACATGGATGGTCATAAAGAGCCTATAGACAACTGACTATTGAACAGAATGTTTTCAAAAGGAAATAACATATTACTCTTGTGACAAGGCAGAGGAATAAATGCATATTATGGTGTGACAATACTTTTAGACTCAATACTTTTAGACTGAGTAAAGCAAAGGTTGTACCATCTGTCTCTCAATTAGTTAGTTAAGCCATGTGACAAAATGGTCATGTAGGATTTCAAAAGATTCCTGGATAAATGAAGGGAAGAGGCTGGGGATTTAGGGTAGGAAGTTCCAAGCCCAAGTTATAGATTTTGGAAAGGTTCAATGGCTACTATAGGTTAAAAAGATGAAGGAAATAAAGAAACTCATTTTTCTAAGAGGAGAGAATAGATGGTGAATAGAAGCAAAGGGAAATGAGCATGTCTGAAGAGTGGTCCGGTGAATTGAAGCTATTTGGACCAAATCTCTACAAACAAAAGTAACTTTCTTCCTGTTTGTTACTATTGAAAACAGCTAAATGGAAATTCCAACAATTCAACAAAATTGGGATGGTCTGACCTAAAATACAGGCTGGGATACATCTCATTTAAAATGCTGATTTGTTCGGTTCTTAAATAGACGTTTTCTATATCTGCCTATATGGATTGGAGGGTTTTTCAAACATTTACGTATTTGCATTTATTTCTTTGTGTGGCTATTATCATGAAATTAGACTAACAAAACAGCATTTTGAAGATGAACAAATTTGGATTGGGAAAAACTAAAAGCAAATGAGAGTTTTGATAATCTGAAAGTCAGTCTGAAAGGAATAATCACCTAAGGACCAAACATGAGAGATAGGCAGTTTTGAGGGCAAATGAAAGGATATATTCCTTTGGATCATCCAAAGAAAGTGGTGGTTTATAAGGAATTGTATGGCCACTTTACCACACCCTGTTGAAATGTGCTGTAGCAGGACCCAGAGCTGCATGAATTTCAGATGTTTATTTCTTGAAATCCTACATGCACATTTTATCACATGGCATTAGCTAATGTGAAGATCATTTGGTAGTTGATTGCAAAGGCAATATGCTCTTTCAAGGGCAACTAAACCTAATGCCTAATCTGAGGAGTGTCTCACCACTCAAAGTGCAAGGCAGGATCCTCTACTACAGTAGATGAAACAGAGTTCCACTCAGAGGCTATGTGTTTACTGAAAGGGACAGCCTGTTCTTTACCATAAAGTAGACTCATGTTCAGCATGGGGAGATTGTGGCTGCCAAAAGTGAGAGATCCTCTTTGCAATGCTGAGACATCGTGGCAGAGAAAACAAACAGTGATTTCAAAGGAATCCAACATCTTTATAATGTCTGAAATGTATTGTGGGGAAAAGAAAGACCAGACTGTTACTGTGTCTATATAGAAAGAAGTAGACATAAGAGACTCCATTTTGTTCTGTATTTGAGATGCTGTTAGTCTGTGACTCTACCCCCAACCTTGTCCTTGCAAGAGACATGTGCTGTGGTGACTCAAGGTTTAAAGGATTTGGGGCTGTGCAGGGTATGCTTTGTTAAACAAGTGCTTGAAGGCAGAATGCTTGTTAAAAGTCATCACCATTCTCTTAATCTCAAGTACCCAGGGACACGTACGCTGCCAAAGGTCAGGTCGCAGGGACCTCTGCCTAGGAAAGCTAGGTATTGTCCAAGGTTTCTCCCCATGTGATAGTCTGAAATATGGCCTCGTGGGAAGAGAAAGACCTGATCGTCCCCCAGCCTGACACCGTGAAGGGTCTGTGCTGAGGAGGACTAGTGTAAGAGGGAAGAAGGCCTCTTGGCGGTTGGTGGCAGTTGAGATAGAGAAAAGCATCTGTCTCCTGCCTGTCCCTGGGCAATGGAACATCTTAAAACCCGATTGTATGTTCTGTTTACTGAGAAAGGAGAAAACCGCCTTAGGGCGAAAGGTGGGACTTGCTAGCGTAATGCTGCTCTTTATGCACTAAAAATGTTTATGGAGATGTTTGCATATGCATATCAAGGCACAGCACTTTTCCTTAAACTTATGCACAGAGATCTTTATTCATATGTCTTACTGCTGACCTTCTCCCTACGATGATCCTATTATCCTGCTACTTCCCTTTTTCTAAGATGGTAAAGATAATTATCAATAAATACTAAGGGAACTCAGAGACCGGTGCCGGCGTGGGTCCTCTGTATGCTGAGCCCCGGTCCCCTGGGCCCACTTTTTCTTTCTCTATACTTTGTCTCTGTGTCTCATTTCTTTTCTCAAGTCTCTTGTTCCACCTAACGAGAAACGCCCACAGGTGTAGAGGGGCAGGCCACCCCTTCAATGTATCACCATTGTCAAGCTGTAAAATGGAAAGGTCAGCCTAAAGATGGAATGGTAAAATCATATTGGGATCAATTCTTGAGTCCCCAGGTCTCCCTGAGAACTTAATTTGAAGAACAAAATCTGGAATTCATGCAGCTCTGGGTCCTGCCACAGCACATTTCAACAGGGTATGGTAAAGAGAACAATCAGTTCCTTATATGCCACCAATTCCTTTGGATGATCCTTTTGCTTTAAAAGATTTGCATTTCCTGGTGAGGATCTCCATGACTATTTGCAAAGGAAGACACTTTGAACTGTAGTCATTGACTTTCAATTGAGCTACTTATCCTATAGACAACTCTCTATAGCATGTTACAGAGTGAGTAGAAACGGATTTATTCATACGTGCCTCAGAGAATAGAAACATGATCTAAACATAAAAAGCATATGCAACAATTATAGAAAACTGTTACAACTCCATTTTTAAATTGTTCTTATGAGCCTTCATTAACACTCATTTATGAGTCTCTTAAGCAGTGACAGGTAATTCAGCTGGTCTTTAATACAATGAAAAGTCATCATCTCATGGAACAATTAAAAGAAAAGAATCCAAAATAAAAGCCAGAAGATAGGTTTTGTGGCAGTGGCACAGTGGTTGTGTGGCAGTACCATGGACTGACTGTAGAGATAAAGAAGGGAGATTTGCACTAAGCCACAACTCTGATTGTGGGTTTAACTGTGTAGTCACCTTTATACTTTTCTAGACTTTATTTTTATAGTTTGCTGTTGAAGTACACCAGACACACTATCAAACTTCCTAAAGATATGCCAGGTTTTTACCCTGATGTGATTATTATGCATGGTATGCCTGTATCAAAATATCTCATGCACCCAATAAATATATATGGCTACAATATACCCACAAAAATGAAAAAGACACCAAAAATTTTTTTAAAATTAAAGAATTTAAAAAAGAGAGTAGCTTATTCAGCTAGATTTTGGAGAGTATTCTAAAACAGAATTTTCCAAACTGTGCTCTCCAAAACACTAGTGTCTCATAATACACTAAGAGTTGGCCTACCATAAAAGGATTTCTTGGGGGTGTTCCAAGATGGACGAATAGGAACACCTCTGGTCTGTTGCTCCCGGAGTGATCGAAGCAGAAGACGGGTGATTTCTGTATTTCCAACTGAGGTACCTGGTTCATCTCATTGGGACTGGTTGGACAGTGGGTGTAGCCCACAGAGGATGAACTGAAGCAGGGCATGGCATCGCCTCACCCGGGAAGTTCAAGGGGTTGGGGGATTTTCCTTTCCTAGCCAAGGAAAGCCGTGACAGACTACCTGGAAAAATGGGACACTCCCGCCCAAACAGTGTGCTTTTCCCAAGGTCTTAGCAACCGGCAGACAAGGGGATTCTCTCCCGTGCCTGACTCGGTGGATCCCACGCCCACAAAGTCTTGCTCACTGGTAGCACAGCAGTCTGAGATCCAACTGCAAGGTGGCAGCCTGGCTTGGGGAGGGGTGTCCACCATTGCTGAAGCTTGAGTAGGTAAACAGAGCAGCCTGGAAGCTCGAATTAGGCAGAGCCCACCACAGCTCAACAAGGCCTACTGCCTCTAGACTCCACCTCTGGGAGCGGGGCATACCTGAAAAAAAGGCAGCAGACAACTTCTGCAGACTTAAACATCCCTGTCTGACAGCTCTGAAGAGAGCAGTGGTTCTCCCAGCACAGCGTTTGAGCTGAGAATGGGCAGATTGCCTCCTCAAGTGGGTCCCTGACACCTGTGTAGCCTAACTGGGAGACACCTCCTAGTAGGGGCTGACAGATACCTCATATAGGTGGCTGCCCCTCTGGTATGAAGCTTCCAGAGGAAGGATCAGGCAGCAATATTTGCTGTTCTGCAATATTTGCTGTTCTGCAGCCTCCACTGGTGATACCCAGGCAAACAGGGTATGGAGTGGACCTCCAGCAAACTCCAACAGACCTGAAGCTGAGGGACCTGACTGGTAGAAGGAAAACTAACAAACAGAAAGGAATAGCATCAACATCAACAAAAAGATCATCTACACCAAAACCCCATCTGTAGGTCACCAACATCAAAGACCAAAGGTAGATAAAAGCAAAAAGATGAGGAGAAACCAGAGCAGGAAAGCTGAAAATTCTAAAAATCAGAGCGCCTCTTTTCCTCTAAAGGATTGCAGCTCCTCACCAGCAGTGGAACAAAGCTAGCTGGATGGAGAATGACTTTGACAAGTTGACATAAGTAGGCTTCAGAAGGTCGGTAATAACAAACTTATCTGAGCTAAAGGAGGATGTTCGAATCCATTGCAACGAAGCTAAAAACCTTGAAAAAAGATTAGATGAATGGCTAACTAGAATAAACAACATAGAGAAGACCTTAAATGACCTGATGGAACTGAAAACCATGGCACGAGAACTTCATGACACATGCACAAGCTTCAGGAGCCAATTTGATCAAGTGGAAGAAAAGGTATCAGTGATTGAAGATCAAATTAATGAAATACAGTGCGAAAACAAGGTTAGAGAAAAAGGAGTAAAAAGAAACGAACAAACCCTCCAAGAAACATGGGACTATGTGAAAAGACCAAATCTACATTTGATTGGTGTATCTGAAAGTGATGGGGAGAAGGGAACCAAGTTGGAAAACACTCTTCAGGATATTATCCAGGAGAACTTCCCCAACCTAGCAAGGCAGGCCAACATTCAAACTCAGGAAGTACAGAGACCACCACAAAGATATTCCTCAAGAAGAACAACTCCAAGACACATAATTGTCAGATTCACTAATGTTGAAATTAAGGAAAAAGTGTTAAGGGCAGCCAGATAGAAAGGTCGAGTTACCCACAAAGGGAAGCCCATCAGACTAACAGCGGATCTCTCTGCAGAAACGCTACAAACCAGAAGAGAGTAGAGGCCGATATTTAACATTCTTAAAGAATTTTAAACCCAGAATTTCATATCCAGCCAAACTAAGCTTCATAAGTGAAGGAGAAATTAAAACCTTTACAGACAAGCAAATGCTTAGAGATTTTGTCACCACCAGGCCTACCTTACAAGAGCTCCTGAAGGAAGTACTAAACATGGAAAGGAACAACCAGTACCAGACACTGCAAAAACATGCCAAATTGTAAAGACCATCGATGCTATGAAGAAACTGCATCAATTAATGAGCAAAATAACCAGCTAACATAATAATGACAGGATCAAATTCACACATAACAATATTAACCTTAAATGTAAATGGGCCAAATGTCCCAGTTAAAAGACACAGACTGGCAAATTGGATAAAGAGTCAAGACCCATCTGTGTGCTGTATTCAGGAGACCCATCTCACATGCAGAGACACACATAGGCTGAAAATAAAGGGATGAAGGAAGATCTACCAACCAAATGGAAAGCAAAAAAGGAGCAGGAGTTGCAATCTTAGTCTCTGATAAAACAGACTTTAAATGACTAAAGATCAAAAGAGACAAAGAAGACCGTTACATAATGGTAAAGGGATCAATTCAACAAGAAGAGCTAACTATCCTAAATATATATGCACCCAATACAGGAGAACCCAGATTAATAAAGCAAGTCCTTAGAGACCTACGAAGAGACTAAGACTCCCACACAAAAATAATGGGAGACTTTAACACCCCACTGTCAATATTAGACAGATCAACAAGACAGAAAGTTAACAAGGATATCCAGGAATTGAACTCAGCTCTGCAACAAGCAGACCTATTAGACATCTACAGAACTCTCCACACCAAATCAACAGAATATACATTCTTCTCAGCACCACATCGCACTTATTCTAAAATTGACCACATAATTGGAACTAAAGCACTCCTCAGCAAATGTACAAGAACAGAAATTATAGCAAACTGTCTCTCAGACCACAGTACAATCAAATTAGAACTCAGCATTAAGAAATTCACTCAAAACCGCACAACTACATGGAAACTGAATAACCTGCTCCTGAATGACTACTGAGTAAATAACGAAATGAAGGCAGAAATAAAGATGTTCTTTGAAACCAATGAGAACAAAGACACAACGTACCAGAATCTCTGGGAAACACTGAAAGCAGTGTGTGAGGGAAATTTATAGCACTAAATGCCCACAAGAGAAAGCAGGAAAGATCTAAAATTGACACCCTAACATCACAATTAAAAGAACTAGAGAAGCAAGAGCAAACACATTCGAAAGCTAGCAGAAGGCAAGAAATAACTAAGATCAGGGCAGAACTGAAAGAGATAGAGACACAAAAAAACCCTCCAAAAAATCAATGAATCCAGGAGCTAGTTTTTTTTTAAAAGATCAACAAAATTTGATAGACCACTAGCAACACTAATAAAGAAGAAAAGAGAGAAGAATCAAATAGACGCAATAAAAAACGATAAAGGGGATATCACCACCAATGCCCCATACTACCATCAGAGAATACTATAAACACCTCTACACAGATAAACTAGAAAATCTCGAAGAAATGGATAAATTCTTTGTAGATTTTGGATATTAGCCCTTTGTCAGATGGGTAGATTGCAAAAATTTTCTCCCATTCTGTAGTTGCCTGTTCACTCTGATGGTAGTTTCTTTTGCTGTGCACAAGCTATTTAGTTTAATTAGATCCCACTTGTCACTTTTGGCTTTTGCTGCCATTGCTTTTGGTGTTTTAGACATGAAGTCCTTGCCCATGCCTATATCCTGAATGGTATTGCCTATGTTTTCTTCTAGGGTTTTTATGGTTTTAGGTCTAACATTTAAGTCTTTAATCTATCTTGAATTAATTTTTGTATAAGGTGTAAGGAAGGGATCCAGTTTCAGCTTTCTACGTGTGGCTAGCCAGTTTTCCCAGCACCATTTATTAAATAGGGAATCCTTTCCCCATTTCTTGTATTTGTCAGGTTTGTCAAAGATCAGATGGTTGTAGATGTGTGGTGTTATTTCTGAGGCCTCTGTTCTGTTCCATTGGTCTATATGTCTGTTTTGGTAACAGTATCATGCTGTTTTGGTTACTGTAGCCTTGTAGTACAGTTTGAAGTCAGGTAGCATGATGGCTCCAGCTTTGTTCTTTTGGCTTAGAATTGTCTTGGCAATGCGGGCTCCTTTTTGGTTCCATATGAAATTTAAAGTAGTTTTTTTTTTTTTTTTCCAATTCTGTGGAGAAAGTCATTGGTAGTTTGATGGGGATAGCATTGAATCCATAAATTACTTTGGGCATATGGATATTTTCATGGTATTGATTCTTCCTATCCATGAGCATGGAATATTCTTCCATTTGTTTGTGTCCTCTTTTATTTCGTTGAGCAGTGGTTTGTCGTTCTCCATGAAGAGGTCCTTCACATCCCTTGTAAGCTGGATTCCTAGGTATTTTATTATCTTGTTAGCAATTGTGAATGGGAGTTCACTCATGATTTGGCTCTCTGTTTGTCTGTTAATGGTGCATAGGAATGCTTGTGGCTAACTAATTACCTCAGCAGCAGCCAGAATTCTGACATTTAGAAAAAATAAAAAATTTTCCTGAGCACTGTTTTGTGGCTTTCGAAGGATTAAGAATCCATGGCTTAGATTAGCAGGTGTGGACATGAACAGCTTTTTGTCTTTGGGAAGAACAAGGAGTCATTCTGGCTTTAAAAAATTCAAATAAAATTTTCAGTAAATGTAAGAAGTCATTTATTGATAGAAACCATTTTGTCAACATCAATTTATGGCACATCACACAAGAAAAATATTTTTAAGATAAATAGAAAAAAATGCATGGGGAAGAAGATGAAAAGCCAGGAAGAAAGAAGAAAGAATATAGGGATAAAAGAGCAGGAAGACTAATGGAAATACTTGTCTGTTATTACCAGTAAAAAAGCTGATCGAAAAGCTTGCTCAAAATATATTAGACAATACTGTCAAATATAGAAAATAAAGTAATGGCAAACTATAACACAGGGTCATTGCAAACTAAAATGTTTTGCTTAGAAAGATGTGCTTTTAGGGAATTTATGAAAAGAGAAATGTGTTTTGATGTTAATAGCACCCACATATAATGAATGAAATTATTATTATTATTATTATAATATTATTATTATTATTATCATTATTTTGTTTTGAGAGGGAGTCTCGCTCTGTCGCCCAGGCTGGGATGCAGTGGCCGGATCTCAGCTCACTGCAAGCTCCGCCTCCCGGGTTTACGCCATTCTCCTGCCTCAGCCTCCCGAGTAGCTGGGACTACAGGCGCCCGCCACCTCGCCCGGCTAGTTATTTTTTGTATTTTTTAGTTGAGATGGGGTTTCACCTTGTTAGCCAGGATGGTCTCGATCTCCTGACCTCGTGATCCACCCGTCTCGGCCTCCCAAAGTGCTGGGATTACAGGCTTGAGCCACCGCGCCCGGCCGAAATTATTTTTAAAAAATCATTAAAGTTAGGTGGCGAAAAAAAAGAAACATGACTAGTGAGCATAAAGAAAAGCCAAGTCAAGCAGGTGGGCATCTTCACTAGACCCTGGGAAGAAAAATGCCATAAAGATCACTTTGATAATGGTTTCAGAAGCAGGTGCTACCCTAATGTCTCAGGTGATTCCATTTCTGATTCTATCAGTTAAATAAATAATTAAATTATAGCAAACCACTGGATGAAGACCAAGTAATCAAGCACTCACATATATCTGTGCAAACAACCATCTGTGATGGTCATCATTTATCCTTACATATAGCCACAAAAGTTTAATTACAACAACATTTTTTTCCATGAATGCTCCAGTTTCTTGTCTTTACATTTTGGAAAACATATCATTGAAAGCAGTAACAGATAATGGACCACTTTTTGACATATTATAAAAATGGAAAGATTATCAACCTTGGACATCCAAATACTTGACATGAGGTGGTGGGGAAGTGCAAAATGTCTCTGAGCAAGGTTCTTCCAGTCCAAGAATGTCTTTAACATAACAAAAAAAACCTAAATGTGGTGTGAGGGTCTTTATCCATTTAACAAATATTTACCATCTTTATGCGTGGACAGCAGTGTGTTGGGAACTCAGGATTTACCCATGAACAAGATAGAAAAGGTTCATGACCTCATGGGGCTTACGTCTAAGTGAGGAAAGACAGAAAAAAGCAAACAAGAAAATTACAGAATATAATCATTTCCCTGAAGGAAATAAACAAGGTGATTTGATAGAGAATAATGGGGGATGATGATGAAGGGGCATAGTTGGACTATTTTAAATAGGATGGTTAGGGAATGCCTTTCTCAAATGATGGCATTTGAGATGAGAAATGAATGATAAAAAAGGCACTGCTATTAAAAGATCTAGGAGAAGAACATTTTAGGCAAAGAAAACAGGAAGAACTGAAGGGTACAGTAGGTGTCACTTGACAAAATGGTGTAACAATCTAGAAAGGTAAGGAAGATGGTTTCATTGATGCGCTAATGAAAAACACGATATGACAGGAAACCTGACTACTGTTCAATGTGTTTACTATCTTTAATAGAATAACATAACAAAAGGATGTTAGAATTTCTTTAGTCTAAACTTCCACACAATATATTCCATGCAGACAATCATCATTCTACTGCTTATGTATTTAAGGCATCTACTAGAAAGTTTCTTCTTACATTGAGCTGAAAGTGGCTTTTTGGCACTCACCCTCATTGGCTTGAGTTCTGCCCTTTCAAAGGCAAATACTATATTGTCCCTCAATATTCTTCTCTAGGACTGATGTACTTTGACCACTGTTTGGGGCTTCCAGTTCATCTAGAAGTTATGCTTCCTCCAGACACACTAAAGTTTATCAGAAAGTTACTTTAAAAGCACACTATCTCTGGACATACCTACAAACTTTCGAAGGTAAAAAGTTAAGGCCCCAATTTCTTTAAATTTTTTAGAGACAGACTCTCGCTTTGTTGCCCAGGCTGGAGGTGGAGTGCTGTGGCATGATCAAAGCTCACTGTAACCTTGAACTCCTTGGCTCAAGTCATCCTCCTGCCTCTGCCTCCCAAGTAGCTAGGACTGCAGGTATACACCACCATACGTAACTAATTTTAAAAGGTGTTTTGTAGAGATGGAGTCTCACTATGTTGCCCAGGCTGGCCTCAAACTCCTGGCCTCAAGCAATCCTCCTGCCTCAGCTTCCGAAAGCATTGAAAATACAGCAGTGAGCCACTGTGCCTGGCCTCCCAATTTTCAATAACAAAGTTATGGCATACTCACCAAGTATGTTCAACTGATGAGTTTTACAAGACAAAAAGAGTTAGAGATGGATGGTGGTGATGGTGACACAACATTATGAATGTATTTAGTAACACCGAAGTACAGTTCATTTCAAATGCCCAAGATGGTAAATTTTATGTTACATGTATAACAATTAAAAAAACTGAAAAACATCCAAGAGAGGGGCGGAGCAAGATGGCCGAATAGGAACAGCTCCAGTCTCCAACTCCCAGCGCGAGCGACACAGAAGACCGGTGATTTCTGCATTTTCAACTGAGGTACTGGGTTCATCTCACTGGGGAGTGCCGGACGATCGGTGCTGGTCAGCTGCTGCAGCCCGACCAGTGAGAGCTGAAGCAGGGCGAGGCATTGCCTCACCTGGGAAGCGCAAGGGGGAAGGGAATCCCTTTTCCTAGCCAGGGGAACTGAGACACATAACACCTGGAAAATCGGGTAACTCCCACCCCAATACTGTGCTTCAAGCAAACAGGCACACCAGGAGATCATATCCCACACCTGGCCGGGGGGGTCCCACACCCACGGAGCCTCCCTCATTGCTAGCACAGCAGTCTGTGATCTACCGGCAAGGCAGCAGCGAGGCTGGGGGAGGGGCGCCCGCCATTGCTGAGGCTTAAGTAGGTAAACAAAGCTGCTGGGAAGCTCGAACTGGGTGGAGCTCACAGCAGCTCAAGGAAACCTGCCTGTCTCTGTAGACTCCACCTCTGGGGACAGGGCAATAACAAACGCAGCCGAAACCTCTGCAGACGCAAACGACTCTGTCTGACAGCTTTGAAGAGAGCAGTGGATCTCCCAACACGGAGGTTGAGATCTGAGAAGGGACAGACTCCCTGCTCAAGTGGGTCCCTGACCCCTGAGTAGCCTAACTGGGAGACATCCCCCACTAGGGGCAGTCTGACACCCCACACCTCACAGGGTGGAGTACACCCCTGAGAGGAAGCTTCCAAAGCAAGAATCAGACAGGTACACTCGCTGTTCAGAAATATTCTATCTTCTGCAGCCTCTGCTGCTGATACCCAGGCAAACAGGGTCTGGAGTGGACCTCAAGCAATCTCCAACAGACCTACAGCTGAGGGTCCTGACTGTTAGAAGGAAAACTATCAAACAGGAAGGACACCTACACCAAAACCCCATCAGTACATCACCATCATCAAAGAGCAGAGGCAGATAAAACCACAAAGATGGGGAAAAAGCAGGGCAGAAAAGCTGGAAATTCAAAAAATAAGAGCGCATCTCCCCCGGCAAAGGAACGCAGCTCATCGCCACCAACGGATCAAAGCTGGACGGAGAATGACTTTGACGAGATGAGAGAAGAAGTCTTCAGTCCATCAAATTTCTCAGAGCTAAAGGAGGAATTACGTACCCAGCGCAAAGAAACTAAAAATCTTGAAAAAAAAGTGGAAGAATTGATGGCTAGAGTAATTAATGCAGAGAAGGTCCAAAACGAAATGAAAGAGATGAAAACCATGACACGAGAAATACGTGACAAATGCACAAGCTTCAGTAACCGACTCGATCAACTGGAAGAAAGAGTATCTGCGATTGAGGATCAAATGAATGAAATGAAGCGAGAAGAGAAACCAAAAGAAAAAAGAACAAAAAGAAATGAACAAAGCCTGCAAGAAGTATGGGATTATGTAAAAAGACCAAATCTACGTCTGATTGGGGTGCCTGAAAGTGAGGGGGAAAATGGAACCAAGTTGGAAAACACCCTTCAGGATATCATCCAGGAGAACTTCCCCAACCTCGTAGGGCAGGCCAACATTCAAATCCAGGAAATACAGAGAACGCCACAAAGATACTCCTCGAGAAGAGCAACTCGAAGACACATAATTACCAGATTCACCAAAGTTGAAATGAAGGAAAAAATCTTAAGGGCAGCCAGAGAGAAAGGTCGGGTTACCCACAAAGGGAAGCCCATCAGACTAACAGCAGATCTCTTGGCAGAAACTCTCCAAGCCAGAAGAGAGTGGGGGCCAATATTCAACATTCTTAAAGAAAAGAATTTTAAACCCAGAATTTCATATCCAGCCAAACTAAGTTTCATAAGTGAAGGAGAAATAAAATCCTTTACAGATAAGCAAATGCTTAGAGATTTTGTCACCACTAGGCCTGCCTTACAAGAGACCCTGAAGGAAGCACTAAACATGGAAAGGAACAACCGGTACCAGCCATTGCAAAAACATGCCAAAATGTAAAGACCATCAAGGCTAGGAAGAAACTGCATCAACTAACGAGCAATATAACCAGTTAATATCATAATGGCAGGATCAAGTTCACACATAACAATCTTAACCTTAAATGTAAATGGATTAAATGCTCCAATTAAAAGACACAGACTGGCAAACTGGATAAAGAGTCAAGACCCATCAGTCTGCTGTATTCAGGAGACCCATCTCACACGCAGAGACATACATAGGTTCAAAATAAAGGGATGGAGGAAGATTTACCAAGCAAATGGAGAACAAAAAAAAGTGGGGGTTGCAATACTAGTCTCTGATAAAACAGACTTTAAGCCATCAAAGATCAAAAGAGACAAAGAAGGCCATTACATAATGGTAAAGGGATCAATTCAACAGGAAGAGCTAACTATCCTAAATATATATGCACCCAATACAGGAGCACCCAGATTCATCAAGCAAGTCCTTAGAGACTTACAAAGAGACTTAGACTCCCATACAATAATAATGGGAGACTTCAACACTCCACTGTCAACATTAGACAGATCAACGAGACAGAAAGTTAACAAGGATATCCAGGAATTGAACTCATCTCTGCAGCAAGCAGACCTAATAGACATCTATAGAACTCTCCACCCCAAATCAACAGAATATACATTCTTCTCAGCACCACATTGTACTTACTCCAAAATCGACCACGTAATTGGAAGTAAAGCACTCCTCAGCAAATGTACAAGAACAGAAATTATAACAAACTGTCTCTCAGACCACAGTGCAATCAAACTAGAACTCAGGACTAAGAAACTCAATCAAAACCGCTCAACTACATGGAAACTGAACAACCTGCTCCTGAATGACTACTGGGTACATAACGAAATGAAGGCAGAAATAAAGATGTTCTTTGAAACCAATGAGAACAAAGATACAACATATCAGAATCTCTGGGACACATTTAAAGCAGTGTGTAGAGGGAAATTTATAGCACTAAATGCCCACAAGAGAAAGCAGGAAAGATCTAAAATTGACACTCTAACATCACAATTAAAAGAACTAGAGAAGCAAGAGCAAACACATTCGAAAGCTAGCAGAAGGCTAGAAATAACTAAGATCAGAGCAGAACTGAAGGAGATAGAGACACAAAAAACCCTCCAAAAAATCAATGAATCCAGGAGTTGGTTTTTTGAAAAGATCAACAAAATTGACAGACCACTAGCAAGACTAATAAAGAAGAAAAGAGAGAAGAATCAAATCGACGCAATTAAAAATGATAAAGGGGATATCACCACCGACCCCACAGAAATACAAACTACCATCAGAGAATACTATAAACACCTCTACGCAAATCAACTGGAAAATCTAGAAGAAATGGATAATTTCCTGGACATTTACACTCTTCCAAGACTAAACCAGGAAGAAGTTGAATCCCTGAATAGACCAATAGCAGGCTCTGAAATTGAGGCAATAATTAATAGCCTACCAACCAAAAAAAGTCCAGGACCAGATGGATTCACAGCTGAATTCTACCAGAGGTACAAGGAGGAGTTGGTACCATTCCTTCTGAAACTATTCCAATCAATAGAAAAAGAGGGAATCCTCCCTAACTCATTTTATGAGGCCAACATCATCCTGATACCAAAGCCTGGCAGAGACACAACAAAAAAAGAGAATTTTAGACCAATATCCCTGATGAACATCGATGCAAAAATCCTCAATAAAATACTGGCAAACCGGATTCAGCAACACATCAAAAAGCTTATCCACCATGATCAAGTGGGCTTCATCCCTGGGATGCAAGGCTGGTTCAACATTCGCAAATCAATAAACATAATCTAGCATATAAACAGAACCAAAGACAAGAACCACATGATTATCTCAATAGATTCAGAAAAGGCTTTTGACAAAATTCAACAGCACTTCATGCTAAAAACGCTCAATAAATTCGGTATTGATGGAACGTACCTCAAAATAATAAGAGCTATTTATGACAAACCCACAGCCAATATCATACTGAATGGGCAAAAACTGGAAAAATTCCCTTTGAAAACTGGCACAAGACAGGGATGCCCTCTCTCACCACTCCTATTCAACATAGTGTTGGAAGTTCTGGCTAGGGCAATCAGGCAAGAGAAAGAAATCAAGGGTATTCAGTTAGGAAAAGAAGAAGTCAAACTGTCCCTGTTTGCAGATGACATGATTGTATATTTAGAAAACCCCATTGTCTCAGCCCAAAATCTCCTTAAGCTGATAAGCAACTTCAGCAAAGTCTCAGGATACAAAATTAATGTGCAAAAGTCACAAGCATTCTTACACACCAGTAACAGACAAACAGAGAGCCAAATCAGGAATGAACTTCCATTCACAATTGCTTCAAAGAGAATAAAATACCTAGGAATCCAACTTACAAGGGATGTAAAGGACCTCTTCAAGGAGAACTACAAACCACTGCTCAGTGAAATAAAAGAGGACACAAACAAATGGAAGAACATACCATGCTCATGGATAGGAAGAATCAATATCGTGAAAATGGCCATACTGCCCAAGGTAATTTATAGATTCAATGCCATCCCCATCAAGCTACCAATGAGTTTCTTCACAGAATTGGAAAAAACTGCTTTAAAGTTCATATGGAACCAAAAAAGAGCCCGCATCTCCAAGACAATCCTAAGTCAAAAGAACAAAGCTGGAGGCATCACGCTACCTGACTTCAAACTATACTACAAGGCTACAGTAACCAAAACAGCATGGTACTGGTACCAAAACAGAGATATAGACCAATGGAACAGAACAGAGTCCTCAGAAATAATACCACACATCTACAGCCATTTGATCTTTGACAAACCTGAGAGAAACAAGAAATGGGGAAAGGATTCCCTATTTAATAAATGGTGCTGGGAAAATTGGCTAGCCATAAGTAGAAAGCTGAAACTGGATCCTTTCCTTACTCCTTATACGAAAATTAATTCAAGATGGATTAGAGACTTAAATGTTAGACCTAATACCATAAAAATCCTAGAGGAAAACCTAGGTAGTACCATTCAGGACATAGGCATGGGCAAAGACTTCATGTCTAAAACACCAAAAGCAACGGCAGCAAAAGCCAAAATTGACAAATGGGATGTCATTAAACTAAAGAGCTTCTGCACAGCAAAAGAAACTACCATCAGAGTGAACAGGCAACCTACAGAATGGGAGAAAATTTTTGCAATCTACTCATCTGACAAAGGGCTAATATCCAGAACCTACAAAGAACTCAAACAAATTTACAAGAAAAAAACAAACAACCCCATCAAAAAGTGGGCAAAGGATATGAACAGACATTTCTCAAAAGAAGACATTCATACAGCCACCAGACACATGAAAAAATGCTCATCATCACTGGCCATCAGAGAAATGCAAATCAAAACCACAATGAGATACCATCTCACACCAGTTAGAATGGCGATCATTAAAAAGTCAGGAAACAACAGGTGCTGGAGAGGATGTGGAGAAATAGGAAAGCTTTTACACTGTTGGTGGGATTGTAAACTAGTTCAACCATTATGGAAAACAGTATGGCGATTCCTCAAGGATCTAGAACTTGATGTACCATATGACCCAGCCATCCCATTACTGGGTATATACCCAAAGGATTATAAATTATGCTGCTATAAAGACACATGCACACGTATGTTTATTGCGGCACTATTCACAATAGCAAAGACTTGGAATCAACCCAAATGTCCATCAGTGACAGATTGGATTAAGAAAATGTGGCACATATACACCATGGAATACTATGCAGCCATCAAAAAGGATGAGTTTGTGTCCTTTGTAGGGACATGGATGCAGCTGGAAACCATCATTCTTAGCAAACTATCACAAGAACAGAAAACCAAACACCGCATGTTCTCACTCATAGGTGGGAACTGAACAATGAGATCACTTGGACTCGGGAAGGGGAACATCAGACACAGGGGCCTATCATGGGGAGGGAGGAGGGGGGAGGGATTGCATTGGGAGTTATACCTGATGTAAATGACGAGTTGATGGGTGCAGCACACCAACATGGCACAAGTATACATATGTAACAAACCTGCACGTTATGCACATGTACCCTACAACTTAAAGTATAATAATAATAAAAAAAATAAAATAAAAAAAAAAAAAAAGAAAAACATCCAAGAGGCACCCAGAAGAGTAAATCTGATGCAAATGAGCTAGGCACAAATGCTAGCTGTTTTATTAACATATTAATAAAATGCTAGACATTTTATTAACCACTTGCTGGCATATCTGACTTACATCTGTATGCTTTACCTTTATGCACACTCACACCCATATACATCAAGATCTTGGTACTGAAATTTGAACTGCTGTTAATTTTGTGCTAATATTAAAGTTAAGCTAATGAAGGTTAATTACAAAATTCATAAATTCAAGTACTTTTACATTATTATTAGTGAGACTAACCATTTAAGATCAAAGTTGTGAAATCTGAAATATACGGTATTTGAAAATTTTGGAAATTCAAATGCTATTGTTGATAGCTACTCACAGCTTTATTTTTTATTTTTTTTTTCTTCAACTTTTATTTTAAGTTCAGGGGCCCTTGTGCAGGATGTGCAGGTTTGTTACATAGATAAACGTGTGCCACGGTGGTTTGCCGCACAGATCATCCCATAACCCAGGTATTAAGTCCAGAATCCATTAGCTATTCTTTCTGATGCTCTCCCGCCCCCACCCCAATGTCCCCCAACAGGCCCCGGTGTGTGTTGTCCCACCCATGTGTCTATGTGTTCTTATCATAACTCTCCCACTTATAAGTAAGAACACTCAGTGTTTAGTTTCCTGTTCCTGTGTTAATTTGCTGACGATAATGGCTTCCAACTCATCCATGCCCCTGCAAAGGACATGATCTTTTTCCTTTTTATGGCTGCATAGTATTCCATGCTGTATATATACCACATTTTCTTTATCCAGTCTATCAATGATGGGCATTTAGGTTGATTCCATATCTTTGCTATTCTGAATAGTGTTGTAAGAAACATATGTGTGCATGTATCTTTATAATAGAATTATTTACATTCCTTTGGGTGTATACCCAGTAATGGGATTACTGGGTCAAACGGTATTTCTGTCTCTAGGTCTTTGAAGAATCACCACACTGGCTTCCACAATGGTTGATCTAATTTACACTCCTACTATCAGTGTAAAAGCATTCCCTTTTCTCCACAACCTAGCCAGCATCTGTTATTTTGGACTTTTTAATAATAGCCATTCTGAGTGGCATGAGATGATATCTCATTGTGGTTTTGATTTGCATTTCTCTAATGATCAGTGATGTTGGACACTTTTTACGTTTGTTGGCCGCGTGTATGTCTTCTTTAGAGAAGTGTCTGTTCGTGTCCTTTGACCACTTTTTAATGGGGTTGTTTTTTCTTATACATTTGTTTAAGTTCCTTATAGATGCTGGATATCAGAGCTTTGTCAGATCGATACATTACAAAACTTTTCTCCCATTCTGTAGGTTATCTCTTTACTCTGTTGATAGTTTCATTTGCTGTGCAGAAGCTCTTTAGTTTAATTAGGTCCCATTTGTCAATTTTTGCTTTTGCTGCAATTGCTTTTGGTGTTTTTGTCATGAAATCTTTACCTGTGCCGATGTCCTGAATGGTATTGCCTAGATTTTCTTCTAGGGTTTTCTATAGTTTTAGGTTTTACATTTAAGTCTTTAATTTATCTTGAGTTAATTTTTGTATATGGTATAACGAAGGGGTCTAGTTTCAAATTTCTGCATATGGCTAGACAGAACTCTCAGCACCAATTACTAAATAGGGAGTCATTTTCCCATTGTTTGTTTTTCTCAAGTTTGTCAGAGATCAAATGGTTGTAGGTGTGCAGTATTATTTCTGAGTTTCCTATTCTGTTCCATTGGTCTATGTGCTGGTCTTGTACCACTACCATGTTGTTTTGGTTACTGTAACCTTGTAGTATGGTTTGAAGTCAGGTAGCATGATGCCTCCAGCTTTGTTCTTTTTGTTTAGGATTATCTTGCCTATTTGGGCTCTTTTTTCTTTGCTTCCATATGAATTTTTAAAAAGTGTTTTCTAATTCTGTTAAGAATGTCAGTGGTAGTTTAATGAGAATAGCACTGAATCTATAAATTACTTTGGGGCAGCAAGGCCATTTTCAAGATACTGATTCTTCCTATCCATGAGCATGGAATGTTTCTCCATTTGTTTGTGCCCTCTCTTGAGCAGTGGTTTGTAAGTTCTCCTTGAAGAGGTCCTTCATGTCCCTTGTTAGCCATATTCCTAGGCATTTTATTCCTTTTGTAGCAATTGTGAGTGGGAGTTAATTCATGATTTGGCTCTCTGCTTCCCTGTTGTTGGTGTATAGGAATGCTGGTGATTTCTGCACATTTATTTTATATCCAGAGACACTATTGAAGTTGCTTATCAGCTTAAGCAGTGTTTGGGCTTGGATGATGGGGTTTTCTAGATATAGGATCATGTCATCTGCAAACAAAGATAATTTGACTTACTCTCTTCCTATTTGAATTTCTTTATTTCTTCCATTATTTCTTTCTCTTGCCTGATTGCCTTGGCCAGTACTTCCAATACTATGGTGAATAGGAGTGGTGAGAGATGGCATCCTTGTCTTGTGCTGGTTTTCAAGGGAAATACTTCCAGCATTTGCCCATTCAGTGTGATACTGGCTGTGGGTTTCTCATATATGGCTCTTATTATTTTGAGGTATGTTCCTTCAACATCTAGTTTATTAAGAGTTTTCAACATGAACGGACATTGGATTTTATCAAAGGACTTTTCTGCTTCTATTGAGATAATCACGTGGTTTTATTCTTAGTACTGTTTATGTGATGAATGACACTTATTGATTTGCATATATTGAACCAACCTTGCATCCCAGGGATAAAGCTAACTTGACTGTGGTGGATTAGCCTTTTAATGTGTTGCTGGATTAAGTTTGCCAGTATTTTATTGAGGATTTTTGCATTGATGTTCACTAAGGATATTGGCCTGAAGTTTTCCTTTCTGTTGTTGTAGCTCTGCCAGGTTTTGGTATCAGGATGATGCTGGCTTCATAAAATGAGTTTGGGAGGAGTCTTTCCTTTCCGATTGTTTAGAATAGTTTCAGTAGAAATGGTACCAGCTCTTCTTTGTATGTCTGGTAGAATTCAGCTGTGAATCAGTCTGGTCCTGGGCTTTTTTTGGTTGGTAGGCTATTTATTGCTGACCCAATTTCAGAGCTTGTTATTGGTCAGTTCAGGGATTCAGTTTCTTCCTGGTTCAGTCTTGGGAGGGTGTATGTGACCAGAAATTTATCAATTTCTTCCAAATTTTCTAGTTTATGTGCATAGAGGTGTTTATAGTATTCTCTGATGGTAGTTTATATTTCTGTGGGGTCAGTGGTGATATCCCCCTTATAATTTCTGATTGTGTTTATTTGATTCACCTCATGTTTATTCTTTATTGGTCTAGCTAGCAGTCTATTTCATTCATTTTTTAAAAAAATCAGCTCCTGGATTTGTTGAGCTTTTAAAGGGTTTTTCGTGTCTCTATCTCCTTTAGTTCAGCTCTGATCTTCATTATTTCTTGTCTTCTGCTAGCTTTGGGGTTTGATTACTCCCAGTTCTCTAGTTCTTTTAGTTGAGATGTTAGGTTGCTAACTTGAGATCTTTCTGAATTTCTGATGTGGGCATTTAGTGGTATAAACTTCCCTCTTAACACTGCTTTAGCTGCATCCCAGAGAATCTGGTTCACTGTCTCTTTGTTCTCATTAGTTTCAAATAACTTCTTGATTTCTGCTTTAATTTCATTATTTACCCAAGAGTCATTCAGCAGCAGGTTGTTCAATTTCTAGGTAGTTATGTGATTTTGAGTGAATTTCTTAATCTTGAGTTCTAATTTGATAGTGCTGTGGTCTAAGAGACTGTTATGATTTTAGTTCTTTTGCATTTGCTGAGGAGTGTTTTACTTCTGATTATGTGATCAATTTCAGATTAAGTACAACGTGGCAATGAGAAGAATGTATATTCTGTTGTTTTGGGGTGGAGAGTTCTGCAGATATCTATTAGGTCCACTTGATCTAGAGCTGAGTTTCAGGTCCTGAATATTTTTTTGAAATTTTCTGCCTCAACGATCTGTCTAATATTGTCAGTGGGGGTTAAAGTCTCCCACTATAATTGTGCAGGAGTCTAAGTCTCTTTGTAGGTCTCTAAGAACTTGTTTTATGAATCTGATTGCTCCTGTATTAGGCACATATATACATTTAGGATACCTAAATAGCTCTTCTTGTTGAATTGAACCCTTTACCATTATGTAATGCCCTGTCTATTTTTAAATCTTGGTTGGTTTAAAATCTGTCTTGTTAGAAACTAGTATTGCAACTTTTGCTTTTTTCTGTTTTCCATTTGCTTGGTAAATTTTCTTCCATCCGTTTATTTTGAGCCTATGTGTGTCTTTGCATGTGAGATGGGTCTGTTGAAGACAGCATAATAATGGGTCTTGGCTTTTTATCCAGCTTGACTTTCTGTGTCTTTTAATTGGGGAATTCGGTCCATTTACATTTAAGGTTATTATTGTTATGTGTGAGTTTAATCCTGTCATTATGATGCTAGCTGGTTATTCTGCTGACTTGTTTATGTGGTTGCTTCATAGTGTCACTGGTCTGTGTGCTTCAGTGTGTTTTTGTAGTGGCTGGTAATGGTTTTTCCTTTCCATATTTTGTGATTCCCTCAGGAGCTCTTGCAAGGTAAGCCTGATGGTAACAAATTCCCCCACCATTTGCCTGTCTGAAAAGGATCTTATTTCTCCTTTGCTTATGAAGCTTGTTTTGGCTGGATATGAAATTATGGGTTGGAATTTCTTTTTATTTTTTAAAGAATGTTGAACATTGGCCTCAATCTTCTGGCTTTTTAGGGTTTCCACTGAGAGGTCTGCTGTTAGTATGATGGGTTTACCTTTGTAGGTAACCTGGCCTTTCTCTCTAGCTGCACTTAACATTTTTTCTTTCATTTCAACCTTGGAAAATCTGATGATTATATATCTTGGGGTCAATCTTCTCGGGTATTTTCATGGGGTTCTCTGCATTTTCTGAATTTGAATGTTGGCCTGTCTTGCTAGGTTGGGGAAATTCTCCTGGAATGACATCCTAAAGTATGTTTTAAAAGTTGGTTCCATTCTTCTCATCTCTTTCAGGTACCCCAATCAGTCATAGGTTCCATCTCTTTACATAATCCCATATTTCTCAGATGGTTTGATTCATTCCTTTTCATTCTGTTTCCTCTATTCTTGTCTGCCTGCCTTATTTCAGAAAGATAGTCTTTGAGCTCTGAGATTCTTTCCTCTGTTTGGTATATTCTGCTATTGATGCTTGTGATTACATTGTGAAGTTCTTATGTTTTGTGTTTTTCAGCTCCATCAGCTCAGTTATGTTCCTCTCTAAACTGCCTATTGTGGCTATCTGCTCCTGTATTGTTTTTTTCATGATTCTTAGCTTCTTTGCAATGGGTTACAGCATGCTCCTTTAGCTCAGTGAAGTTCATTATTAACTAGCTTTTGAGGCCTACTTCTGTCAATTCAGCCTTCTCAGCCTCAGCCCAGTTCTGTGTCCTTGCTGGAGAGGTGTTGGAGTCATTTGGAGGAGAAGAGGCACTCTAGGTTTTTGAGTTCTCAGCATTTTTTTGGTGATTCTTTCTCGTCTTTGTGGGCTTATCTACCTTCGATCTTTTTTTTTTTTTTTTTTCAGGTTGAGGAAGTTTCTTTTGTTTTATTTATTTATTAAAAAAATTTTTTTTATTATTATAAAAAAAATTTTTATACTTTAAATTCATGTGTACAACGTGCAGGTTTGTTACATATGCATACATGTGCCATGTTGGTGTGCTGCACCCATTAACTCATCATTTACATTAGGTATATCTCCTAATGCTGTCCCTCCCCCTTCCCCCCACCCCACAACAGGCCCCAGTGTGTGATGTTCCCCTTCCTGTGTCCAAGTGTTCTCATTGTTGAATTACCACCTATGAGTGAAAACATGCAGTGTTTGGTTTTTTATCCTTGCAATAGTTTGCTGAGAATGATGGTTTCCAGCTTCATCCATGTCCCTACAAAGGACACGAACTCATCCTTTTTTATGACTGCCTAGTATTCCATGGTGTATATGTGCCACATTTTCTTAATCCAGTCTATCATTGCTGGACATTTGGGTTGGTTCCAAGTCTTTGTTATTGTGAATAGTGCTGCAATAAACATACGTGTGCATGTGTTTTTATAGCAGCATGATTTATAATCCTTTGGGTATATACCCAGTAATGGGATGGTTGGGTCAAATGGTATTTCTAGTTCTAGATCCTTGAGGAATTGCCACACTGTCTTCCACAATGGTTGAACTAGCTTACAGTTCCACCAACAGTGTAAAAGTGTTCCTATTTCTCCACATCCTCTCCAGCACCTGTTGTTTCCTGACTTTTTAATGATCGCCATTCTAACTGGAGTGAGATGGTATCTCATTGATTTTGATTTGCATTTTTCTGATGGCCAGTGATGATGAGCATTTTTTCATGTGTCTGTTGGCTGCATAAATGTCTTCTTTTGAGAAGTGTCTGTTCATATCCTTTGTCCACTTGTTTATGGGGTTGTTTTTTTCTTGTAAATTTATTTGAGTTCTTTGTAGATTCTGGATATTAGCCCTTTGTCAGATGGGTAGATTGTAAAAATTTTCTCCCATTCTGTAGGTTGCCTGTTCACTGTGATGGTAGTTTCTTTTGCTGTGCACAAGCTATTTAGTTTAATGAGATCCCATTTGTCAATTTTGGCTTTTGTTGCTGTTGCTTTTGGTGTTTTAGACATGAAGTCCTTGCTCATGCCTATGTCCTGAATGGTATTGCCTATGTTTTCTTCTAGGGTTTTTATGGTTTTAGGTCTAACATTTAAGTCTCTAATCCATCTTGAATTAATTTTTGTATAAGGTGTAAGGAAGGGATCCAGTTTCAGTTTTCTACATATGGCTAGCCAATTTTCCCAGCACCATTTATTAAATAGGGAATCCTTTCCCCATTTCTTGTTTTTATCAGGTTTGTCAAAGATCAGATAGTTGTAGATGTGTGGTATTATTTCTGAGGGCTCTGTTCTGTTCCATTGGTCTATGTCTTTCTTCACAGAATTGGAAAAAACTACTTTAAAGTTGATATGAAACCAAAAAAGAGTCCACATTGCCAAGTCAGTCCTAAGCCAAAAGAACAAAGCTGGAGGCATCATGCTACCTGACTTCAAACTATACTACAAGGCTACAGTAACCAAAACAGCACGGTACTGGTATCTACCTTCGATCTTTGACATTGCTGACCTTTGAATGAGGTTTCTCTGGGGACCTTTTTGTTGATGTAATTGTTTTCTGTTTGTTTGTTTTTATTTTAAGTCAGGCTACTCTACCTCAGGGTTGCCATGGTTTTCCGGGGGTCCATTCCAGACCCCAGTGGCCTTGGTTTGTCCCACACCTGGAGTTATCACCAGTAAAGGCCATGAAACAGCAAAGACAGCAGCCACCTCCGTCCTCTGGTAGCTCCATCCTAGTGGGCTACTGACCTGTTGCTGTCCTGCATGCACCTAAAGGAGGTGGCTGGAGATCCACCACCTCCTATAGTTGAAAGATCTCACCCATTCAGGAGGAACTGGATCAGGGACCTGCCCTAAGAAAGAGTCTGGCTGCTTTTGGGTAATGCAAGTGTGCTGTGTTGTGGTGGATCCTTCCCCATCAAGACCACCTGTATTCTCCACAGCCAGCAAGCTGGAGTGGCTGAGTCAATTGAACTGTGGAGATGGCAGCTGCCCCTCTGCCCAGAAGCTCTGTCCCAGGGAGAGATCAGAGCTTTGTCTATAGAACCCTTGCTGGTGTGGCTGAAGCCCCCACAGGGAGGTCCCGCCTAGTGAGGAGAAATGGATCGGGGTCCCAATTGAAGCAGCACTCTGGCCAAGATTTGGCAAGGCAGCTGTGCTGCAATTGTGAGGGGCCCTTCCTCGTCCAGACTGTCTGTATTCTCCACAGGCAGCAGGCTGGAACAGTTGAGTCTACCCAACTGCTGACATGGCGGCTACCCCCCACCCCCACCACCACCCCAACTCCGGAAGCTGTGTCCCAGGGAGAGATCACAGCTCTGTCCATAGAATCCTGGCTGAAGTGGCTGAAGCTCCTGCAGGGAGATTCCACCCAGCGAGGAGGAATGGATGGGTGTCCTGCTTAAAGAAGCAGTCTGGCCATGATCTGGCAAGGCAGCTGTGCTATGTTGTGGGGGACCTCTCCTCCTCTGGACCATCTGGACTCTCCAAAGCTGGCAGGCTGGAGCAGCTGAGTCGACTGAACTGCAGAGATGGCAGCTGCCCCTTCCCCCAGGAACTTGGACTTGTTTCAGTCGGACTCCAGCCCATTGCCATTGGCTGGCTGGAATTCCAAACCAGCAGGTCGTAACTTGTGAGATGATGTGGAAGTGGGGCCCAAAGAATGACGCTGCTTGGTTCCCTGGATTCAGCCCCTTTCCTAGGGATATGTACAGACGAATTTCCTGCCTTGCTGGGGATCCCAGGGCCAAAGTATGTAAAACTCCTGGGTCTCTGTATATGCCTGAGTGGCTATTCTGCCAAGACTCTATACAGCTCTGTCTATCAGACCCAAGGCCCTGGTGGCATGGGCTCATGAGGGGATCTCCTGATCCATAGGTTGCAAAGATCTATGGGAGAAGCATGTTTTCCTGTTTGGGGTTGCACAATCACTCACAGCTTCCCTTGGCTGGGGATGCGGGTTCCTTTGGCTCTGTGCTGCTCCCATATGGGCTGTCACCCCATCCTGCTTTTCTTCATTCTCTGTTGGTCAAGTTGTTTACCTAGTCAGTCCCAGTGTGAGAAGCTGGATATTTCTGTCAAAGGTGCTGAATTCACTCACCGCTTTTCATTCCTCTCTGTGAGTGCCACAACTGCAGCTGCTTCTAATCGACCATCTTGGATCAATCCCGCTACTCACAGCTTTATTAAAGGCTGAATATTTGAAATAGAATGTGTGCATATGATGCTATTCATGTAATTGATATGATATTTTTCAGAATTCTGTACAAATGAGAGGAAGCTTACTAGTTGATTAAGGAGGGTTAAACATAGCTAGACAGAACTGCAGGTATTTTGATATAGGGAACCAGGTCTTTTATACTTTATTTCTTCCATGGCTTTTTAAATGGAAATAGTCCCTGAGGTAGTTCCAAATCTGGGAAACATAGAAAAGGATGTTTGGCATTTAGTTTGAATATTTTGTTTGAGGAGAAATTTATATGTGGTATAGACTGTTGCCTAACAACATACATGTATGGGTACATATGCACACACCTCCTCTGGATTCATCATTTACTTTTTGTGATGTTGTCTTTTATGACAAAAGCAGCTTTCATGGCCAAAATGTAGCAGCATGATAACACTTCGTTTTCTTTTGTTTTTTTGTTAACCTTCATTGAGGTACACAAGCAAAAAGAAACTTCTTAATTTAGAGGGACAAGTTGTGTACATTATATCATGTCAAAGTGGGACAATGCAAGGCATATTTGTAGAATATTAATCACCATCAGTCTAGGAAACTCCTTTAAAACAGAGCTTCTATTCTCAAGTAGCCAGATGTTTTTACCCAGGACTGAAAGTACAGATGGTCTACAGCTGTCAGACAGCTGTCTTTGTTGGAGTATTTTTTTAAAAAATTCAACATCTTTCTATTAAATTGAAAGAAATTTTCCTAAAGGTTGAGAGAAAAAGGAAACTGGGTATGCCATTGCAAATTAGCTTAAAAGATTGAAATTAATAAAAAAGTGGCTTTGCTTTCTGAAAGAAGCTGTATATGTCTAATATTTATGTTGTGTCCTTACCTTTCCTCTCTCAATAAATATTTATGTTTGTGCCAACATTATACTAGGTGCTGGAGACTGAAGATAGATAGTCCCTGTTCTTGAGGACTTGACAGTTTATTAGAGGAGAAAATTAAGACAGTAAATAAGTATAATAGAGTATGCTACATTCTATAACAGCAGAAAATACTATGTCTAGTGGTGGTGCAAATGAAGGAGTGACTAACTATACTTGGGCTGCCAAAGAAGGCCTCACAGAGTGGAGATATGTGAGCTGAGTCTTGAAAAAAATAGAAGTTGGTTAAGTTTGGTGTGGGGTGATGGATTCCTGTCAGAGGAATAGAATGTACAAAGGTACAGAGACCTAAAGCAGCATGATTCACTCAACAGGTAGATAGAAATGTAGTATAACTGTGTCTTAGAGAATGATAGAAGGTAAGACTGGTAAGACTGGCTGGCATGGCTCATATTGAGGAGAATGTGTGGAGCAGTGCTCATGAGACAGGTAGTCAAGGTTCGCAACGGTAGTAGCCCCTGACAACAGGAGAGGGGAATAATTAAGAACACATAAAAGGATTACTGAATGGTGCTCTGGGGGCCCAGTTGAAGTCTTTAGAAACCATAATTTTATAGTGTTAGCAGTCTGCCAGTTGTGTTATTTGCCCCAGCTGCACTCAACCATTGTGGTAAGAAGAACACACAGTTCCATAATCTGGAGAATATGACCATCAGAAACTAAAAATAAATCTTAATTAGAAATGTATCAAATACAGTCCCACAGTAATTCCAAAATTCCAAAAATACATTTCAAGAGTACCAAAAGCTCTAAGTACGTAAGCTCAAAATGAATAAATTAGATGAAATGAAGTTGGGTATCTATTTGTGATTTTGTTTCACTTCATACATCTCAAAGTACTTTAACACGGTTGTTCTCCATTTATTCCCCTCCTAGTGAAGAATGCCTAGTAAAGGTGTTATCCATATCACTATTATTCCCAGCACCACACACACACTTCTATTATGACAATTACCATATCATATTGTAATTGCAGACATTTATGTCCCCCACCAGACTGTGAGCTCTTTAAGAGCGAGGAGCATGCCTTATTCAGTTCTGTGCCCCCAACACCTCATTCAAAGTCTATCTCATAGAAAACAGATACTGGATGAATAAATTTACAGATGAAGAATCTAATGCACAGAACAAATGGTTTTTCCAAGACAGCACAGTTAGTTTGTGGTACAGAATACACGTGCACTGATGCAGACCAGAGGTCTCAGCTTCTGTGAGGCAATATTTGGTTTTATCCAAAGACAGATAAGAAATCTTTATAAATAAAACTATATTTTCAAAATAAAGCATAGCATTAAAGCTACATAGGACTTCTAAAAATAGAATTACATAGTGGAAGATAATGGATATCACTACTATATCTTAATTTTCAGTACAGCATCAAAAAGAAGGCTGATAAATTTAAGAAGAATAAATCTGAGATTATTAACACTGATATTTTAAAAAACACTAGTAGCTTTTTAAAATAAATTGAACATGTTTTCATTTTAGCCATCTTGTTTAGCTGGTAAACTTCTACTTTTCCTTTTACTGGTGGCACTGGAATTTATTTTTAGAGATAAAAATTATAATAAAGAGCCTGAGTATATTTTTGTTGTGTAATTGATGACAGCTTTGAAGCCCCACTCCTGTCCCTTCCCTTTTTTGTCCACATCAGGACAAGGTGATAAGAGGGCCTGGGCACTCTTTCCCATGGTGCAAGCCTCAAAGTTCAAACCACACAAAGCACAACCAGCACAGGAAACCTCACATTGGCCCCACCAACTAACCACAATAAAAACCAAAGATACGCGCCATTCTCTTCACTCAAGCCATTTCAGATTAGCTAGGGAGCCATCCTTGCTCTCCCCAGAAAACCTCATTATGTCTGTAATAAACCTTCTCATGCTTTTTTTACTGCATGTGTGGCATCATTGGTCTTGACATCCAAACCACATTTTGGGTGAGGGGAATTATCCCCTCTTGCAGGGCAACCACAAGAAAATTGGCACTGTGAGGAGGATGTTGAGGCAATAACCATCACTACCTAGGGGTCTTTCTTCTCTTGCTTTTGGCTTGCTAACTGGCCAGGGTACACTTTGAAATGTGCTGCTGCCTGCTGGTCAGCCTGTACTATGTGTTGTGCTGTGCTGTGCTCTACTGCATATGCCAACTCCTACTAGGACTCTGCTATAGATTTAATCTACCTAATAAACAAGTTTCAGTGATTTACATTTAGGGATAGGAATATGGTATTGGGGCCCTACTTAGAGTAGCCCTGGGTCACACATATTGGCCCAGGCCTTTATGAGTGTTTTAGTTTGAATCATGTGTCCCAATTCTAGAATAAGGCATGATTGATGCTAGGCTCAGGGAGAGGACTTTTACTCTATGACCATTGGTTGTACGCCTTAATGATGCCTTGGTCCCCATTTTATACAGTGCTCAGGGGAAAGTCTACATCTTGTACAGTATATGGGCCCAATGGCTAGTTTATTATATGAAGCAGAGTAGTCATCATGTGGCATGTTGAAGTCTACACTCCAAAAATCAGATGGCTAACTAGGACCGTATGATACCTTTGCTACTGCTGCTACTGCCTATGGCATCCAAACAGATTCTGGTCCTCAAGGCTATAAACAGATGCCCATGTTATCCAGTGGCACAAGCCCTTACAGAAGACAGCCCCAAATGTTTTACCCTTACCCCTTTTAAATGTCCAGAGGAAACTATCACCCTATTGGACAACTATAAAAATGACCAACAAAGACTCTGGGTTCAACTGAGGGCTGTGACTTGTCAACATGCCAAAGGATTAAATTAAATCTGACTGAAGCCCAGGTTTGTTTGTTTGTTTGTTTGTTTTGAGACCGAGTCTCGCTCTTGTTGCCCAGGCTGGAGTGCAATGGTGCCATCTTGGCTCACTGCAACCTCCGCCTCCCAGGTTCAAGTGATTCTCCTGCCTCAGCCTCCTGAATAGCTAGGATTACAAGTGGCCGCCACCACGCCCAGCTAATTTTTGTATTTTTAGTAGAGACGCAGTTTCACCATGTTGGCCAGGCTGGTCTCAAACTCCTGACCTCAGGTGATCCACCTGCCTTGGCCTTCCAAACTGCTGGGATTACAGGCGTGAGCCACCATGCTCAGCCAGCCCAGGTTTCCTAAACCCAGCAGAGCAACAATCACTGCAGGGAGGCCCTTAACCCTGATGATACTGAATTGTAACTCTCTGGAGAAAGAAACTTATATATATGAGCAGGGAGAGAGGACTCTCTCTCCTTGATCAATGTCCAATAACCACAAAAATAAAACAAAAAATCTTGATATGGAGGAGGAAACAATAACTAAAGCAGAGGCTCATGATTTTTTTTACCCAATTGGAAATCCAACATTTATTAAAACAATGTATGCAAAAGAAAGGTAAAAAGGACTTTGATTAGCTTTTGTGCCTCTACAACATCAGTTCTAAATTAATTTATTAATTTTAACATCTACCAAGATGCACCAAGTGGCAAATCTTCATGGCCTTAATCAATTCTGGGACTCCAGTTACAGTTGTATCTGCAGATCACACTAAATTTTTAAACAAAGTACCTCTTATACTGTTAGGGGAGTTGCCAAATAAAAAATAGAGGACAAACAGGTATGCCTCACCTTAACAATTTACCTTGCCTAAATTCCTCAGGGTCATAGTACTCACTGACCTAAAATATCCCATTGTAAATGATATGGTTTGGCTCTGTGTCCCCACCCAAATCTCATGTCGAATTGTAATTTCCTATGTTGGGGGAGGGACCCAGTGGGAAGTGACTGGATCACAGGGGTGGGTTTCCCCCTTGCTGTTCTCATGATAGTGAGTTCTCATGAGATCTTGTTTAAAAGTGTGTAGCACTTCCCTCTTTGCTCTCTCTCTTCCCCTTCGCCTTCTGCCACGATTGTTAGTTTTCTGAGGCTTCCCAGCCATTCTTCCTGTGCATCCTGTGGAACTGTGAGTCAATTAAACCTCTTTTTTTTTTCATAAATTTCCCAGTTTTGGGTAGCTTATAGCAGTATGAGAACGGACTAATACAGTGAGCATTGATGCTCTGACCCAAAGAGTAACAAATTTAAACAATATTAAGTATTTGGCACTTACAATAAGCTTGACAAATGGTACCCCATGGACCTCCCCACCACCACCACCAAGGTTAAAATAGTAAATGTGGCCCAATATAGATAGAAACAAGGCATACAAGAAATAAGACCCATTATACAAGACCTACTAAAAGAAGCAGCTATTATTCCTGCTGCCTTCTTCTTGATGAGCCCAATATGGCTAATGCCCAAACCTAATGAAAATGAATGGCACTTAACAGTGGGCTACTGCAACCTTAATGCCATGATACTGCTGATTAAGGCCCATAGCCAATAATATTGAAATTACTGACTCCACTCAATTAACTATTGAAAAGTTATTTTGCTTTGATAGATTTTTGTTAATATTTAGTGTCTATTTGAATAGCCTGTCAGTTGCAGTTTGTCTTCACCTCGAAAGGAATAAAATATACCTTATCTGGCTACTCGTGGGGTACCTCAACAGCCCTATCATCAAAGATAACATTTACTAGCAAGATCTTAACCACATCCAACTTCTTCCAGGAGCACAGTTATGACATTACAAACCTGAGTCTTCAGGTGGGAGCTGGCCACATCACAAGGATCAACTATGTGACTTAGGTTGGAGGCTTTGGGTCATGCAGTATCAGTTGACCTAAACACTGAGTTCAACCACATGGTTAATAAACGAATCAATCATGCCTATGTAGTGAATCTTCAACAAAAAGTCTGAACACTAAAGCTTAGGTGAGCTTCCTAAGTTGGCAATACTCCATGTGTACTAACACATATTGATGCTAGGAGGGTAACATGTCCTGAGGATAATGGAAGCTTCATGATTGGAACCTTCCTGGACTCTGCCCTATGGGACTATTCTTTTGGCTGGTTGTAATTTGTATCCTTTCCCTGTAATAGATGAATACAATAAATTTATAATATACATACAATAAATATATAATATACAAACAATAAAAATAATAAAATTAACAAAATAGGGAGAAGAAAAAAGAGGAAGCCAAAATACAACACTATTCAGTACAGTTGCTATCATTGACTGTACAATTTGGTTTGGTATATTCTGTCAGCACAGCAATTTATATTTACATAAGGTTTCATAATTTACATTTTTACTACAAAACACTTTTACTCACAATCACATTTATTCCTTATGCCCACTTGTAAAGGAAGTATTTTTCTTAGCCCTATTTTACACTTGAGGAAATTTAAGTTCAGAGATACTAAGTAATTTATTCAAGGTCCCTGGCAGTAGCAGAACTGCAAAGATAGGCATTCTGAGTCCAAAGTTTGTATTCTTTTTACTGATACACTAAGGTCATTTTCTGTCCCTGCTTCTCTCTTTAAATGATATCTCTTCGAATATTCTGTTAGCGATCAGATGGGTTGACACTGATAACTCTGACTCAATGTCTGACAGGAGCCTGTTTCTTAATTTATTAAATAAAGGAAGTAGACCAGATGATCTCTAAGATGCTGTTGTACATTGAAAGTCTATGGCATTAGAAGTGATTGGTAGGTAGACACACACAGTATCTGCTCTAGGAAATAACTCCCCAACTTGTCTTTGGATTACTCTGGATGAAAAAACTGTGATAAAAGAGATAAAGGCTAAGAAATCAATGTCCTCCTTCTTGCTCTCCAAAATCTAAAATTATTATTTGTGTTTTTGAGACACAATAGAGGTATCTAGTGTACCCTCCTCCTGTAGTCTATATCCAGTATACAGGGATAAATTCAACTCTAATCATCTTCATCATGTTTTCCCAGACTACACTAGCACACAACCATTTTCTTCTTGCTCTCACTTTTACCAGCAATAGCTGTTACCCAGATATGGCATTATTTTTCTTATTTAGCAGTATCTTGTATAATAGCTGTCCAAAAACTACATGTTACATTTAAAATTTTGTCTACTTAGTGAACTGAATCCTCTTAAGATACTATGTGTCAGAGATTTTAATTCTCCTCATCTATAGAACGTTCTTCCTAGTTTCCATTCATAAATGTATGTCATTCATTTCTAAGTCACATTTCCAACTATGTTTACTCTTTTTAATTGGTTAAAATGTGGATGGTACATAACCAGAAAATTTCTTTGTAAAATCACTGGGTAAACATAAGTATACAATAAAAAATCCAGTCATTTCTTTTTCATAAAGTCCAAAGCAAGCTAAACTTAACCAGAGCTTAACTAAGATATTAACATGGCCTATGAGCCCTGGCGTAGTTTAGTCTCACCCTTCAAGCCTCCTCTTGCTCTATTGTCCCCCTGTTTCTTTCTATGTTCCAGCTATACTTGACTCTTCAGTCGTTGAAACTCTCCATGCTCTTTCATACCACAGGACCTTGCACATGCCATTTCCTCTGCTTGGAACTCTCTTACCCCCTACCCTCTGCGTAGATAACTCCTACTCCTCCTTCAGATCTCAGTCTAAGCCCTCTTCATTGTCATGTGAGTCAAGGTACCATATCATATGTTTTCATGGAATCACATTCCTCTCTTTTGTAGCACGGAACACATTTGTAATTTTTACATTTATTGGTGGGTTTTTAATGCCTGTGTCTCCCACTAAATTATTGTATGCTCCATGAAGGTGGGGTACATTGTCTTTTTGTTTCCCCACATCACTATATCTCTAGCACACAGCACAGTGCCTTGCATATGTTAAGTACTCAACAAATATTTGTTAGATAAATATGTACTGCCAACTAAATACAAAAGAGTTGCAGATATGTTGATAATCCCAATATTAAATACTCTCTTCTATTTGTAGAACGAGTCAAGACTATTCATATAGGAAGTACTGTCACCACAGGCATGCCCTAACGTAGACAATAAATGATCTTTCTCCATTACATATATATATATATATATAAAAGAAAATCTAAAGTCAGAGTTACTAGTTGACTTTCCCAAGACAGAACAAAGTCTAAAATTTGGATATCTTGATTACTTATCCAGTATTCCTTTCATTACATTGGAAAAGGTAGGATGGTACAACAGAAATATAATAGATTATCAATTCAGGTAACCTGGCCTTGAATTCTGCCTTATTTACAAAGTGGCAATGAGTAATTACTTAACTTCTCCATGCCTGTTTGTCTGTATACAGAGGATAATGCCAATCACATAGGGTTTTTGTGAAAATTCAAAAAGTAAGTATTGAGAGCCCCAGCATAATGTCTTGCACAGAGTAGGTAGTAAATAAACAGCAGACATGCTATAACCTAAATCTCAGTTAGCTCATCTTAAAATTCAAAATCTTGTATACTGGATCTTCCTATATCAGAGTGTTTTATATACCAAGTCAAATTCATGTATGTAAATAATTTACTATTTGTCATTTGTTCAAGTTTTGGGTCCTTTTACACATACAGCATGTCCTGATCCGTATTGTCTGAGTTAGACTGCATGCAGGAACCACAGCTGCTTAATTTCAATCGGCATCTTAGGTACATGGTTGCTTAATTAAAGCATTTTGTGTTGGTGCTGATTTAATAGCACAACATGTTGTTAATTGCTGCAGTAAATTTGACTCTACCACAAGAGGCAAACCAACATGGAAGCTCCTACCTGGGAAAAAGTGAAATTTTTTTTTTTTTAAGTGTAGTTTTGTCTCACTTTCCTAAGCAGAGGAGGTATAAAAATAAAACTAAAAAAGACATATCTTGGAGAGGCCTTTTGAAAAATAAAAGAAAGGATATACCCAGCTTTACAAATAGCCAGTGGCCTAGTACAAAATTTATGTCTGATTATAAAATAAAGAAAGCTAATTTCATTTATAACCATTCACTCATTTAACAGATATTTTCGTACCTTTGTGTCAGGCACTACAGTTTCAGCAATGAGCAAAGGCAGATATGGTTCCTTTGAATGAGACTGATTATATATAACTACTCTGGCCCCTACAGAGGCAGAGAGAACCAGTGTTCCTTAATTTCAAGGTTGCTGAAGCTTCTCCTAGATCTCTTGTAGTTCTATTTGATACAGAACATAATTGACAATAAGTTTCTCTAGGACATATCTCAGCCTCAACTCTAAGCACTCCCAGAATGGGAAGCCCAAGGTCAGGAGGGTGATGAGATGGAAAGCTCTGAACCAGAAGTAGAAATACAAAGCTAGGTTTTAGTCCTGAAAGTGCTACCTTATGACCTTGGGCAAGTCCCTTAACCTCTGATCCTCAGTTTCCTCATCTATTAATTTTCCAACTTAAACAACAATAACAATACCAATAACAAAGATTCTATGACAATGTTATAACACGGCTCCCAGGGTATTCTAGATTTGTATGCCAATTTGGTAGACATTTACTGTAAACTTATTAAACAATTCTATGTAGTATTAATAACTATATATTTATTTTGGAAACAGGTTTTAATTACATTATTTTCACAGAATTCAGAGTTTGGAAGGAGTCCTATGAGGCCATTTAGTTACATGAAGATCATTCCCACTAGCCGATCATGTTATATGATTATCTATCCTATTTCATAAGGATTTTCCCAGGAGTGAAATTCAGCTATCTTTTTTTTGTTGACTAACCTAGTATTTAACAAACCTCATTATTGAGCATTTCTTTGTTATATGTAACCTAACACTAGCAATATAGTTTAAAACTGTTTCTTTTAGCTTTGTCTTCACAAGAGAAGGAAAACTGGTAGTTGACATCCTCCTATAATAATATTTCACAGATGTATAAACAATGATTAAATTATAACCTCAGCCATCTTAGCAGACTGAATATCTCTGTTTCCAACTGTGATTTCTGCAATCTTTTGAGAAGATTGTTAAGACATAATCAGAAATCTTATCTACTTTCTATCGAAGAAATATTAGAAAGTGAATCACATTCTTTCTCAAATATAAATTAGTATAGTAGCAATTGAGAGCAACAGACACTATGAAGAACAATATGAAGATTTCTCAAAAAATTACAAATAGAACTACCATATGATCTAGCAATCTCACTACTGGGAATTGATCCAAAGAAAAAGAAGTCATTATATCAGAAAGACATCTGCACCCCCATTTTACTGCAGCACTATTTACAATAGCCAAAATTTGGAATGAACCTCAGTATCCATTAATAGATGAATGGATAAAGAAAATACGGTATAATATGCACAATGGAATACTACTCATCCACAGAAAAGAATGAAAATCCTGTCATTTGTGGCAACATGGATGGAATTAGAGGACATTATGTTAAGTGAAATAAGGAACAGAAAATTAAACACCACATATTCTCACTCATATGTGGAAACTAAAAAATGCTGATCTCATAAAAGTGGAAAGTAGAAAAGAAGAATACTAGAGGCTGGAAAGGGGAGAGGGAAGGAAGGGATATGGAGAGATTTGCAAAAGGATACAAAATTACAACTAGATAGGAGAATAAATTCTAGTATTCTATACCAATGCAGGATGACTATAGTTGACAATAATATATAGTTTCAAATAGCTAGAGGGAGGATATTGAACGTTTCCAAAACAAAGAAATAATAAATGTTTGAGATGATAGATATGCTAGTTACCCTGATCTGATCACCATAATTACGGTGACTGCAAAAGTAACTGCAGTTTTTGCACTGTTGGAATTTGCCAAGAAAGCAAAATTTCACAATGGAATGTTTGAATTAAAATAAGGGATAGAGAGATAGACCCACTTAAATGAAACAAAGGGTTTCTGTAAAGGGCAATAGAATGGACTGATAAGGCCTATTTATGGACAAACTGAATATTAATCAGAGGGTCTAAATTTTAAAAAACACTAAAAGTTATTCACCACACACTTAAAACATCTTCAACATTTCATGAAAAAATCAAAACTGAAGTCTTAAAAAAAAACACAAAAAAACTGAGTGATGTTAGGTATCATGCATGCTATGTCAACCATTTTTCTAAAACAAGCTTTGAAAAAATACCATCCCCTGAATCATCTTTTTCAAATGCTAAAAAGACAAGATGCATTCTATTACAGAGAATTTTCACAGAAGGGCTGGTATGGATACATCTCAAAAATCTGAGTATCTGTATCAGCTGTACATAATTATTTCAGCCACTCATATAAATCTTAACATACCAAGAGGGGGAAAAATAAAACCCCAGCAACTACAGAATCTTCCCTGTGAACACTTAAGTTTGCTTGTTTCAGTTCTTTAAGTACAGGTGGCTGGTTCCAAATCACGTAGAATCTTCTATGTGTAGGCCTAGCACCTGTCTGTCTATATCTTGGTAGCCAGGGATAGAATAATGAACTCAAAACAATTTACACACAATGTGGTCAAGGTTTTTGACATTTTAAGTTTTACTTTAGTGTTTTGTGGCCTTTATGCATATTTTTCTTTTGACTTTAATAAATTTTGGTGAAACTGAAAAACTGTGCAGACACTGCCAGACAGCCATGGACAAGTGTATATTACAGTTTGACCATGATTTTAAATAAGTCCAACTTCCGGAATCATAAAAGTCGTTCCAATTTTCCCTGGAGAAGTGACTTGCCTAAGGACATACAGTTGGTTAGTGGCAAGCTAGAGTCTCCTCCTGACTCTAAATCCGATCCAATACCTTCAAAAACCACTTAAAATGTTTACAAGTTATAAAAAGGCACAAAGAATAATACAATAAATACTTATGTTCCTACTACTCAACTTAAGAAATAAAACATTACTAATATAGTTGAATTCTTATTGTGTACCTCTTCCCTGATCACCTTGCCCTTTCTTGCCCAACAATTAAATACCATCTTGAATTTGTATATAACTTTTATATATTTCTAAACATACTTATAAGTATACTATATAGAATTCTATATTACAACAATATATAATATGTAATTATATATTATATAATTATATATGTAGCTATACATTATAATTATATGTATATATTGTCTATATTATGTATAAGTGCATATGTAATTATAGATGTATAATTATACATATTATGTATATATATACATGTATATATACAAATATATATTATGTATAATTACACATGTAATTATAATGTATAATTATAATTATAATACATTATATAATTATAATTATACATTATAATTACATGTGTAATTATACATAAATATGTAATTATATATTAAAACAATAGAATTGTTGAGGATATTTTAAAACTTTATATAAACTGTTCCATTATATACATATCTTCTACATGTGTTTTTGTTCAGCACTGTTTATGATATTCATCTATATTTATTCATGTAGTTCTAGTCCATTCATTTTCCTCTACTACATAGTATTCACTGTATATTTAATATACCATAATTTATTTATTCCCTTGTTGGTGGAGATTTAAGTTGTTTCCAATTTCTTGGTATTATAAACAATATGCCTTTAAAAATATATTCATGTGTGTATCTCCTGACTTATCATGAGAAAGTCTCTCCAGAAATTCACCTAGGAGTAAAAGTGCTGGGTCATTCATTGGTTATATACATCTTCAACTTTAATAGATACTTCCATATTGTTCTCCAAAGTGGTTATAACTATTTACACTACCACCAGCAGTGTAGAAAATGTCTCACGTTCTACATTCTAGCCCAAAAGTGGAACTGTCAGACTTGGTGATTTTTGCAAATTTTATAGGCATGAAATGTTAACTTGGTGGTATTAACTTGTATTTTCCAGATTACTAGTAAGAATGATAATCTTTTCATGTTTATTGGTCATTCATGTTTCCTCTTCTATGCCTATTCAAATCATTTTTATAATGGGTGTCTTTTATAAAAAATGGTTTGAGAAGTTCTTTATATATTCTTGGTAACAATCCTTTATCAGTTATATGTGTAACAAATACCTTTTCCTGGTTTTTGGATTTTTTTCATATTTTAATTATGTCTTTTGATGAACAGAAATTTATACTTTTAATGTGTCAAATTTATAAACTTATATTATGAGTGATCTTCAGTTTATCTTAAGAATTTCCCTGCTGGGTACAGTAAGTGGTTCATGCCTAAAGTCCCAGCACTTTGGGAGGCTGAGGGGGGCAGGGTAACTTGAGCCCAGGAGTTTGAGACCAGCTTAGGCAACACAGTGAGATCTGTTTCTCAAAAAAAAAAAAAAAAAAAAAAAAAAAAGATGGCATGGTGGCATGTGCCTATAGTCCTAGGTACTAGGGAGGCTGAGGCAGGAGGATCACTAAAGCCTAGGAGTTTGACGCTGCAATGAGCCCTGATCATGGTACTGTACTCCAGCCTGGGCGATAGAGCAAGACCCTGTCTCTCAAAAAAAAGGTTTCCCTACTCCAAAGTCATAAATAAAATTTCCCATACTTTTACTTAAAAATTTAAAAGTGTTGCCTTGAAGCTCTTTTCAACACACTAAAATTAAATGTTTTGAAGTATGTACTGCACCCAGGAAATGTTCTTCATTCTACTTAGGTGTCAGGATCTGCTCTGGCCAACAAGGGACACATCATAAATGTGGTTGAACAAGGCACTCCCTAGATCTAATCTGAACTGTGCATGACCTCCCAAGTATTAAAAAGAGTCTCCACAATACTCTCAGGTACAACATGGTTCTTGTGTTGGTAAATGTGCAGAGGTCACAGATAAAGACTTTATGAGATTCTTTAACACTAACTTCTCAGGTACGATTTGCTTTAAGGAGCAGCAAAAGTTCAATATAGAATAAATTCTATAGAAACAAAATTTACTATCCCAAAAGGTAGAGAAATTCTCTAATAGTTTAAATTTTAAAATGTGGTAACAAATGGATTATGATGGTTAATATCATAACATACTATATCAGTGGCTGATAGAAGTTCAGATACTACTTTTGTTTTGTATAATTTTCTCAGCTCTTTCTCATTATTCATCAGTCTCCAGCCCCTCTTAGAATACTGAAGTTTATTCCATGCCTAGGCTAATGAGGCATCAGGTTATTTTAAAAAAAGATACATTATATTTGCACACATTTATATGGTACACATGAAATTTTATTACATGCATAGTGTGTAAAGATCAAGTCAGAGTATTTAGGGTATCCATAACCCATGTATTAATCATTTCTATGTGTTGGGTACATTTCAAGTCCTCTCTTCTAGCTATTTTGAAAAATACAACCCATTGTTGTTTACTATAGTAACCCTACTCTGCTACTGAACATTAGAACTTATTTCTCCTAACTAACTGTATGTCTATTCTCATTAACCAATCTCTCACCCTCCAACTTCATCCCCTGCTCCCCCCTTCCACCCATATAACCTTCCCAGTCTCTGATATCTATTCCACTATATCTTCATGCGATCAACTTTTGAAGCTCCCACATATGAGTAAGAATGTGCAGTATTTGTCTTTCTGTGTCTGGCTTGTTTCATTTAACATAATGACCTCCAGTTTCAACCATGTTGCTGCAAAGGGAATGACTCCATTATTTTCTTTCTTTTTTTTTTTTTAATTATACTTTAAGTTCTAGGGTACATGTGCACAACATGCAGGTTTGTTACATATGTATACTTGTGCCATGTTGGTGTGCTGCACCCATCAACTCGTCAGCACCCATCAACTTGTCATTTACATCAGGTATAACTCCCAATGCCATCCCTCCCCCCTCCCCCCTCCCCATAATAGGCCCCAGTGTGTGATGTTCCCCTTCCCGAGTCCAAGTGATCTCATTGTTCAATTCCTACCTATGAGTGAGAACATGCGGCGTTTGGTTTTCTGTTCTTGCGATAGTTTGCTGAGAATGATGGTTTCCAGCTGTATCCATGTCCCTACAAAGGACACAAACTCATCCTTTTTGACTCCATTATCTTCTATGGCCAAATAGTATTACGTTGTGTATACATGCCACATTTTCTCCATTCATCCATTGATGGACATGTAGGTTGACTCCATATCTTGATTACTGTGAATAGTGCTACAATAAACATGAGCATGCATATATCTCTTTGACATATTGATTTCTTTTCCTTTGGATAAATTCCCAGTAGTGGGATTGCTAGATCATATGGTAGTTCTATTCTTTTTTTTTTTTTTGGAGAAATCTGCATACTGTTTCTGACGATGGCTGTGCTAATTTACACTCCCATCAACAGTGGACAAAAGTTTCCCTTTCTCCACATCCTTGCCAGCATCTGTGTTTTTTTTTTTTTTCTTTTTGTATTTTTAGTAATAGCCATTCTAACTGAAGGTAAGATGATATCCCATTGTGGTTTTGACTTGCATTTCCCCAGTGGTTAGAAGTTGAGCATTTTTTCATACACCTGTTAGACATTTACATGTCTTCTTTTGAGAAATGCCTATTCAGATCTTTTGCCCATTTTTGATAAGATCATTAGTTTTTTTCCTGTAGAGTTGTTTAAGCTCCTTATGTATTCTGGCTATTAATCCATTGTCAGATTAATTCATCAGTCCCAGCATATTACCTTCTCCCATTCTGTGGGGTTTCCTGCACTTTGTTGATTGTCTCCTTTGCTGTGCAGATGTTTTTTAAACTTGATATAATCCTATTTGTCCATTTTTGCTTTGGTTGGCTGTGCTTCTGGGACATTACTCCAAAAATGTTTGCCCAGTCCAATGTTCTGGAGAGTTTCCCCAATGTTTTCTTTTAGTAGTTTCATAGTTTGAGGTCTTAGATTTACGTCTTTAATCCATTTGATTTTTGTGTATGATGAGAGATTGGAGTCTAGTTTCCTTCTGCATATATATTTATCCAGCTTTCCCAGTATCATTTATTGAAGACTATCTTTCCCCAGTGTATGTTCTTGGCACCTTTGTTGAAAATGAATTTACTGTACAGATTTGTTTCTGGGTTCTCTATTCTGTTCCTTTGGTCTACGTGTCTGTTTTAATGCCAGTACCATGTTGTTTTGGTTACTATAGGTCTGTGGTATAATTTTAAGTCAGGTAATGTGATTCTTCCAGTTTTGCTCTTTTTGCTCAGGCTAGCTTTGGCTATTCTGGGTCTTTTATGGTTCCATATAAATTTTAGGATTATTTTCCATCTTTTTATTTGTTGATACTTTGTATTTTTTTAGTCTTTATTTTCTGTAGGTGTGCTCTGGTCTTTATTTCTTTCCTTATGCTAATTCTGGCTTGGTTTGTTCTTGTTTTTCTAGTTCTGTTCTACTTTTTTGATGTAGGCATTTGCTGCCATAATTCCCTCTTGGCACTGCTTTTGCTGTATCCCACAGGTTTTGGTATACTGTGTTTTCGTTATCATTTTCTTCAAGAATTTTTTTTATTTCCATTTTAATTTCTTCATTGACTCAGTGGTCATCCAGGAGCATGTTGTTTAATTTCCATGTATTTGTATAGTTTCCAAAGTTCCTCTTGGTATTGATTTCCAGCTTTACTCTATTGTGGTCTGAGAAGATGCTTCGTATGATTCCAATTTTTAAAAATTTGTTGAGACTTGTTTTGTGGCCTAACATATGGTCTATCCTGGAGAATGTTCCACGTGCTGATGAGAAGAATGTCTACTCTGTAGGTGTTAGATAAAATGTTCTGTAAATGTCTGTTAGGTCCATTTGGTCTAGAGTTCAGTTTAAATCCAATGCTTCTTTGTTGATTTTCTATTTAGATAATTCATCTAATACTGAGAGTGGGGTGTTGAGGTCCCCCACTATTACTGTATTTAAGCCTATCTCTCTGTTTAGATCTAGTAATATTTGCTTTTTGAATCTGGGAGCTCCAGTGTCAGGTGTGTACATATTTTGAATTTTTATATCTTCTTACTGGATTGAGCCCTTTGTCATTTTATAGTGACTTTGCCTTTTTCTTTTTTTACTGTTGTTGACTTAAACTCTAATTTATTTACTGTAAGTATAGCTACTCCTGCTCACATTTGGTTCCCATTTGAGTAGGATATGTACGTTCTTCCATGTCTTTACTTTCAGCCTATATGTGTCTTTACAGGTAAAGTTCATTTCTTGTATACAGCAAATAGGTCATGCTTTTTAAAAATACATTCAGCCAGTCTATATCTTTTATGTGGATAATACATTTACATTCAAAGTTATTATTAATATGTGAAGATTTGTTTCTGGCATATTGTTATTTTTTCTGGTTGTTATTTATATACTTTGTTCCTTTTTCTCTTATTGTTTTTCATTATGGTTTGGTGGTTTTCTGCAGTGGTACCGTTTGAACTATTTCTCTGCCTCATTTGTGTGTTTGCTTTACCAGTGAGGTTTATAATGATGTGTGTTTTTATGATGGTAAATGTAATCCTTCCACTGCCAGGTTTAGGACTCCCTTGAGAATTTTCTTAGGGCAGATCTAGTGGTGGTAAAGTCTCTCATATTTTGTTTGTCTCTCTTCTTCTTTTATGAACAGCAATTTTGCTGGGTATAGTATTTTTTATTGGCAGCTTTTTTCTTTCAGAACTTTGAATACATCATCCCATTCTCTCTGGTTTGTAAAATTTCTGCTGAGAAATCTGCTGTTAGTCTGATGGCGATTCCCTTATAGGTGACTAGATGCTTTTCTGTTGCTGTTTTATTTTATTTTATTTTATTTTATTTTATTTTATTCTCTTTGACTTTAGAATGTTTGCCTACATTGTGCCATGGAGAAGATCTTTTTGCTATGTATGTTTGGGTCCTCTGAGCCTCCTGTACCTGGATATCTAAATCTCTTGCTAGTCTTAGGAAGTTTTATTTATAAAATCTATTTTGCTAAATGCATTTTCTAACCCTTTTATTATCCACTTGCCTTCTGGATAACTCAAGTATTTGTTCACTTTATGGTGTCCTATGTATACAGAAAAGCTCTGTTTATTCTTTTTTATTCTTTTTTCTTTATTTTTCATTTTTGTCTGATTGGGTTATTTCAAAAGACCTGTTTTCAAGTTCTGAGATTCTTTCTTCTGCTTGATCTAGTCTATTGTTAGGGTTTTCAAATATGTTTTGTATCTCATTAAATGATTATTCAGTTCTGGAATTTGTTTGGTTCTTTTTTATGGTATCTATCTCTGGTAAAACTTCATTCACATCCTGAATTGTTTTTCTGATTTCTGTGTATTGTTTTTCAGTATTTTCTTGTATCTCACTCAGCTTCTTTAAAATCATAATTGTGAATGTTTTTTCTGAGATTTCATTAATCTATTTTTTATTTGTAGTTGTTGCTGCAGAATCATTGGGTTCCTTTGGAGATGTCGTCATCCCTTGTTTTTTCATGTTTCCTGTTTCTTTATTTGATATCTGCACATCTGGTATAATAGCCACGTCTTTCAATTTTTTGAATTTGCATTCATAGGGGAGGACATCTTCCTGAAGACGTATCTATGGTATTGGTTTTGAGTAGGGCACTTTGGCTGTGATTCTGGGTGTGTGCAGCAGTGTAGTCTCTGTATGATTTCTTTGGCTATAAACAGCATCAGGGATATCTGTAATTTCCTCAGTGGCTTAGGGTGTAGTTATTTGTGGAAGCTGTGGTGAAGTTTTGCTGAGTAGTGGGATTCTAGGTGGGCCTGTCTTTGGCTCCTAGTGGTGGCAGCATTAAGCAGAACATTTCTATTCTTGGGGCCCAGGGTGGCATACACTGGCTCCAGTGTTAGTAGGCCAATTCTTGGGCCTCCAGCTGACTTACTCAGATGTTGGTAGTTGGTAGTTGTGGCAGTGGGCCAGGCAGATGGGTGGGTTACCAGGCCCCTGGATAGCCAACGTGGCTTAGGCGATGTCAGTGACAGTGGCAGAATGACCCTCTGGGTCTAGAGCAATGTGCACTGGTGGTGGTGGTGGCTGTGATAAGCTGGCTGAGCCAGTCTTCAGACCCATAGGTGGAAGGTGCTAGTAGGTAGGTGCTATGTAGGTAGTTGCTATGCAGGTAAGTGCTATGCAGGCGGTGGTAGTGGCAGGGTGGGTAGGCCCTACCTCAGGACCCCTGGAGTAGTTCTGAGGTGTTAATGGTGGTGGACTGGGCTGGGCAATCCCCTGGTCCCAGGACTGTATGTTCTAGATGGGGGAGGTGGTGAAGCCAGGCCAGGTGGGCTTGTCCTCAAGCCCCTGACAGTGTATAGATGGGGTGAGGTGACCTCCAGGCCCATGGTGAAATGTTCAGGTTGGGAGTGGTACTGGTCATGCTGTGGCTTTGTCACTGGGGAGGGCACAGCTGCCTTCAGAGGTGGCAGCCTAGGCCAGTGAGTGGGTAATGCATGTGCTGCTTGCACCTAAGCCCCAGTGGTCTTGCTCCTTGGCCCTGATGGTGGTAGTCTGCACCTTACTTGTACCTGGGCCCTGACTGTGGCAGTCCATGCTTCACTTGCACCTCAGTCCTTGCGTTACTCAGGTTATGTTTTTAATGATTTATAGAATCATACAGAAGGAAAATAATTTCAATATTTGACAAGTTTTTATTTAAAATGAACATGTCATTTGGCCTATAAATTTTACTCCTGGGAATTTATCCTGAGGAATGATTAAGGATGTACACAAATATTTAACTACAATTATGTTTATTGTATCACGGTTTGTAAGAAGAAAAATTTGGAAAAAGTTCTAAGAACTAACAGAAAATAGTTATTAAGTATGTTTGAGGCTGAGCTGTTGCTCACACCTGTAATCCTAGCACTTTGAGAGGCTGAGGCAGGAGGATCAGTTGAGGCCAGGAGTTTGAAGCTAGCCTGGGCAACATAGCGAGATCCCGTCTCTACAAAAAATAAAATTAGCTGGGTGTGGTGGGGTGGATTAGCCTCCCATTTAGCTACTTGGGAGGCTGAGGCAGGGAGATTGCTTGAGCCCAAGAGTTCAAGCTTTTGCAGTGAGCTACGATTGGGCCACTGCACTGCAGCCAGGGTGACAGAGCAAGACTCCAACTCTACAAAGAATTTAAAAATAAAAAATAAATAAATATGTCATTGTACATCCATGCTATAGAATACTATGTAGCCCCTCTTTTGAGCTCCAGAGTTTCACATTCAATTGCATACTCAACAGATCTACCTGTCTATCCAAGAGTGAGCTTCTCAACTCTGCCCCTCCATACACACAAACCTAGTCCTTATTTCAGTGAATAGCATCACCTTCTACTCAGTTCTCCAAGCCAGAAACCTAGAAATAATGACCTTTCTCTCTTCCAACATCCCATCCAATGAATCACTTAGTCCACTATATTTTACCTCCTAAATATCTATTGAATCTAATATTCAGCATCTTCACTGCCAACATCCTAGTCTGAGCCACCAACATCTCACCTTACCTACTGCAATAGCCTCTTCACTGGTCTCCACACATCCACTCTGGTCCTTTAAAACATTGTTTATATTGTAGCTAGAGGAATCTTTTAGAAATTCATAGCTAACTGATAAAATACAAAAAGTGTCTATAGTTCAGTTAATAGTACTGTATCAATGCCTGTTTCCTGGTTTTAATAATTGTGCTAACATTATTTCAGATACTATTACTTGGGGAATAAGAGTGAAGGGTACACTGGAACTTCCTGTACTAATTTTGAAACTTCTCGTGGGTCTAAATTATTTCCAAATAAAATGTTGAAAATTGTTTTAATGTGAAGCTGATCACAATATCCCTTACTTAAAGCCCTTCAGTGGCTAAAGGCCAAAACCTTTATTACCACTATGGCCTACGATGTCCTGCAGAGTCTGACCTCTGCCTATATCTCAAAGCAAGGCTTTTTTTTTTTTTTTTTTTCCCAACCACTCTTCTTGTTATCTGTGCTTGTGTATGGTCCTTTGAATATACCTTGTTTTTCTAATGCTGCTGTTTCTTCTGTCTGGAATCTCTTTAGACACCTCCCTCCTTTCTTTGCCTAATTAAATACCATTCACCCTTCAGATTTCAACTCAAGCATCTCTAAGTGAAAAGCATTCAGTAAATATTTGTTGAGTGAATAAATGCAGGAAGCACAAGCTCAAATAGTAAGCCCATTACCAAGATACATGTAAAGATGTTTTGCCAGAGACAATGAGTTTTCTACATCCAGGAATGAATCTACCCTCCCTAAGTTAACCCATTTTCTCTTTCTTTTCTGCTAAAACCCACCTTCCATTAGAAGCTAAAAATAGGAGACACTAGCTTTTCCAGCCTCTTTTTCAGCTAGATTATGGGTAAGCAGTCCAATCTTGACAATGGAACTTCAGCTTATAGGTAGTTTTGATTCTGAGAAAGGTTTTGCTCTGACATAAAGAGAAACTTCCTCTTCCTTGCTTGTAGAGACAAAAGCATAACAGGCCTAAAACTGCTATCCTTAGAAAGATCTGCTTATTTGGTTGGTCTTATAAGCTAAAGCTGGAGCAAAAAAAAAAAAAAAAACAAAAAACAAAAACAAACAAACAAAAATCCCCATTCAACCATTAGGGGACAAGCTTAAAGGCAAAATCCAACATGCAAGAGATGGTGAAAGAGAAAGACAGAAAGTACCTGGGTCCTTGATAATATCACTCTGCCTTGGAATTTCCCAACTCTAGAACCATTTTACTAGTGTGTTATGGGAGATAATAAAAAAAAAAACCCTACTATTAGAACCACTTTGAGTTGAGTTTTCTGTTACTTGTAGCCAAAGAAATCTTAATTGGTATTAATGATATGGTGTGATAGAACGCGAACTACAAAATAAAACTTATATCAGAGAGTTTCTGACATCTTAATTGTGTTTCTTTTCAATCTACAAGTATGCCTTTACTTTGTGAAACAGATGTAGTCCTGAAAAGTTGTGCTAACAAAATTTCTATAAAATTATAACAAAACTGGGTCCCCATCTCTCACCTTACACAAAAATTAACTCAAGATGGATTAAAGACTTAAATCTAAGATGTGAAACCATAAAAACTCTAGAAGATAACATCGGAAAAACTCTTCTAGACATTGGCTTAGGCAAACAATTCATGACTAAGACTCCAAAAGCAAATGCAACAAAAACAAAAATAAATAGATGCCACCTAATTAAACTAAAAAGCTTCTGCACAGCAAAATAAGTAATCAGCAGAGCAGACAACCCACAGAGTGGGAGAAAACATTTGCAAACTATGCATCTGACAAATGACTAATATCCAGAGTCTACAAGGAACTCAAGCAAATCAGCAAGAAAAGAACAAATAATCCCATCAAAATATGGGCAAAGGGCATGAATAGACAACTCTCAAAAGAAGATATACAAACAACCAACAAACATATGAAAGAAATACTCAACCATCACTAATTATCAGGGAAATGCAAATTAAAACCACAATGAAATACTACCTTACTCCTGCAAGAATGGCCATAATTAAAAGGTCAAAGACAATAGATGTTGGCATGGATGTGATGGAAAGGGAACATTTTTTTAGACTGCTAGTAGGAATGTAAATTCATACAACCACTATGGAAAACAGTATGGAGATTCTTTAAAGGTTTAAAAGTAGAACTACCATTTGATTCAGCAATCCCACTACTGGGTATATACCCAAAGGAAAAGAAGCCATTATATGAAAAAGACACACGCACACCCATACTTATAGCGGCACAATGCACAATGGCAAAAATACGGAAGCAACCTAAGTGCCCTGTGACCAACCAGTGGATAAAGGAAATGTGGTATATATGCACCATGGAATACCACTCATCCATAAAAAAAGAACAAAATAATGTCTTTTGCAGCAACTTGGATGGAGCTGGAGGCCATTATTCTAAGTGAAGTAATTCAGGAATGAAAAATCAAATATTAATACCATATGTTCTCACTTATAAGTGGGAGCTAAGCTATGAGGAGGCAAAGGCATAAGAATGACATAATGCACTTTGGAGACTCGGTGGGGGAATGGTTGGAAGGGGGATGAGGAATAAAAGACTAAATATTGGGTATACTATACACTGCTCAGGTAATGGATACACCAAAATCCCAGAAATCACCACTAAAGAACTTATACAGGTTACCAAAAAGCAGCTGTACCCTCCAAACTGTTGAAATAAACAGAAAAATTTTAAAAATACAATTGTTGCCAGGTACGGTGGCTCACGCCTGTAATCCCAGCACTTTGGGAGGCCGAGGCCGGCAGATCACGAGGTCAGGAATTCAAGACCAGCCTGACCAACATGGGGAAACCCCATCTGTACTAAAAATACAAAAATTAGCCAGGCGTGATGGCACGTGCCTCTAATCCCAGCTACTCAGGAGCCTGAGACAGGAAAATCGCTTGAAAATCGCTTGAACCCAGGAGGTGGAGGTTGCAGTGAGCCGAGACAGCACCACTGCACTCCAGCCTGGGCGATAGAGTGAAACTCCATCTCAAAAAAAAAACAAAAAAAAAAAACAACAAAAAAAAACAATTGTTGCGCAGAAAATAAAATTTCTATAAAATTAGTATTTGTCTATTAGCATACATTACAATTTCATGAATTAGAGCTTTAATTTCTAATTTACCTTCAGTTGGATATCCATCACACTTATTTTCTACATCTTATCCCTCTTATGGTGATTAAGAAGATAGATTTTGGAGCCAGGCTTCCTAGGATCAAATCTCAAGTCTGTCACTTTTAGTTGGGTACCTGAGACATGTCACTTTACCTCTCTGTGTCTCAAATTTTTTTTTGTATTTGAAAATTATAATAATGTGGTTCCCATAAAGTGGGATTTTGTGAGAAGTAATTAACATAAGAAAAGCAATTGACAAAGGGCTGGTCATCAACATATAAATATTTCTTATTATTTTTATTATTCCTGTCTCCAGGCCTTTCCAAATTACCTTTACATTCTATCAAGTACTTAGGTGTAATTTATTTTCCAACTTCATAAACTCAAATTTTGTTTAAAAAATGACCATGAATTGATATTTGTTGAAGCTGGGTGATGTGTACATACATGAGGAGTCCATTCCTTCATACTAATCTACCTGTGTATATGTTTGAATTTTTCATAAGAAAAAATAAAAAAGCTTAAAGGAGGCATATCTTCCCTGTCATAAGTTAAGTATAAGCATATATGCCCTTCGAAAGGCAATACTGTATTCAAATGAAAACCAAAGCACTGTGTTTCACTTATAACTACTTCAGTTGCCTGTTTTGAGGGGTATGTGTGAAAAGATTACACAAATTAGAGCATTTGTTAAGTGACCAAAAAAAAAGCCATGAGAAAATTACTAGTTGACAAAATTTACAATGCATCTAAGAAATTCTATGAGGGACTCTGAACTGCTGGCGCCAGCAGTATGTTTAAATATGATAGTGTAGAGCAGACCATCTAGATGCTTTGCTCTACTTGCTCGAAGAAGACGGTCAGACACTGTTTCATGTGAAACGTATTATTCTGTAAAAGAACATGAAGCTGAGAACAATAACAACAACAAAAGTTGATTGCCAGGTGATTCATCCTTTGTTTTGTTATACTTCCGGGGCCAAATAGTCTTAGTAATATACAAGGTATGCATACTACATATATTTAGGAACTCTTAGAACTCTTAATAGCAGGGTATTTCAGTCATTGAGTGGGTCACACTCTGAATATTCTTTCCTGATTAATTTGCTATCAATTGAACTAAGATTAAATAAAATATACAGCTAAGCAATTTAATGGGTAAAAGTAGTATCTGAACACATTCTTTCTCTTTCCCTCTCTTCCCCTTCCCTTTCTCTACCTTTCATCCCTCTTCCCCCTCCCCCGACATATATAGATCTTGAAAAAAGAGGACTTTAAGGGATCTTCTCATGGCATTGGCCCTATTGAATTACTAGGTTTCCTTTATATATTTTCATTCACCAAACAGTATGGAGATTCTGAGCTATTAGGATTTGTTACGAATTGAATAATTTAGTTAAGCAGCCACCATGCTGATAAGCCAAAAGTATTCAAGATGCTCAAGATGTGCTCACATAATAAACCTGGGAAAACATTTTCTAAAGTGTTTTTAAACAGACCTGGGAATCAGAAATCTAAGTTCATGCTAGATTCAACTTTAATCCATTATTTTAACACTTACCAAATTACAAAGTGCCTCTCTGCCTCAATTTTCCCCTTTTCATTTAGAAAAGATTTGCCATCAGCCACTTGGAATGGTAAACTAAATTAGTAGATCTCCTATCTACTTTTTGAGGCCATGGTAAGAGACTGTATAACTGCAGTCTAAAAAGTAGTGTTAAAAGGGAATGAATATAGAAAATGAGGGAAAAAGAGACAAGGAGGAATATAGATACAACATTTTTTAAAAGCAGAAGGAAAGTTAGGATAGCATAGTATTACTGAGATCAAGGAATACTTGTGGGAGGGTACATCAAATTCATGAAGGATGAGGACTAAGTAAAGGCCAATGAGTTTGGGAATTTAGGCCAAAATTACTTTGGCAAATGTTTTAATAGAATGGTGATAGTGAATAGGGATGAAATAGACACAGCTGGTGCAGAGCCTTCATTTGAAAAATTCACCCCAAGAAATATGAGATGACTTCATCACCCAATTTATCTCTGCTGATTTCATAAATCCTTTCGTTAGGTTATTCTGCTACTACTTCTGGTTCTGCTAAGAAACAAAACCAGATTGTATTCCCTTACCCTGGCTCACAAAACATCTCTTCTGTCATTTAAACTGTTGAAAGATTTCCAGTTTCTTTAGGAAACCATCTCTACTTAATCCAGTGAGAATGATTTCACTGCCTTGGTTAAACTTTTTTTTTTTTTTTTAAGATTTTTTTTTTTCTTTTCTTTTTTTTTAATTTATTTATTATTATTGTACTTTAAGTTGTAGGGTACATGTGCATAACATGCAGGTTTGTTACATATGTATACTTGTGCCATGTTGGTGTGCTGCACCCATCAACTCGTCATTTACATCAGGTATAACTCCCAAAGCAATCCCTCCCCCCTCCCCCCTCCCCATGATAGGCCCCTATGTGTGATGTTCCCCTTCCTGAGTCCAAGTGATCTCATTGTTCAGTTCCCACCTATGAGTGAGAACATGCGGTGTTTGGTTTTCTGTTCTTGTGATAGTTTGCTAAGAATGATGGTTTCCAGCTGCATCCATGTCCCTACAAAGGACGCAAACTCATCCTTTTTGATGGCTGCATAGTATTCCATGGTGTATATGTGCCACATTTTCTTAATCCAATCTGTCACTGATGGACATTTGGGTTGATTCCAAGTCTTTGCTATTGTGAATAGTGCTGCAATAAACATACGTGTGCATGTGTCTTTATAGCAGCATAATTTATAATCCTTTGGGTATATACCCAGTAATGGGATGGCTGGGTCATATGGTACATCTAGTTCTAGATCCTTGAGGAATCGCCATACTGTTTTCCATAATGGTTGAACTAGTTTACAATCCCACCAACAGTGTAAAAGTGTTCCTATTTCTCCACATCCTCTCCAGCACCTGTTGTTTCCTGACTTTTTAATGATCGCCATTCTAACTGGTGTGAGATGGTATCTCATTGTGGTTTTGATTTGCATTTCTCTGATGGCCAGTGATGATGAGCATTTTTTCATGTGTCTGGTGGCTGTATGAATGTCTTCTTTTGAGAAATGTCTGTTCATATCCTTTGCCCACTTTTTGATGGGGTTGTTTGTTTTTTTCTTGTAAATTTGTTTGAGTTCTTTGTAGGTTCTGGATATTAGCCCTTTGTCAGATGAGTAGATTGCAAAAATTTTCTCCCATTCTGTAGGTTGCCTGTTCACTCTGATGGTAGTTTCTTTTGCTGTGCAGAAGCTCTTTAGTTTAATGACATCCCATTTGTCAATTTTGGCTTTTGCTGCCGTTGCTTTTGGTGTTTTAGACATGAAGTCTTTGCCCATGCCTATGTCCTGAATGGTACTACCTAGGTTTTCCTCTAGGATTTTTATGGTATTAGGTCTAACATTTAAGTCTCTAATCCATCTTGAATTAATTTTCGTATAAGGAGTAAGGAAAGGATCCAGTTTCAGCTTTCTACTTATGGCTAGCCAATTTTCCCAGCACCATTTATTAAATAGGGAATCCTTTCCCCATTTCTTGTTTCTCTCAGCTCACAGCAGCTCAAGGAAACCTGCCTGTCTCTGTAGACTCCACCTCTGGGGACAGGGCAATAACAAACACAGCCAAAACCTCTGCAGATGCAAACGACTCTGTCTGACAGCTTTGAAGAGAGCAGTGGATCTCCCAACACGGAGGTTGAGATCTGAGAAGGGACAGACTCCCTGCTCAAGTGGGTCCCTGACCCCTGAGTAGCCTAACTGGGAGACATCCCCCACTAGGGGCAGTCTGACACCCCACACCTCACAGGGTGGAGTACACCCCTGAGAGGAAGCTTCCAAAGCAAGAATCAGACAGGTACACTCACTGTTCAGAAATATTCTATCTTCTGCTGCCTCTGCTGCTGATACCCAGGCAAACAGGGTCTGGAGTGGACCTCAAGCAATCTCCAACAGACCTACAGCTGAGGGTCCTGACTGTTAGAAGGAAAACTATCAAACAGGAAGGACACCTACACCAAAACCCCATCAGTACATCACCATCATCAAAGACCAGAGGCAGATAAAACCACAAAGATGGGGAAAAAGCAGGGCAGAAAAGCTGGAAATTCAAAAAATAAGAGCGCATCTCCCCCGGCAAAGGAGCGCAGCTCATCGCCAGCAACGGATCAAAGCTGGACGGAGAATGACTTTGACGAGATGAGAGAAGAAGGCTTCAGTCCATCAAATTTCTCAGAGCTAAAGGAGGAATTACGTACCCAGCGCAAAGAAACTAAAAATCTTGAAAAAAAAGTGGAAGAATTGATGGCTAGAGTAATTAATGCAGAGAAGGTCCTAAACGAAATGAAAGAGATGAAAACCATGACACGAGAAATACGTGACAAATGCACAAGCTTCAGTAACCGACTCGATCAACTGGAAGAAAGAGTATCTGCGATTGAGGATCAAATGAATGAAATGAAGTGAGAAGAGAAACCAAAAGAAAAAAGAACAAAAAGAAATGAACAAAGCCTGCAAGAAGTATGGGATTATGTAAAAAGACCAAATCTACGTCTGATTGGGGTGCCTGAAAGTGAGGGGGAAAATGGAACCAAGTTGGAAAACACTCTACAGGATATCATCCAGGAGAACTTCCCCAACCTCGTAGGGCAGGCCAACATTCAAATCCAGGAAATACAGAGAACGCCACAAAGATACTCCTCGAGAAGAGCAACTCCAAGACACATAATTGCCAGATTCACCAAAGTTGAAATGAAGGAAAAAATCTTAAGGGCAGCCAGAGAGAAAGGTCGGGTTACCCACAAAGGGAAGCCCATCAGACTAACAGCAGATCTCTCGGCAGAAACTCTCCAAGCCAGAAGAGAGTGGGGGCCAATATTCAACATTCTTGGTTAAACTTTTAACTCCAATGACAATAGCATATCTACCCTTGGCCCACTATGTTTAATTTTAATAGAAGTTATATACTGATGTTAATTCCTTTTCTATAATTCTTTATTGATCTACAGATATACTTACACTTCAGGCTTATCAAAACAAGACTCATATTCTGAAGAACATGACTATTTCTGTGACCTGGTGAATGATCCATAGAAAAAAATTTGTTGACATGGCTTCAAATATATTCTATACAAGTAGTAATCCTGCAGTACAAGTGAGGGAAGGAGAAAACATCCTATGTTAGTTACCCAAACCTCTTTTCATTTTGAGGGTGTATATACAGGTTATTTTTCTCTAGTAATAGTTTCAGAGCTCAGTCAAGTTATATTTTAGATACTTTGTTAAGTTATTCAGTCTCCCAGTCCTTGGTTGGCTTCAAAGATCTTTTTACCAGTTAATTTACAACAGAGATGCCAGGTACCATATGCTTTATTGGCCCGCTCCCTATCCTAGGCCTGTAATTTCTTTCAGTACATTTAAAGCAGAACTCTATCACTGAGACACTTGGATGAACAAATCCTCCAGGAAAGCTCCTCTATAATGCAATCGGTCCTGTTCAAAACAAGTACCACTATATAATCACACAAAGCAGCACTAATGTGTTTCATAATTGAATGCAGTTGCTAAGATACACATTTGTGTGGCTACACAAGAGCAAAATAGCTTCTGGGCAAGGCTCTTTAACCCCTCCTCTCCTCTTAGTCCAAGTCTCCTTAGTAGCTGCTTAATGGTTTTTTTTTTTTTTTTTTTGGTTTGTTTTTTAGAGCATTTAATGCTATTTGTCTACACACACTTGGTGACAAACAAAACTGTTGAGGACCCAAAATAATTAAGTTTTGTGCACGACTAACTCACCTTTCTCTTCCTCCTCTCAGTCACCCCATCCCCATATTTATGGTACTCCTCATGTATAGTCCTTTTTACTTATCAAAAACAAGATCTTGATACCAGCTTTCCATATCTGTAGCCACCCCAGTCTGTATTTGACTCCCTTAGTGGAAAACAAGCCAGGGGTTGACTTGGGTGTAGCTACTTCTGGGAACAAAATGAGCATTGCAGATTCTTCTAAGATTTAGCAGCTGCCATATCCTCCAGTCTTACCCAACTTGTCTTTTCCCTTCAAACTCCCTCCCCCACACTATTCTTGACTTGCAAACTTAATTTTCCCCTCCCCATGCTATGCTATGATACTCCAAGATATATATTTTACATGTTCTAGAGCATCATGTTTTCTTCATTTTGTATTTATTATTTTGATACTATACCACCTACCTTTTCTAGTATTTTTATAATTTTTTATAATGCTTTTGATGACAAATTTTGACAATGACTTGTCTTCTCTTTTTTAATCATAGAATTTCTGTCTAACAGATATAATTGCATATCTAGGATACTGGCCATACACGTATACTTTGTTTTAAGTGACTATAGGTTTCTGTTGAGGCCACTTAGGAAAGTCATATGAAGGAATATACTAGACTAATTCCTGTAATTAGTATACTTCACCAAGATATTCAAAACATAACATGACTAACTTCAACTTTATAACAACACCTCTGCAGCAAACTTTTTCTGTGAAGGGCCAATTAGTAAATATTTTGGGCCTTTTGAGTCATACAGTCTGTGTCATCATAACTATCCAACTCTTTAGTTGTACTGCAAAAGTAGCCATAGATAATACATATATGAATGAATGTGGTAGTGTTCCAATAAAACTTTATTTACAGATAGACAATAAGTATTGGTGAGATTGTGGTGAAATTGAACTATCATAAACTGCTAGTGATAATGAAAAAGGTACAGACACCTTGAATGACAATCTAGCAGTTCCTCATAAGGTTAAAAGAGCTGCCATATGATCGAATAATTCTACTCCTAGGTAGAATTTCTTACAAAAGAAATGAATACATACATCTACACAAAAACTTATACATGAGTGTTCACAGAAGGATTATTAATAATAGCCAATAGATGAAAACAACCCAAATGGCCATCACCTGATGAGTAGATAAATAAAATGTATTTTCATACGATAGACTATTATTCAGTCATAGAAAAAAATTAAGTAGATACATACTACAACATGGATGAACTTTGTAAACACTATGCTAAGTGAAAAAAGTCAGTCACAAAGGACTGCATATTGTTGGATTCTATTTATATAAAATGTACATCATAGACAAATCTATAGACATAGAAGGTAGAATAGTGGTTGCCAGGTGTATTAGTCTGTTCTCACATTGCTATAAATAACTAGGTGAGACTGGGTAATTTATGAAGAACAGAGGTTTAATTGACTCACAGCTCTGCAGGCTGTATGGGAGACATGGCTGGGGAGGCCTCAGGAAACTTACAATCTTGGTGGAAGGATGAAAGAGAAGCAAGCATGTCTTCATATTGTGGCAGGAAAGAGAGAGTAAAGGGGGAATTGCTACACACTTTTATACAACCAGATCTCATGAGAACTTATTCACTATCACGAGAATAGCAAGGCGAAAATCTGTCCCCATGATCCAATCACTTCTCAAAAGGTACCTCCCCCAATATTGGGAATTATAATTTGACATGAGATTTGGGTGGGGACACAGAGCCAAACCAAATCACCAAGTCCTCAGGAGAAAACAGGGAATGGCTGCTAACGGGTATAGGGTTTCTTGTTATGGTGATTAAAATGTCCTAAAATGGATTGTGGTAATGGTTACACAACTCTGTGAATATGTTAAAGATTATTGAATTGTACAATTTAAATAGGTGAATTGTATGATATGTGAATTATATCTCAATAAAGCGGCCATTAAAAAACATTTATCTACAAAAACAGGTAGTAGGCTGGATTTCGCCTGAGAGCATTTGCTTTGTAGGATAAAGGTGTGAGTACTCTTGGAGATATTATTTATATTATATATATATATACAGCATTTATATACATAGACAAGATTTCATCTATATATGTTTTATTATTATTTGTATCTTTCTTTATAAATGTTATAAGGGGTACAGGTTAGAGACAGAATTCTTTTAGAGCAATGCATTTACAACCATATCTGTATATATATACATATACAATAGCTTAATATTTTTATTGATACAAGTAGCCACAAGTTTTGTTTCTGTCTTTAAACTATGAATACTAAAGTGACTGACAAAGCCCTCAGAGAAAATGTTGGTATTTCATGCTTTATCAGTTCTTGGTAGTCAAGTTGCCCCATGGCCATATAAGCCTTTTCTACCATTTTACAACATATTCTCAAGTAACCACAATGACATTAGAGACAAAAATAATTCAGAGATAGAAGATGTACAGTATTCCTGAATTACGTAGAGCAGAGGTCAGCAAGCTATGGCCAATTAGGGTAGTTGACTGTTTTTGTTTGTTTTTGTTTGTTTGTTTTTGGTTTTTTTGAGGTGAAATTTATATAAGATGAAATTAACCATTTAAATTATACAATTCAGTAGCGTTTAGTACTACTAAATGCATGAATTATGCAAATCAGTAGCATTTAATATTCAAAATCTTATGCAACCACCATGTCTATCTAGTTCCAAAACATTTTCATCACCCCTAAAGGTGACTCCATACCCACGAAGCAGTCATTCCCTATTTCTACCTACCTCCAGTCCTTAGAAACCACTGATCTGCTTTCTATCTCTATGGATTTACCTATTCCGGATATTTCAGATAAATCGAACCATATAAAAAGGTGACATTTTGTGTCTGGCTCTTTTCACTTGGGATGTTTAAGAAGTTTATTCATGTACTAGCATGTATCAGCAGTCCATTCCTTTTTATCACTGAATAATATTCTTTTGTATGAGTATACCACAATTTGATCATCCATTCATCTGTTGATGGACATCTGAGTTGTTTTCAGCTTTTGGCTATTGAGAATAATACTGCTTTGAACATTTGTGTACAAGCACTTGTTCAAATATCTGTTAGCAATTCTTTTGGGTATATACCTTGGAATGGAATTGCTGGGTCATATGGTAATCCTATATTTAACTTTCTGAGGAACTGCCAAACTGTTTCTGCAGTGGCTGTACCATTTTACATTCCAACTGGTAATATATGTGGTTCCAATTTCTCTGAATCCTCCCCAACACCTATTTTTGTAAATACAATTTTACTAGAACACAGCCATATTCATTTATGCACCGTGTATGGCTACTTACACACTGTAACAGTAGAGTTGAGTAGTTGTGACAGAAATCTTATGACCCATAAAGCCCAAACTATTTACTCTCTGGTCCTTTAAAGAAAACGTTTGCTAACAGCTGAAGGTAGAGGTTGTGCCAGAAAATTGCAGAAAGTGTTTTTAGTCCATCATTCTAAAGGTTCATGGGTCAGTTACTGGTTTGCTCACTTTCATCACTAAGAAAACTTGGGACAGCAAGATTCAAGCTCAAATAGGAGATTACCCTAACTGCATCTCAAACATAAAGGAGATAGATAGCCAGACCTCTTATACTATGTATAAACCATGATGACTGTACTTAACAGCCAGCATAAAAATCCAATGAACCCTTCAATTGTCAAAAACAAAGGATATCATCATGGTTTACCACAAGAAGTTTTAGACAGTTTATTTAGCAAACGTTTCAAGAAAGGAAAATGAAGGGGCACTCAAAAGGCAGAACTGTCTAAATAGATTATGGAGGAGACATTTAACAAGTACGTTCTGGCATTCAGACTCTTAAACCTTTAGTGGTATGAGTTTTAGATCACTATTTATTACTGTTCAGGAGTCTGGCTCATCTTTTGCCTCCAGTTATTTTTTCTCAATCAATAATATTAAGAACCAATATCAAAACCATACTTCCTTTATCTGCAGCTATAAAGATTCTTGCTTTGGCTCACCAGCTTGAATCCAAATGTTTAATGAAGTCTCAACTATTTGTAGGGAGTCTCTATTTGTCACCATTTCTAAAATCTAAGTATATTAACTTTGACTTTTGTATTACACTGCTATAGTTAAATGATAATACAACTGGGAAATGTGTACACATTAAAGATTATACAAAAGGTTTGAATTAAAAGGTAAACTTTAGAAACTCAACTAAATATGATCATTATATCGATTTGACATGAATGAGAATTTAGACTTCATTACAAAAAACTAGCAATGTCTTCTTATGACAGGAGTCATAAATCACACAAACAGTAATCTATCTACAAGAATCCCTGTCTACTGGAGGTGCATGTAGAATTCATTCTCTAAACAAGAAAAGGTATAAGTTTGTTTTCATATACTACATATTCAACATCCACATGTATTTTTAGCAAAACCTTTTCTGAAATGTTAATTTATCTTCAATGTTATAAAACTACATTGTTTTACACCTAAATTTGTAATTTATCATTTTATAATTTATACTCGAATTTATAACTTTAATAATTTGGGGGCCAATTTCACAAAACTTCTCTTTCCCCAACTCATATAGCATCACAAGTAAAATAATGTAGTCTAGCCCAGTTCATGGCTCTGGTCATACCACAGGACATATAAGAAAGTGACAGAGCTACTTGAAGATCACAGTGAAAAGGATACAGTCAGATGAAAAAGCACTATCAGAGAGATTAAACAAGTAAATTATGTGAGTCACTACTTACCTAGAGGATCTTAGATAGTCTTTTATTCCCAAACTGGCTTATGAAACACGTCGGTTAGATGTACTAAATCCACGGTGGTAACTTCTAACCCCCAAATGACAAACTATGTATAGTTATATAAATTGGGGTCCTGGTCACTCAAGAATTTAGAGAGACACAGGTGAGAAATCAAAATTACCCTTTATAAAGGTGCGACTTGCCATGATTTATGGCCATTCTACCAAAGGGCTGAGGAACTGCCAACAAAATAGTCACCCACTCACCCCCAACATTCACTAGAGATCTCTATAGAACCACAAACCAGCATGTTTAACCTCCATATTGGGAAAGTTTCTAAAACCTGTCCAACAACAACAACCACAACAACAAAACCCAACAAAACCCAGAATCAACAGAAACAAACCATTGTCATAAGCTATTGGAGAAAAGACTCATAGGTTTTTGTAAGGGAAAATAATCCCTGACTAAAAGTATTTATTTTTTTTTTTTGAGATCAATATAACTAAGGAAAATAAATTAGCTAGAGAATCATAATAAATATTTAGATCTTAAATAGTTTTAAAACTGTATTCTCCAGGACTCTAGGATACAGAGGTACTTCAAGAATTCTGCAAATACTTAGTTTGAAAATCATTTTTAAAATACTTTAAAAAACTGTAGTGAAAGTTAAGAACCATCAACACACACACCTGACTATGTTAGATACTAAATATATATTGTTGAAGACCACCTACTCACTAACCTGTTTCAGAGGGTCAACTAGTGTTTGCTTAAAGCTCAGAATAAATCTCCTGCCATTTCTTTGCATATATTAAAATTCTCCTAGATAGGTAGGTGATTAGGAAGGCCACAGCTCCCCTCTTCTTCAGGGCTATGCATTTCTGTTTGTATTACTCTGTTCTCATGCTGTTAATAAAGACATACCCGAGACTGGGTAATTTATAAAGAAAAAGAGGCTTAGTGGACTACAGTTCCACATGGCTGGAGAGGCCTCACAATCATGGTGGAAGGCAGAAGAGGAGCAAAGGCATGTCTTACATTGTGGCAGGCAAAACAGCTTGTTCAGGGGAACTTTCATTTATAAAACCATCAGATCTCTTGAGACGTATTCACTACTATGAGAACAGTATGGGGAAAATCACCCTCATGATTCAATTATCTCCACCTGGTCCCGCCTTTGACACATGGGGATTATTACAATTCTACGTGAGATTTGGGTGGGGACACAGCCAAACCATATCACTATTCATATAAAAATTTGTAAAAAGTATAACACTATGGCATATGTACCTAACGCTTGCCTGGCATCAAATTGAGCCCTTGCACATCTGTTCAACTATTCTTTTGTCATGTTGTAAGAATCAGTTATAGAATAACAAGTGACATTAATACTTTATAAGAAATTAATACATTAAATTACAATTTATGCACTTGTGAATTTTGTTCAACTATTCTTTTGTCACGTTATAACAATCAGTTATAAAATAACAAGTGACATTAATACATTATAAGAAATTAATACATTACATTACAATTTATGCACTTGTGAGTTTTGGATGTTTCTCTTATATTTTGTTAAAGAATATAAGCACTTGTCAGATATTGTCAATGACTCAATTTCAAAATAAAAGTTTCCTACTATTCTTTCAAGTTTTAGGATCAGTTAATTAAGTAATGGTCTATGATTACAAGATGAGCTATTAAAAATTGCTGCCATTTAGAATTATTTATCTGTGTGAATGAACATTTCCTCCATACTATGCATCAAAACCAAAATACAGAAATATAATAGATGTTGAGACAGATATAGGATGTAACTATCATCTATAACTTTTTATTTCAAATTTTGGTGTTCATTAAATTAATCTCATTTAAATGTGATAACTTTATAACAAATGATAGAAATTGGACTTATAAAATAAATTATACCAATTAGGTGAGTATTTACAGATATTATAGGGTGAATTTGGTGAACAACAGTACAAATAACTTACAATGTGATGTGTTCTGGAGTAACTGTATAAGCTTAAAAGGAACATGGGAACATTTCCAGAAGATATCAAAAAAGTTTTTTACAAATACTGGGATTTTTCAATAAAGGCAAAAGAAGGATATTATTCTCAGTCACACCAATATATAAATATTTGAGTTACAATATGGAATATTATATGTAGCTCTGGGAGCTATACCTTAAGACAGAATGGAAATAGAGAAATGATCAAAAGGATTGACATAGGTACAGAAGGGAAGGTGGCTGTATGACAATAGATTATTTTATTTTATTATTTTTTATTATTATTATACTTTAAGTTCTAGGGTACATGTGCATAACGTGCAGGTTTGTTACATATGTATACTTGTGCCATGTTGCTGTGCTGCACCCATCAACTCATCAGCACCCAATAAAATAAAAAAAGAAAAAAAAAAGAAAAAAAAAGATCAATAATAACACACACACACACACACACAAAAAAAAAACAAAACAAAGAAAACAAAAAAAGACAATAGATTAAAAGGATGAGTGAGGTCTCTTTAGTTACAAAAGATGATGACGGAGATGGGATACTATCAAAGTCATACAAGAACATGAACAACATGGGGGCAGTGAGCCCAAACACGTCTGTCAAAGATACTGGAAGAAAAGTTCTGTCTGAAATTTCAGGGATTTCAGTCCAGGAAAGACAAATAAAAGAGAAGGAATACTTTTCATGGTGGGCAATAAACTTAAAAGAATCTCAAAATATAGTTCAAAATACACATATAATGATTTTTTAAAGGTTCATCAATAATTGACCCGTAATATTTTACTTGGGAGAACTAGGATGTATGAAGCTTATTCTAAACTAGGATGTATGGAGTTTATCCTAAATGTGGGAGGTTGGGGACAGCAGAATCAATCATGCCATTCTACAATACATTCCTTAATGCTTCTGTTCAACACAAATATAATAATAATTTGAAGGGTGCCTTGCACACAGAGGAATAAAGATCTCCACTCAGTTGAATAGGTAGGGTTGGAAAATGAACAAAGAGAACAACCAAGATAATTATGTTGATCTCCCTATTACATTTGTATATTTAGCCTTTCAAATATCATATGGCTCAGAATTTGAGCCTGTGCAAGTTCAGGGAAGTCTCTAGAGTCAGAAATTTCTCTGAGCTACTAGTATACAGTTACAATTTAAAACAACAAGACAGGTTCACTTCTGATCATGAAGAAGTAACAGCCTGAAACGCCCAAAACAAAACTACATTTTGTTTTTTCTTAAATAACAAAACAAAATATATAATAAAAAGTTTTCAAGAACCTGAACATCAGGTAACAAAAGAGAATAACTCTCCAGAGCCTCGAAGCAAGTAAAATGAGTCCAGTGGCTGCCTTAGCTTATTGCCATGAGTGGGTTTCTAGGCTGCAGTACAGGACTGAAGAACCCAAGTAGAGATTAGCAGACTTTCTGAGTTAAGACAGAGCTAAGAGGCTAAGAAGATCAAGATTATCTGAAGTTCACAGGACAGAGTACTGGAGAGGAGAAAGCAGTGCAGAAAGAAAATCCTGGAGACCTGTAAATGTTCCCACTTGAGTATTCAGCAGAGCACTAATCAGTGGATGCATGTGAGGAAACTACCCAAGGCCAGAGGGGAAAAAATCCAAAAAGATAAGAGAGAACATTATCCAGTGATCACACAGAACCCAGTACTAATAGCTTTTGTCTCAGCCATAATGGAAACACTCATAATTCACTAGGCATTGAGTAGAGTGCCTAACAGGGGGTTGCCTTCGGAGTAGGGAATAATTAGCAATAGGCTTATCTCTGCTCTGTACTCATCTAACTAATTTTAAAAGCAATACCTGAAGGAATTAAACTGTTTCCTAGTAACTTGACTGCATCCCAGAATAGAACTAAAGATTATTTATGGAATAAAAAAAAATCCAGCACCCACAAAACTAAAAACTTTTGTTCACCAAAGGACATTATCAAGAGAGTGAAAAGACAACCCACAGAATGGGATAAAATATTTGCAAATCATATCTAATAGGAGATTAATTCCAGAATATATAGAGAATTCTTACAACTCAACACACACACACACACACACACACACACACACACACACACACAACTTTAATGGTTATTTCTCCAAAAAAGATGCATAAATGGCCAATAAACACATGAAAAGATGTGCAACATCTCTAATCATTAGCTGAATGCAAATAAAAACCACAATAAGATACCACTTCATACCCATTAGGATAGCTATTATTAAAAACAACAACAACAAAATAGCAAGTGTTGGCCAGGATATGGAGAAATTGGAACCCTTGTCCATTGCAGGCGGGATGTAAAATGGTGGAGCTGATGTGGAAAACAGAATAGTGGTTCCTCAAAATGTTAAACATAGAATTCCCATGTGATCCAGAAATTCCACTTCTAGGTATATCACCAAAATAATTGAAAGCAGGGACACAAATACACACTTGTACACCAATGTTCATAGTAGTATTATTTTAAAAAGCTGAAGTGTGGAAACAACCCAACTGTCTATCAATAACAGATGAATGTATAAACAAAATGTAGTATTTTCATACAATGGAATATTATTCAGCCTTAAAAAGCAATGACTTTCTGATATAAATCATAACACAGACAAACCTTAAAAACATGCTAACTGAAAGAAGCTAATCGTAAAGGTGTGTGTATCATGATTCCATTAATATGAAATGTCTATCACTGACAAATTTATTGAAATATAAAGTAGATTAGTAGTTACCGGGGGCTAGGGATGGAACAGGTGTGAAATGACTACTTAATGTGTAAGGGAAGAAGTGTGGAATGACTGCTTAATGGATAGAGGCTTTTTTGGGGGTGATGAAAATATTCTGGAATTAGTAGCAATGATTGCACAGCACTGTGAATATACGAGAAACCACTGAATGGTACAGTCTAAAGTGGCAAATTTAATCAACCTAGGTGCCTATCAAAGGTGGACTGTAAAGACAATGTAGTCCATATACACTATGGAATAATACACAGCCATAAAAAAGAATGAAATAATGCCCTCTGCAGCAGCATGGATACAGCTGGAGACCATTATCCTAAGCAAATCAATGGAGGAACAGAACACCAAATACCACATTTTCTCACTCATGAGTGGGAGCTAAACATTGGGTACATATGGACATAAAGACAGCAATAATAGACACTGGTGACTACTAAATGGAGGAGGGAGGGAGGAGCACAGGAGTCGAATACCTATTGGATACTCTGCTCACTAATGAGGATGGGATCAATCATACCCCAGTCCTCAGCAACATGCAATATACCCATAATACAAATCTGCACATGTACCCCTGAATCTAAAATGAAAATTGAAATTATTAAAAATAAAATAAAATGTTGAATTTTACATTATATACATTTTAACTTAATAAAATTTTAACAAATTGAAGCTAACATTGTATAAAATGATTCATTATAAATGGGTCTTATTCCAGGCATGCAAGACTGGTTCAATATTAGAAAATCATTTAACGTAATCCACCATATCAACAGGATGTATAAGAACATCATGATAATATTAAATGACACATAAAATGTACTTGATAGGCTGGGTGCAGTAGCTCACATCTGTAATCCCAGCACACTGGGAGGCCAAGGTGAGAGGATTGAGGCCAGGAGTTTGAGATCAGGCTGGGCAATATAGGGAGAACTTGTCTCTAAAAATATTTAAAAAAATAAAACGTTAGCCAGGCAGGGTGGTGTGTGCCTATAGTCCCAGCTACTCAGCAGGCTGAGGCAGGAGGATCACTTGAGCTCAAGAGGTAAGCTGCAGTGAGCCATGATTGCACCACTGTACTCCAGCCTGGGCAGCAGATCAAGACTCCATAAAAAATATTAAAAAATTAAAAAGCATTTGATAAAGTCCAACACTAATTTATGAAAAATTTCTCAGTAAGTGGCAATACAGAAATCCTTCAATTTGATAAAATGTATCTACAAAGTTCCTACAGCTAACATCACAGCTAACAGCCAATCATAAAGGTCTGTGTATCATATGATTCCATCTTTACCATCACTGGTAGAGTGATTCATGTAGATATCAGTGGAACAGAATACATAACCCATAAATGAACACATAAAAATATGCCCAATCTATTTTTCATAATGGCTTTATTGAGCTAAATTCACATACAATAAAATTCATTCTCTTAGTTATACAACTTAATGGTATTTTGTATATTCACATAGTTGTTTCACCAATATCTAATTTTGGAATATTTTGATCACCCCAGAAAGAAGCCTCATGTCCAGTAACAGTCATTCCTTATTTCCCCCTCATACCAGCCACTGCAACTACTAATCTAAATTTTGTCTTTATGAACTTTCCTATTCTGGACATATAAACTAAATCATATAATATATAGCCTTTTGCATCTAGTTTGTTTAATTAAGTATGTTTTCAAGGTTCATCCAAGGAGTACTATGTATAAAAATACTTCCTTTCTTCACCAGGCGTGGTGGCTCTCGCCTGTAATCCCAGCACTTTGGGAGGCTGAGGTGGGCAGGTCATGAGGTCAAGAGATCAAGACCATCCTGGCCAACATGGTGAAAACCTGTCTCTACTAAAAATAAAAAAAAAATTAGCTGGGCGAGGTGGTGCATGCCTATAGTCCCAGCTACTTGGGAGGCTGAGGCAGAAGAATCACTTGAATTTGGGAGGCGGAGGTTGCAGTGAGCCGAGATTGTGCCACTGCACTCCAGCCTGGCCACAGAGCGAGACTTCATCTCAATAAATAAATAAATAAATACTTCCTTTCTTTGCATGGCATAACTCATTTTCAACAAAGCAGCAAAAGTAGTTCAATGGAGTAAGTATAGTCTTTTCAACAAATGATGCTAGAGCAGTTGAACATCTATAGTCGAAAGGAAAAAACTGCTGTTGAACTAACTTTCACCCTTACACAAAATTAAGTCAACATGAATTATGGATTTAAGTATAAAATGTAGAACAACTAAACTTTTAGAAAAAAAATATGAGCAATCAGAATCAAAGACTAGGCAAAGAGTTTTTAGATTTGGCACCAAAAGCATAATCTATCAAAAAAGTGATTAAGTTGGACTTTATCCAAATTAAATCTTTTGCTCTTCATAAGACCTTCTTAAGGGGATGAAAAGACAAGCTACACACTGGGAGAAAAATACTTGCAAGACTCATATCCAAGAGGACTAGTATGTTGAATACATAAAGAGCTCTCAAAAGTCAACAGTTAAAAAAAAATCCCATTAGGAAATTGGAGAGAGATTTGAAGAGCTATTTCACTGAGGGTGTACAGATGGCAAAATAAGCACATGAAAAGATGTTCTGCCACATTAGCCGTTAGAAAATGCAGCTTCAAACCACAATGAGATATCACTGCACACGTGTCTGTATGATTAAAATAAACATTAGTGACAACACCAAATGCTGGCAGGACTCTGGAAAAACGGAATCACTCATACATTGTTGGTGGGAATGTACAGTTTCTCTGGATAACAACTTGGCAGTTTCTTATAAAACTAAACACAACTACCATACAATCCATCAATTGCACCCTTGAGCAATAATTCTGGGAAATGGAAACTTACGTTTATGCAAAAACCTATATACAAATGTTCATATAAGCTCAAATCATTATAGCCAAAAACTGGAAACAGATCAATGTCCTTTAACATGTGAATGGTTAAACAAACTGAACAAATAAAAGGAATAAATTCTTGATATACACAACAACTTGGGTGAATGTGCAGAGAATGGTGCTGAGTGAAAATAGCCAATATCAAAAGGACACATATATGCTATGATTCCTTTTGTAAAATAATCTAGAAGTGAGAAAATTATAAAGATAGAACAGATTAGTGATTGCTATGAGTTCAATCCCATACTTTCAATCCCATCTTGTTGCCTTGTTACACCACACACGCCACCCCTTCCATACAAGGAAGAATTCATTGCCTACTACCTATGGTATAAGAAATGTTACAGCACATCCTTCAGGAAAAAATAAAATGACATCAGATGAAAATATGGATGTATATAAAGGAATGAAGAACACCAGAAATCATAACTACATAATTTTTTTCTTGTTGTGTATGCTATAAACCCTAAAGCAACCCCTAACATACTAAGAGATAAAGCTAATCATCCAACAAAGGCTTTGCAATATAATTATAATGATACTTAATCAAAAAGAAGTCAGGAAAAGAAGAAAAAGGGAACAAAGAATACATGGGACAAATAAAAAGCAAATGACAAGATGACAGACTTAAACCTAACCACATCAATTGTCACATTAAATGGAAGTGCTCTAAACACCTCAATTAAAAGGCAAAGACTGTCAGATGGAATTTAAAAAGCAAGATCCAACAACATACTGCTTAACAGGAAACTCACTTTAAATATAAAGGCACAAATGAGTTAAAAGTTAAAGAATGAAAAAAGATATACCACACTGATACTAATCAAAAGAAAGCTGGATCACTGATAGAAGTGCAAGGAGAAATAGACAAATACACAATTATATTCAAAGATTTCATTACTCATCCCTTAATATTGATAGAATAAGCAGACAGAAAATCAGTTAGGAGACAGAAGACTTTGCAAAGACTATCAACCAAGTAAACTACTTGATATTTATAAAACACACAACTCAGCATTGAAAAGTACACAACTGCCCGTGGAACATTTACCAAGCTAGATCACGTTCTGGGCCATGAAACAAGTCTCAACAAATTTTAAAAAATGCAAGTGACACAAAGAATGCTCCACTACCACAATGAAAATAAATTAGATGTCAAGAACAGAAAGACATCTAGAAAATCATTAAGTATCTGGAAATTAAAAATTGCACTTCTAACTAATCCATAGGTCAAAGAGGAAATCAAAACAGAAATTAGAAAAAGATTGTGAACTGAATGATGATGAATAAACAGTATATCATAATCAATATTTCAGGGGAATTTATAGCACTAAATGCCTACGTTAGGAAAGAACAAGAAAGTTCTCAAATCAATGACTCCATCTTACTACATTAAATAAGTAGCAGAAGAACAACACATTAAACCCAAATAAGGAGAAATGTTTGTAGAAACTGACAATTGGATTCTAAAATTTGTAAGAAAATGTAAAGCACCTAAATGAGTCAAAATAATTTCAAAAAAGAACAATTATGGAGGACATACGTTACTTTGTTTGGGACTTAATATAAAACTATAATGATCAAGACAGTATCTTATTGTGTAAAACAGGCAAATTTATTAATAATACATAATAGAACCGTGAAATAGATCTGCTCTTATATCATCAATTGATTTTCAATAAAGATGCCAATGCAATACATTGGGAAAAGAACTGTCTGTTCAACAAATAATGCTGAAACAAGTGGATATCCATATGGAAAAAAATAAATAAAGACACCTTGGCCCTTACTACACATTGTATAAAACATGAAGTCAATATGGATCATGCACCTAAATGTGAGAGCTACAACTATAAAACTTTTTGATGAAAACAGAAGAAAATCTCAATGCACTTAGGTTTGTCAAATATTTCTTAATTATTACAAAACTCCAGAAATTACAAAAGGGGAAATCATTATATTGAATTTCATGGACATTAAAGATGTTCACTCTTCAGAAGACATCACTGTGAAAATGTAAAGCCAAGTCACAGATGGGGAAAACTATTAACAGAACATATATGTGACAAAGGACTTACACCTAGAATATATAAGGAACTCTTACAACTCAATAATAAGATGACAAAGAACTTAAAATTCAGCAAAATACTTGAATGAATGCTTTATCAAATAATATATTCACATCGCAAATAAGCACATAAAGATGTTCAATATCATTTGCCATTAGGACAATGCAAATTAAAACTTCTTACTATGAAATAATACTGTACATCACTAGAATGGCTACAATTAAAAAGACTTAGTATACCAAGTCTTGGCAGGATGTGAAACAACTAGATTGCTCATACACTGGTAGTGCTAGTGCAAATCTGAAAGTTTAGCAACTTCTTACCAGGTAAACATACACCTACCATATGTCCCAGCAATTCCACTGTCCTTTTATCTAAGAATAAAAGCATGTGTACACAAAAACACTTGTATATAAATGTTCATAGCATTTATCTGTAATAGCCGAAAAGTGGAAACAAGTCACATGTTTATCAACAGTTGAAAGGAAAAATGAATTGTCACATATCTATACAATATACTGCTACTACTAAACAATAAAAGAGGAATGAACTATTTATATACATGACAGCATAGATGAGTATAAAAATAATTATGCTGAGTAAAAGAAACCAGAGAAAAAGTTCATACTCTATGAATCCATTTACAAAAATTCTAGAATATGCAAACTAATCTGTATTGAAAAAAAGCAAATCAATAGTTGCCTAGGATAGGAGGAGGTGAGTAGGGAAGGAATGGAGGGAATACAAAGGGACACAAGGAAACTTTTGGGCATGATAGTTATATTTATCATTTAGATTGTGGTGATGGGTACGTGCCTCAAATTGTAAACTTTAAATGTACTTAATTGTATGTCAATACTTCAATAAAAGTACTAAAAAGTAAGTAAAATGTGGCATAATTAACACAATCACAATGTTACTAGTAATTATGTTACTACTTTTAAGGATTTCTAAGTGTTTAACATCAAGTCACAAGGAAAGGTGGCTCTTTCTAGCCGAAGGACTAGGAAAATGGCAGCCTAGCAAGACAGAATACTTCTAATCACCTTCCTACTCCACCTAAACACCACAGATAAGACTGTGGCTCCACTCCCATCCACAGCACCTTCAGCAAAGGCCAATTCGAAGTCAAAAAATAATAGATGCTGGCAAGGTTGTAGAGAAAAGGGAATGCTTATACACTGTTGGCGGGAGTGTATATTAGTTCAACCCCTGTGGAATGCAGTGTGGTGATTCCTCAAAGAGCTAAAAACAGAACTACCATTTGATCCAGTAGTCCCATTACTGGGTATATACCCAAAGGAATATAAATCATTCTACCACAAAGACACATGCATGCAAATGTTCATTGCAGCACTATTCACAATAGCAACGACATGGAATCAACCTAAATGCCCAACAATGACAGACTGGATAAAGAAAATGTGGTACATATACACCATGGAATACTATGCAGTCATAAAAGAGAATGAGACCACACCTTCTGCAGGAACATGAATAGAGCTGGAAACCATTATCCTTAGCAAATTAATGCAAGAGCAGAAAACCAAATACTACATGTTCTCACTTAAAAGTGGGAGCTACACGATGAAAACGCATGGACACAATGAGGGGACCTATGGACATATAAGACACTGGGACCTACTTGAGGGTGAAGGGTGAGAGGAGAGAGAGGGTGAGAAAAAATAATGATTGGGTACTAAGCTTAGTATCTGGGTGATGAAATAATTTCAAACCCCATGACGTGAGTTTACCTATATAACAAACCTGCAAATGTGACCCTGAACCTAAAATAGAAGTTAAAAAATGCCAGATACTTCCCCCCTACAAAAAAATCAAATGGAAATTTTAGAACTGAAAAAATATACTTGCCAAATTGAAAACTCAATGTGTGGGCTCAACAGCAGAACACAGAGAACAGGAGAAAAGAATCAGTGAACAAGGAAATAGAACAATAAAGTGGGCAAACAATTGAGCAAACTGTGGTACGTCCATAACATGGACTACTACTCAGCAGTAACAATGAACAAACTATTGATACAGACAAAAACTTAGATAAATCTCAAGGGTATTGTGCTCAGTGAAAAACAAGCCAACCCCAAAAGGTCACATACTGTATGATTCTTTTTATTTAATATTCTAGAAAAGACAACATTTTAGAGATGGAAAGCAAATAGTGGTTGCCAGGGGTTACAGACAGTGAAGAATGGTAGGGAGCAGGTTTGATTCTAAAGGGGTAGGTAGCAAGAAAGAGATCTTTATGGTGATGGAATGGTTCTGTGTTTTTATTGGTTATAGAAATCCTCAGAAGTGATAAGATGGCATAGAATTTATACACACATTGTACCAATTTCAGTTTCCTGGTTTTGATATTGCACTCTAATTATATAATATATAAACACTGGGGAAAACTGAATGAAGGGTACAACAGACCTCTCTGTACTATTTTTTGAAACTTCATGTATTTCTGAAAATAAAAAGTTATGTTTAAAATATTTTAAAATAAAAAGTTCAAAAAGAAAGAACATTAAAATCAACACACTGTAAACAACTACAAGTACAATTCAACGAGCACCAGTGATGGTTATGAATGATGGGTAAGAGGCTACAGGCTAGAGAAACATCACAGAATGAGAAGACAAAACCACTATACTGCAAAGTGATCCAAACTACATAGTACTGAATCATTGGTTACCAAAGAGAAATGGAACTAAGGGTTACTCTAATTCATCCATAGGTTACTCACCACTAGAGAATGAGCATTTTCAAACCAGGGAATATTATCTTTCGTATAACAAGGTAGATAGAACCTATATAAAATAATGCTGGCATATAGTAGGCCCTCAGTATATATTTGCTGAATGAATGCATGAAAATGAATGAATGAATAGGTAAGCCAATTCCCTTCTTATGTCCACCACTGTTGCTATATTCTCTCATAGCCTTTAAGAACTTTTTTTGAGAGAGTGCTTGAGATCAGAAAATTCTGGCTGTTCAGTCATAAATGATTGTTCCTCTTCTTAGGGTGGGGTGTTGACTAAATATTTCCTTCAGAAACAAAACAGTTTAAGAATCATTGTTCCAAAGCACTAATCTCTAATTGTTAGGCGGTGCCATGCCTATGACAATTTGATTTGGGGATCTTTTCAAATCATTTTAAGTTAAAGTGACTTCAAATTAATTTTGGTTTGAGAATTTCATGCTAACCATTGAGAAGATTATAAATACCCTGGGATGCCACACTAGATGATAAGGTGTCAGAGTGATTGAGATGCCATCCAGAGAATATTGTTAAATAAACAAAATGAGCTCAGCTGCAGTATCTTATAATAGAATCCTTTTGTACAAATATGGTAGAGGAGATTATCTGATAAAGGTTTTATTTGGGCAGCATCAATGAAGAAAGGTAAAGGGGGAAAAGTAGGAAAATTTTTTCAAAAATACAACAAAAACAAAGAAAAACAACAGTTTTCCTTGTTGTCTTTCATTTATTATGTAATACTTAATAGGGAATATCCAGAAGGACAGAAGGCATCAAGAATAAGAAACGGGCAGGGTGCGGTGGCTCACGTTTGTAATCCCAGCACTTTGGGAGGCAGAGGCAGGTGGATCACTTGAGGCCAGGAGTTCAAGATTGGCCCGGCCAATGTGGTGAAACCCTGTCTCTACTATAAATACAAAAACTAGCCAGGCGTGGTGGCAGGCACCTATAATCCCAGCTACTCAGGTGGCTGAGGCATGAGAATCTCCTGAACCCAGGAGGCGGAGGTTGCAGTGAGCTGAGATTGGACCACTACACTTTAGCCTGGGCAACAGAGTGAGACTCTGTCTCAAAAAAAAAAAAAAAAAAAGAATAATAAATGAATGGGAGTGGTAGTGGTGGAAGAAAACTAAGATAGGAAGGATAACAGATCTCTGAGCAAGGTTCATTGCTAGACCAAAATAGTAGTTGAGAGGAAGGGTGAGGAGGTATATACACTTTCCTTTGTTCTAATCTAATTATCCCCTCCTCAGCTCAGTAATGTCCCTTCTGCCCACCTCACCCTTCCTGGCTAGCTCATCTCTTCTCTCTCTTATATCTACTAATACCTAATCAAAATTTATTATAGCATAGTTTCCCCATGGACCCTAGCAGGTCAATGCTAGTCTGGTTTTCTAAAGGAAAGTTTGATGTAGCTGATGGATGAAAGGAAATTGAAGTCTAAAGTCTCAAATCTCATTGGTTTATTTTAAATCTCACACTTGGATACTCACCCATCATCATATCCTTTTTAGCCACAGGGCACTAACGCTAACTGATGTATCAGACAGAGAACTCCAAACCATGCTGCTCTGGGGAAATTTGCATAATGTCCCTCAAATATCAGGGGTTGGCCTTAGTGCTCACAAGCACTATAATGAGTGAAGTATCTCTAGTGCTAGGTCCAAACATAATGTATCAAGCCGCTGATTGTTTATTCAGTAAGTGAGGCTATTTAAATGTTTAATAATATACCCTCATTATACTGCAAAAGTTGAGGTCACATAAGGTGGCAGTTGCAGCATTGTGTAGGCATAATTCATAGTTTACTATTCAATCTGGATACTTCAGTTGCATTGCCATATTTTTGAACTGATAAATCTGATTATCTTTAGAGAACATACCATTTGCTCCCTTCAGGAAACATTTTTCATTTACCAATAAACATCTCATCAGAGGCATTTGAATACCCACGAAATGTACATTCCTGTAATAGACACTTAGATACAAAAGCAAAAAGAAGGAAAAGCAAATTTCTCTTCTTCTGAAAGGTCAGTCTAAAATGGATATACTGTCATGGTCACATGCAAAACAGGATGACTACTAAAGATGAAGAAATGTCCCTCACTCCTATCAAGGCCTAGATATCCTGCCTATTTCTAGAAAATACTTTTACACCTTAAATGAATTCATTCAAGGACATAGGAAGTTGTTTTCTCCCAATTACCTTTGTAAATCTTATATCCAATCATGAGCTCCTAAAAGCATCAAACTAGAAACTTTTTCCCAAAGCCCAATTCAAAGCCATAAAATGGTAGTATCACCACTGTATTTTTCACAGACCACAACTAATCCAAAATAATTCCTATTTTTCTGGGCACAAGGTGACATGAGGATATTTCTAACTAACAGTAAAAGTAGTTCCTTTGTCCCAAACTACCTGTGCAAAGAAATAAGCATTTTCCATTTCCATCATTATGAAGGATACAATCTTTCCTAGGAACATTTGAAAGACCAAGAGTTTTAATTATTGACCTTGCTGAGTTCTAATGACATCAACTTTTATTAATTTCATACTTCAATAGAGTGTGAAGGGAAATCACCTTTCATCTTCTCTCTCATTTCTACCCAGTTCAGGTGGCTTCATAAATGTATTGATTAGCCACTAATTGCTCTTCAACTTAAAAATTAATTTGAAAAGTAAATTTGCAAAAAATACCGCTTCTATTTGGACATGGGCTGAGTGCTCATGATGCTAGGGCCACAGTCCACACATCTGAATTATGCACATGCTGTACCAAGTGTCACAAAGTGCTTTATTTAGCCAGCTGGAGACACAGATTTCACACTGAGGAGTTCAGTGCTTCCTATAGGAACAATGCCCCATGGAGAGTCAATAAATCTTTATGAAAAGCCTTCCTCACAGAGGGAAAAAGAGAAAGACAAGTGAACCAAGAAAGGGCTGGTTGGAAGCTTCTATGACTGTTTTGGGAAGAAAGACTTACTGGAGAACAAAGAAAATGTCTGCAACTTTTCCAGTAGAGGGGAATGGGGACTGAGAGAAGTGGTCACCAGTCATTCTGGAATAAAGGAGGTTGGGCAGTCACTTCAAACCTTTGGCATCTAGACTAATATTCACTAAAAATTCACAGCCTTCCCTTTATAAAGCATGATTACTTTCCAGTCACCACCAAAACATCTATTTTTAAAAAAATATTGGCCAAGGTTACATATTAAATATATACACTGACACCTCACCTGTCTAGGTAACTTATCCAGCACTTTCAACTACTCAAAATTGGCCAAGACACTAGAAGAGAGCCAAAATTATATATTCTAAGAATGAACGTACAGTGAGACTTATGTTCTTTACCCATAAAAACATAAATAAGGGTTAGAGTTCTCATAAGAGGACTCCCTATGTTCTACTTCAATGCATAGTCACTCTTAAGATTGTGTCTAAAAGTAACAAGCATATTTGTTTGGTTTTCAGGGGTACAAATGATTAGGAGGAGGGGAGCTGCCAGACACATCAAGTAGTAACAGCTGACAGCAGTGGAAGAGATTAAAGAAGTATAAAAAGCAGATATGAAATTTTAAAAGCATAGTAGTCTGGGGACATTTAGTGTAGGGGCAAACAGTCTTATCCCTATCAAATTTCCCCAGTAGAACAAGTGTATGAAGCAAAGCAAAATATTGATGTTTATAATGATGGCAAAACTCTAACCTTGTCCTGATATTTTCATCTAATAATATTATGTCAACAGATCCAAGCAGGTGGTCTTCTTGAGGCATTGTAATACAGTGGGGGGAAAACAAGGCACTTACTAGTTATATGTCAGTTAATCATTTTGTCCAAGATTTTTTATCAGTAAATTGTGGATAGTACTACTTCCTTCACAGGAATGTCATGAGGACAAAATAAGATACTGTATGTAAAAGTACTTCATAAACTATAAAGTGCTAAATAAATGATAACTCTCCATTTTCTTTGTTCTGCTTGCTCTAAAATGTGACTATAAGAACCCATAGTGGTTATCTCAGCTTTTTCATCATCTTCTGGGCTTTCCACTTTAACACATCTTTCCTCCTCTTTTATTTGCAAGGGATTATGATACCATCACTTTAGCTTGTACCTGAACCCTACAGGCACCCTTGATTCTTCCTTTTCCATTGATATCTAAGCAATGACCTGTACATCTTCCTAACCTCTCTTATAGCTTTCCTTCATTTGCCATTCCCTCTGATATATCCTCATTGCCCAGACTCTTAGAGCCTCATCTCTAACTTGTTCCTGCATCTAGGTTCCCCCTCCCCAATTCATTTGAGCTTTCCTATACCTGCTTTAAATATGGCTTTGTGTATGTCATCCCCTAAATCAAAAACTTCACTGGCTTCCCAGCGCCCTCAGGATACAATCCATATCCAACAAACTGGCATTTATAAAACCCCATGGGAGGAATTTCTTACAAGTCTGAAGAAAAGCTGTGCTGCTTCTGAGAAATGAGTTCATTTTTACCTTATGGACACCTGCAACTCTTATAACTAGCATTTCCTTCCTTGATCTGTGTGCTAAGAAGCTGAGTCAAATTTAGGGCACAATCATAAGTCCCCAGTGCTGTATACTTGGTGTACTAACCTTACTCTGGCCTCATTTTGTTTCTTATAATTATTTTCCCTACATACCCATTTCCCTGTCAATTTGTTAATCCCGTTATTGTATGTATTTATTGGTAAACCAACTGATATCCTAGATGGAATAAGGCAGAGTATAAAAATGGTTTTGTGAGACCAAAGAAAACGTATGACCATATGAACACAAGTGAAAAAGAGGCTGGATAACAAAAGAGGGGGCAGGAATGAGGATGAGAATGAGGATCTTCACTTATACAAAGTATTAATTCAATTGTAAGGAAAATAGAGAGCCTTTTGTGGGAACATTTACTATGAGAAGTTATAATGAGCTAACATGGAAACAAGTGAAGCATTTATCAAATCTGTTTCTGATAACATCTCTGAAATGGGAAGTTCTACTGCTAACCTTTTATTAAAATACTTTACCAACCAAAAATTTAATAAAATCAAAGCTAGGCAAAATGACGATGACGTACATTTGTACTGCTTTGCTTTTTTTTTTTTTTTTTGTTTTTTTGGTACAAAAGAGCTTTTATAAAACCCCATGGGCGGTTTGTACAAAGCCCTTTTCGCATACAGAATCTTATTGGATTGTTCCAACCATACTAGACTGTTCTTTCCTCTGGTACAGAATCCATTCACACTGGCAAGAATCTGTTACAAGCAGCATTCTCCAGATCTAGGGAGAGATCTGGAAAATCTTTAAAGACATGGTATTTGCTGTAATACAGTCCTAAGGTATGTTGTTTGCCCCTCTCTCTCAGTCCTCTTCTGCTGGAATTTCCCCTTGTTATCTAAATCACCACGCTATACCATGCCAATGTCAGTCTGATCTCTTTACCCATTTTTATGTCGAGCCTCTTTTCAGACAGACTATCCAACCCTCTCCTTCCTTATCCTTATTCCCCAGTCCCGAAAGAACAGCCTTCAACTTCTTTGCACACCTGGGCCACTCCCTCTCCAACCTCTACCTTTCCAAGAAGGCACTTGTTTCGAAGCATTTCAGCTATGAAGACCACCCACCATGGGGTTCACTTACTGTTCTCATTCCATATTGCACCGCACCAACTTGCATCTTTAGATTGTAAGCTCCTCAGAGAAAGGATTTTCTCCTTTGTTTAGTGCAATCAACCTATTGTAAAACACTGTGTATACTTACAGACTATCACTAATGCGGTTCTTCCTGGGTTTCACTGGAATTATCCACCGAGTCATGTGACTTCATTTCAGCATCATTTGTCTTCCCCTGAATTATTTGGGGCCTTCTTCCAGATTTTTTTTAAAGTAAAAAATTAGCATTCTGCTTTCAGGAGAGCTGTCAGCCACATATCTGAACATACGTGCTTTATCTTGCTTTATTCTATTTCTTACAGATAACAGTATCCAATTAGATATCCTTCAAGAGGCTGCTACAAAGGTAAAACACAAAGCCTTCTGGCTGATCTACAAATGATCTTATTCACTCCTACCATATAGAAAAATGACATGGGACCATTTGGAATTGAGCATATCCCATCTATCATTAGTTACAATGTTGTATCGGAGAATGATGTTGGTTTAAAAAAGAAAGTCATTAATTTCCCTAGAAAAAAGAGGAAAGAAATCTTAAAATATACAGAATTACTGAATAATAAATTCTATTTTTCAAGTAATGCAAATGTTTAATGGCTTGAAGTAACTTTAAAGATCAAAATGCATTAGAGGATAAACAGATTAGACAGCACATAAATTCTTGTGTGGAACCAGGAGTCAGATATGACCCAAAATCCCCAACTTGACAATTGGTTTCATAAGTATTCAAATGGAAAAAAAAGATGTGGTGTCCATCTGTGTTTTTTTTTTTTTTTTTGTCTTTTGTCTTTTTATTTTTTGAGATTGAGTTTCACTCTTGTTGCCCGGGCTGGAGTGCACTGGTGAGATCTCAGCTCACTGCAACCTACACCTCCCGGACTCAAGCGATTCTCCTGTCTCAGCCTCCTGAGTAGCTGGAACTACCGGTGCATGCCACCACACCCGGCTAATTTCTTGTGTTTTTAGTAGAGACGGGGTTTCATCATGTTGGCCAGACTGGTCTTGAACTCCCGACCTCAGGTGATAGGCCCACCTCAGCTTCCCAAAGTGCTGGGATTACAGGCGTGAGCCACCACACCTGCCCTTCAAACTTCTTTCTTTAAGTTTGTACTTAAGCATTGCTCAAAAAATGTTTGCTGAATATAAACGTTCCCAGGGCTAAACAACAGTGAGAAAGCCCAAATCAGGGCAATTGAAAAGGAAGAAGCAAGCACACTAAGATAATCTATAAATTCTATAAGGACACAAAGAGCTAACACTTTGACACTGAATCTTCTTTTTATCAGATCATCTAGTCCACACTATTAGAGCATTTCATCCAAGACACCCATTTCTCTCATCCCATGGGCAACAGTCTTACCCTCTACCCAACTGGAACTTTTGGCTTATGCTTAATTATCTGGATGAATTACAATGCTTAACCCTTGCTCTTTGTGTATAAAGATGAAGATGAACACCTTTGAAGCCTGTACCCAATGTCTGAAAGTGGTCTTAACAGACAGTTCCAAAGAGAAGCACATGTAGTAGTAGAACTGGAGGAATATAAACATGAAATATTTTAGCAGGGCCTTCATCCAGGATACATTTCAGTATAAACCCTACTTCTGAGTGATACACAATAAAAATGCAGACAAATCGCTTGAGCATAATGACTCCATAATGAAATGATGCTGTTAAGTTCATATTGTTAGTCACATAGAGAATATATTCCACACAGAGACTGAGCCCATGTGGAGAGCTTTGTACAAAGTATATTAAACCTATTCTCTCATCAATGCCTGACAATGCAAATATATTAGGACAGCATAGATTCTATTACCACTGCCTCTTAGAGAACATTTCAGAGATGTGTGGCTAATAGAAAATAAAATATGATGTGACAGGTAAAGTCAGGATGATTAAAATTTGGATTATTAAAATGACATCTTGACACAATATCCACAATGGCTTCATTATGAAAGTTCAGCTTTCTGTTCATAATACTTTATATACCCCTCTGGGCAGAATTAAATCTATAAGATTTTCCTTCCTTATGAACATGTTGCTGCTAAGCAGCTAACATAGTATCTGCTGTGATGAAGTGAGAATATATTTTTAATTATAAAGAAAGAGATATGAACTATGTTAGGTCCTTACTATATACCAGATGATAGCTTTTACTTCCTAAAAGAAATACATTAAGATAACTTAATGTTGAACACTCAGGATCATGCAATCAATATTATCCAAAAAAGAGAGATTTAAAGTAATGCTTAACCTTGGAATTAAGTTGGCTAAACAAATGTTAACTGTGAGCTATCAAACCTGACCAACCAAGATGAGTCAGCACTCCCCCCCTTTTTTTTTACTAAATTATTTGCAGCACCCCCTTTAATTACTAAAGAGACATAGCTTAACTATTAAGTTTCTTCTTAGTTCAACAGCATGTACTAGGACTTTCTCACGGGATACATTCAGAAGAATGAGAAAATCAAAAAGACTAGAAGACTAACAAACACTGGGAAAGAGAAAAGGGACTCAAATACAGCTAAGGGTTCATCACTAATTGATCTCCCCTTAACCAACCTTCCAGTTTCTTTGGTTTGAGTAGAATTTTTTAATAATTAGTATATTGCTATAAATAGCATTCCCAACCCATACATAAGACCAGAAAACGAGTGAGCTCACCTCACACTGTCAATGGTAAATCTGCGAGTGATCACAACCTAGCAGTAAAGAGGAAAGGTTATAAAAGGAAACCTCTCATACCTCTACCCCAGTTTTGTCCTCTTCTTTCCCCTACAAAGCAGACATAAGACCAGATATCTGTATTATAAACTAGCTGGTACGGAATTGGGGACAGAAAAAAGTTTGCTGGTATAGGTTTATTGTAGTAATGTAGTCCATTGCGGTCAGCACAACAAAGTATCATTTCTATAAAGCATTCAAGAGGAGAGGAAAATATCTGCGTCTTTGTAATGGGATTTTACTTGAATAACATAATGTCCTGACAGTGAAAATCCTAAACACAGAAATGACTTAGAAGGAGGTTTCAAAATTTAATTCCCAAAGGCCCTTTAAAAATAAGATATTCATCTTTCTAGAAAGGTTTAGGTAGAGTTGAACCTACAGGGAAGAAGATGGATGAGGCCTCTCCAAACCTATGCAGCCCTAACACTCTAAAAAGGGCCTTAATTCTGCTCTACTCCACAGAAAGAATAAGATAAATGTGCCATGTATAATTACTATCCTGATCCAACCACAGATGCTGACTTTTGCCATTTGATGGTCATAAAACACCACTTGGTAGTTCCTCTAATATATAAAAAATGCAATTATAAATCTTTTGAATATCAATACCTGCAACAAAACGGGAAGGAGGAGGAAACATCCTTGTTAATAGGAGTAAAATACACATTGTGTGTTCAATAAAAAATTTAGAGTTACTTCTTCAGGAGAAAAATAAACTGTAAGAAAAATAAAACTGAGGAGGTTCCAAGATGGCCAAATAGGAAGAGCTCCAGTCTCCCAGCATGAGCAATGTAGAAGATGAGTGATTTCTGCATTTCCAACTGAGGTTCCTGGTTCATCTCATTGGGACTGGTTGGACACTGGGTGCAGCCCACAGAGGGTGAGCCAAAGCAGGGCGGGGCATCACCTCACCTGAGAAGCGCAAGGGGTCCTAGCAAAGGGAAGCTGTGACAGATGGTACCTGGAAAATCAGGACACTCCCACCATAATACTGAGCTTTTCCAACAGCCGTAGCAAAGGGCACACCAGGAGATTATATCCCGCACCTGGCTTGGAGGGTCCTATGCCCACGGAGTCTCGCTCACTGCTAGCACAGCAGTTTGAGATCGAACTACAAGGTGGCAGCGTGGCTGGGCGATGGGTGTCCACCATTGCTGAGGCTTGAGTAGGCAAAAAGAGCAGCTGGGAAGCTCGAACAGGGTGGAGCACACTGTAGCTCAAGGAGGCCTGCCTGCCTCTGTAGACTCCACCTCTGGGGGCAGGGCATAGCTGAACAAAAGACAGCAGGAACTTCTGCAGATTTAAACGTCCCTGTCTGACAGCTTTGACGAGAGTAGTGATTCTCCCAGCACAGAGTTTGAGATCTGAGAATGGACAGACTGCCTTCTAAAGTGGGTCCCTGACACCCGAGTAGCCTAACTGGGAGACACCTCCCAGTAGGGGCCTAGTGACACTTCATACAGCCGGGTGCCCCTCTGAGACGAAGCTTCCAGAGGAAGGATCAGGCAGAAACATATGCCGTTCTGCAGTATTTTCTCTTCTACAGCCTCTGCTGGTGATACCTTGGCAAAAAAAGGGGCTGGAGTGGACCTCCATCAAACTCCAACAGACCTGCAGCTGAGGGTCCTGAGAGTTAGAAGGAAAACTAACAAACAGAAAGGACATCCACACCAAAAGCCCATCTGTACATCACCATCATCAAAGACCAAAGGTAGATAAAACCAAAAAGATGGGGAGAAACCAGAGCAGAAAAGTTGAAAATTCTAAAAATCAGAGCGCCTCTTGTCCTCTAAAGGATTGCAGCTCCTTGCCAGCAATGTAACAAAGCTGAATGGAGAATGACTTTGACAAGTTGAGAGAAGACGACTTCAGATGATTGGTAATAACAAACTTCTCGAGGCTAAGGAGGACGTTCAGACCCATCGCAAAGAAGTTAAAACCTTGAAAAAAAGATGAGACAAATGATTAACTACAATAAACGGTGTAGAGAAGTCCTTAAATGACCTGATGGAGCTGAAAATCATGGCATGAGAACTTCATAACACATGCACAAGCTTCAAGAGCTGATTTGATCAAGTAGAAGAAAGGGTATCAGTGATTGAAGATCAAATGAATGAAATGAAGTGAGAAAGTTTAAAGAGTAAACACAAATGAACAAAGCCTCCAAGAAATATAGGACTAAATGGAAAGACCAAATCTACGTCTGGTTGGTGTACCTGAAAGTGACAGGGAGAAGGGAACCAAGTTGGAAAACACTCTTCAGGATATTATCCAGAAGAACTTCCCCAACCTAGTGAGGCAGGCCAACATTCAAACTCAGGAAATACAGAGAACACCACAAAGATACTCCTTAAGAAGAGCAACTCCAAGACACATAATGATCAGATTGACCAAAGTTGAAATGAAGGAAAAAGTGTTAAGGGCAGCCAGAGAGAAAGGTCGAGTTACCCACAAAGGGAAGCCCATCAGACTAACAGCGGATCTCTCCGCAGAAACTCTCCAAGCCAGAAGAGAGTAGGGGCCAATATTCAACATTCTTAAAGAAAACAATTTTCAACCCAGAATTTCATATCCAGCCAAACTAAGTTTCATAAGTGAAGGAGAAATAAAATCCTTTACAGACAAGTAAATGCTGAGAGATTTTGTCACCACCAGGCCTGCTTTACAAGAGCTCCTGAAGGAAGCACTAAACATGGAAGGCAACAACCAATACCAGCTACTGCAAAAACATGCCAAACTGTAAAGACCATCAATGCTAGGAAGAAACTGCATCAACTAACCAGCAAAATAACCAGCTAACATAATGACAGGATCAAATTACACATAACAATATTAACCTTAAATGTCAATGGGCCAAATGTCCCAGTTGAAAGACATAGACTGGCAAATTGGATAAAGAGTCAAGACCCATCAGTGTGCTATATTCAAGAGGCCCATCTCACGTGCAGAGACACACATAGGCTCAAAATAAAGGGACGGAGGAAGATCTACCAAGCAAATGGAAAACAAAAAAAAGGAGGTGTTGCAATCCTAGTCTCTGATAAAACAGACTTTAAACCATCAAAGATCAAAAGAGACAAAGAAGACCATTACATAATGGTAAAGGGTCCAATTCAACAAGAACAGCTAACTATCATAAATATACATGTACCCAGTACAGGAGCACTCAGATTCATAAAGCAAGTCCTTAGAGACCTACAAAGAGACTTACACTCCCACACAATAATAATGGGAGATTTTAACACCCCACTGTCAACATTACACAGATAAACAAGACAGAAAGTTAACAAGGATATCCAGGAATTGAACTCATCTCTGCAACAAGCAGACCTAATAGACATCCACAGAACTCTCCACCCCAAGTCAACAGAATACACATTCTTCTTAGTACCACATCGCGCTTATTCCAAAATTGACCACATAGTTGGAAGGAAAGCACTCCGCAGCAAATGTAAAACAACAGAAATTACAACAAACTGTCTCTCAGACCACAGTGCAATCAAATTAGAACTCAGCATTAAGAAACTCACTCAAAACTGCTCAACTACATGGAAACTGAAAAACCTGCTCCTGAATGACTACTGGGTACATAAAGAAATGAAGGCAGAAATAAAGATGTTCTTTGAAACCAATGAGAACAAAGACACAACGTACCACAATCTCTGGGAAACACTGAAAGCAGTGTGTAGAAGGAAATTTATAGCACTAAATGCCCACAAGCGAAAGCAGGAAAGATCTAAAATTGACACCCTAACATCACAATTAAAAGAACTACAGAAGCAAAAGCAAACACATTCAAAAGCTAGCAGAAGGCAAGAAATAACTAAGATCAGAGCAGAACTGAAAGAGATAGAGACACAAAAATCCTTTCAAAAAAATCAATGAATCCAGGAGCTGGTTTTTTGAAAACATCAACAAAATAGATAGACTGCTAGCAAGACTAATAAAGAAGAAAAGAGAGAAGAATCAAATAGATGCAACAAAAAATGATAAACGGGATATCACCACCGACCCCACAGAAATACAAACTACCATCAGAGAATACTATAAACACCTTTACACAAATAAACTAGAAAATCTAGAAGAAATGGATAAATTCCTGGACACATACACCCTCCCAAGACTAAACCAGGAAGAAGTTGAATCCCTGAATAGACCAATAGCAGGCTCTGAAATTGAGGCAATAATTAATAGCCTACCAACCAAAAAAAGTCCAGGACCAGACGGATTCACAGCCAAATTCTACCAGAGGTACAAAGAGGAGCTGGTACCATTCCTTCTGAAACTATTCCAATCAATAGAAAAAGAGGGCATCCTCCCTAACTCATTTTACAAGGCCAGCATCATCCTGATACCAAAGCCTGGAAGAAACACAACGAAAAAAAGAGAATTTTAGACCAATATCCCTGATGAACATTGATGCAAAAATCCAAAATAAAATACTGGCAAACCGAATCCAGCAGCACATCAAAAAGCTTATCCACCAAGATCAAGTTGGCTTCATCCCTGGAATGCAAGGCTGGTTCAACATACACAAATCAATAAACCTAATCCATCATATAAACAGAACCAAAGACAAAAACCACATGATTATCTTAATAGATGCAGAAAAGGACTTTAACAAAATTCAACAGCCCTTCATGCTAAAAACTCTCAATAAACTAGGTACTGATGGGATGTGTCTCAAAATAATAAGAGCTATTTATGATAAACCCACAGGCAATATCATCCTGAATGGGGAAAAACTGGAAGCATTCCCTTTGAAAGCCGGAACAAGACAAGGATGCCTTCTCTCACCACTCCTATTCAACATAGTGTTGGAAGTTCTGGCCAGGGCAATCAAGCAGGAGAAAGAAATAAAGGGTATTTAACTAGGAAATGAGGAAGTCAAATTGTCCGTGTTTGTAGATGACATGATTGTATATTTAGAAAACCCCAACATCTCAGCCCAAAATCTCATTAAGTTGATAAGCAACTTCACCAAAGTCTCAGGATACAAAATCAATGTGCAAAAATCACAAGCATTCCTATACACCAATAACAGACAAACAGAGAACCAAATCATGAGTGAACTCCCATTCACAATTGCTTCAAAGAGAATAAAATACCTAGGAATCCAACTTACAAGGGATGTGAAGGACTTTCTCAAGGAGAACTACAAACCACTGCTCAACGAAATAAAAGAGGACACAAACAAATGGAAGAACATTCCATGCTTATGGATAGGAGGAATCAATACTGTGAAAATGACCTTTCTGCCCAAGGTAATTTATGGATTCAATGCCATCCCCATCATGCTACCAATGACTTTCTTCACAGAATTGGAAAAAACTACTTTAAAGTTCATATGGAACCAAAAAAGACCCTGCATTGCCAAGACAATCCTAAGCCAAAAGAACAAAGCTGGAGGCATCACGCGCCATGACTTCAAACTATACTACAAGGCTACAGTAACCAAAACAGCGTGGTACTGGTACCAAAACAGAGATATAGACCAATGGAACAGAACAGAGTCCTCAGAAATAATACCACACATCTACAACCTTTGACAAACCTGACAAAAACAAGTAATGGGGAAAGAATTCCCTGTTTAATAAATGGTGCTGGGAAAACTGGCTAGCCATATGTAAAAAGCTGAAACTGGATCCTTTCCTTATACCTTATACAAAAATTAATTCAAAATGGATTAAAGACTTAAATGGTAGACCTAAAGCCATAAAAACCCTAGAAGAAAACCTAGGCAATACCATTCAGGACATAGACATGGGCAAGGACTTCATGACTAAAACACCAAAAGCAATGGCAACAAAAGCCAAAATTGACAAGTGGGATCTAATTAAATAAAGAGCCTCTGCACAGCAAAAGAAACTACCATCAGAGTGAACAGGCAACCTACAGAATGGGAGAAAATTTTTGCAATCTACCCATCTGACAAAAGGCTAATATCCAGAATCTACAAAGAACTTAAACAAATTTACAAGAAAAAATCAAACAACCCCATCAACAAGGGGGCAAAGGATATGAACAGACACTCCTCAAAAGAAGACATTTATGCAGCCAACAGACACATGAAAAAATGCTCATCATCACTGGCCATCAGAGAAATGCAAATCAAAACCACAATGAGATACCATCTCACTCCAGTTAGAAGGTTGATCATTAAAAAGTCGGGAAACAACAGGTGCTGGAGAGGATGTGGAGAAATAGGAATGCTTTTACACTGTTGGTGGGGCTGTAAACTAGTTCATCCATTGTGGAAGACAGTGTGGCAATTCCTCAGGGATCTAGAACTAGAAATACCATTTGACCAACTCATCCCATTACTGGGTATATACCCAAATGATTATAAATCATGCTGCTATAAAGACACATGCACACGTATGTTTATTGCGGCACTATTCACAATAGCAAAGACTTGGAACCAACCCCAATGTCCAATGATAGACTGGATTAAGAAAATGTGGCTCATATACACCATGGAATACTATACAGCCATAAAAAAGGATGAGTTTATGTCCTTTGTAGGGACATGGATGAAGCTAGAAACCATCATTCTGAGCAAACTATTGCAAGGATAGAAAACCAAACACTGCATGTTCTCACTCATAGGTAGGAATTGAACAACGAGAACACTTGGACACAGGGTGGGAAACATCACACACTGGGGCCTGTCGTGGGGTGGGGGAAGTGGGGAGGGATAGCATTAGGAGATATACCTAATGTAAATGACGAGTTAACAGGTTCAGCACACCAATATGGCAGATGTATACATATGTAACAAACCTGCACCTTGTACACATGTACCATAGAACTTAAAGTATAATAATAAGAAAAAAGAAAATGAAAACTAACTTGTTTTATTTTGTCTATTCTTCTGACAGAAGTGATGGCCCCCTCTCCTCAACCACAAAAAAAAAAAAAAAAAAAGAAAAAAGAAAAAGAAAACAGAAACCTTAGTGAGAAGAAGTTTCTAAAAGGACACACTGGGAGTCATAATGAGCTTTGGAAAAACAGTGGTTTTTCAGGAACTAATATCCTATTAGGCCTATGTCAACAGAGAGTTATCTGTGTTATTTGTATGTAGTTCAATGTTCTTAGAGATTTAGGGATACTTTACCTGTCTCTGGGCCTCAAAAGGTTTTTATCAGCTCTTTTCCTGCAGCCAGGAAGAGAGTAATCAAGTCATAACAAGCACCACGGTCCTACTTCAGAACCAATGCTGGCTACTCTAGACCTGAGTCTCAACTCTCAGCCAGCTGCTTTCTTTGTCCTGCCTACTTAAAATGACCCTGTATTTTGGGCTAGTCTTATATTTCTTTGATTTGCCTCCTATTCAAATGCTTATTCATTTTATCTTATTTAACAAACACTGACATGGATACTGTTTTAAGCACTTTATAAATATCAACATATTTTATCATCAAAACAACCTTATGATGGAGGCTCTGTATCCTTATTTTACAGATTTAAAAGCTTAGGCTTAAAGAATGTTAACTAACTGACCCAAAGACCATGCTGCGGGTAAATGGTAGAGCAGAGATTAGAACCCCGGGCAGCTCAAGAGTCCATGCTTTTAAGCTATTATGCTATGCTGTCTTCCTAAAAGACAGAAGTGACAGTTGTTGGTGTACTGATTATCCTAAAGATGCCTTTCTTTTCTTTTTTCTTTTTTTAAAAAACAATAATAATATTGAAGTTATAATTCCTTAAAGGCAAACAGCAGCACATATCCTAACTTTGTTTACATGATGCAAACTTACAACATATCACATGACGGGCCTTTTTAGCACAGTTGTTGGTAATAAAGCTTTGCATATCCCTGTGGTCAGGAGTGGTCAGAAACAGTACTTTGCAAATCATCTTATTTCTCATCCCTTTATCAAATCAACCCTCTTTTATAAATAGAAGAGTGTGGATTTCATTTCCAGTGATTTTTCTATTACAGATTCAACAAGTGTTTCTCTGGATTCCATCAGCCTGAGGATTAAAATTGAGGTATCTGATCACAACAAAGGCAACAAGAACCTCAACCCACCCTCCTCCACCAAATCTTAGAACTCCAGGTTTTCCCATTCTCTCCTGAGCCAGGCAGGATCTCTTCTGCATCTGTTAACTGCTTCCCCTACCACAGGAGTGGGCTGAGCAGCTTCTCACCTTCAGTCTCCTCCAGGGGCCTACTTCTTTCCTGTAGGAGTTATGATTTGAGTATGATTTCACTAATGGAGCAAGTCAGCTTCCTTAAAAGGCGTATTTGCAACATTTCTCTCATTTTCTCTGGCAGCCCTCCTTACCAGCATAGCAGTGGCTGAATTAACTGCTCTTGATCTGTCAATTCCAAGACTCTGCCAGTCTCACGCAGACTTCTCCTTTCCCAAATCACTCTCACTTGCAAATCCTAACCACCACCCTTCCAACACTCCATTTCAAGCTACCCAGTTACTAAAACTAGAAAGGAAAACAGCCTTTTTCTTTCTTTTCCTCTATCCCCACATCTAATCCATGGGCAAGCCCTGTTGACTCTATCTTCAAATTATAACCAAAATCCTTCCACTTCCCTTCACTTCCATTGTTACCATTCTAATCCAAGATCACATTATCTCTTCCTTGGAAAAAGGCAGTAGCCTCCCCACCAATATTTCTGCTTCCACTGCTGATCTCTTTCAATCCAGTGTCCACTCTGCAGACAGTAATCATGTTAAAGCACAATCTGATAGGTTGCACTCCAGTTTAATAATCCCACAATAGCTTTTCACTGCACTCAGAAAAAAATCCACATTCCTTACATGGTTTATAAATCCCAATCTGCATAATCTGGCCTCTGCCAACATTTCACACTGCCCATACTTTCCCTTGGTTCCTAAGAAAGGCCAAATACTTCTTATTTTAGGGCTTTTGAATTTGCCTTTTTCTCTGTCTGAATGCTGTTTCTCTCCTGGCTCTTTGTGTGGATAGATCCTTCTCATCTATAAGTCTCAGTTTAAATGTTATCTCCTCAAAGAGGAGTTCTAACCATCCTACCATGAGTATCCTTTCTGTCATTACTATCTTTTTTCTCACTATCCTGTTTATTTCTTTCTTTCTGGTTATTACCATCTGATATTTTCTCAGCAATTTTTGAAATCTGTTGCCTGCCTCTCCCAGTAGGACTATGTACTCTAGGAAGGCAGGGAATTGTATCTATTCATAACTCTATCTCCAGTGCCTAGAACCTCAGAACATATTTGTGTGAGTGAGAAGCTGTTATTCACTGCAGTGCACAGAGGATGCCTCTGCTACAGTGTTAAACCTCTTAATGAAACTTGGGCCTTCCTAAAGTTGCCCTTCTCTATTGCTATACTGGGCATTAAATCCCTTTCCACTGGGGCTACAGCAGTACCAAGTATTTCCTTCATCCCATCCCTAGAGGCCAGGAACATGTGACTCATTTCTCCATTTCTCTCCTCACCATCTAGAGGATGGTGAATCTTTTCACCTTCTTTCTTTTTTATTTTGGTGTGGAGGGCAAAGAGGAGGGTAGGAATCCCCTTTACCAGATAAAATCTTCATCTTTTTCTACCTGCATGCGTTTGCAGGAGTCAAGATTTCTCTCCCCCACTGTAAAACACTTTTGTTTCCACCTTAAGCCACGTTTCATATGCCCAAAACTTCAATGTATACCCTTCCCTTCTGCTCTGAAAAAGGGCATACTGGAAGTCACTGTTCTGTGGGCTAAAGAAAAAAATCAGAGAATAACAGAAGTCTAAAGAAATCCACATATTCCCTCAATAAAATCATACCCAGGTCTCCAAGAAGACACAACGGAAGAAAACTCTATATGTAGGAGAATAGAAGTTGGGGTTGAGAGGGGTGCCTAGACTTCAGAGTTCTGAGCCCTTATCTCTATGTAGAAATATTCCTAAATTACCATCCTTAGAAAATTTGAGTATGATTTCACTAATGGAGCAAGTCAGCTTCCTCAAAAGGCCTACTTGCAACATTTCCATGGCAACCTGGGGCAAACATGACATTGCTTAGTGTTCACATAAAGGAGAGGCAGCTACAGTGCAAACAATGCAAGCGAGAAAATAAAAGAGAGACTGAGAAGGAGAATGAGAAAGGCAGAGAAAATGAGGGAACAAAAGAGAGAGAATGAGAGCAAGAGAATGAGAGAAAGTAAGTGGGGGAAGGAAGAGGGAGAGGAGGGTAAGAAGAGGAAGGCAGTAGGAGAAGGAGGGAAGGAGTGGAAGATCTTCATTTTCTTTTTCTTTTTTTTCTTGAGATGGAGTCTCGCTCTGTCACCCAGGTTAGAGTGCAGTGGTGTGATCTTGGCTCACTGCAACCTCTTCCTCCGGGTTCAAGTGATTCTTCTGCCTCAGCCTCTTCAGTAGCTGGGATTACAGGCACCGACCACCACGCCTGGCTAGTAATTCCATTTTTAGTAGAGATGAGATTTCACCATGTTGACCAGGCTGCTCTCAAACCCCTGACCTCAGGTGATCCACCCACCTCAGCCTCTGAAAGTGCTGGGATTACAGGTGTGAGCCACTGTGCCCAGTCAGAAGATCTTCATTTTTATAATTTAGTTTTTATGATTGAGTTTGCTGGAGCACTAAATATTTTGGAACACTGATAAGTCAACTCCACTAGTGAGGCTTTTAGTATTTTATTTGCAGGGTCTCTTTTTTCTTAACGAGCAAAGAAAAGACTGCTTCGATGAACCAGAACACAGGAGAGCCAAAGTAAAATGATTTTTGAAGCTCATAGCCATTTTTTGGTTTTGTTTTTTGTGACAGCTGACATTGAAGGCTAATGGGAGGTAGGACTTGGGATCATTAACTTGCAAGATCACCAATCCCAAGTACTATCAACTACAAGAACTGCCTTTTTACCGAAGATTCTTTTATTCTATTTTCCCAAAAAGACCCAATTTTTGAAGATTTAATTTCCTAGACAAATGGCATCTATTAATGAACTATTCTTTAGGTTTCATCAGTCAAAAACATACATAGCTACCCATCAGAACTTGTGATCAGCCTGAAATAATGAGTGTTATCATGAATGACAGAATTTCAAGGTAAAGCATAGAAACTGGATATGTTAATCAGTATGTGAAAACTGCTCCAGATACCCATCCCTGCCCTTCGCTGACCCCAGATGAATTAAGTGTGATGTAAGAATCCCACACATCTATCTGTCCAATGAAAAAAATTTAAGTAATAGAGAAATATACCTTCTCTCTATCCATTGAAAAATAATTTGAAGTCCAAAGCAAAGAGGAAAAGGAGATAGTAGCAGATATGATGCTACCTGGACCCGACTTCAGGCAGAGTGAGAGAGAGGAAAGGACATAGGCTCAGAGTAGGCAGACCTGGGTAACAACTGCCAAATTCTATAACAGCCTGTGCCCGCAGGCAAGTTATTAAGTTTCAATTCTTTATCTGAAAATGAGGATGATACCACCTAATTTAAAGCACCATTATAAAGATCAAATGAGAAGTACATAAAGCACCTCGCAGCACTAACTCCAATCAACCCTTGCTACTCTAAACCACAATGTCTTTTTGCTTAACCAAAACATCCTCCTCTCTTGAAGACCACCTGCTGGCTGGTAAAACCAATAGATGGATACCATTTGGGGGTTTAAGCCCATAGTACTACTTTAGCTTCTTGCGTTCTTTCACCAAAGTATTATCTAATATGAAACCTTTAATTACTTGTTCCTCCCGTTAATCTTCTGGGTGCAAAGATACACTGTAGTATCTTTACAACATTGCCTTTAAAACTTTTAGTAGTAGAGCCTTGCATTTAGTCTATGACCAATGATTTCAGTGCTAATTCCAATGATAAACCCTGTGGGAAACACAGGGCTTCAGAGTCAGGCACTCTGGGTGAGAATTCCACATCTGTTCCTGGCCTTCTACATAATCTTAGACAAGATACTTCACTTTTTTGAGCCTCAGTTTCATTCCTCTATAAAACTGGAATATAATACCTATTTTGGAATGTTTCTGTGATAATTAAAATGAGATAATGTGGGGAAAAGGTTTAGAATTTAGAACAATGCCTTGGCACATAGATATTCAGAAACAGGTTGCCAGTGCTATTATATCACCTTGATATGCTGAGGAGTATTAAAGTAAAGCACCAATGCACTGTTCTCCTGACAGAGAACATCATACAGGGAAGGTTTGAAGACTCAAAGAAGGATATCCAAGTCAGCAGGAGGCATCCACTTGCTTCTTCATCAGATATTACTGATATCATATCACTTGAGCACAGATAAGTAATTAAACTTATCTTGTAACACCAAAAGAAGACTCTGAGAACATTACATGATAGCCTTTAAATCTGGTATCTCATAAAATGTCTCCATCCCACATAGCATGAAGTTTAAGTTCATTGATTCAGACCAGATGGAAATGAAATACATTTCCAAAATTAGCCACCTTAACTATTTCCAGATCTTTATAAATAGAAACAGGCTGTGGACGTCTACTAATGCCTGGATATTGAACTCATTTACCTACCTAGCTTGAACTACCCTAAGAGTTCAATGTGGGCAGTTAACACTATCTTTGGTTTTACCTCAATTTTTAAATTTACCCAATTGTAGAGAACTATTAGCACAATTTTCCCTTGGATGCTGGTGGAGGAGGACATTAGATACAGACGAGACAAGTGGTATCATGGTGTGACACTAACAGCACTTACTGGAAGTCAGAGATGAACTTGTTACATAATCTTAGCTCAGGGAATCAGCTCTATGTACCTAATTTTGCTCGTGATTGACAAAGGTGATCTCTTCCAGCTCTGAAGTTCTATCATCCTAAGTTTGCACATTAATACAAACAAATGAGAGTTCATACATACAAAAACCCAACTACTACATAATGTTTAATATCCAGCAGTATCTGTTGGGAGCAAGCCCCCCAAAATCTGGCAATAAACTGGCCCCAAAACTTACCATAAAAAAAAATCTCTGCAGCACTATAACATGTTCTTAACAGCCCTAAAGCCCAAGCTGGAAGGTTGTGGGTTTACAGGAATGAGGGCAAGGAACACCTGGCCCACCCAGGGTGGAAAACCACTTAAAGGCATTCTTAAGCCACAAACAATTAGCATAAGCAAACTGTGTCTTAAGGGCGTGTTCCTGCTGCAGTTAATTTGGCCCATCCCTTTGTTTCCCATAAGGGATACTTTTAGTTAATTTAATATCTATAGAAACAATGCTAATGACTGGTTTGCTGTTAAGAAATATGTGGGTAAATCTCTGTTCGGGGTTCTCAGCTCTGAAGGCTGTGAGACCACTGATTCCCCACTTCACACCTCTATATTTCTGTGTGTGTGTCTTTAATTCCTCTAGTGCCACTGGGTTAGGGTCTTCCCAACCGAGCTGGTCTCAGCAAGTGGCGTCCATTAATGGAGGCTCGAATGCAGGTTGAAGGGTTGCCGCAGTGACGGTTAGAACGGAAAACTAGCTGGAGGACACCGGAGTACTCTTAAAGCAATCCCTGTGGTGAATAAGAAGGGGAGCTCGGAAGTGTCAGGGTAACAATGGGGCAAGTTTGGGGTCTGGTTCGTTCTACCTTGGAACTTTTTCACACTGATAATGAGGAAGAACAAGAGTGTAACAGAAAAGGTTACAGAGCATGTTTATTTGGCAGCTAAAGCTAAAGTGGCAAAGGAAGGAGAGGTTCATCCCTACCCTTCTGCACCCCCTCCTCATTATTTTGAAGAAAATGACCCCCTAGATCTTTCTTTTCCGGAGGACACTGGGTGAAAAGTGGTTGCCCCATTGACTGTTCGAGCAGCGCCTTGAGCTCTTAGTTCTATTCAGGCAGGAATTCAGCAAGCTAGATGAGAGGGAGATTTAGAGGCTTGGCAGTTCCCTGTTAGAATATACCCCCCCAGATCAAGAGGGAAATATTATAGCTACATTTGCGCCTTTTCCTTTTAAATTATTCAAATAATTAAAACAAGTAATAAGTCAGTATGGACCAGGTTCTCCTTTTGTAATGGGACTGTTAAAGAATGTTACTGTTTCCAGTCGAATGATTCCTACTGACTGGGACGCTCTTAACTCAAGCTTGTCTAACTCCTGCTCTGTTCTTACAATTTAAAACTTGGTGGGCAGATGAAGCTTCCATTCAGGCTCCTCACAATGCTCAGGCCCAACCTTAAATTAATATAACTGCAGACCAACTTTTGGGGGTTGGTGGCTGGGCTGGTTTAGATGCACAACTGGTCATGCAGGATGATGCCATAGAACAGCTTAGAGGAGTGTGCATTAGAGCTTGGGAAAAAATCACTTCAGGTGGGGAACAATACCCTTCCTTTAGTGCTATAAAACAGGGACCTAGAGAACCATAGGTTGATTTTATAGCTTGGTTACAGGAGTCTCTTAAAAAGATGATTGCAGATTCGGCTGCTCAGGATATAGTGTTGCAGTTATTAGCTTTCGACAATGCTAATCCCGATTGCCAGGCTGCTCTGTGACCTATCAGAGGGAAAGCACATTTAGTTGCTTATATCAAGGCCTGTGATGGTATCGAGGTAATCTGCATAAAGCTACTTTGTTGGCACAGGCAATGGCAGGACTGAGAGTGGATAAAGGAAATACTCCATTTCCTGGAGCTTGTTTTAACTGTGGGAAGCATGGTCATACTGAAAAAGAATGTAGAAAAAATCAGTCAGTCAGGCTGCCAGATATGGGAAAAAAGAAAACTGTTGATCCTGAAATACGTCCAAAATGTAAAAAAGGAAAACACTGGCCTAGTCAGTGTCACTCTAAGTTTGATAAAGATGGGAACCCAATTTTGGGAAATGCCATGAGGGGCCTGTCCTGGGCCCCATTCTAAACCGGGGCATTTCCAGCTGAGGCCATTCCCTCACCCTTGTACAATATCTGTCCCCCGCCACAGGCGGTAGTGCCGCAGTAGATTTATGCTGCACAAAAGCTGTGAGCCTTTTGCCCGGGGAACCCCCACAAAACGTCCCAACAGGAGTCTGTGGACCCTTGCCAGCAGGGACAATAGGATTACTTTTAGGAAGGTCTAGTGTAAGTTTAAAAAGCATACAAATACATACAGGAGTCATTGATTCAGATTACAATGGGGAAATTCAAATTGTTATATCTACTTCTGTTCCCTGGAAAGCAGAACCGGGAGAGCGCATAGCACAGCTCCTGATTGTGCCATATGTGGGAATGGGGAAAAGTGAAATTAAGCAAACAGGAGGATTTAGAAGCACAAATAAACAAGGCAAAGCAGCTTATTGGGTAAATCAAATTACTGATAGACGTCCTACCTGTGAAATAACTATTCAAGGAAAGAAATTTAAAGGTTTGATAGATACAGGAGCAGACATTTCAATCATTTCTCTACAGCACTGGCCTTCCACGTGGCCAATTCAACCTGCTGAATTTAACGTGGTTGGAGTTGGTAAAGTCACTGAAGTATATCAAAGTAGGTATATTTTGCATTGTGAGGGGCCCGATGGACAACCTGGGACTATTCAACCAATTATAACTTCTATACCTGTAAATTTATGGGGAAGAGATTTATTACAATGGGGAGCACAAGTTCTAATTCCAGAACAATTATATAGCACTCAAAGTCAACATACAATGCATGAAATGGGGTATGTCCCTGGTATGGGACTAGAAAAAAAATTGCAAGGTTTGAAAGAACCACTTCAAGCGGAAAAACACAGTTCCCACCAAAGATTAGGAAAAAATTTTTGATGGTGGCCATTGTTAAGCCTCCAGAACCTATATCTTTGACATGGTTTACAGATAAGCCAATTTGGATAGAACAATGGCCGCTAAGTAAAGAAAAACTGGAGGCTTTAGAGAAATTAGTTGCTGAACAATTAGAAAATGGGCACATAGCTCCAACATTTTCTCCTTCGAATTCTCCAGTTTTCATAATTAAGAAAAAGTTAGTAAAATGGAGAATGTTAACTGACTTAAGAGCCATCAATTCAGTTATACAACCTGTATATGGGAGCATTACAGCCAGGATTGCCTTCTCCTGCTGTAATTCCAAAAAAATTGGCCTTTAATAGTCATAGATTTAAAAGACAGTTTCTTTACTATCCCCTTAGCAAGACTGTGAACGGTTTGCATTTACAATTCCTGCAGTAAACAACCTGCAGCCTGCTAAACGTTATCATTGGAAAGTGTTGCCACAGGGCATGTTAAACAGTCCTACTACTTGCCAGACGTATGTGGGGCAAGCAATTGAACCTACTCATAAAAAATTTTCACAGTGTTACATTATTCACTATACGGATGATATGCTTTGTGCTGCCCCCACTCGAGAAATATTACTCCAATGTTATGATCACTTGCAAAATTTGATTTCTCGCACTGGTTTAATTATAGCTCCTGACAAAATTCAGACTACTCCTCCTTACTCCTACTTGGGGACCTTAGTAAATGACACTACCACTGTGCCACAGAAAGTAATCATACGTAGGGATAAATTAAAAACATTAAATGATTTTCAAAAATTACTAGGGGATATTAATTGGATATGACCTGCTCTAGGCATTCCTACCTATGCCATGAGTAATCTGTTTTCTATCCTTAGAGGAAATCCTAGTCTCACTAGCCCTCAGCAATTAACAAAGGAGGTGGAGGCAGACTTAACAACTGATTGAGAAGCAAGTCCATAAAGCTCAGATAAATAGAATAGATCCAGAGAAGACTCTAGATTTGCTAATGTTTTCAACTCAGCATTCGCCTACTGGTGTTATTGTCCAAGAACAGGACTTAGTAGAGAGGCTTTTTCTTCCACATACTAATTCACAGACTCTAACTCCTTATTTAGATCAAATCTCTACTATGATAGGGATTAGGAGAACTCGATTGTTAAATTACATGGATATGATCCTGGAAAAATTATTGTCCCTCTCATGAAGGCACAAATACAGCAAGCTTTTATAAATAGCCTTACTTGGCAAACCCATTTAGCTGTCTTCGTGGGTATTCTCAATAATCATTTTCCTAAAATGAAGCTGTTTCAGTTTTTGAAATTAACTAATTGGATTCTCCCTAAAATAACTAAATTTAAATCAATTGAAGGTGCTGAGAATGTTTTTACAGACGGGTCTAGTAATGGTAAAGCTTCTTATTCTGGCTCAAAAAGTAAAGTTTTTCAGACGCCCTATACTTCAGCTCAAAAAGTGGAGCTTGTACCTGTAATTGAGGTATTGACTGCTTTCGATATACCTATTAATGTGATTTCTGATTCTTCATATGTGGTTCATTCCACACAGTTAATTGAAAATTCTCAGTTACAATTTCATACAGAGGAACAACTGATGACTTTATTTACCCAATTGCAAACAGCAGTTAGGAGTAGAATGCACCCTTTTTACATCACTCACATTAGAGCTCATACACCTCTTCCAGGACCTTTGACACCCGTCGAACACAGCCACCCACCTGGGGACAAATCAAGAAGCTGTCACAGATGGCGGAAGAAAATCTGAGGAAAGCGGGACAACCAGTCACAATGAATAATTTAATGGTAGCTATGATAGTGGTTATCACCACTGCTGTGAGCATTCCTTCAATAAGGGCTGGTAATAATGCCTGGATGCAATCACTGTGACACAGTTACACATGCTTTCTGATCTCGGTATTTACCATAATAAATCTGCTCCTATAATTCAGGCATATCGCCCTTAAAAACCTATTTGTAAACAGAATTGGACCCAGTTAGAAAAAATGAATGTACTTGTTTAGGAAGACTGCATTGCAGAACAGGCAGAAGTGCTGCGCAATGATTCCTAAGGAATCATTATTAATTGGTCCCCTAAGGGGACGTTTAGCTTGAATTGCACCTCTCAGTCTGTGTGCCACGGCCACACTATGTTCAGATGATCTGAACAAAACAGTCAGATGGTAGAAATGATAAAAAGCATGGCAAAAGTTCCTATTATCTGGAACCATGGTGGTATAGTGGCACCTCAACCTCAAATGATATGGCCTGCTCTAGGAGCTAAACATAAGGATTTGTAGAAACTATTAAACGCTCTTATAAGATCAAAATTTGGGAAAAAATAAAAAAGCAGCTAGAAGGACACTCCACAAACTTGTTTTAGAATACAGCAAAATTAAAAGAACAAATATTTAAAGCATCCCAGGCACACCTGACCTTAATGCCAGAAACTGAAGTGCTTAAAGGAGCTGCAGACAAATTAGCAGCTAGTAGCCCATTGAAATGGATAAAAACACTTGGAAGCTCTGTGATTTCAATGACGATTGTGCTTTTAATCTATGTTGTTTGTCTTTGTATAGTCTGCAGATGCGGATCCCGATTCCTGCGAGAAGTAGCTAACCGTGACAAAGCTGCCCTTGCTTTTATCTTTTTGCAAATCAAAGAAGGGAGAAATGTTGGGAGCAAGCCCCCCAAATCTGGCCATAAACTGGCCCCAAAACTGGCCATAAATAAAATCTCTGCAGCACTATAACATGTTTTTAATGGCCCTAATGCCCAAGCTGGAAGGTTTTGGGTTTACGGGAATGAGGGCAAGGAACACCTGGTCCACCCAGGGCAGAAAACCACTTAAAGGCATTCTTAAGCCACAAACAATTAGCATGAGCAAACTGTATCTTAAGGGCGTGTTCCTGCTGCAGTTAATTTGGCCCATCCCTTTGTTTCCCATAAGGGATACTTTTAGTTAATTTAATATCTATAGAAACAATGCTAATGACTCGTATGCTGTTAAGAAATATGTGGGTAAATCTCTGTTCGGGGATCTCAGCTCTGAAAGCTGTGAGACCACTGATTTCCCACTGCACACCTCTATATTTCTGTGTGTGTGTGTCTTTAATTCCTCTAGTGCCGCTGGATTAGGGTCCCTCTGACTGAGCTGGTCTCAGCAAGTATCTACTAAATATTGTGGTCCGGTACTCTTCCATATCTGTACCATAAGCAAGCCTTAGACAATTTCCTCAATGATACATGGGAAGTAGTAGTAGTAGTACTAGCAATGGCGGAAGTGGTGATGGTGGTGGTAGCAGTGGCTAAAACTTATTTGAGCTTCCTATTGGCCATATTCTGTTATAAACACTTAACAAACATTTAACTCAATTCTCACAAAAACTGTAAAAGAGAAGTACTTGTATTAGTTCTACTTTGTAGAGAAAAATGCAGTCTTGCCTTAACCAGTGGAGAGCCAGAATTCAAATCTCAAGTCTCAGCTCCTACTCAGGTAAAGAAAAAAAAAGGAGATGAAGAGAACTGGACTGGGAATCTCACTTACAGCCAGGATGTAGTAAAAGGACCACATTTATCCTTCTTCCTTAAACAACTGGAAAGCCATAAAAAATATCAAACAACATTTATTTCAGATATTACACAACAGGTAGCACTGGACTGTGACCCCTAAGAAAACAGAAACAAACTAGGTAAGCCCAATTATTGCCCTAGTTTATGGCATAGAAGTACTATCCAGGCCACAGGCAAGAAAAGAAAACTGTAACAGAGCATGGTGAATATTTGGCTGATTACCCAATCTGCATCTACGTGAGAGGGAGCTACCAAAAGCTGAGGAAAAGAACCATCAGAAAAACAATATGGGGAATGACTTCCAGGATAGTGGCATGAAGTGCTGGACAGACTCTCAATCTAGTTAAACAACCACAGTTTGTGAAAAATTATAAAAAAGCAACAACTGCTAAAAGTCTTTGGAAACTGTCCTAAAAGCATACAGAAAATGAAGAAATATTTCTTCAAGAAAATCTACTACATTTTGGTAGCAGCAATGTCAGTCTGTGACATTTAAGACACGATTCATCTCCTGCCTCTCTTACCCAGATCAGTGTCACAGAAACTCTACTTTGGGCAGTTACAGCAAAAAACACAGAGTTCCATCTCCCTCCAGCTCACAGCCTAGGATTACAGTGTCACACGGGGTAGGGTAGGATGCCAACATTTCTTACCTACACCCAAACCTGTGTTTCATAAACTCTAATCCAGGTGGGCATGGCTCTTACTCTACACAGTTACCACTTGTAGAACAGAAGCTCTACCCAAGGCATGGACGGCCAAGAATACCGGGCCTCAAATACCCTTATCTCAGCTCACTCATAAGGCAAGATTCTACACCAGGAGAAAAGTTGGGAAACCCAAAAGCTGCCAACCCCATCAGTAAAGTAGGGGGTGTAACTGCAAGAAAAGCAGGCTACTGTCTAAGCTGCCAGCTCTGGAGGAGTAATGCAGATGTTTTCCCCAGGGGGCAGGAAGACCATAAGAACAGAAGACTCCAAAACTCTCCCCTAAGGAACTGACTTTATATGGAACAGAGCATGAGGAAGTTCAGGCCTCAGAGCCCTGTGGAAACAAAGGAGATTTTGGTGGTGAGTAATTAAGAAAGGGCTGGTTACTTTATGACAGCAACAAGCTAAACCATACATCGGCTAGATGCATATGTAAGAGAATCAGGGAACGACACATGCTTAGATGTGTTCCAAGAGGTCTCTTGCAATTAGAGTAAACTTCAAATACTAGTTTCAAAACTACCTATACAAAAGGTGCTTAATTAAATTGGGTCAGATTGAGCAATTTATGCCCCATAAATTGACAAAAACAATTTAACAACCAGCTGGCAACTAATGTTAGCTAATAGCTGACTATGTATGATACCAATAGACTGACAACAGAGAGATCAGAGAAATAAACCATCAAATAGAGCCCTGATAAAAACCAATGCCATCCCAAGGTGACTGTGCACATAAGAAACCTTGTGCCTTCTGAGGTGACATCAGAGGCTTCATACTATAGGGAAGGTAGACTTCACTGAACTAGTACATCCAAATCACTAAACAACTAACAAACAATAACAACAAACCTTGAACTGGGGAAGGGGGTGTTGGTGGTAAATAGTATCCAGATTGCTATATTATCAAAAATACCCACTTTTCAACAAAAAATTACAAAACATGCAAAGAATGGGTAAAGTGTGACTCATGCACAGCTTTTTAAAAAGTAGGCAAGAGAAACTGTCTTAGGGAAGCTCAGGTATTAGACTTGGTAGACAAAGTCTTCAAAGCAACTATTATAAATATGTTCAAAAAACTAAAGAAAACCATGGCTAAAGAAGTAAAGGAAACTATGATAACAATGCCTCATCAAATACAGAATCCCAATAATACACAGAAATTCCATCTAATATACTACATATATATATATGAGAAATAGAAGAAATATATATATGGAACTTGTAGAGTTGAAAAGTGCAATAACTAAAATGAAAAATTCATTAGAGGAGTTCAACAGTAGATTTGACAGGCAGAAGAACGAATCAGCAAATCTGAAGACAGATCAACAGATTATGCAATCCAAGATCAGAAAGAAAAGAAAGAATGAAGAATAATTAACAGAGCCTCAGAGCAATGCAGGCCTCCATTAAATACACTGAATAAATGTAATGGAGTACCAGAGGGAGATGAGAGAGAAAAAGGCAGAAAAATTATTAGAAAAAAATAATGTTAAAAAGCATCCTAAATTTGGTGAAAAACATTAACCTACAAATACAAAAAGCTCAACAAACTCCAAACAAGATAAAATCAATGAGATCTACACCCAAACACATCATAGCAGAAATGCTGAAAGACAAAGTTAAAATCTTGAAAGTAAGTAGAGAAAAACAACTCATTACATACAAGGGAACCCAATAGGTTTAACAGCTGACTTCCCATCAGAGACAATGGAGGTTAAAAGGCAACAGAGTGATATTTTCAAGGTAATGAAAGGAAACAAACAAAACACCATCAACCAAGAATATTTTATCCGGAAAAAAAACTTTCAAAAATGATGATGATATAGATAGTCCTATATAAACAAAGACAGATAATGTGTTGCTAGCATACATGACCTATAAGAAATACTAAAGAAACTCTTCAGGCTAAAAAAACCTGATTCTTGGTGGTAATTTGATCCCACACAGAAAAACAGAGTGTTTTGTAAAGGTAATCATACACTTAGAAAGACAGTAAAATGTATGTTTCTTCTTTCTTCTTTGAACTAATTTAATTATACAAAACAATAGGTATATAATTGAATTATTGGACTTATTACATATAGAAATATATTAATTTGACAATAACAGCACCACAGAGGTGGGTGAGAACAAGCTGTACTGAAGTAAGGCAATGATAGCAAGTGGTAACTTGAATCTACAAGAAAAAATAAAGAGAACCAGAAAAGGCAATTTAAAGTTTAATATAATAGATTCTACATAAATGTAATTGCTCTTCTTTGTTCTCTCAGCTTCTTTAAAATATATAAATTATATAAGGTAATACATATAACAATGTATTGCTTGATTTGTAATATATATGTGCATGTGTGTTGTACATGTGTTTGTGTGTGTGTAATATGTATCACAATAAAAGCACCAAAAGTCGGGAGGGACTAGACCTATCTCGGAGTAAAGTGTCTATATCTCACTAAAATTAAGCTAGTAAAAAAATGAATTAGATTATGATAAATTAAGACATATATGGTAAGCCGTACAGCAACCACTGTGAAAGTGATTAAAAATATATAGTGAAAAAAATCATAAAAGGAATTAAAATGTTATACCAGAAAAATATTTATTTAATTCAAAAGAAAACAGAAGTAAAAATACAGGAACAAAGAAGACAAAAGATATAGAGGGTCAAAAGCAAAGTGGCAGATATAAATCCAACTACATCAACAATAAAATTTAATATGACTAAACAATCCAATCAAAAGTGAGAGATTATCAGACTGATTTTAAAAAATAAGGTTAAACTATAAGCTGTCTGTAAGACAGATATTTTAGATTAAAAAATACAAATTGGTTGAAAGTAAAATAATGGAAAAGATATAGCATATAAGCAGCAACCATAAAAATGTTGGAGTGGCAATATTAATGTCAAACAAAACATACTTTAAGACAAAATGTTTACCAAAGATAAACAGGGATATTATGCAGTGATTAAATGATCAATCCATTAGGAAGACATAACAATTAAAAATTATGTACATACAACACACCCCAAAATACATGAAGCAAAATCTAACAAAATTGAAGAATGAAACAGACAGCTCAACAGCAATAGCTGGAAACTTCAATACCTCACTTTCAGTAATGAATAGAAAAACTAGGCAGAAGACCAAGAGGATATGGAAGACTTCAACAAAATTATAAACCAAATATACCTTACAGACATCGATATAACACTCTACCCAACAACAGTATAATGTATATTCTTCTGAAATGCACATGGAATATTCTCCAGGCTAGACCATATGCTAGGCCATAAAACAACTCTCACTAAATTTAAATGAACATAAATCATACAAAGTATGTTTTCTGACTAGAATGGAATAAAATTAGCAATCAATAACAGAAATAAAGTTGGGAAATTAAAAATATGTGTAAATTAAGTAGCATACTCCTAAATAACCAATAGGTCAATAAAAAAAATCAAACTGGAAATTAGAAAATATTCTGAGATAAATAAAAATGAAGACAACATACCAAAACTTATGAGATGCAGCTAAAATAGTGCTTAAAGGGATGTTTACAGCTGTAAATGTATATATTTTAAAAGAAGAAAGATCTGAAGTCAATAACCTTCTACCTTAAGACACTCTAAAAAGAGCAAACTAAACCTAAAGCAAGCAGAAGGAATTAAAAAAGATTAGGACAGAGATTAATGAAATCATGAAAACAATAGAGAAAACTCAATAAAACCGGAAGTTGAGTCTTTGAAAAGATCTACAAAATTGAGAATTAGCTAGACTCAACAAGCAAAACAGAAAGAAGAATCAAATTACCAAAACCAGGAAAGAAATAGGGAACATCACCACTGACATTACAGAAATAAAAAAGGAAAGCTCTGAAGATTAAAAATACAATATCTAAATTTAAAAGAATACTAGATGGGATTAAGAACAGATTAGACACTGCAGAAAAAGATTAGCAAACTTAAAGACTAAGCAACAGAAACCATTCAAAATGAAGCATAGAGAGAAAAAGACTGAAAATAAGTGAACAGAGCATTGGAACCCCCAAAGGACATAAAGGCAAAAAATAATTCGACAAAATAATGACCAAAAATTTACCAATCTATTGAAAATTATAAAGTTGATAATTAAAAAAAGTCAACAAACCTCAAGCAAGATAAACACAGTGAAAACCACACTAAGGCATACCATAACCTAATTCCTTTAAACCAGTGATAAAGAGAAAATGCTAAAAGCAGTCAAATTAAAGGCATATTATATAGCAGAACAAAGGTAAGAATAATTACAGATATATCTTCAGAAACTACACTATTCAAAAGACAGTAGAGTGACATCTTTGAAGTGATGAAAGAAAAAAAAAATCTGTCAGCCTAGAATCCTTTACCCAGTGAAATTGTTTTTCAAAGCTGAACTCTATAAAAAGAACTTTGCAGATAAACAAAAACAGAGAATTCATTACCAGCAGACTTACACTGCAAGAAATTTTAAATTAAGCTCTTCAGGCAGAAAGACAATGATACCAGAGGCAAACTTTGATTTACACAAAGAAATAAAGAACACTATAAATGGTAAATATAAAAGATATGTAATCATTTTTTAATTCTTTAAAGATAAATAACTATGTAAAGCAAAAATAACAACAATGTATTAGGAGGTTTATAGTATATGTAAAAGTAAAATGTGTGAAAACAATGGCACGAAGGATGAGAGAGACAAAATCAAAGTGTGTTGTTGTGTGGTTCTTACACTACATGTGAAGTAGTATGATATTATTTTAAGGTAGGATATGATAAGCACAATCTGGTGCAACCACTGAAAACAAAGAAGTATAGCTAATAAGCCAACAGTGGAGATAAAATTAAATCATAATTCAATTACTCCAAAAGAAGGCAAGAAAAGAAGATAAAAAGAACTAGAGAGCAAATAGAACAAATAGAATACAAGTAGCAAAATGACAGATTTAAATCTGAACATTACCATGATTACATTAAATGAAAATTTTCTAAACATACAAATTTAAAGCCAGAAATTGTGAGACTGAATAAAAAGTCAACTATATGTTGTCCATAAGAGACTCACATTAAGTATAAATATACAGAGGGTTTACAAGTAAAAAGATGAATTTCAGTTTGGGTCAAGTTGGAGTAAGCTCGGCTGGGTGCAGTGGCTCACGCCTGTAATCCCTGCAGTTTGGGAGGCTGAGATGGGTGGATCACTTGAGGTCAGGAGTTCAAGACCACCCTGGTCAGCATGGTGAAACCCAACTCTACTAAAAAGACAAAAAATTAGCCAGGCATGATTGCAGGCACCTGTAATCCCAGCTACTCAGGAGGCTGAGGCAGGATAATTGCTTGAATCCAGGAAACTGAGGTTGCAGTGAGCCAAGATTGTGCCATTATACTCCAGCCTGGGTGACAGAATGAGACACTGTCTCAAAAATAAAAGAAAAAAGATGGAGTAAGCTCACTATAATCTATCTTTACTCCTGATACAACTAAAACTGCTGAAAAAAAATACAAAAATCAATTTACTGGAAACACTGAAAAGTAACCAAAAACAAGTAGATTCTGAAGGGGAGTTAAAACTTTAGAGAAAAGGCTGGCAGCAGTGGCTCACGCCTGTGATCCCAGCACTTTGGGAGACCAAGGTGGGTGAATCACATGTGGCCAGGAGTTCGAGAGCAGCCCGGCCAACATGGAGAAACTTCATCTCTCCTAAAAATAGAAGAATTATCCAGGCATGGTGGTGCACATCTACAATCCCAGCTACTTGGGAAGCTGAGACAGGAGAATTGCTTGAACCTGGGAGGTGGAGGTTGCAGTGAGCCGAGATCGCACCACTACACTCCAGCCTGGGTAACAGAATAAGACTCTGTCTCAAAAAACAAAAATGAAAACAAAACAAAACAAAAAAACTTAGAGAAGAAGCCTAAGTGGGTGTCCTTTTTTTTTTTTTTTTTTTTTTGAGACAGAGTTTTGCTCTTGTTGTCCAGGCCAGACAATCTCGGCTCACTGCAACCTCCGCCTCTCGGGTTCAAGTGATTCTCCTGCCTCAGCCTCCCAAGTAGCTAGGATTACAGCATGCGCCACCACACCCAGCTAATTTTGTATGTTTAATAGAGATGGGGTTTCTCCATGTTGGTCAGGCTGGTCTTCAACTCCCCACCTCAGGTGTTCTGCCCGCCTCAGCCTCCCAAAGTGCTGGGATTATAGACATAAGCCACCACACCCAGTCTATTTTTTTTTCTCTTGCAGATTTTCCCGAGGGTGGATTCCAGTTGCAGAGCTGCATGGCAGAGTAGTGGCATGACTGGTGACAATCCTAATAGAAACCCTGTATTACTAGCAAGAATAACCAAGAAAAGTGGTCCCTGTGAGCAAAGAGTGTGTGGGGGAAATCCTCTTTTGTTTCTTTCTGTTTTTTCCAGCAGCTTTGCCCCAAAAGCCCTAGTTGTGGAATTGATTGGCTGTGATGGCTGTGTAAGCAGCTAAAATTCCAAGAATACCCTGTCCTTTTGACTAGGAGAACTGAGAAAGAGGCAAACATGGTCTCAAGAGTGGACTCATGAATAAAATTCTAGAGAAGAGAGAGCTAGAGAATGGGATCTTCTAATTCTCTGTATGAAGTCACATAAGTCTTCTGCCAAACCCTAAACTGTACATGCACAGAACAGACCCAAAGAATTACACCAAAAGCTTGGAGAAGTTAACTAAGATTTAAACTACCAATATTGCAAAAGAAAGCAGAAAATGGGAAAGAGAGGAACAAAGACTAAAGGGGACAATCAGAAAACAAACAATAGAACAAACAGTATTTATCTTTTTGTGACTAGTTTCTTTTACTTAGCCTAGTATCTTCAAAGTCCATCCATGCTGTAGCATATGACAGGAGTCACAGCCTTCCCTTTTAAGGCTAAATAATATTCCACCGTGTGTGTGTGTATATATATACACCATTGTTATACCATTATAAATATACCATTTTGTATGTGTATATACAAATACAACATATATATTTTGTATGTGTATGTATATACACATAAAAATATTCCATTGTATGTGTATGTGTGTATACATACAAACACACCGTTTTGTTTATTCATTCATCTGTCAGTGAACACTTGGGTTGTTTTCACCTCTTTTTTTTTTTTTTTTTTTTTTGAGACAGAGTCTGGCTCTGCCGCCCAGGCTGGAGTGCAGTGGCCGGATCTCAGCTCACTGCAAGCTCCGCCTCCCGGGTTCACGCCATTCTCCCGCCTCAGCCTCCCGAGTAGTTGGGACTACAGGCGCCCGCCACCGCACCCGGCTAGTTTTTTTTTTTTCTATTTTTTAGCAGAGACGGGGTTTCACCGTGTTAGCCAGGATGGTCTCGATCTCCTGACCTCGTGATCCGCCCGTCTCGGCCTCCCAAAGTGCTGGGATTACAGGCTTGAGCCACCGCGCCCGGCCGTTTTCACCTCTTGACTATTGGAAATAATGCCGGTATGAATATAAGTGTGCAAATAGCCCTTCAAGACCTTGCATTCAATTCTTTCGGAAGTATTCTGAGAAGTGGAATTGCTGGATCATAGGGTAGCTCTATTTTAAAATTTTTGAGGAACTTCCTTCCTGTTTTCCATAGTGGTTGCACCATTTTAGAATCCTACCAACAATGCAGAAGGGTTCCAATTCTTCCACATCCTCACCAACACATGCTATTTTCTGTGTTTCTTAAAAAACAGTAATCATCCTAATGGGTGTGACAAAGATTTTTAGGAGTTTAAATTATATAAAGTATGTTCTCTAACACAATGAAATTAAACTAGAAATCAGTAACATAAAATAGGATTTAATTTCCAAATGCTTAGAAATTAAACAATATCTGTCTCAATAACTCATGAGTCAAAGAAGAATTCTCAAGAGAAATTTTAAAATATTTTGATCTGAATAAAAATGAAAATTCAAGATACCAAAATTTTTTGGATGTAGTTAAAGCAGTGCTGACAGAAAAAAAATGACAGCATCAAATGCTTATATTAGAATAGAAAGACTAACAGTAGTCATCTAACCTCCCAACTGAAAACACTAATAGTGTTGGAAGTTCTGGCTAGGGCAATCAGGCAAGAGAAGGAAATAAAGTGTATTTAGTTAGGAAAAGAAGTCAAATTGTCCCTGTTTGCAGATGACATGATTGTATATTTAGAAAACCCCATTGTCTCAGCCCAAAATCTCCATAAGCTGATAAGAAACTTCAGCAAAGTCTCAGTATACAAAATTAATGTGCAAAAATCACAAGCATTCTTACACACCAGTAACAGACAAACAGAGAGCCAAATCAGTAATGAACTTCCATTCACAATTGCTTCAAAGAGAATAAAATACCTAGGAATCCAACTTACAAGGGATGTAAAGGACCTCTTCAAGGAGAACTACAAACCACTGCTCAGTGAAATAAAAGAGGACACAAACAAATGGAAGAACATACCATGCTCATGGATAGGAAGAATCAATATCATGAAAATGGCCATACTGCCGAAGGTAATTTATAGATTCAATGCCTTCCCCATCAAGCTACCAATGAGTTTCTTCACAGAATTGGAAAAAACTGCTTTAAAGTTCATATGGAACCAAAAAAGAGCCCGCATCTCCAAGACAATCCTAAGTCAAAAGAACAAAGCTGGAGGCATCACGCTACCTGACTTCAAACTATACTACAAGGCAACAGTAACCAAAACAGCATGGTACTGGTACCAAAACAGAGATATAGACCAATGGAACAGAACAGAGTCCTCAGAAATAATACCACACATCTACAGCCATCTGATCTTTGATAAACCTGAGAAAAACAAGAAATGGGGAAAGGATTCCCTATTTAATAAATGGTGCTGGGAAAATTGGCTAGCCATAAGTAGAAAGCTGAAACTGGATCCTTTCCTTACTCCTTATATGAAAATTAATTCAAGATGGATTAGAGACTTAAGTGTTAGACCTAATACCATAAAAACCCTAGAAGAAAACCTAGGTAATACCATTCAGGACATAGGCATGGGCAAGGACTTCATGTCTAAAACACCAAAAGCAATGGCAACAAAAGCCAAAATTGACAAATGGGATCTAATTAAACTGAAGAGCTTCTGCACAGCAAAAGAAACTACCATCAGAGTGAACAGGCAACCTACAGAATGGGAGAAAATTGTTGCAATCTACTCATCTGACAAAGGGCTAATATCCAGAACCTACAAAGAACTCAAACAAATTTACAAAAAAAACCACAAACAACCCCATCAAAAAGTGGGCAAAGGATATGAACAGACATTTCTCAAAAGAGGACATTCATACAGCCAACAGACACATGAAAAAATGCTCATCATCACTGGCCATCAGAGAAATGCAAATCAAAATCACAATGAGATACCATCTCACACCAGTCAGAATGGCAATCATTAAAAAGTCAGGAAACAACAGGTGCTGGAGAGGATGTGGAGAAATAGGAACACTTTTACACTGTTGGTGGGATTGTAAACTAGTTCAACCATTATGGAAAACAGTATGGCGATTCCTCAAGGATCTAGAACTAGATGTACCATATGACCCAGCCATCCCATTACTGGGTATATACCCAAAGGTTTATAAATCATGCTGCTATAAAGACACATGCACACATATGTTTACTGTGGCACTATTCACAATAGCAAAGACTTGGAATCAACCCAAATGTCCATCAGTGATAGATTGGATTAAGAAAATGTGGCACATATACACTATGGAATACTATGTAGCCATAAAAAAGGATGAATTTGTGTCCTTTGTAGGGACATGGATGCAGCTGGAAACCATCATTCTCAGCAAACTATCACAAGAACAGAAAACCAAACATCGCATGTTCTCACTCATAGGTGGGAACTGAACAATGAGATCACTTGGACTCGGGAAGGGGAACATCACACACCGGGGCCTATCACGGGGAGGGGGGAGGGGGGAGGGATTGCATTGGGAGTTACACCTGATGTAAATGACAAGTTGATGGGTGCTGACGAGGTGATGGGTGCAGCACACCAACATGGCACAAGTATACATATGTAACAAACCTGCACGTTATGCACATGTACCCTAGAACTTAAAGTATAATAAAAAAATAAATAAATAAAATAAAATAAAAAACAAAAAAAAGAAAGAAGAGCAAATTAAACACAAAGCAAGGAGGAGAAAAGAAATAAATAAAAACAGAAATCAATAAAAAAATTTGTTTCTGTTTTTTTACCTGTTTTTAATCAAATCATTACCTGGTCCTATGAAAAGATCAACAAAATCGATAAATCTATAGCCAGACTGACCAAGAAAACAGAAGAGAAGACATAAATTATCAATACCAGGAACAGAAGAGAGGCATCATTCTTGACCCCACAGAAATTTAAAAGACAATAAGACAATACTACAAATAACGCCGTACCCATATATTTGACAACTTAGACAAATGGACAAATTTCTTGAGAGACACAAATTATCAAAGCTCACTGAAGAAAAAAAAATAGATAATCTGAATAATCTCATATCTATTTTAAAACAGATTTTTTTTTGTTAAAAACCTTCCAACAACAACAACAACAAAAGCCCTCCAACCCCATATGACTTTACTGGCAAATTATACCAAACATTTAAGGAAGAAATAATACCAATTTTCCACAAACTTTCAGGAAATACAAGAGAAGAAAAAGCTTCCCAACTCATTTAATATGAAGCAATTATTACCTTGATTAAAAAAGGAAAAGTATTACAAAAAAAAAAAATTTCAGACCAATATCTCTCATTAATATGTAAAAATCTTCAAAGAGAATAAAATGCCTAGGAATCCAACTTACAAGGGATGTGAAGGACTTCTTCAAGGAGAACTACAAACCGCTGCTCAAAAAAATAAAAGAGGACACAAACAAATGGAAGAACATTCCCTGCTCATGGATAGGAAGAATCAATATCATGAAAATGGCCATACTGCCCAAGGTAATTTATAGATTCAATGCCGTCTGCATCACGCTACCAATGACTTTCTTCACAGAATTGTAGAAAACTACTTTAAAGTTCATATGCAACCAAAAAAGAGCCCACATTGCCAAGACAATCCTAAGCCAAAAGAACAAAGCTAGAGGCATCATGCTCCCTGAATTCAAACTATACTATAAAGCTACAATAACCAAAACAGCATGGTACTGATACCAAAACAGAGATATAGACCAATGGAAAAGAACAGAGCCCTCAGAAATAATACTATACATCTACAACCATCTGATGTTTGGCAAACGTGAGAAAAACAAGAAATGGGGAAAGGATTCCCTGTTAAGTAAATGGTGCTGGGAAAACTGGCTAGCCATATGTAGAAAGCTGAAACTGGATTCCTTCCTTACACCTTATACAAAAATTAATTCAAAATGGATTAAAGACTTAAATGTTAGACCTAAAACCATAAAAACCCTAGAAGAAAACCTAGGTAATACCATTCAGGACATAGGCATGGGCAAGGACTTCATCACTAAAACACCAAAAGCAATGGCAACAAAAGCCAAAATTGATAATGGGATCTCATTAAACTAAAGAGCTTCTGCACAGCAAAAGAAACTACCATCAGAGTGAACAGGCAACCTACAGAATGGGAGAAAATTTTTACAATCTACCCATCTGACAAAGGGCTAATATCCAGAATCTACAAAGAACTTAAAAACAACCCCATCAAAAAGTGGGCAAAGGATATGAACAGACACTTCTCAAAAGAAGACATTTATGCAGACAACAGACACATGAAAAAAATGCTCATCATCACTGGCCATCAGAGAAATGCAAATCAAAACCACAATGAGATACCATCTCACACCAGTTAGAATGGCTATCATTAAAAAGTCAGGAAACAACAGGTGCTGGAGAGAATGTGGAGAACTAGGAACACTTTTACACTGTTGGTGGGACTATAAACTAGTTCAACCATTGTGGAAGACAGTGTGGCAATTCCTCAAGGATCTAGAACTAGAAATACCATTTGACCCAGCCATCCCATTACTGGGTATATACCTAAAAGATTATAAATTATGCTGCTGTAAAGACACATGCACACAAATATTTATTGCAGCACTAGCAAAGACTTGGAACCAACCCAAATGTCCATCCGTGACCGACTGGATTAAGAAAATGTGGCACATATACACCATGGAATACTATGCAGCCATAAAAAAGGATGAGTTCGTGTCCTTTGTAGGGACATGGATGAAGCTGGAAACCATCATTCTCAGCAAACTGTCACAAGGACAGAAAACCAAACACCGCGTGTTCTCACTCATAGGTGGGAATTGAACAATGAGAACACCTGGACACAGGGTGGGGAACATCACACACTGGAGCCTGTCATGGGGTTGGGGGAGGGAGGAGGGATAGCATTAGGAGATATACCTAATGTAAGTGACTAGATAATGGGTGCCACACACCAACATGGCACATGTATACATATGTAGCAAACCTGCATGTTGTGCGCATGTACCCTAGAACTTAAAGTATAATAAAAAAAAATTAAAACTTCAATAAAATATTAAAAATTTAATCAATGTAACAGATTACCACATCAACAGTATAAAGAAGGAAAGGCAGATGGTCATCTCAAAAGGCACAAAACATATATTAGGCAAAATTCAACATCTAATCTTCATTTAAAAACATTTCAATAAATTAGGAATGGGAGGGAACTGCCTTAATCTGATCAAGAGCATCTATGAAAAATCTACAGCTAACATGATAGTTAATGGTGAAAGATTTAATGTTTTTCCCCTAAGGTTAAGAACAGAACAAGGATGTTGACTCTCACCACCACTATGCTTAAGGGACATTTATAGTATTAAATGCTTATGTTAGAAAAGAGAATAAGGGCAGTTCACACCTGTAATCCCAGCACTTTGGGAGGCCAAAGGCAGGTGGACAGCCTGAGGTCAGGAGTTTCAGACCAGCCTGGCCAACATGGTGAAACTCCGTCTCTACTAAAAATACAAAACTTAACTATGCATAGTGGCATGCACCTGTAATCCCAGCTACTCAGGAAGTTGAGGCATGAGAACTGCTTGAACCCGGGAGGCGGAGGTTGCAGTGAGCCAAGATCACGCTACTGTACTCCAGCCTGGGCTACAGAATGAGACTCCGTCTCAAACAAAAAAAAAAAAAAAAAAAAGAAAGAAAGAAAAGAAAAACACAGAATAAAGGCTTCAATTCATAACCTACTCATTCAGCTTAATAAAACTGGAAAAGAATAGCAAATTAAGCTCAAAGTAAGCATGATAAAATAATTTTTGTTTTAAATTGAGAAGTGTCAATGAAGCTAATAGTTGGTTGTTTGAAAAGATCAATGTAATTGATAAGCCTTTAACCACACAGACCAAGAAAAAAAAGGAAGAAGACACAAATTATGAACATCAAGAATGAAAGTGAGGTTAATATAGACATTAAAAAGACAACAATGGAATACTATGAAAAACTCTATATATAAAAATATGCAATAAAACAGTCCAATTCTTTGAAAGATACAAAATAACTAAACTCATTCAAGAAGAAATAGAAAACCTGAACAGCTCTATATCTACTAAATAAGTTGAATGTATAAACTTTCCAACAAATAAAATTTCAGGTCGACATGGCTTCACTGAAGAATTCTATTAAATATTTTTAAAAGAATTAATGAATAATAACATTCACCAATTTTAAGTGAAAAATTTGATAATGTCTGGACATATGTGAGTATCTTCCCAGGATAAAAGCAGAAAATTGGTGTCTGGGAATTAATATTTGTTCAGTAGCACTATCTTACATAAAGCAATGAAGATAATAAGCTAAGTGTAATACGTATTTTTCATTATGGTCAAAAAAGACAGATTCTTTTATTTACTAAAACACGGCACTGAGCAATTTTCCTTTGCCAAATCAAACACACGCATTTTGAGCATCTATTGGGTACAAAAGGCTGAACCAAGGTCCTTGCCCCCAAGGATCTAACAAGTTTCATTGTGAAAATAAGACTTGTAGTGTCAAATGAGGCCTCAGAGAGGTAGGGTTTGAAGGTCTGAAGACTAGATAGGATTTAATATGTAAGAACATTATACTTCTACCTCCATTCACATCTTAGCTGTCGTTCAAAGTAGTAAGACAACATGCTTACTGTCCCCAGACTTCAGGAGCTCACACTTACATCCCTGTCTTGGTAAATGACACTGCTTGTGTATATAATGCCCTTAGCCCTTACACTTCTTTTCCACCAAGTCATGGCCCTTCATGCTCTGAGAAGCCTCTCAAGGTTCATCTCTTCCAGGATGGATTCCCTGATTGATTAATTCATTTGTTCATTCAGAAATATTGAGCACCTAAAACACTGAGCAATTCTGTGGATACAGCACTGAACAAAACAAAATCTCCATCCTCAGAGACCCTCTCATTCAAAGGGAAGAACATGCAATAAACAAATAAATAGGCTGGTGCAGCAGCTCACATCTGTAATCCCAGCACTTTGGCAGGCTGAGGCAAGAGGATCATTTGAGGCCAGGAGCTTGAGACTGGCCTGAGCAACATAGTGAGACAATGTCTCAAAAAAATTTTTCTTTTAATTAAAAAACAAATGAATAAATAAATGGAAAGAATATAGAGTAGTGATAAATGATATAAAGAAAAATAAAGCAGCATAAAATGTCAAACAGGGATGGTGGGCAGGAGAGTTTTGTTTACTATAAAGGGCAGTCTAGGAAAGATGATTGAGATTTGAAGAGAGACCCAAAAGAAGTAAGGAAACAAATCGTATGGTACATATCTGTGGAAAGGGGGAGGAAACATTCTAGACAGAGGTATCAGAAAGTGCAAAGACTCCAAGTCTAGAAAATGCTTGACTTGTTTGACTGCTAAGAGTAATGGGTGGAGTGGTAGAAAATGTGGTCAGAGAGGTAGCTTTGTGTAGAATATATTGCATTGCTTATTTTATTTTCAGTAAGATGAGAAAACGGGGGGGGGGGGCGCCCAAGATGGCCGAATAGGAACAGCTCCAGCCTCCAGCTCCCAGTGTGAGCGACACAGAAGACGGGTGATTTCTGCATTTTCAACTGACGTAAAGGGTTCATCTCATTGGGGCATGTCGGACAGTTGGTGCTGGTCCGCGGGTGCAGCCTGACCAGTGAGAGCTGAAGCAGTGCGAGGCATCACCTCACCTGGGAAGCACAAGGGGGAAGAAAATTCCTTTTCCTAGCCAAAGGAAATTGAGACACACAACACCTGGAAAATCAGGTAACTCCCACCGTAATACTGCACTTTACCAAGGGTCTTAGCAAACAGCACACCAGGAGATTATATCCCACACCTGGCCCGGAGGGTCGCATGCCCACGGAGCCTCACTCAATGCAAGCACAGCAGTCTGAGATCTAACTGCAAGGTGGCAGCGAGGCTGAGGGAGGGGTGCCCGCCATTGCTGAGGCTTAAGTAGGTAAACAAAGCCACTGGGAAGTTCGAATTGTGTGGAGCCCACCACAGCTCAAGGAGGCCTGCCTGCCTCTGTAGACTCCACCTCTGGGGACAGGGCATAACTAAACAAAAAGCAGCAGAAACTTTGGCAGAGGTAAATGTCCCTGTCTGACAGCTTTAAAGAGAGCAGTGGTTCTCCCAGCACAGAGGTTGAGATCTGAGAACGGACAGACTGCCTGCACAAGTGGGTCCCTGACCCCTGAGTAGCCTAACTGGGAGACATCCCTGACTAGGTGCAGACCGACACCTCACACCTCACACGGCTCAGTACATCCCTGAGACGAAACTTCCAGAGCAAGAATCAGACAGCAACACTTGTTGTTCAGCAATATTCTATCTTCTGCAGCCTCCGCTGCTGATACCTAGGCAAACAGGGTCTGGAGTGGACCTCCAGCAAACTCCAACAGACCTGCAGCTGAGGGTCCTGACTGTTAGAAGGAAAACTAACAAACAGAAACCACACCAAAACCCCATCAGTACGTCACCATCATCAAAGACCAAAGGCAGATAAAACCACAAACATGGGGAAAAAGGAGTGCAGAAAAGCTGGAACTTCAAAAAATCAGAGCGCATCTCCCCCTCCAAAGGAACGCAGCTCATCGCCAGCAATGGAACAAAGCTGGATGGAGGATGACTTTGACGAGTTGAGAGAAGAAGGCTTCAGTTGATCAAACTTCGCAGAGCTAAAGGAGGAACTATGTAACCAGCGCAAAGAAACTAAAAACCTTGAAAAAAGATTTGACGAATGGCTAACTAGAATAACCAATGTAGAGAAGTCCTTAAAAGAACTGATAGAGATGAAAATCATAACACGAGAACTACATGGCAAATGCACAAGCTTCAGTAACTGACTCAATCAACTGGAAGAATGAGTATCAGCAATTGAAGATCAAATGAATGAAATGAAGCGAGAAGAGAAGTGTAGAGAAAAAAGAGTAAAAAAAAATGAACAAAGCCTCCAACAAATACAGGATTATATGAAAAGACAAAATCTACGTCTGATTGGTGTGCCTGAAAGTGACAGGGAAAATGGAACCAAGTTGGAAAACACTCTTCAGGATATCATCCAGGAGAACTTCCCCAACCTAGAAAGGCAAGCCAACATTCAAATTCAGGAAATACAGAGAATGCCACAAAGATACTCCTCGAGAAGAGCAACTCCAAGACACATAATTGTCAGATTCACCAAAGTTGAAATGAAGGAAAAAATGTCAAGGGCAGCCAGAGAGAAAGGTCGGGTTACACACAAAGGGAAGCCCATCAGACTAACAGTAAATCTCTCGGCAGAAACTCTCCAAGACAGAAGAGAGTGGGGGCCAATATTCAACATTCTTAAAGAAAACAATTTTCAACCCAGAATTTCATATCCAGCCAAACTAAGTTTCATAAGTGAAGGAGAAATAAAATCCTTTACAGACAAGCAAATGCTTAGAGATCTTGTTACCACCAGGCCTGCCCTACAAGAGACACTGAAGGAAGCACTAAACATGGAAAGGAACAACAGGTACCAGCCATTGCAAAAACATGCCAAAATGTAAAGTCCATCAATGCTAGGAAGAAACTGCATCAACTGACGAGCAAAGTAACCAGCTAATATCATAATGACAGGATCAAATTCACACATAACAATATTAAACTTAAATGTAAATGGACTAAATGGTCCAATTAAAAGACACAGACTGGCAAATTGGATAGAGTCAAGACCCATCAGTTTGCTGTATTCAGGAGACCCATCTCACATGCAGAGACACACATAGGCTGAAAATAAAGGGATGGAGGACGATCTGCCAAGCAAATGGAAAGAAAAAAAAATCAGGGGTTGCAATCCTAGTCTCTGATAAAACAGACTTTAAACCATCAAAGATCAAAAGAGACAAAGAAAGCCATTACATAATAGTAAAGGGATCAATTCATCAGGAAGAGCTAACTATCCTAAATATATATGCACCCAATACAGGAGCAACCAGATTCATAAAGCATGTCCTTAGAGACTTAGACTCCCATACAATAATAATGGGAGACTTTAACACCCCACTGTCAACATTAGACAGATCAACGAGAGAGAAGTTAACAAGGATATCCAGGAATTGAACTCAACTCTGCATCAAGTGAACCTAATAGACATCTACAGAACTCTCCACCCCAAATCAACAGAATATACATCCTTCTCAGCACCACATCACACTTATTCCAAAATTGACCACATAGTTAGAAGGAAAGCACTCCTCAGCAAATGTAAAAGAACAGAAATTATAACAAACTGTCTCTCAGACTACAGTGCAATCAAACTAGAACTCAGGACTAAGAAACTCAATCAAAACTGCTCAACTACATGGAAACGGAACAACCTGCTCCTGAATGACTACTGGGTACATAATGAAATGAAGGCAGAAATAAAGATGCTCTTTGAAACCAATGAGAACAAAGATACAACATATCAGAATCTCTGGGACACATTTAAAGCAGTGTGTAGAGGCAAATTTATAGCATTAAATGCCCACAAGAGAAAGCGGGAAAGATCTAAAATTGACACCCTAACATCACAATTAAAAGAACTAGAGAAGCAAGAGAAAACACATTCAAAAGCTGGCAGAAGGCAAGAAATAACTAAGATCAGAGCAGAAGTGAAGGAGATAGAGACACAAAAAACCCTCCAAAACATCAATGAATCCAGGAGCTGGTTTTTTGAAAAGATCAACAAAATTGATAGACCACTAGCAAGACTGATAAAGAAGAAAAGAGAGAAGAATCAAATAGATGCAATAAAAAATGATAAAGGAGCTATCACCTCCAAACCCATAGAAATACAAACTACCATCAGAGAATACTATAAACACCTATATGCAAATAAACTAGAAAACCTAGAAGAAATGGATAATTTCCTGGACACTTACACTCTCCCAAGAGTAAACCAGGAAGAAGCTGAATCCCTGAATAGACCAATAGCAGGCTCTGAAATTGAGGCAATAATTAATAGCCTACCAACCAAAAAAAGTCCAGGACCAGACAGATTCACAGCCAAATTCTACCAGAGGTACAAGGAGGAGTTGGTACCATTCCTTCTGAAACTATTCCAATCAATAGAAAAAGAGGGAATCCTCCCTAACTCATTTTACGAGGCCAACATCATCCTGATACCAAAGCCTGACAGAGATACAACAAAAAAAGAGAATTTTAGACCAATATCCCTACAAACATCGATGCAAAAATCGTCAATAAAATACTGGCAAACCAGATCCAGCAGCACATCAAAAAGCTTATCCACCATGATCAAGTGGGCTTCATCCCTGGGATGCAAGGCTGGTTCAACATACACAAATCAATAAACGTAATCCAGCATATAAACAGAACCAAAGACAAAAACCACAAGATTATCTCAATAGATGCAGAAAAGGCCTTTGACAAATTTCAATAGCCGTTAATGCTAAAAACTCTCAATAAATTCGGTATTGATGGAACGTATCTCAAAATAATAATAGCTATTTACGATAAACCCACAGCCAATATCACACTGAATGGGCAAAAATTGGAAGCATTCCCTTTGAAAACTGGCACAAGACAGGGATGCCCTCTCTCACCACTCCTGTTCAACATAGTGTTGGAAGTTCCAGCTAGGGCAATCAGGCAAGAGAAAGAAATAAATGTTATTCAGTTAGGAAAAGAAGCCAAATTGTCCCTGTTTACAGATGACATGATTGTATATTTAGAAAACCACATTGTCTCAACCCAAAATCTCCTTAAGCTGATAAGAAACTTCAGCAAAGTCTCAGGATACGAAATCAATGTGCAAAAATCACAAGCATTCTTATACACCAGTAACAGACAGAGAGCCAAATCATGAATGAACTCCCATTCACAATAGCTTCAAAGAGAATAAAATACCTAGGAATCCAACTTACAAGGGATGTGAAGGACTTTTTCAAGGAGAACTACAAACCACTGCTCAGTGAAATAAAAGAGGACACAAACAAATGGAAGAACATATCATGCTCATGGATAGGAAGAATCAATATTGTGAAAATGGCCATACTGCCCAAGGTAATTTATAGATTCAATGCCATCCCCATCAAGCTACCAATGAGTTTCTTCACTGAACTGGAAAAAACTGCTTTAAAGTTCATATGGAACCAAAAAAGAGCCCGCATCTCCAAGACAATCCTAAGTCAAAAGAACAAAGCTGGAGGCATCACGCTACCTGACTTCAAACTATACTACAAGGCTACAGTAACCAAAACAGCATGGTACTGGTACCAAAACAGAGATATAGACCAATGGAACAGAACAGAGCCCTCAGAAATAATACCACACATCTATAGCCATCTGATCTTTGACAAACCTGAGAAAAACAAGAAATGGAGAACAGATTTCCTATTTAATAAATGGTGCTGGGAAAATTGGCTAACCATAAATAGAAAGCTGAAACTAGATCCTTTCCTTACTCTTTATATGAAAATTAATTCAAGATAGATTAGAGACTTAAATGTTAGACCTAATACCATAAAAACCCTAGAAGAAAACCTAGGTAATACCATTCAGGACATAGGCATGGGCAAGGACTTCATCACTAAAACACCAAAAGCAATGGGAACAAAAGCCAAAATTGACAAATGGGATCTAATTAAACTAAAGAGCTTCTGCACAGCAAAAGAAACTACCATCAGAGTGATCAGGCAACCTACAGAATGGGAGAGAATTTTTACAATCTACTCATCTGACAAAGGGCTAATATCCAGAACCTACAAGGAACTCAATCAAATTTACAAAAAAAAAAAACAACAAAAAAACCATCAAAAAGTGGGCAAAGGATATGAACAGACACTTCTCAAAAGAAGACATTCATACAGCCAACAGACACATGAAAAAATGCTCATCATCACTGGCCAACACAGAAATGCAAATCAAAACCACAATGAGATACCTCTCACACCAGTTAGAATGGCAATCATTAAAAAATCAGAAAACAACAGGTGCTGGAGAGAACGTGGAGAAATAGGAACACTTTTACACTGTTGGTGGGGCTGTAAACTAGTTCAACCATTGTGGAAGACAGTGTGGCGATTCCTCAAGGATCTAGAACTAGAAATACCATTTAACCAACTCATCCCATTACTGGGTATATACCCAAAGGATTATAAGTCATGTTGCTATAAAGACACATGCACATGTATGTTTATTGCGGCACTATTCACAATAGCAAAGACTTGGAATCAACCGAGATGTCCATCCATGACAGACTGGATTAAGAAAATGTGGCACATATACACCATGGAATACTATGCAGCCATAAAAAAGGATGAGTTCGTGTCCTTTGTAGGGACATGGATGCAGCTGGAAACCATCATTCTCAGCAAACTATCACAAGGACAGAAAACCAAATACCACATGTTCTCACTCATAGGTGGGAATTGAACAATGAGATCACTTGGATACAGGAAGGGGAACCTCACACACTGGGTCCTATAGTGGGGAGTCGGTAGGGGGGAGGGACAGCATTAGGACATACCCCTAATATAAATGACGAGTTAATGGATGCAGCACACCAACATGGCACATGTATACATACATAACAAACCTGCACATTGTGCACATGTGCCCTAGAACTTAAAGTATAATAATAAAAAAAATGGTTGGAAAAAAAAAAAAGATGAGAAAACAATGAGAGCAAAGAGGGACATGATTTGACTTATGTTTTAAAAGGTTCATTCTGGATCCTGTGTAATTAGAATAAAATAGGGGGCAAGAGTAAAAGCAGAGAGATAAGTTAGGAGGCTATTGATACAATATAGTTCAGAGATTGATGGTGGTTTATATCAGGGTGGTAGCAGTGGAGAGGATGTGAAATGGCATGGATATATTAGAATGTTAAGTTGATAGAATGACTAAGGGGTTGGCTATGGAGTGTGAAGGAAAGAGAAGAAAAAGTAGGGTATAATTGCTGGAGCAGTGTCCTTTGGTGGGAAAGAGGAGATGAAATTTAGTACATAGGTGGAGAGGTTGGCTTTAGATTAAAAGCATGAAAAGCATGGAAAGTTCATCTACAGCCACAGGAGAGAGAGAAAAGAGGCACAGATGCTGGTAGGTGAATAGGTATGGGAGTAGGAACTTTTAAAGTTTTGTTACTTACTGCTTTCTTTTTTCTCAGTGAAAAAGAAACATGGAGCTAAGAGTGAAAAGGAGAGATATAATAGAAACTTAGGAAGAAAGGCCATGATATAGTCATCCAAAGATACTCACTCAAATGCAGTTACTCACTTTACCAAATCCTAAGAATCTCTGCATCAATTTCCACCCAGCCAGATTCATTTTATTTGTTGTATATGTTCTGAGACACTCTGTATTTGACCTGATTCCCTCATTAAACCCTCACCCCTACCTCCATTGGGGGTACACTCTATATATGCAGTTTACTAAGAAAAGAATAATAGATACAAACCATTCTTTATTTATGGGGGAAACCTCTACACCATGGGGTAGAGATGTGTTCTATCTAGTATCTCTATCATACCTCTTGAACCTGGGTTCTTCTCCGTACCCCCACTGCCACTGCACTAGCTTGTTTTTCACTTGAACTATTACAAGAGCCTCTCCACTCTTCTGTCTACCTTTCCTCTTACCTCTCTCCAGTTCATTCCCATCACTGTCAATTATCTGCCAATAAATAGTTTTTACAACTCTCCTGCTTAAAATGCTTCATTATTACCCATCTTCCTGCCAACTTTTCCAGTTGAATCTGTTACTCCATCCCTTTCTCTTGCCCCACATCCTTCATCCTAGCCATGCCGAATTATATTTGATCCCTGAATACATCAAATGCTTCAATACTCTGTGCCCTTGTACATATGTTTCCTCTACACAAAATGCACACCTACTCTCACTCCACAGGATGTTTTACTAATCATTAGAGACTTAGCTCAAATGTCACCTTCTGGGTGGCACCATAGGCAGAAGTAACCATTCTTCTGTGTTCATATGATTCCCCTACAACATTCACCTTACCATATCAAAAATGTTTAAGTGTCTAAGTTCCCCACCAGCTATTACTCATATATATATTTTTTGAGATGGAGTCACTCTACCACCCAGGCTGGAGTGCAGTGGTGTGATGACAGCTCACTGAAACCTCCGCCTCCTGGGTTCAAGTGATTCTCCCACCTCAGCCTCCGGAGTAGCTGGGACTACAGGCACACGCCACCATGCCCAGCTAATTTTTGTGTTTTTAGTAGAGAAGGGGTTTCACCATGTTGGCCAGGCGGGTCTTGAACTCCTGACCTCAAGAGATTTGCCCACCTCGGCCTCCCAAAGTGCTGAGATTATAGGCATGAGCCACCGCACCCAGCCTATCACTCATTTTTTTATCACAATCATTTAGCACAGGGCCTGGCACATAGTACATCAAAAAATGTTGATTAAACGACTTGACAATAGAAGAGAAGAGAAGGGGTTAGAAACAGCAACAAATCAAAAATGTAAGTTGACAAAAGCAAAAAATACAAATTCTTTAACATACCCAAACAAGATCTATTTCTATTAAATGCTTTAGGAATAGGAAAAAACAAGCAACACAAAACAGAAAATCTCAGCAATCTTAAAGATGCAGATTTAAATTTAGACAAGGATGGTGAAATGAGGCCTGAAAGGAGAAGGTACTGTACAGCAAGTGTCCCTCCCTTTTCACCAAGTATACACACAACAAATGGAATAAAAACTCCGAACCGTTATTAGGGAAGATGTTGACTCTAGAATACGAATAATCATATGTTGCTTAATGACAGGAAAAGATTTTGAGAAATGCACCATTAGGCAATTTCATCATTGTGCAAACATAGAGTGTACTTACACCAACCTAGATGGTATAGCCTCCTATACACCTAGGCGATATGGCATGGTCTATTGCTCCTAGGTTGCAAACCTGTGCAGCATGTTACTATACTGAATACTGTAGGCAATTGTAACACAATGGTGTTTGTGTATGTAACCATAGAAAAGGTGTAATAAAAATATGGCATTATAATCTTATGGGACCATCATCATTGACCAAAATGTTACTATGCAATACCTGACTGTATCTATAAATCTCTGCTTAAAATAGATACGTCCCAAAATACTGTATATTATACAGAATAAAAAACAAATACTATCATATGTGTGACTTTGTATTTTACAAAGCACTCCCATACATATTTCATTTGATTCTCATAACAACCCTGTAAGGTAGGTAATATTTTCCTCCTTTGTAGATGAGGAAATTGAGGCTTATAGAATCACTAATCCAAGATCACATACTCAGTAAAAGAGTAAGGGGTAGAGCTGGGATTCTAAATCAGGTCTGTTTATAACTCTATTTGTTCTCTCCACTATATAGGCTGAGTTAATGTTTACATGACTTGCCAAAAAATACACTAAAGTTAAGCCAATATATTGTTGACATTTTTCTTCTTCTTTTTTCTCTTGGTCCTTCAGTCTGAATATTTTCTACTGACATATCTTCCAGCTGACCAATCCTCTCTCCCCTCAAAATTCATATGTTGAAATCCTAACCCCCAACGCAATGGTATTAGGAAGTTAGGACCTTTGGAAGGTGATTAGGTCATGAGGGCAGAGCCCTCATAAATGGAATTAGTTCCCTTATAGAGACCCCAGAGATTTCCATTCTCCCTTCTGCCATGTGAGAACACAGCAGGAGAACGGCCATCTATAAACAAGAAAGTATGCCTTTGATCCAAACAGGAGGCAGGGAAATACTGGGTAGAAGAGGGCAGTTCTCTGGCAAAGGCCCCACCCACAAGCCTGGAAACCCGCAGCCCTAAATGGGAACAGGTAGTCCTGTTTTCATGCCCAAATGTTGCCTTTTGGCCCTCCACATCCCCCTATCTATCCTGTACCCATATAAACCCCAAACTTCAGGCTCCACGAGCAGAGGAGCAGATGAGCAGATGAGCAGCAGAGCAGCAGAGTGCAGCAGAGAAGGATAGAAGAGAAAGAGTGTCTAAAAGTCATTGAGAGGAGTTCACTGGGGACAGCCGAACTCTAGGGGAAGATCATCTTCTAACTCCACCCCTTTTTCAGCTCCCCATCCATCCTGCTGAGAGCCACTCCACCACTCGCATTCACCATTCATCAAGTCTGTGTGACCTGATTCTTCCTGGAGGCCAGAAAAGAGCCCTGGTACCAAGAGGACAGGGTATAAAATGCTGCCACTCTGAGTCTCCACTGAGCTGGCTTAACACGTAGCCATCTGCAGATGGCAACTGCTAAAAGAGCGTCAATTGTAACACACCCATGGATGCTACCATGGGGCCAGAGCCCAAAAGCACTTGCCCCGGCTCGTGCACCTGCCTGTCTGCGTGCTCCCACTCCTGTAAGGGGTTTGAACGTGTGGCAAGTGAGCCACACCCATCACAAGTCCTGCAAGGGGGTCAGGGAACTCTCCTGTTTCACCTTCACCAGACTCCAAATCTTTTAGAACCTTGATCTTGGACTTCCCAGCCTCTAGAACTATAAAACAATAAAGTTCTATTGTTTAAGCCACCCAATCTATGGCACTTTGTTACAACAGCCTTAGCAAACTAATATACCTGGTAAGCCAAGTAATATTTTTATTGAATGTCAGACATTACATATTAAAAGTTAGAGGAGCTCTGGATGACATTATCTTCCTCCAAAGATTTACTTTTGCTTTTGGCAGGTGGTGAAGGACAGATCACATTAATCCTGCTAAGGTTGAGCTGATTCAAAGCTCCACTTCAGTCTTTGTGAAAAATGGTATTTTCTAGTTCATCCTTACTCCTAGAGTTTAGCCCTTTGGGGATCCCAACTGAAAACCTGGAATAATTACCAGGGTCCCTCCTCTTTGGCAGGCTCTGAACTCTAATTTCTGTCTCTTCAGCATTGTGAAATTGATGAAAGCTCTGCTTAACTACTAAGCGTTGTATCTGCCACTCTCTGCTTAACTTCTCAACTTTTTTGCCTTGTATCACTTAAATTAGCCAATTCCTCAAAGGAAAAAATAGTGTAAAATATTCAACTAAACTCACTGTACTTTCCGTTTCTCTGGCATCTTAGACCCTCAAGTTCTGACTATCAGGATATAGCTGAACTTCACTTTTTATCTCTACAGCCCTGTGAGACTGCTGAAACCCCTGCTCATCTTATCTGTCTCTTAGTTACCACTTTCAGTTTGGCTTCTCAGTCTCTTTACCTATATCACTTACACTGGAAAATGCCTTCAAAGGAAATCTAGCACAGACTATTAGGTTCACCTCAATACATCTCCTTTCTCTCTGGGATTTTGACCCTGTTACTTTGGCAACACTGTGATGCTTTTAAACAGATATTTTGTAATTTTATCCAGTTTTTCTATATTTTCTTGAGGGATGGTTGGCCTGATACCAGTTAGTCTGTCAAAGCCAAAAGCAGTAGTCCCCATAGCCATGGTTTCTAATGCCATTGATATGTGTGACCTTGGTTTGTTCATTCATTCATTCATTCATTCACTTCAACAAGTGCTGAGCACATGTTATGTGTCAATAACTCTTCAAACTTTGGGAAAACAAACAGTTCCTGTCTTTAAGAAACTTACAGTGAAATGGATAGGGGTAGGACCACAAACAAACGGCGAAAAATACATTGCTTAAGTATGTAAAACTAAAGGTGTGACTAGAGGTGTGTAGAGGATGCTATATGGGAGAATGAAAACAGAACTAACTTTGTCTAGTACAAGTGTCAAAAAATGCTCACAGAATAGAAGAAATTTGAGATAAGTCAAGAATATGCCAGATGAATAAGGGTTTAGAGAAAGAAAAATGCACTTCAGGAGAAGATAACATTATGGGTACAAAGGTATTGCAGTGGGCATGGGAAATTACTATTACTTTGGTACTGTTGGAGCTAGATGAGTGATAGGGTATGGCAGGACATAAAGGAGGAAATACAGGCAGAGTTCTAATTGTGAAGGGTTCTGTCTCTGTCTAAAAGTTTTTGTCAAGGCAGTTAATAAATAATCGCATTCTCAGAGGTAGAAATCCACCACATGTTCAGTCAGATCTGTGGAGAATTTAACAATAGAAATTTAAGACTTCTCTAGTTAATGGCATGTAAACTGAAAGGCAGCATTATAATGTATACGAAGATTACTAAGCGATGAAGTCAAATATTTGAGTTACCTGAGTAGTATAGAGGAAAGAGAAATAAAACTTCTAAAACATTATAGTAGATACTATGTGGCCAAGAATTGAAATGTTGAACATCCCAGTCCCATTTCCTAAGACTATAAGCTCAGTTATTTATTAGGAAGTTCAACAAGCAGCAAGAGTTTTAATTTTTCACAGAAGTAATTTGTTCACTTTTTTCCTCAATGACACTGCCATCAAAGAGCAGTATATTAAATGCCTAGTTACTTGTGTGACTGAATACTCACTAAGTCTGATAGGATTTCTCCCCTTTGTGGATTTAAAAATCTAAGATACCAGACAACACAGACAACCATCCCATAAAGATACTTAAAACAGGAGTATAAAACACTGAACATCTACATAAACTGACAGTGAGAAGTGTTTACATGATCTGTGCCTCAGGGAACTGTCACTTCTATGACACTCAGGTCAACAGAGTTTAATGAAGGAGGTGAGATTTCTAGCACTCTCAAGCTTACAGCAGAGAAACGGTTTGGCAGACAAAGGAGAGGGCATTCCAGACACTTGGTATACTGTGGAAGCAGTCTAAGGAAGGGGTCCTGTAAAAAGGTAAGCCAGAATATGTTTCTTAAAAAAAAACAAACAAAAAAAGCAAAGTTATAGAATGGCCTAAAGAAAGAGAAGACAGAGACTTGGAAATAGCAGTAGGCCAGGAAAGCCTAGAGAAGGGTCAACTCCAAATCAGGCCCGAGGACTCAGTCACTTTACTTTCATCTATATTTCTTCTGGCAAGGGTACAATTCTATAGTGGAACATAAAGCAACCCAACCACCACTAATTAACACGATTCCCCCAAAGGACTCAATAATACTTTACAAGCACATAAACAAACCATGCCTAGTAATCAATTCACCAATGGAACATCATGGAGAAAGCCAGGTACCTCACTAATGCACAGCACCATTTCATGACATCAAGAAGGAAAACACTAGACCTTGTGCCATTTCAATTATATTTCTGGTATGAGAATCTAAATTATCCAAGTTACAATTTGACCATAACACCAAGGCTGGCCCTCAAAAGCAATCTACAACACTCAAAGCTTAGAGTTAGCAAGACCCTAGTTCTATGCATCTCCAGAAGACTAACAACAATTTGGATTCCTATTCTTCCCAGAGGAGGGGGTGGAGCTAAAAGTGATAGGTGATAGAAAGCAGGAAAGGTTGAATTCCTGAAGAAAACACACATCTTAAGATTACATAATACTGCCCAGAAGTAACCAAACTACAGCAGAAAACATTCAAACACATTCTAACATGCCTCTAATTAAGAGTTTTGGGAGGTTCCAGAATTATAGCTACCGAACATGAAACCTAAAGAATTTACCAAGATTAAAAAGATTACCAACTTTAACTCAGAGGAAAAACACACTGGAAGGTTAGTTAGAATACACTCATAATGATGTCAGTTTGCTGACCTTCATACAATTGCTGCATCATTTTAGGTACAATTGTTAGTGATAAAGACCTGAATGGGTTGGGCACTATACAAAATATAAAATTAGATATGATTCCTGTTCAGAAAATTCAAGTTACTGACTCATAAACTTCATTTTTCACCAGGGATGTATGCTGATGTTCTGTAACTGTGAACTTATTTTAAAATACAGCAAGAAATACAGGTAGGACATATGATAATGTCAAACAAGCAAAAACTTTTGTAGCATGTAGAAGCAAGCAGGTAAGTATTTTGAAATATTTATGGATGGTTAACCAGAAAGGCTAATTTAACACCTACACATCAATTGCATGTGAAATATTTGCATTTACTACCAGTAAGAGGACCATCACCAGAAACTGCATTAAGAATGCCAGTTGCAATTAAATTAGGTGAAATTTCACAGTTTAAAAGATATGTAACCTTCTTCATTGAGAACTTTAATTTATATAAGCTACTGGAAGGCACTCAAAGATGAAATTATGACTATACAATTATAAAGATGGAGAAAAAGATAAGTATCAAAAGAAAGCTATAACATTTTTCTATAATCTCAGATTTTAAAAATATATAACAACAATGGCATTTAATTTACTCTATGTAAGGAATGGTGCCACATGATTAATGTATATTATTTCATTTAATCCTTATAAAAACCCTACAAAGTTGGTCCTATTATTAGTAGTACTATTGTTTCCATTTTATAGATGAGGAAATAATAGCTTAAAGGTTAAACAACCAGTCCCAAATCGCACATATAGAAAGAGGTAGAGGTGAGATTCAAATGCAAGTCTGTCTGACTCTCAAGTTGGTATTCATAGCTCTACTAGTGTAATGAAATAGACATAACCAATGATAACTACAAAAGAGTTTCATGAGCCTGCAAAACACCCAAAAGGCCAAGATTCAGAATGACCTGAGCCTTAAAAAGAGATATATTCTGAGGATAACAAAAAGGGGTTTCAAATTGCAATCAGTAACCAGAAAACTAACATTAGGTAAAAAAGAGAAAGAAAAATATTCCTACTTTATTTCCACGTTTCCTCTATTTAAAGAAAAGATACTTTGGGAGGCTAAGGCAGGCGGATCACCAGGTCAGGAGATTGAGACCATCCTGGCTAACAAGGTGAAACCCCGTCTCTACTAAAAATACAAGAAAATTAGCTGGGTGTGGTGGTGGGCGCCTGTAGTCCAACCTACTCAGGAGGCTGAGGCCGGAGAATGGCATGAACCTGGGAGGTGGAGCTTGCAGTGAGCCCAGATCGCACCACTGCACTCCAGCCTGGGCAACAGAGCTAGACTCTGTCTCAAAAAATACATAAATAAAAATAAAAAAGAAAAGAAAAGAAGGACAAGAAAGGGTACAGAAAACATGAGTTGAAGAAAGATGAAAACAGAGAGACAGAAGAAAAGATTAAGAAGCACTCATCCTAGGATAAGTTCCAGGATACTGGAAAAATCTTACACTAAGATTTCCAAACTAATATCTAGGCAGAATTGTGAATAATGAGAGAGGTGCAGAAGTCTAGAGAGAGGCAAATGTAGTCTTGATTTTTTTAAAAGAGAAAGTCATGTCTACAAGCTGGTGAATGTAACCTCAATTCTAGATAGGTTTTATAGAATACATTATTAAAAAGACTTCCAGTTTGGGCAGGATGGTGTTTTCCCTGCTTCTCTCAGCTAAACAACTATAAAACCTGGAAATGACACAAGAGACAACCAGAGGAAAACTATGAAGAGTGATAACAAGAAGCTGAGTTGGTTTAGAACGGAAGAACAGAAAAGCTATGGGATATCTTGCATCCCCATACTCCACAGAGAAAGACCACCTAGACCTGGTGTTTGTGAATCCCCTCTCTTAGCAACAGAGATCAGCCCAGGTGGGCTCATTCCTCTCCTAAATCAAATGGGAGTTTTCTGACATCAGGTGAGCCCAATGTCACCAGCACAGTGGATCAATTGGGAGCCCAACCAGCAATGAGCAGACAGGGGAAGTACTCTCTTTCCCAACCAGGCCTGAGCTTCCCTTTGCCCCCCAAGAGATACTCAGGCTGACAAGGTTGAGCCTATAGGAGAGACCCAGCTGAAGCAGGCAGCCTGTTCAGAGAAGCCTCTTTATCCCTGTGGGTTCAAAATATTCCATCTACACCCAAACACATTAGGAAAGAAAACAGAACCAGAGATGGTACTTGAGTCAGAAGAAGCATCAGTTCTTAGAAGCTTCTTTATCTCACAAACCCAAGACTCTCCTCCTCTGCCCAGACACTCTGGAGGAAGTGTAGAGTGGGGAACACTGATGGAGGATCCCAACATGCCCTTCCTTCTTCCAGAGACATTCAATGGCAGGCCTTGGGAAACCCCTTCTGCCCCATCAAGCACCACCAGCAGGAGCAGTGGAAGCCCCAGCAGCATCAGATAAACCAAGCAAACCAAAATAACAACACAAAAGCTATGAAAATTAAACTGCCATTGGAACCACAACCCACAAAAGTAGGCCCACAACTCACATGCTAAATCTAAACAAGGTGACTGCTAAAATAAAAGATTTAAATGAGATCCAAAGTCACCTAACATGATAGACAAAATATCTATGAGACAATAAAAAAATCACCCATCATACCAAGAAACAAGACAATAACAACTTGAAGAAGAAAAGACAATCAACCAAAATCAACACTGGGATGAATCAGATGTTAGAATTATTTAACAACATTTGAAAGCAGCTATTATAACAATGTTTCTGCAATTACAAATTATCTTGAAACAAATGAAAAAACAAAAATGCAGCAAAGAAATAGAAATTATTTAAAAAGGAACCAAATGGAAACTCCATAACTGAGAAAATAATGGCAGAAACTTTTAAAATAAGATTGCTGGAGGACTCAATAGTACAATGGAGATGACAAAGGATAGAATCAGTGAACTGGAGGAGAGAACACTGGAATTCACCCAATCTGAAAAACAGGGAAAGTACAGATGTAAAAAAAAATGACCTGTGGGTCAATGAATAAAGATCTAATGCTCATATCATTGGAGGCCCAGAAAGAGAGGTGAAAGGATGTGGGACTAAATGAATATTGAAAAAAAAAATAATGGTTGAAAGTTTCCAAAGTTTGATAAAAGACACACACCCAGGAAACTGAGTGAACTTCAAGTGGGATAAACTCAAATAAATCCATGCTAAGACATGCCATAATTAAAATTTTTAAACCTAAAAAATAAAAAGAAATAAATGTATATTACTAATAGGGAACACCAATTCAAAAGGCCAAGAATTTCTATTCTGAAATTGTAAAGGCCAATAGAAAGTGGCACAACAGGCCGGGCGCGGTGGCTCAAGCCTGTAATCCCAGCACTTTGGGAGGCCGAGGCGGGCGGATCACAAGGTCAGGAGATCGAGACCACAGTGAAACCCCGTCTCTACTAAAAATACAAAAAATTAGCCGGGCGCGGTGGCGGGCGCCTGTAGTCCCAGCTACTCAGGAGGCTGAGGCAGGAGAATGGCGGGAACCCGGGAGGCGGAGCTTGCAGTGAGCCGAGATCGCGCCACTGCACTCCAGCCTGGGCAACAGCGTGAGACTCCGTCTCAAAAAAAAAAAAAAAAAAAAAAGAAAGTGGCACAACATTTTTCAAAGTGTTCAAAGTAAACAACCACAAATAATAAAATGAAAAAATACACCATACAAACATCAACTGCATGTTTATTGCAGTACAATTCACAATTGCAAAAATACAGAACCAACCTAAGTGCCCATCAGTGGGTGAGTAGATAAAGAAAATGTGGTGGCCGGGTACGTTGGCTCACGCCTATAATCCCAGCACTTTGGGAAGCCACGGCGGGGGGATTATGAGGTCAGGAGTTCAAGATGAGCCTGACCAACCTGGTGAAACCCCATCCCTACTAAAACTACAAAAATTAGCCAGGCGTGGTAGTGCACACCTGTAGTCCCAGCTACTCAGAAACCTGAGGCAGGAGACTTGCTTGAACCAGGGAGGCAGAGGTTGCAGTGAGCTGAGATCATGCGACTGCACTCCAGCCTGGGCAACAGAGCGAAACTCCATTTCAAAAAAAAAAAAAAGAAGAAGAAAATGTGGTGTGTGTGTGTATGTGTATGTAATGGAATACTCCTCAGCCATAAAGAAGAACAAAATAATGTATTTTGCAGCAACTTGGATGGAACTGGAGGCCATTATCCTAAATGAAGTAACTCAGGAATGGAAAAACAAATACCGCATGTTCTCACTTATAAGTGGAAGCTAAGCCATTGATACACAGGGGTATGTAGAGTGGTATAATGAATGTTGGAGAATCAGAAGTGGGGAAGGTGAGAGAGTGGTAAGGGATGAAAAATTACCTGTTGGGTACAATGTAGACACTATTTGGGTGACAGGTACACTAAAAGCTCAGACTTCATCACTATACAATTCATCCACATAACCAAAAATCATTTGTGCCCTTAAAGCTATTGAATTTTTTTAAAAATATGTTAAACAGTTACATGCATTATAAAGAACCTATGAGGAAAACATTTTAAAATAATTCAGTCTTGTGCAGTAAAAAAGAAAGAAAATCAATAAAATAAAAAAACTGGTTCCTTAGGGTGAAAAAAAAAACAGTAAAATTGACAAAACTCTAACAACACTGACAAAAAGAAAAAAAGACGCAAATTATCAATGTCAGGAATGAAACAGTATATCACTAGATCTCACAGCCATTAAAAATATAAGGGAATACTATGTATAACTTTATGCTCATAAATTTGAGAAGAAATGGACCAATTCCTCAGAAACAACAACCTACCAAGCCTTGACCAAGATGAAATAGATAATCTGAATAGACTTATAACTGTCAAAATAATTCAATTTGTAATTTAAAAGCTCCTGAAAAAGAAATCTTCAGGCTCAACTGAATTCATTGGTGAATTCTACCAATCATTAAAGAGGAATTAACATAAACTTTAACAAATTTCTTCCAGAAAAATAGGAAGAAGGTAATACTTCGTAACTCATTTTATAAGGATAGTGTTATCTTCATACCAAAACCAGACAAAGAAAATATAATTTAAAAAAGGAAACTAAGAGCCAATAGTTGTTCATGAACTTAAATACAAAAATCCTCATAAAAGTATTAGCAAACTGGATCCAAACTATATGAAAAGAATTATACATCATGACCAAGTGGGGTTTATTCCAGGTATGCAAGGTTGGCTTAACATTAAAAAATTAATCAATGTAATTCACAATAATCAACAAGCTGAAGAAGAAAAATCATATGATCATATCAGTCGATGCAGAAAAGGTATCTGACAAAGTCCAACACTCAACCAAGGAAAAAAAAACCTCTCAGTATTTTGAAATAGAGAAAAATTACCTCACTTGATAAAAAGCATCTGCAAAGTCCTACAGGTAACATCATACTTAATGGTAAAAGACTGAGTATTTTTTCCTTAAGATAGGAACAAGGCAAGAATAGTTGTTCTCAATACTAAACACAGTACTAGAAATTCTAGCTAGTGCAGTAAGACAAGAAAAAAAGGCATATAGTTTAGAAAGAAAGAAAGAAAGAAAGAAAACTGTCTTTATTTGCAGATGCTATGTCTACATTGAAGATCCCAAGGAAACTACAGAAAAACACCTAGAATCTACAAGTGAGTTTACCAATATTAGTCCATTCTCACACTGGTATAAAGAAGTACCTGAGACTGGGTAATTTATAAAGAAAAGACGTTTAATTGGCTCATAGTTCCACAGGTTGTATAAGAAACATGACGGCTTTTGGGAAGGCCAATCATGGCAGAAGGTAAAGGGGAAGCAGGCACATTTTACATGGCCAGAACACGAGGAAGAGAGAGAAGTGGGGAGGTGCTACACACTTTTAAACAACCATATCTCATGATAACTCACTATCACAAGAACAGCACCAAAAGAGAAATCTGCCCCCAGGATCCAATCACTTCCTCCCAGGCCCTACCTCCAACATTGGGGATTACAATTTGACATGAGATTTGGGAGGGGACACAGACCCAAACCATATCACCAAGTAGACAGGGTAAAAGACCAACACACAAATATTCAATTGCTTTTCTATATAATGACAATAAACATACAGAAACTAAAATTTAAAATATAATACCATTTACAATAGCACTGAAGAAAACAGAGTACTTAGGTAGATACCTAACAAAACACGTATAGGCTATATATACTGAACATTATAAAATGCTGTTGAATCCCTCCATGTTAAAAACTCTCAATAACCTAGGTATTGAAGGAACATACCTCAAAATAATAAAAGCCATCTATGACAAACCCACAGCCAACATCATATTGAATGGGCAAAAGCTGGAAGCATTCCCCTTGAAAACCAGCACAAGACAAGGGTGCCCTTTCTCACCATTCCTATTCAACATGGTATTGTAGGTCCTGGCCAGAGCAATCACGCAAGAGACAGAAATAAAGGGCATCCAAATAGGAAGAGAGGAAGTCAAACTATCCCTATGTGTTGATGACATGATTCTATACCCAGAAAACCCCATGGTCTTGGCCCAAAAGCTCCTTCAGCTGATAGACAACTTCAGCAAAATTTCAGGATACAAAATCAGTGTACAAAAATCACTAGCATTCCTATACACCAACAATAGCCAAGCAGAGAGTCAAGTCAGGAATGCAATCCCATTCACCACTGCTACAAAAAAGAATAAAATACCTAGGAATACAGCTAACCAGGGAGGTGAAAGATCAATGAGAATTACAAAACACTGCTCAAAGACATCATGGAAGACACAAACAAATATAAAATCATTCCATGCTCATGGATAAGAAGAATCAATATCATTAAAATGGCCGTACTGCTCAAAGCAATTTAGAGATTCAATGCTATTCCTATCAAACTACCGATGACATTCTTCACAGAACTAGAAAAAACTATTTTAAAATTCATATGGAACCAAGTAACAGCCCAAATAACCAAGGCAATCCTAAGCAAAAAAAAAAAAAAAAAAAAAAAAAAGGTGGAGCCATCATATTACCTGACTTTATATACTTTAAACTATATTACAGGGTGACAGTAACCAAAACAGCATAGTAATGGAACAAAACAGATGCATAAATCAATGGAACAGAGTAGAGAGCCCAGAAATATAGCTACACACCTACAACCATCTGATCTTTGACAAAGTCAACAAAAACAAGCAATGGGAAAAGGAATCCCTATTCAATAAAGGTGCTGGGAAAACTGGTTAGCCATATGCAAAAGATTGAAACTGGACCCCTTCCTTACAACATATACAAAAATTAACTCAAGAATGAGTAAAGACTGAAATGTAAAACCCCAAACTATAAAAACCCTAGAAGAAAAGTCTAGGCAATGCCACTCAGGACATAGGCACAGGCAAAGATTTCATGATGAAGACACCAAAAGCGATTGCAACAAAAGAAAAAATGGACAAATGGGATCTAATTAAACTAAAGAGTTTCTGTGCAGCAAAATAAACTATCAGCAGAGTAAACAAATAACCCATAGAATAGGAGAAAATATGTGCAAACTATGTATCTGACAAACGTCTAACATCCAGCATCTATGAGGAACTTAAATTTACAAGAAAACAAACCCACTAAAAAGTAGGCAAAGGACATGAACAGACACTTTTCAAAAGAATACATACATGCGGCCAACAAGCACACACACACACACACACACACACAAAACTCAATATTGCTGATCATTAGAAAAATGCAAATCAAAACCACAATGAGATACCATTTCACACCAGTCAAAATGACTACTATTAGAAAGTCAAAATAACAGATGCTGGAGAGATTGCAAAGAAAAGGGAATGCTTATACACTGTTAGTGGGAGAATAAATTAGTTCAACCATTGTGGAAAATGGTATGGCAATTCCTCAAAGAACTACCATTTGACCTAGCAATCTCATTATTGGGCATATACCCAAAGGAATCTAAATCATTCTACCATAAAGACACATGCATGTGGTGTATGTTCACTGTAGCACTACTCACAATAGCAAAGACACAGAATCAACATAAATGTCCATCAATAGCAAACTGGATAAAGAAAATGTGGTACGTATACACCATGGAATATTATGCAACCATAAAAAAGAATGAAATCATGTCCTTTGCAGGAACATGGATGGAGCTTGAGGCCATTATCCTTAGAAAACTAATGCAGGAACAGAAAGCCAAATACTGCATGTTCTCACTTATAAGTGGGAGCTAAATGATGAGAACACATGGACACAAAGAGGGGAACATTAGACACTGGGGCCTACTTGAGGATGGTGAGAGGAGGGAGAGGATCAGAAAAAAATATCTCTTGGGTACTATGCTTAGTACCTGGGTGACAAAATAATCTGTACAACAAACTCCTGTGACATGAGTTTACCTATATAACAAACCTGCACATATACTCCTGAACCTAAAATAAAAGTTACAAAAAGTAAAAAAATAAAATAATGGGTTGAAAGGAATTTTTAAAAGACCTAAATAGATATATTGTGTTCATTGATTGGAAGATAACATTGTAAAGATGTCAATTTCCCCATATTGATCCACAGATTTATTGTAATTCCTATAAAAATCCCAACAAGGATTTTTGTAGACATAGGCAAGCGTATTTTAAGTTATATGCAAAGGTACAGGCCCCAGAATAGGTGGTACAGGCCCCAGAATAGGTAAAACAACCCTGGAAAAGAAAAAAAAAGGAGAAGGAATCACTCTAGCACGTATTAACACTTACTATATAGCTACCATAATCACAACAGCATGGTATTAGTGGAGGGTAGACATATAGCTCCATGAGACAAAATAGAGAACTCAAAAATACGCTCACATAAATATGCATGACTAAAGTCAAACCCAATTCAATGTAGGAAACATAGCCTTTTCAACAAATGATGCTGGAGCAATTGGATATCCCTAGGCAAGAAAAGTAACCCTGAAATAATCTTCACAGTTTATATAAAAGTTAATTCAAAATGTATCATAGACTTAAATATAAAAGTAAAATTATAAAACTTTTTTGAAAAATAGGAGAAAATCTTTGGGAACTAGACTTGACACAAAAAGTATGATCCATAAAAGAAAAAATTGATAAACTGAACCTCACCAAAATTTAAAACTTTTGCTCTGTGAAAGCCTATGTGAGCATAATAAAAAGATAAGCTTATAGACTAGGAGAAAATATTTCCAAACCACATATTTGAAAATGAACTTATATCTAGAATATATAAAGAACTCTCAAAACTCAACAGTAAATTAACTAAGGGGACATAGAGATTGCAGATCAGTACATGAAAAGATGTTCAATACCATTAGCCATCAGAGAAATGAAAATTAAAATTACTATGAAATACTACTACATACCTATCCAAATGGCTAATATTAAAAATAGTGACAGTGCCAAATGCTAGCAAGAATATGGAGAAACAGAACCATATGGTGGGAATGTAAAATAGTACAGTCACTATGGTAAAGTAAAATTATAAATTTTGTATAAAGTAAAATTATAAATTATGGTAAATAGTTTGGCAGTTTCTTGGAAAAAAAAACTAAACATGCAACTATCATATGACCCAGCAACTGGATTCTTGGGCATTTATCCCAGAAAAACAAAAACTTATGTTCAAACAAAAACCTATACACAAATGTTCATGGCAGCTTTCTCTGTAATTGCCAAAAACTGGAATAAGCCTTGATGTCCTTCAACAGGTGACTGGTTAAACAAACTACAGTTCATCCACACAATGAAACATTACTCAGCAATAAAAAGGAACAAACTATTAATACGCACAACAATTTGGATGGATTCCAAGGGGACTATGCTGAGTGAAAAAAAGTAAATCCCAAAAGTGTACATACCATATGATTCCATTTATATGATATTTTAGAAACGACAAAACTGTAGAAACAGGAGATTAGTGGTTGTCAGGGGTCAGAGATAGGGTAAAGGGAGGGTATACAGGGAGGCAGTGGATATGTTTACAAAAGGACCAAACAAGGGATCCTTTTGATGTTGGAAGTGTTCTGTATCTCAACTGTGGCAGTAGATACACAAGGCTACACAGATAAGATTGTATAAAACTAAATATATACATATATATATGTACAAGTAAATCTGGAGAAATATGAATAAGATGGGTAGATTGTATCAATGTCAATTCCTGGTCATGATATTATACTATAGTTTTGTAAACTGTTACCATTAGCGGAAACTAGAGTGTACAAAGGAGCTCCCTGTATTATTTCTTAAAATTGCGTGTGAATCTACAATTTTCTCAATAACAACATCAGTTTAAAATGCTGGGGACACAGACAGGAGTGATGGCCCATGCCTGTAGTCCCAGTTACTCTGGAGGTTGAGGTGAGAGGATCTCTAGCATCCAAAACTTCAAGGCCAGCCTGAGCATCATAGTGAGACCCCCTATTTAAAAAGAAAAAAAAAATGATGCTGAAGACAGTTTAAAGAAAAGAGAAATCAGTGAACACTAGGAGCTAGTATGGGTTCATTAAGAAAAAAACTCATTCACCGTCCCCTCCCTTTCTTCCTTCCTTTACTTTTGATATAAATGTTATCAGGTGAGTGCTATAACTGTTTTTATATCCTGAGTTTAGGAAAGTATTTGACGGTGTCTCACAATAGCTTTATAGAGTCAAAATTGATGTGCCACATTAGAGCTGAGAGAACTTATAAACATTTCAAAGACCATACTCAAGACTGATTGAAAGATTAAATGTCAATCAATGGTCCCTAGCCAAATGCTAAAAGGCCACATATCCTTCAAGATTTCCACTGATGGTTTGAAAACCAAACAGAAAGCATATAGTTGACTGAATCTGCAGATGGTCTGAAGCACACAAGGGTAGCTGATATTTGAATGGTCAGAATTAGGAATTAACAGACTATACTGGCTGTTACATACACAATGAAATCTAACATAAACAAAAAGCCTTTCACAAAGGTCCAGACTTACAATTAAATAAACACAGCAGCATCTGTGAAAGAGTTTTAAGTTGATGGAAAGCCCAGTGAACCATCATAATCTCAGACTTCATTTCTTACTGTTTCTGCTACACTGACAACTTTGCCATTCCTCAAACACACCAAGAATACATTCTAGACTCAGGACCTTTGCACATGCTATTTTCTGTGTCCAGTTGATTCTTCTCCCAATTATCTGCATGATGTTATCCTTCATTTCTTCTGGGTCTTGCTTTATCACAGAGGCATTTCTTGACCACATAAGTGAGACAGCAACTCCCACCCCTCACTTTTTATATATCCCTTTCGTTACTCTAAGTTTCTCCTGTATTTGCTTCCACTTGATATATTATAGATCTATTTTTTATATTTTTTGTCTGCCCCCACCCCAGCTCCCATCAAAATGGGAGCAGGTAACAGGAACTTTGTTTTCTTCCTAGCCAGATACAGATTTTGTTGGACTTAAAATATATACGAGTTGCAGAATTTTCTTCAAGAACAATAATACAAAATTACAAATACAACATTAGTTATAGGGCCTTAGAAGATGTCCCTGCAAGTAAAGGGCCTTGGAATTTTTTTTTTTTTTTTTTTTTTTTTTTTTTTTGAGACGGAGTCTGGCTCTGTCGCCCAGGCTGGAGTGCAGTGGCGCGATCTCGGCTCACTGCAAGCTCCGCCTCCCGGGTTTATGCCATTCTCTTGCCTCAGCCTCCCAAGTAGCTGGGACTACAGGCGCCCGCCACCTCGCCCGGCTAGATTTTTGTATTTTTTAGTAGAGACAGGGTTTCACCGTATTAGCCAGGATGGTCTCGATCTCCTGACCTCGTGATCCGCCTGTCTCGGCCTCCCAAAGTGCTGGGATTACAGGCTTGAGCCACCGCGCCCGGCCGGGCCTTGGAATTTAAGCTTCATTCACTTTATAGTAAATCTACCTCTAATCACTGTTATAGCCCCAGTTCCTAGCACAGCTCCTCATACATGTGTGAAGCCGCCATACTTGAGTTCTTACCTAATGAACTGATAACCTACATACTAAAACCTACATACATAAAAACTAACTCAAAGCCCAGTCGCAGTATACTTTTGTAACAAATAGCTGAGTGTCCACCAATCACAGCAGCCAAGCTTCAGTTAATTGCAGGTAGCTAACTGATTACACCATGCTCAAATAAGGCAAAAGCAGAGCTGTAACCAATCAAGCTGTCTCTCTTAGGGCGCTCAGTTTTTTGTCCATAAATGCTGCAGGCAAGAGTTCTGTTAACCTGTTCTGGTTTTGAGGGCTGCCCAATTTGTGAATCATTCTTTGCTCAATTAAACTCCGTTAAATTCAGTTTGTCTAAAGTTTTTCTTTTAACAGATTGGCATCAGAAGTCGGATCCAAAGTAGAACTGCAGTGACCGCCAGTAGCACTGAGTGACTAAGTAAAGGTACCCAACAGAGCCCATTATGCCCACTGATCTATTAGAGCAACTGGGGTCATGGGTGATTTCTCTCTCAGATACTGGGCTCCACAAATTTGTTGCTTGGGCTCTCGAATTTATTTTAGCATTTTTTTTTTTTTTATCCACAATGGGTTCAGAAGTCACAATAGAAACAGGAATGGGTACTGTATGGGGGTGCCACAGGTGTCTGCCTGCATCAGACAGAAACTGGACTAGGTTCAATAGGTAGGTAAGGTTACTAGAATATGATAGGAAATCATATAATATCTAGATCCAAAAAGTCTAGAACTCCTCCATGTGGAACTCTAGCAAATTTCATGTATAAGAACTATGGATATAGAAGTTGTGCTTTTTTAGAGAAATGGGTGAACGTAGAGTAACTTAGAGTTACACGGTGGGAAAACTCCTTACAAAAGGCAAACAGTTGGGTGTCTTTACAATTACAACATCTGCAGGGACCAAGAGGACTTTGTGGTATAAATTTTAAACCAAAAACAAGGGGTCCCAAACTAAAGTACCCTGTGCTCTGAGATGTCTACCTTTATCATAAACAGCCAGAGAATTGGAAAATAAATTGTCAGTTTTTACACAAGACATCTGATGAACTCACTCACTTTGTCCTGCACTATTTCCTCACTAGAAGTAGTCCCCAAAGGCTTCACTCCTTGGATGATAATTAACCAATCTCTCAGAGAGAAATAAAGAATATTTCCGTGGTGGAGGTTTCAAATTATGTCTAAAAGATTCCTGTGTCCAAACCTGTCGAATACCACTTGGGCCATTTTCAGAAAAATATTGTAAGAATTAGTTCTTTCTGTTTTCTGTACTTACTCTTGCTTTTCCCTTAGGAACCTCTCAGTTGACTGAAACCTCTCTTCTCAAAACCCTGCTGACTGTATGTTCTGCCAACTCTGTCTACCTCTTTCTTGTCAACATGATGTTTAGAGAGAGAAAATATTTTATGTTGACTGATGATTCTGACTATTCTTTATCTTTCTCTCCATCTTTCTCTTTATCCTCCTCTGCCTACTGTAAACCAAAACTAAAATTCTAAGATACCCCCAACCACCTGAATGGACTTCCTCCTAGGCCAGGGTACTTTAAAATTTAACTTGAGAGACTGGTTCAGGCCATAACAGGAAGTGGGGGTCAGACATGCCTCATTAGGCCTCTTCAGCATTAATATCAACATAGTGTGATAAGAAACATTTATAATCTATTCTCTCTGAAGCCTGCTACCTGGAGGCTTCATTTGCATGATAAAACCTTGGTCTCCACAACCTCTTATCTCAACATAGACATTCCTTTCTATTGATAACTCTTTCAACCAATTGCCAATTAGAAAAATTGTAAATCTACATACAACCTGAAGCATCCCCACCCCCACCCTTCTTCGAGTTGTCCTGCCTTTTGGACTGAACCAATGTATTTCTTAAATGTGTTTGATTGAAGTTTCACATCTCCCTAAAATATATAAAACCAAGCTGCACCCCAAACACCTTGGGCACATATTCTGAGGATCTCCTGAGGCCTGTGTTGTGGGCCATGGTCACTCATATTTGGATCAGAATAAATCTCTTCAAAAATATTTTACAGAGTTTGACTCTTTTCATCGATAGTACCTAAATTTATTAACCTTTTTGCTTATTTTCCCATCTCAGGATAAAAAAGTTGTTTAGAGAAGTTCAGCCCTCAGATAAACATGGCCTGCTTCTTTAACCACTTTGTGCCTTCGTCAAAATCTTAAACTCAGAACAATAGTGAAATGTATCCTAGGCTGGCATAGAAGATGCTTTGTCTGCCCTATTTATTAATGGGAACCACTCTGAACTCAGTAATCTAATTTAAAAACTTGGGCTGGGAATCTGCCTATTTTTAGTTATTTTGAGACGTTTTATAAAATAAATTTACATCTATACAGGAAATCTCCATTTATAAGGCTGTCTCTGTCTCTGCACCTGGAAGAGAGGCAGGACTCTTACTAGAAGTTCTTACAATGGAGAAAGCATTGACTTAAATTTACATAACAAGCCTTACCTTTGTTTAAGGTGATTTTCTTGACCATCTTGTCTTAACTGGGACTTTATCTATACCTTCCTTTCTCAGTTTGAGCAAATGACAACTAGTGCTGAAATCTAAGTTCCAAACCTTTGAGACATAAATTTTCTACCTTCTTTTACCTAAGAATCACCACTTTAGAAATGCAAATTTGGCGTAGAAAATTTTAGATGCTTCTTAAAAATGAGATGACTAAAATGGACAGTATTGGGGTTAAAACAAAAGTTGAATCTAACAAAGGATGGATGGACCACAGGGACTCCCTGTTGGTCTCCCAACATTTCAGGGACCCAAACCAGTCCATTCTATTTACCTCAGTTTGGAGAAATTTTAAAAGCCCAAAGACAAATATAATGAGAAGCCTAACTAAAAATTGCTTAGCGCAATAATCAGGCAGGTCATTTTAAAAAAGGACAAAGGTCCCTTGACTCAATCCCTACTGCTACAATGAGTAAAATGGTCAGAGGTCGAAGAAAATAGGTATCTTCAGAGTAAATGGTGTTGGGGAAAGATGAATAGGCCCTTAGAAGAATAGATGATGTTGTGACAAGGTTTGTCTGGTTGCAATGGACTTCTGGCCTTCTCTCTTGTGATAACAGTTAATCTTCAGAGGACGGAGGACAATTGAGTTCCTTTTGTAGTCTCTAGGCAGATGGAGGGGAACTCAGAAAGCCTCTGTATTTTGCTGTTTTTCTTTTTTCCTTTTTTTTTGTTTTTTGTTTTTGAGATGGAGTTTCACTCTTGTAGCCCAGGCTGGAGGAGTGCAATGGTGTGATTGGACGGGGGGAGAGGACAAAGACGACTAAGATGGCGCATTTCCAGGTTCTTCATCACCAACTTACCCGCGAGTGGGAAAATGCAGCCCACGCCCGGGAAAAATGCAGACCAACTGCGCAGGCACAACGTGACCTCCGAACGAGGAGACTGAAACCTACCTAGCTGCGCCTAGGGAATGCCCCCCGACAGGCCCGTGTCCCGCCTACTGCCCTCCCACTCCCAGGCCCTAGACATAAAAAACCGCTCCTGGTAGACGTCCGGGGCAAACTTCCTCGGCCCCTCCTCATATGCGGACCTAGGAACCTCGCCCGAGAATGCTGGAGTGACTTCCTCGACCTCCACCGCCAGAGACCAGTGAACCTCGCCCTCCACCGCCGGAGACAGGTGAACCTCACCCTTTCCTCCTTCACATTGGCTAACTAATAAAGTTTTTTTTACCTTGCCTACTTGCCTCATCTCTGGCGCCTGCTCCGGTGGTCACATAAAACAAATCAGGTGGTGCCCAAACCCGGGAGGAGACCCCTCCTCAGGGCCCCCGAGGCCCGGGGAGCCTCCTCCTCCTTCCATGCTGCGGACAGACCAGGACCCAGATGCTACTTTCCACACCTCCAAACCTCCTAGGGGTGAGTACCTCTTGCCTCCCTCTCATACTCCTTGGCCAGAAGTCCTGCGCAGGCCCAAGGCTTTTTGGTCACCAGGTGACCCACAGAAGAGTTCCCAAAGGTTCTGCCTAAAGGAACTCCATTCCAGTCCGCATGAGAACCGTCCAGGATGGAGACATCCACCTGGAGGTAATCTCCATTCCGGCTCCAGGAGCCATCCGGTCTCTAGTGGCTCCAAAGGATGCTTTGTAGCCAGATAGAGCCTGGTTTCTGCTTACCACGAGAGAAAGGCAATGGGAAATCCCCAATCCAAAATACCTAGAGACACCCCTTTAGGGTGTCTTCTAACTAATCTCAAAACTTCACAATTAGAGCAGGATCTTAAGCGAAAGCGACTGATTTTCCTCTCCACTGTGGCGTGGCCACAATATAAATTAGACAACCAGTCTCAATGGCCGCCCGAAGGCACCCTAGACAGTAACATTTTAATCAACCTCGGTAATTTCTGCCGGCGCTTAGGCAAGTGGTCTGAAATAAATTATATACAAGGGTTTTGGGATTTGGGTTCTCGACCAGACTTGTGTAGCCAGTGTTCCTTGGCCCAAGTCATGTTGGCTAAAGGCGCGGATCTAGCAAAGCCAGAAAAGGAAGAGTCATCCTTCCTGTCTGACTCGCCCAAAGACCTCACAAATTCCTACTCTAGGCCCCCGGCGTCAGCTTCCCCTCCCTCCCTTCCACTCCCGCTGTATACTCCACCTCCCCCTCCCGCTTCTGCTCCACCTTCCCCTCCCGCTTCCGCTGTAGTTCCACCCTCCACCTCAGTCCCGCCTACCATTGTTGAGGCTGCCCCTCCCTCCATCCCCTCGGCACTTCCGCCTAGCCACCTTAGTTCACCTATATCCTCCCATACCCGCTCTAAAGATTGCCTAACCGCCCCCGCCCTTACTCCCACCCTATCCAACCCCCCTGCAGTTTTAGCGCCCTTGCGTGAGGTGGCAGAAGCAGAAGGTGTGGTTAGAGTTCATGTTCCCTTCTCACTAGCAGACCTTTCAAAAATTGAAAAACGTTTAGGAGATTTTTCTGCCGATCCTACAGTCTATACCAAAGAATTTAGGTACCTTTGCCAGGCCTACGATCTAACCTGGCATGACCTTCATGTTATTCTTACCTCTACTCTAAACCCAGAGGAGTGAGAGTGCATCCTAGTGGCCGCCAGGCAGCACGCCCATCAGCTGCATTTAACAGATGCTGCTATCCCAGTAGGGGAACAGGCAGTCCCATCTGTGGACCCAGAATGGGACTATCAAGTAGGCCAGCCGGGTCGCCGAAGACGAGACATAATGACTCAATGTCTTCTGGCTGGCATGCAGGCAGTCTCAAATAAGGTAGTTAATTTTAACAAACTAAAAGAAATTATTCAAGGTCCAGATGAAAATCCGGCCACATTCTTAAACAGGCTGACTGAGGCTTTAACTCAATACACCTGGTTAGACCCAGCTTCCCCAGCTGGGGCCACTATCCTAGCACCATATTTTATTTCACAATCGGCCTCAGATATTTGGAAAAAACTCCAAAAGGCAGAGGATGGACCTCAAGCCCCTATCCAAGACCTAGTCAAGTCGGCCTTCAAGGTCTTTAACTCTAGGGAGGAGACGGCTGAGGCCCAACGACAGGCCCGCCTAAAACAGAAAGTACAGCTCCAAACCCAAGCCTTAGTTGCTGCTCTGCAGCCTAGTCTTAACCCAAAACCGGAGAGCAAAGCACCCAGAGGTCCAAAGTCAGCAAAAGGGGCCTGCTATAAATGTGGAACCCCTGGGCACTGGGCTGATAAATGTCCCCAGAATCCCCAACCGTCTAGTCCAACACAGCCATGCTACAAGTGTGGAGTTGCTGGACACTGGGCTAACAAGTGCCCTAGACCTCGTCCACCAACAACTCCCTGTCCAGCGTGCCAAGAAGAAGGGCACTGGAAGTCAGATTGCCCCACCCTGAAAACAGGCATGGCACCTCAACGTGATGTCCCTTCTCAGGACCCTGGGAGCTCCTTCCAGCTCTTACACCTGGACGACGACTGAAGGTGCCGGGACTCGGGGACCCCTATCACCCTCGCCGAGCCACGGGTAACTCTCCTGGTAGCAGGTAAGACAATTAATTTTTTAATTGACACCGGGGCTACCTACTCTGTTTTGCCGTCTTTCAAAGGGCCTAGCCTCCCCTCCAATATCTTTGTTGTAGGAGTTGATGGCTCCCCGTCCAGCCCTCGAAAAACATCGCCTCTTAATTGCTGCCTGGCCAACAACTATTTTGCGCACTCGTTCCTCATCATCTCCTCATGCCCCACTCCTCCACTAGGCCGAGATATCCTAAGTCAACTGAAAGCCTGTATCTCCCTTCCTACTAGCTACCCCCACCCCACCTGCCATCTACTTCTAGTATTAACTAACTCAAATGACTCCAACAACCCTACTAACCCTTTCCCTAATTTCCCCATTCCTGTAGACCCCCAAGTGTGGGACACCTCCACTCCTGTCGTGGCGGACCATCATCCACCAATACTCATAAAACTTAAAAACCCATCTCAGTTTCCAACCCGCCCACAGTTCTCTCTCTCTCCACAACACTTACGAGGACTGAAACCAATCATTACTAGGTTACTCAGCCAACACATACTCATCCCCACTCATTCTCCCTGTAACACCCCAATTCTACCTGTAAAGAAGGCAGATGGGACCACATGCCTCAGGTCAAACCCTCAAGGAGGACTATGCAACCCCCATCCAAGTCACCAACTCAGAGGACACCAACCAGGCGAAGATTGGCAGATCGACTTTACCCACATGCCAAAACACAAAAAATTCAAATATCTCTTAACCCTTGTTGATTCCTTTTCAGGATGGATAGAAGCCTATCCTACCACAGGAGAAACTGCCAATATAGTTGCCTCCATACTCACTGAACACATTATTCCTAGGTTTTGCCTCCCACTCACTCTTCAGTCTGACAACGGCCCAGCTTTCATCTCCAAAGTAGTCCAACAGGTGGCGACCCTCCTACACATTACCTGGAAACTCCACATCCCTTATAGACCTCAGTCCTCCGGTAAAGTAGAGAAGGCCAACGGGCTCATCAAGCAACAACTCACCAAACTCTCACTCGAGACTCGACAATCATGGGTAACTCTCCTTCCCCTGGCCCTAACCCAGCTGCGAGCTGCCCCACAGAGTCCGACAGGCCTCAGTCCGTTTGAACTAGTCTACGGCCGGCCTCTCACCCTCCAGCAGCTCCCTACCCTTTCCTCTCCGCTGGCAAACTATCTTCCATACCTCACCCTCTTAAGACAACTCCTAAGGCAACATGCAGAACTAGCACACCCCCCTCCAACAGATACCTATAGCCCACATACCTCTCTCAGCCCAGGGGACCAAGTATACTTAAAAGACATCCAAGCCAAAGATCTCCAGCCCAGGTGGAAAGGCCTGTATACTGTCCTCCTGTCCACACACACAGCAGCCAAGCTGTTAGGTCACACACACTGGGTCCACATATCACAATTTAAAAAAGCCCCCACAGAGGACGACCAGTGGAAATCTACTAGACTCGCCCCTACCCGCCTCAAACTCACCAAACTCCCTTAACCACCTTTATAGAACACCTCCAGTGGCAAGGTGCGTTCTACAATTACACTGAAAATGAAGTCCTACGTTACACTTCCATTACTCTTACATTACTACTCTTCTCATACACTTCACCGTCCATTACTAAGCCTACTTTCATATGGAGATTCTCTATAGTTGAAACATGGACCACCAACAACAAACAACATTCACAGCTACAAGGTACTGCAGACTGCTCACCCCAAGGCTGTCAGTCCCTCCTCACCATAAATTTCACCCTCACTTCTCGCAAACATAGATGGCCTATACCGTCTCTCTGCTTCCTATATGACCAAACAGAATACAATTGTAAAAACTACTGGCAACAAACAAACCTAGGATGCCCGTATCAATATTGTAAAATCCACTATGCATCCAAAGAGAAAAACCACTTCTTCATCGAGCACGAACAATTTGGAACCTAACAATATCAACTAAATATCCAAGACCCGTGGGACCCCCGATGGGCGGACGGGGTAAAAGGAGGACTCTACGCTGATTCTGTTTCAGGTTCATATCCAGCTGCCACCCTCTTAATAAAAAGGACACTAGTCCAACAGGAAAACTCCCTCCCTAAAAACATAAAAAACCTACAAAATTTAACCTTAGCCATACAATCACAAGAACAGGCCCTACAAGATCAACTACACTCCTCCAACAAAGACCCCTTCTCATGGTTAAAGCTTGTCCGTCAAGGGTTAAACTTAACACGGGCAGCTAACATAACACATCTCTCCCACTGTTTCCTCTGTGCAGCCCTTAAAGAAGCCCCCTTAGTGGCAGTCCCCTTACCTACTGCTTTCAAGGCTACAACTGACTCTACAAGCACCTCCCAAAAATGGTTCTTACTCCAAGTCCCACTATACCAAAACCCAGAAAATCCAATCCTTCCTTTCTGCTACTCTGCCCCAAACTCCTCCTGGTGTGATTACACCCAATCGCCCAATAAGACCCAGACAGCCCCCGTTGGAGGTTATTTCTGGTGTAATAAAACCTTCTTCAAGGTCCTTAATCACACATCCACCAGCCAATCTCTCTGTGTCCCAGTGTCCCTAGTACCTACCTTAACCCTATATAGCAAAGCAGAAGTGGCTGAACTCATTTTACCATTTAACTCTCCTCCTAATAATCTCCAAAAACGGGCCGTCTTCCTTCCCTTAGTAATCAGAATTTCTCTAGCCTCCTCCTTAGTGGTGTCAGGGCTCGGAACTGGGGCACTCATCCACTCCGTACAGTCTACTCGATCCCTAACCGCACAAATTCAAGAAGCCATAGAGGCTTCGGCTGAAAGTCTAGCCTCTCTACAGCGCCAAATCACTTCAGTAGCCCAGGTGGCTGCACAGAACAGGAGAGCATTAGATCTTCTTACAGCGGAAAAAGGAGGAACATGTCTTTTCTTAGGAGAAGAACGCTGCTATTACATAAACGAGTCAGGTCTAGTTGACACCAACATCCAAACTCTAAACAGGATTAAAACAGAACTCAAAAACTACAACACTCTCTTAACCCCTGGTCCACCTATATGGTTATTACCAGTAATACAACAAATGCTCCCATTCCTCATTCCTATATTAATCCTCTGTCTTATCGTATGCTTTGCCCCCATTTTAATCAAATTTCTCCGAGCCAAAGTTCAAGAGATCACCTGTGTCGCCTTCAACCAGATGCTCCTACATCCCTACGTCCAGATACCAACCACAGACCCTCATGACGACGCCCTCTGACAGCAGGAAGCAGTTAGACAGATAATGACGCCCCCAATCACTATAATCAATAAAAGGTTGAACTGTCTGGATGGGGGGAGAGGACAAAGACAACTAAGATGGCGCATTTCCGGGTTCTTCATCACCAACTTACCCGTGCGCGGGAAAATGCAGCCCGTGCCCAGGAAAAATGCAGACCAACTGCACAGGTGCAATGTGACGTCCGAACGAGGAGACCAAAACCTACCTAGCCGGGCCTACGGAATGCCCCCCGACAGGCCCGTGTCCTGCCTACTGCTCTCCCACTCCCAGGCCCTAGACATAATAAAACCACTCCCGGCAGACGTCCGCTGGGAACTTCCTCGGCCCCTCCTCATATGCGGACCTAGGAACCTCACCCGAGAATGCCGGAGCGACTTCCTCGGCCTCCACCGCTGGAGACTGGTGAACCTCGCCCTTTCCTCCTTCACATTGGCTAGCTAATAAAGTTTTTTTTACCTTGCCTACTTGCCTCATCTCTGGCGCCTGCTCCGGTGGTCGCATAAAATAAATCAGTGATCTCAGATCACTGCAACCTCTGCCTCCCGGGTTCAAGCTATCCTCCTGCCTCACAGCCTCCTGAGTAGCTTGGATTACAGGTGCCCACCATGGCATCCGGCTAATTTTGTATTTTTTTTTTTAGTAGAGATGGGGTTTCACCATGTTGGCCAGGCTGGTCTTGAACTCCTGGCCTCAGGTGATCAGCCCACCTCAGCCTCCCAAAGTGCTGGGATTACAGGCGTGAGTCAACGCGCCTGGCCTATTTTGCTGTTTTTCAAGTGCTTCAGCTCAAAGTCATCAACATAACAAAAATATGTATACCAATATACATATTTTAGGGTGGTATTTCCTGAACTCCTACAATGGCCAGTTTTGTTTAATGAGCAATTCAAGAATTGTCAAGAATAAGTAAATTAAGTGAATGTAAATGGGATACAAGTTTAAGTAAACTTGTCAAAATTTCAAAAATCTTTTTCAGTAACTTAAAATCTTAAAATCATTCTATGTTATATTAAGTACTTTAGTCCCCACCTTATACTTGGGAGATAAATTCCAAGACATCCAGTGGATGCACTGATGGACCCTCCCACCCACTCCCCCTACTCCTCGCCTACGGGCAAGGGCATTCCAAAGTTAACCTGAAAACTAGTTCAGGTGATAATGGAACATTCTTCATTATACCCTTCTCTCTTTTGAAATTCAGGCACAGCTGACTGGCATTAACATCAAAACAGAGACCTTAAAACTGATAGAACAGACCCTTTAGGTCTGATAAGAAATATTTACAATTTATTCTCTCTGAAGCCTGTTACTTCTGCTACCTGGAGGCTTTGTCTGCATGATCGGGTCTCCACAACCTCTTATCTTAACCCAGACATTCTTTCTATTGATTCCAGGTCTCTAGATAATAACTGTTTCAACCAATTACCAATCAGAAAATCTTTGAATCTGCCTATGACCTGGAAGCCCCAGCATACAGTTGCCCTGCCTTTCCACACCAAATCAATGGACACATTACATGAACTGATTGTTGTCTTATGTCTCCCTAATATGTGTAAAACCAAGCTGTAGCACATGTTCTCAGGATTTACTGGGGCTGTGTCACAGGCCATTGGTCATTCATATTTGGCTCAGAATAAATCTCTTAAAATGTTTTACAGAGTTCAACTCTTTTCATCAACGCCTGAAACCAAAGATAGTACCAAACTCTATATATACTATATTGTTATCTATACATACATACCTATGATAAGATTTAGCTTATAAATTAGACACAGGAAGAGATTAACAACAACTAATAATAAAATACCAAAATTACAATAACATATTACAATAAAAGTAATATAGATGTGGTCTTTCTCTCTGAAAGATTCTCCCCAGGGCCTGAAATCTTAAGGGAATGAATAACTCCTCCCTCCTCAGGCCCAGTCCCAAGACGCAAGATCACTTGCACCAACAGCATGCCTCAGCAAGATAGCAGAAGCAGGAAGACAGATGGCCAGAAGACACATACCCCCTGAAGACTGAGAGGCCGTCAGGGTACCGTGTAGCAGTTACATCAGACTGAGACACTTCCTGTTTACAGGAGACTATAAAATCCCTGCCCCGTCCCCATTTGGTGCTGACGCCATGTTAGGCCTCAGCCCGCCTGCACCCAGGCGCTCATTTAAACAGCGTGTTGGTCCACACTGACTCGTGTTGTGTGTGCTCTTGGGGTTCGAACCAATGTAAGAACCTTTCACTCTCCCTCTCTCAAAATATCTCATTGTATTGTACTCACCTATTTCTGAACTGCAATTGACCACAGATAACTGAAACTGAAGTAAAGGAGGAATTACTGTAATCCATATTCATGAAATGTCTAGGTCATTTCTAAGTAAGTTAAAAATACCAAACTATTAATTACAAAACATAAGTTTAAAGTATACATATTTTGGCATCTTGCTTTCAAACAGTATAGGTATGCTATTTGGGTCTGTTAGTAAACATGAAAAAATTATTCTACGAGGAAGCACATATTCTAGAAATTATGAAATGCATATTCATAAAATGTTTGTATATAACAGAGGGTTTTAAATGGTTTTACTTCCTGGGTTTTCACTAGAAATTAAGATTACTAAGAGGTGAAAATCCTAATCAATATACGGTAATTTAAAATAGAAATAAAAGGAAAACAACTATTGTATGTGAGTAATGTAAGACATGTTTTTAGTAAGTGAAGCTATGAGGTATGGAAGAAAAAAAGAAGAGGGTAATTTTTATTCTAAAGTAGAATGATTGATTGTTCCAAAATGAGAAACCAAAAGGTATAGGAAAAATAAGAAACATAAAAAGAGTATAGAAGGCTTGTGGAAGATGAATCTTATGAAAGTAATTTTATGTGTGATCAAGCTAAGATTAGAAGGGAATTATTCACAAGTTTTTCTAAAAATTGAGCCTTACTACTGAATGTACACTGATGCAAAACTAGAATTTGGTACCTTGTGTTGAAACAATAAGGCTTTCTTGGAATATTGATCTGTTTCTTTTTTTTTTTTTTTTTTGAGACGGGGTTTCACTCTTATTGCCCGGGCTGGAGTGCAATGGTGCGATCTTAGCTCACTGCAACCTCTGCCTCCCGGGTTCAAGCATTTCTCCTGCCTCAGCCTCCCACATAGCTGGGATTACAGGCATGTGCCACCACGTCCAGCTAATTTACTATTTTTAGTAGAGATGGGGTTTCACTATGTTGGTCAGGCTGGTCTCAAACTCCTGACCTCAGGTGATCCACCCACCTCGGCCTCCCAAAGTGCTGGCCTCCCAAAGTGCTGAGATTACAGGTGTGAGCCACTGCACCTGGCCTTTGATCTGCTCTTAATAGGAAATTTTGAAAGTTTTTTCTTTACCTTTTTAGTAGGTAACTGGCCTAGGAACAAAGTTTCTATGCTTTATCAAGATGATTCCTTGTGCTTCATGCTCTATATTGGGTTTTTGATTATTTAAGAAAACTGAGGCTGGGCGCAATTGCTTATGCCTGTAATCCCAGCACTTTGGGAGGCCGAGGCAGGAGGCAGGTGGATCACAAGGTCAGGTGTTTGAGACCAGCCTGGCCAACATAGTGAAACCCTGTCTCTACTAAAAATTAGCTGGGCGTGGTGGCGGGCACTTGTAATCCCAGCTACTCAGGAGGCTGAGTCAAGAGAATCGCTTGAACCTGGGAGGTGGAGGTTGCAGTGAGCCAAGATCGTGCCACTGCACTCCAGCCCAGGCTATAGTGCTAGACTCCATAAAAAAAAAAAAGAAAGAAGGAAAACTGAGTCCTCTAAAAGAGCTAAGGATTTTTCTACAACCATGTTTCTATATTTGCCTTTTAAAGTCTTTTAACTATCACTCTATTTAAATGATTACTGTTATTTCACAGTCACTTATCATCGTATTTTGATCAAGTGTTTCAAACCATATATATTTTTTTCTTTCTTTATCTTCCTTCCTTCTTCCTTTCCTTTTTCTTTTTCTTTCTCTACAGTGGTGCGATCTCAGCTCACTGCTACCTCTGCCTCCCAAGTTCAAGCGATTCTCCTGCCTCAACCTGCCAAGTAGCTGGGACTACAGGGGCACACCGCCATACTTGGCTAATTTTTATATTTTTAGTAGAGATAGGGTTTTGCCATGTTGCCCAGGCTGGTCTCAAACTCATGAGTTCAAGCAGTCCACCTGCCTTGGCCTCCCAAAGTGCTTTGATTAGAGGCATGAGCCACCATGCCAGGCTGAAACCTTTGATATTTTTTACAAACTTCACAAAATCAAATTCTAATTTAAGTCTCTTTCTTGACTTTGAACTAACTTTGGGATTTTCCAGATAGGCCCTTGGAACATCTCAAAAGGACACCTCTCTTTATGAAAAGATAAATATAAACTAACTGGGCTTACTTGATATATTAAATTATATGCAAAGTGTTGTCAAATAATAAGTAAAGCTAACCCTTTGAGTTATATTTTTATGGATGTGTTATTAATATGTGTTTCAGAAATTATATAAAATTCATAGAAAACTAGTAGTCCTGGTATAATGATGTCATAAATCTAGTTATCTTAAAATGTTGTATGCAGCAAAAATAACTGAATTTCCTTGTCAATTGCATCAACATTGTAGTGAACTCTCAACAGGCCTTTATCCATGGCCATTTTAAGCCTTGTTATTCACAGATGGTTGTTTACTCTGGTACTTTCCTGAGCAACTATAAGCCTAAAGTGTTTTGTCTTCAAGGAGATTCATGGAAAGGACTCTGACAAGTACAGATTTCTGATAACTTTAATATCATACCATTAGAGTAGGTGAGAATTTCCAGATCTCTAATGAAGAAACTAGTTTTATAAAACTGCTAACCCAAACGCAGAACAAGAATTATTAAATACTAAGGAAAAGGTTTCGCAGATTTTCACACCAAGTTAGCCAGTACTGAAATTGTTAAGATACGCAATTTAAAAGAACTCTGTAAGACTGATTGAGGTCAGAATACCTATTTTACCCTATTTAATAAACAGTGCTACACCTGAATTAGAGAAACAAATCTGATATTTAAAAGAATATAAATTCAGTATTAAGCATGGACTCATGGAGGGCACAGATGGCCACCTGGTCTTTCTCAAGTCTTTAAAGCCTTCATTATTAAAAGTTCTGTACTCCCTAACTCATCATGGAGTATAAAAAAATTATGCCAATTATGAAAAAATATTAGTGTAGGGATTATTTTAAAATTGCCAAAATGGTTTATAACCAATGTTTGCTTTGTCAAACCCGTAATCCTTGGAAGACAATAAAAACTTCAGGTGGTACACTTCTATTTTCTGATGGGCCATTTGAACATTTACAGAGGAATTTCATTCATTTGCCATCTTAAATGGGATATGAGTATGTTCTCATAATAGTCTATATTCTCTGATTGGATAGGAGCTTTCCATGTAGGAAGGCCAATACTATAACAGTAGCTAAAAGGTTATTAAAACATGTATTTCCTTTATGGAGCACTCCTGGAGAAATCTCCAGCAATAGAAGTACTATTTTACTGGACAAATTATAAAGCAATTGAATAAGGTGTCATGAACACAATGGCATTATCATTGTCTTTATCACCCTCAGTCTTCCGGAAAGACTGAAAGGACAAATGGCATCTAAAAACTGAAACTGGCAAAGTTAACTGAATCAATTGGATTGTATCTTCATGAAGCTTATTTACAATGGGGAAGTGAGAAGATGTGATATGGTAGAAGGGTATGATCAGAGGTACTCTGTCAGAGAGCTGGGTGACATGGAAGAGAATGAAGTTTTACTGGGAGGAATTAGGTGGAAATATTATTATTATAATTATAGTATATACATAGCACTTAATTTATAAAGTATTTTCCAGTATAGTATGTCATTATGTCCATACTTAACTCACCTAAACTATTCTCTGGAGATCAGATTGATTTTGGCCTGTGTGAGGAAGAGCTATCATAGTCATGGTGGTTAAACAGAGAAAGCAGAGTAGTGATTGCCAACCCTGTCATCTTCTCCTTCTCTCCCCTCCCTTTGTTCTCGTTTTGAGGGTTGCTCAATTCATGAAGAGTTCTTTGCTCAATTAGACTGCTAAACTTAATATTTTTCCCCACCCAGACTGTGTCCTCTGTCTCTTACTCTCCCAAAAGAAAAGAAGAACAATCATTAATGGCAAATGGCAATTGAAGTAAACCAACACCAAGAGGCAGCTTTACACTCGGGAGATAATATGTTTTTTAGTGCTCTATACATTCAAAGAAACTTCTCCAGTAATAAACTGTAGAAATGATCCCTGAAAGTATAATCTTTAACTTTAATTTGCCTAAAGATTTAAAGAGATGATAGGTACTCAATAAATATTTATTGAATGAATGAACAATAATGTAGTAGCATTATAAAGGCAAATATTACCTTAACCTACAATAACATATATATCCAGAAATACTCAGATCAAAACTGTGATCATCAGGGCTGGTCAGACCACATCTAAAATATTTTCCCCATTTTAACAAGAAAATGGGGGCGGGGGGAAGCCTTCTTTGATCCCAAAAGCCTTGGTTGGAAACCATGCACTATATCCTTCCTTTAGTGCAGCCTATCACCATGTTTTGTACTGCCCATTTCCTTGTATCTCACACATTTTAAGTTTCACAAAGTCAGAAACTATATCTTTCTCTTTCACTATTGTATTCCTAAATATTGGCACAGTATCTGACTGACAGAAAGGTATTCAGTAAATATATGTTTAATAAAGGATAACTCAGAGAACATCCAAACAAGAGTAGCCTAGATAATGCAGAGATTTAATGCTATGTTTTTCTCACTCAAAGGCATTATATACCAGATGCATTCAAATATAAGATGTGGTTTGTGTCCTCAAGGAGCTCACAATTCAGAGGATGTGTAAAAATACAGCTACAAACTATGACTACAATATACAGTGTGGAAAGTGCAACAAAATAACAAAGGAACAGTTGAAAGTATGTTTAGTTTGGAGTTGGGGCGTTGGAGACTAGTCAGGGGGATGTGGGGATCTTTCTCCCATCTGAATAACTATGGTATGGCAGAGTTTATTATTGTGGTATTAAATAAGGAAGACTTTTGTAACAACTAGATCAGCCTACAAATGACATTAGCTATCTCCCATGAGGACAAGTTCTCCATTGCTGACACATTTCAAGCCTAGGATGGTGAGAACTTGATGGAGATATTGCAGAAGTGATTGACAAAGGAGATGGGATCTTGAGTTGGATGACTTCTATCTCCATTTTAACCCAGAGATTCTATGACACTTTTAGTCTCTGCTTTAGAGAAAGAGGGTAGAAAATCAATATTTTCGAATAAAAATCCTATGCTAATTATAACTGTTTAGCTTTGCCTTAAGGATCAATACTTAATAGAAATTATGCCTGTCCATGCAGAACATAGTAGACTTTAATCTTATACCCAAATTCCTTGCTTTGTGATAGTCTGAAATACTGCTTTCTGCCACAACATAACAAGATGAAGTGAACTGATTCTTTGAAGTCACATCTGCATCACAGTACAGCTAATGACAAGCTTCCCAATTTTTCTGGACATAACTAGGAAGAGATTCCTCCATTATCCAATGAAATCAACCATATTAAAGGCAGGGCTTCTGTTCTCAGATATCTTCAGAAACATATACTTTCCCCTCTCCCTTGTTCCCACCCTGATTACGGAACAGCGAACCTGAGGCTGATTTATTATTTAAGAACCAGTTATTGTTTTCCCACAGATTTAACAAATTTGTTCCACCTGCCCAATTATATTTCTGATTACTTTCTTGTGATTTCACTGAAGTTTTTAACCCAAGGAACTATGAAGGTCAAAAAAGATGAAAACTCAGCTAGCCTCTGACCTCAAAGAGATTATAATCTAGTAGGGAACAAAACATACATACACAAGTAACCACAATTTACACAAATCAGTATATGAGGTCCTAAGAGTAGTTTAGAGACAAAAGATTTACCTTATGGGGTAACTGGGAAGTTAGGGAGTACTCTATGTAGTCTTATTGTCCTCATTTTACAAATAAGGAAATTGAGATACAGAGAATGCAGTCTAGGGAGCTGAGGTTTTCCAGAAGCAAAACAAAACAAAACAAAACAAAACAAAAAAAACCTTAAATATTTGCAAATAATGGTCCTATATACTAGAGTGAGTAAGCATTCACATCTTAAAGCAATGTAACAAAATAATTCTGACATTATCTAAAGTGTGGTAAAAAAGAGGCTCAATCCTTAGTGCTTCCCTCTTATTCTTCTACATTTCTCCTTTAAAAGTGTGTTCTGAATCATCCAAGCAAAAGTAATGGTGTCTAAATTCCAATAAAAACTGATTCTCTCTTTCTTCTGCAATTTATTTTACCTTTAACAATATCATTCAGGTCAGCCATAGGTTGGCTGCTCTGACTCCTGCAGCCTTTCCCCATAAACCCTCTCCCCTCCTCCCAGAGGGCAGAGAAAGAAAGCAGTGCTGAGGAGGCAACACACTCTTGGTTTCCATGTTAGGCCATTTCCATTTAACTCGGGAGTGTCATTAGTTTTGCTTGGCAAAGAAAGCCTTTCATCACCTAAACTTCAGATAAAGATTAGCTTCGCGATTCCATTCGAAGTCAATGGTCTATAAGCTAGTCCACCTAAATAAAATTTGAACAAGTGTGGAAAATGTTGGTGCTTATAAATTAACCAATCAAATCTAGATACATAGGTATAAGAATAAAATGTCTAATATATAATTACAAATGCTGTTTTCATTTTTCCAGTAAATCAGTCTCTAAGCAAATAGATTACTGATGAAACCAGCATGTAAATATTCAGAGCTGAAGAAAACAATTCTTGAATCAGTGTTCAGAACTATGATTTCAGATATGTCTCTTATCTCAAAAATGGTTCTTTTGATCTGGCCACAAGGTCATAAAATAGCCACTGAAAAGAAAATTCTACAGTAATCTTAGTCTACACTGATTAAAGTCTAATAGCTGAATTAAAGGAAGGCTAGGCTGGACAAATAATCTCTAAAGTATGGGGTCCAGTTCTGTGTGCTACATGTTAAAAGAAATAAATAACTGAGAATAGGATCCAAGTAGGGTTTCCAAAATGATAAAAAGCCTGAAAATCACTCATAAAAGAAAGGAATGAAAAAAACTGGGGCATAGAGGTAAAAGTAAGAGGACCCATAAAAGCTATCTTAAATAGTTGTATTAGTCTGTTATCGCACTGCTACAAATACCTGAGACTGGGTAATTTATAAAGAAAAAAAGGTTTAATTGGCTCACAGTTCCACAGGCTGCACAGGAAGCATGGCTGGAGAGGCCTCAGGAAACTTTCAATCATGGCGAAGGCAAGGGGGAACAGACACATCTTACATGGCCAGAACAGGAGGAAGAGAGACAAGGACGGAGATGCTACACACCTTTAAACAACCAAATCTCCTGAGAACTCACTCTCTTGAGAAAAACAAGGGGAAATCTGCCCCCATAATCCAATCACCTGCCACCAGGTCCCTCCTCCAACATTGGGGCTTACAATTCAGCATGATTTGGGTAGGGACACAAACCCAAACCATCAATAATAAAAGCACTGATCTAAAGAATATAGGACAAAAATTTCAGATATAGTAAAAGAAAGCTTTAACGGACCTGTTACAACACCCAAGTGGGTCATAGGAGAGAAATTATTTTGACAAAACTTGATGAAAATCCCTTACAATGAACTGGGCACTGTGTTAAGTACTTTACATTAATTATCTTATTAAAATTTCTCAGCAATCCTGTTATCACCACCCACATTCATGGAAATTGAAGCTTGGAGATGTTTAACAATTCCGTTAAGATCGCATTGCTAATGATGTGTGTTAGCTAGCTAAGGCAGGTCTCGTGAGAATGAATTTTTCTCATTCATTCATGAGTTTTCACTCTCTGTTTTCCATGGCAAAACCTGTCTTCTGGTTGGAGTTGGAGACCTATTGAGATGAAAGTTACCCCTGGGAACTCTACTGACATCCCTGACATTCCTACCATCAGTGTTAGAATAAAGGTGTTTTGTGATCTACTTGTGTTAGGCTGGGCTAGAGAGGTTCTATCATAGCCTAATCATAACCCTATTTGTCAATTCAATTATTCTTGCTCTACAGGTAATCCATAGAGTGAAGCCAGTAAATAGGGTTCATGAAGATACATTTTACAACAGCTGGTCAGGCAAATGTGAAGTGAGGTGCCATAACATCTTCCTCATTTCAGAGAAAGGGAAAATATCTAGGCCAAATACCGAGTTCATACATGAGACTGTAGCATTCAATTCCTATTTCCATAGGGGAGTCACTTTTCATTGACTCACAGTCTAGAAGAAATGTTCTTATTTCCTCAAGTTACAGGCAAGCAATAAAGGTGCATACCTATGGAGGAAGTTAGGACAAAAGATACTTAGGAAAGAGAGAATATAAATCCTACTAATAGCACGTAGAAACTTTTAATAACATATAAAAATTGATTAGAGTTACCTTTCTCTACTTGAATAAATTATATACCACAATTTGAAAGAAGTTTTGATAACTTTTTAGAGTTTCAGGTTCATTATTTATAACACTGCTGAACTATCATAAAGTTCATTAAAAGGTCAGAATTGTCTCAGAAATGTTAAAGTTATCTGAGAGATGGTGCTCTACTTTAAGAAGAAAGAAATTATCTCTATGGCTATTTAATAGGAAATAAAATTACTACTGAGATGAGAAGAAGACGAAAATAATACAGAGCATGATAATTTATTATGTACAATCTCAGCTGTGCTTTTACATTCATCTATGATTAATATTAATCCGCTGTTTCACCTGCTTACATTCTGAAATTGGTTGTATGCCTAAATTTTAGTGAAAATAAGTATCATTTTGATTATATGGTAGAAGAAAAAGCACAAAAATATTTTTTCAGACTTTAAAAGAGAAGTCATTTTTAATGTTTACTTTATTAAATTAAAGCTGGCTACTGAAGAATAATGCAGTAAAAACCAGAGTCAGCACAATAATATGGAAGAAAAAGATATGAGCATTCACTGAAAGGTATAATATCTGTCATAAATAGGTATTGTGCTAGAGATTTTACACGTTAATTCATCTAATTTTAAAGACAAATCTATGAGGCAAGCCATATCACCCCATTTTATAGATGAGGCAACTGAGGTTCCAGGAGGTTAAGAAACATATGGCCAAGAACACACTGTCAGTGAGGCCATTATATAGGGGCTACTAGCTGCCTTCAAATGATTAATTTACTACTTCCCTGTTCAAAAGGCTATTTTTTTCTTTGAAAATATCCACAAAATTGACAAACCTTTAGTTAGACTGATGAAGCCAAAAATAAAGACTTGATTTACTAAAATTCAGAAGGAAAGAGAGGACATTACTATTAACCATAAACATACATCAAGGATTATAAGGGAATACAATGAATAACTGTATGTATACACATTATATAACTTAGACGAAATGGGAAAGTACCTAGAAAAACAAAAACTTCCAACACTGATTCAGGAAGAAGTAGAAAAGATGTATAGACCTAAAACAAGTGATTGAATTCGTAATAAAAAAATTACTCACAAAGAAAAGCCCAGGCTTAGATGGCTTCCCTGATGAATTCTAGTAAATATTTAAAGAACAATTAATATCCATGCATCTCAAACTCTTCCAAGAAATACAAGAGGAGGGAATACTTTCCAACTCATTCTACGACATCAGTATTACCTTGTTACCAAAACCAGAAAAAGACATTACAAGAAAACTATAGACCAATGTCTCTTAAGAATATAGTCATAAAAATATTCAACAAAATACTAGCAAACTGAATCCAGTAATACATAAAAAGGATTGCATAACATGACCAAATGAAATTTATCCTAGGAATGCAAGGTTGGATTAATATCAGAAAATCAATTAATATATCATATGAATAAAGGAAAAAAATTCATGAATATCTCAATACACATGGAAAAATATTGACAAAATTCAATACCCTCTCTCATGATAAAAATACTCAACAAATTAGGAATAGAAAGAAACTTCCTCAACCAGATTAAAGGGTACATAGGAAAGACCCAGAGCTAACATTATACTAAGTGATAAAAGACTGAATATTTTCCCCCTAACAGGACAATGATGTCTGCTCTTACCACTTCTATTCAACACATTGTTACTAGAGGTTATAGTTATGAACTTATGCAATAAAAAGAAATGAAAGGCATCCAGAAAACTGGATATTACATAATATTTGCAGATAACATAATATTACATAGAGCAAAGTCTAAGGAATCCACACACACACACAAAAAGACCGTACTAAAGCTAATAAACAAGTTTAGCAAGCTTGCAGTATACAAGGTCAATATTAAAAATTAGCTCTAATTCTAGTTTTGCAATGAACTATTGAAAAATAAAATTTAAGAAACAATCCCATTTACAATAGCAGCAAAATAAAATAAAACATTAGGAATAAATTTGACAAAAGACGTGTAGAACTTATACTGAAAACTACAAAATACTGTTGAAAGAAAGTAACGAAGATCTAAGTAAACGAAAAAGACATCCCACAATATAGACTGGAGGACTTAATATTGTTAAGATGGCAATACTCCCTAAATTGATCTACAGATTAAACAAAACCTTATCAAAATACAGGCTGATCTTAAAATTCATATGGCACAGAATAGCCAAAACCAATCTTGAAAAAGGAGAACAAAGTTGGGCTGGGTGCGGTGGCTCACACCTGTAATCCCAGCACTTTGGGAGGCCGAGGCAGGTGGATCATGAGGTCAGGAGTTCGAGACCAGCCTGGGCAAGATGGTGAAACCCTGTCTCTACTAAAAAATACAAAAATTAGCCAGGCACGGTGGCGGGTGCCTGTAATCCCGTCTACTTGGGAGGCTGAGGCAGGAGAATTGCTTGAACCCGGGAGGCAGAGTTTGCAGTGAGCCGAGATCGCGCCACTGCACTCTAGCCTGGGTGACAGAGCAAGACTCTGTCTCAAAAAAAAAAAAAAAAAAAAGAAGAGGAAGAACAAAGTTATATGACTCATACTTCCTGATTTCAAAACTTACAACAAAGCTACAAAGTAATCAAGACAATGTAGTACTGCTGGCATAAGGACAGACATATAGATTAATGGAGTAGAATTGAGAGTCTAGAAATAAACTCTTATATTTACAATCAATTGATTTTTGACAAGAGTGCCAAGAGAATTCAATAGGGGAAAAACATTCTTCAACAAATGGTGCTGGGACAACTGAATATCCACAAGTAAAAGAATGAAGTTGGATCCACTCCTCACACCACATATAAAAATTAAATAAAACATGGATCATACAAGATCTTCCTTTGCTTAAAGGCCTGCCTTGCTGCTAGAATAAAATACTAACTTCTGGGCATGCCATTTACCTCTCCATAATCTAGACCTTGCTACTTCTGCAGTTTCATCTTTTGTCACCACCTCACTATCCTCCTCTTCAATCCTCCTCCTGGCTCGTACACTCTAAGCCACTGTGTCAGGTGCAGTAGCTCAAGCCTGTAATCCCAGCACTTCAGGAGGCCAAGATAGGCAGATCACTTGAGGCCAGGAGTTTGAGGCCAGCCTGGCCAACACAGCAAAACCCCATCTCTACTAAAAATACAAAAATTAGCCGGCCATGGTGGTGCATGCCTGTAATCTCAGCTACTTGGGAGGCTGAGGCACAAGAATTGCTTGAGCCCAGGAGGTGGAGGTTGTAGTGAGTCGAGAACACGCCATTACACTGCAGCCTGGGCAATCAAGGGAAACTCTGTCTCAAAAAAAATAAATAAAAAGCACCAGGATTTGCTTATGTATATCTGTGGAATACTATTTCTCTATACTACCTGATAAATACACCTCCATATTGCAAGGCAGTCCAAGTATCACCTCTTCTATGAAAGTTTTCACTGACATAGAGGCATATCCACATACTAATTGTCTTTTCTTTCCCCCATAGTATCCCAACACAGTTCCTCCACTGAGAATTAACACTACCATTGTGAGGTGCATGTCCTGTTCATTGCTTCAGGAGTGAGGTACTGAGTCTCAGCCAAATCCCTCAAGGAAATTACCCTTGTCCAGAAAGAACCTCTTTTTCCCAGGGCAGTACAAATCCCTTGATTAGTCTGTGAAGAGGGTAGGATACAAAGGCCCCCTTCAATGTGAGAGTATTCTCATTTTGCCATCCCAGCCCCAGAGCTCCTGTGAAGACTTTGTACTAACAGCTCGACTCCTTCCACTGCTCAATGCTTTCCTTCACGTCCCCGCAGGGGTTGATTGGATTGCATTCCCCAACAAATTGCTTATATTCTAAACTCCATCTTAGAGTGTATTTCTCAGGGACCCTAACCTAAGACACTGTTTTACACTTATTTTTTAATAGTTCATTTTCAGATATTGACTGCATCAATGCATCCCTCAGTGCAGGTTGCCAATACAGGCTTGCCAAAATAAAAATAAAATAAAATTAAATTAAAAATGGATCACAGACCTAAATATAAAGGCTAAAACTATAAAACTCTTAGAAGAAAACATTAATGTAAATCCTTATGGCCTTGGGTTAGGCAATAATTTCTTCAAAATGATACCTAAAGGAGAAGCCACAAAAGGAAAATTAGATAAATTGGACATTAAACTTTGTAGCATAAAAGTTTAGGAATAAACTTAACAAAAGATGGGTAGAACTTATACTGAAAACTACAAACCACTGTTGAAAAAAAGTAAAGAAGATCTAAGTAAATGAAAAGACATCTCACGTTCATAGACTGGAGGGCTTAATATTGTTAAGATGGCAATACTCCCTTTCTTTTTCTTCACACAAATAAGAGTGAAGAAACAACTCATAGAATGAAAGACAATATTTGCAAGTTAAATATCTGATAAGGGACTCATATCCAGAATATATAAAGAACTCTTACAACTTAAAAAAAAAAAAAAAAAAAAACTACTCAATGGAAAAATGGGCAAAGGATCTGAAAATACATTTCTCCAAAGGAGATATATAAGTAGCCAATGAGCACATGAAAAAATCATTAGTCTTCAGGAAAATACAAGTCAAAACCACAATTGAAATATCACTTCAAATTCAGTAGGAAGAATGTAATAAAAAATAGACAATAACAAGTGTTGACAAGGATGAAGAGTAATTGGAACCCTCATATGTTGCTTGTGGAAATGTAATATGGTGCAGCCACTTTGGAAAACATTCTAGAAGTTCCTCAAAAAGTTCAACAGAGAGTTACCATATGACCCAGTAATTCCACTTGTAGGTATATACTCGAGAGAATTGAAAACAAATGTTTACACAAAATCATGTACACAAATATTGAGAGCAGCGTTGTTCATAACAGGCAAAAAATGGAAATAACCTAATGTCCATCCATTGATGAATGGATAAAAGTAATATAACCATATAATAGAATATCATTCAACCATAAAAAGAATGAAATATTGATTCATGCTACCATATGGATGAACCTTGAAAATATTATGCTAAGTGAAAAATCCAATCATAAAAGATTATATATTGTATGATTCCATTTAAATGAAATGTCCAGAATGGTCAAATCTATAGAGACAGAAAGTAGATAAATGATTCCTAGGGGCTGGAAGAGGGGAGGGTTCAGGAAAAATGGGTAGTGACTACTTATAGGTACAGGGTTTCCTTTTGTGTCTCTAAAATTGATTATGATAATAGTTGCACAACTCTGTGAATGTACTAAAAACCAATGCATTAGCACTTTAAATGGGTGAAGTATATGGTATGTAAATTATATCTTAATAAAGTTGTTATTTAAAAAAAATAGTGGTGGAAAAACTGTTAGTGCCTTGCATGGATTAAGGCAGGGACACCAAACTATACTAGTGGCCATCGTATTCTTTACCATCATGCATTTTCAGAGAAAGAGATGCCATTTCAGGCCGGGCACGGTGCCTCACGCCTGTAATCCCAACACTTTGGGAGGCCAAGGTGGGCGGATCACCTGAGTTCAGGAGTTCAAGACTAGCCTGGCCAATATGGTGAAACCCTGTCTCTATTAAAAATACAAAAATTAGCCAAGCATGGTGGCAGGCGCCTGTAATCCCAGCTTCTGGGGAGGCTGAGGTAGGAGAATCGCTTGAACCTGGGAGGTAGAGGTTGCAGTGAGCCGAGATCGTGCCTCTGCACTCCAGCCTGGGCAACAAGAGCAAGACTCTGTCTCAAAAAAAAAAAAAAAAAAAAAAAGAAGTAGAAATTATTGTTTGTAAAATGCTATTTACGTTATTTCTGTTAACATGCATTGGGTTTTTTTATTTTTAAATCAATTAGTAAATTATAAAAGCTATTTGTAGAGATTATAAGGAACTTGTAATGCTGCATAACATACTATATTTATATAAGATACCACATCCTTCTGAACTGACTTTAGTTTGGTTATGTAGTTCGTAGAGGTTAACAACTCTTATTCTGCATTAGCAACAATTAAAAACCCTTTTCTGCCTTTATCAATACGGTAAAATGGACACAAAAATATGTGGATGTGGGGAACTAGAAACCTATTTATCTTATTCTTTAAAAGAAAGAAAAATTCTTCCTAAAATATTTTGCTCAAGATATTAAATTTTAAAATCTATTTCACTATAAAGTGTATTATACAATATGTTACAAGATGATCCAAGATGCTGGTTTTAAATGTCATAGTTCATTCAAGTTTTGAAATTATCCTTCCAAATTATCTGGTTCCTAAATCTATTCATTCAAATATTTATTGTACTAGTTTCTATATCATAAAGGCCCAGATATTATCAACTAATAAAATAAAATACAAAATCTAAATAAATGTTCCCATGAAATCATCTGCTGTAATCTCACTGCAACACAAAAGATATTTGCTAACTGGCTCCAAAGGAGAACAAAAAATTAGTTGAATAATTTATTTCAAATATAAGAGCTGTTTAGTATTGTGGTACTTTTAAAATTAAATTTAAGTTTTCTCCATTATTCAGAAACACATCAGTTATAAATGGTTCCATTTCAGGAAATTTTCTTGGATCTCGATCTCTCCCTGGGTAGTCACTGAAAGACTTTTAGGAAGATGAAGGTTTTCAGAATAAAGTTAAACAAGTAATGAATACTTCCAGACTATTAGTCACTTTTTTGTTCTGGCACCCATATATAAATGAAATAAAACAAAACAAAGACATTTCAAGTGGAAAACCTTCAAAACTAAAGTCTTCTCATCTTCACTCCCAAAGCTAAACAGCTCCAACTTCTTATCCAGTTCATTCAAGCTAAGATTCTCTCAGCATTCTGGTGGGCCAAGATATAAAGCTATATGGCATCTAATAAAATTCCAGGCCACAGTCACTGAATAAATGAGCAAAGCTAAACAAATGGCATTCCTTATCAAATAAACAATAACATGATTGAGCATACAGCATTTCAATCAGTCAGCATCTGTTCTATAATCGTATTGCCTATTTTATAAATGTAGTGTGAATGAACAATTCATTTTTATAGATTTACTACCTCATGTTGCCTTACCATTGCATTTCAATTCTAGTTAGAGGGGCTTGAACAGAAAGGTATATATATATTGAATGAAGGAAAACCTTGATTGTAACTCAGGAAGGAGTTAGTCAAGTCATCCAGCTAGTTCAGGGTTTATTACTTTATACACAAAACCATTTTAAATTTAATCTTTTGGATGGAAATCTAAACACTCAATACTCATTGCTTATCTTCACAAGTAGAACATAGTAGATGATCACAATTTAATTGTTTTTTGATGAATCTGGGTCATTTATTATGAACATCAATTACTGAGCTATGTTATAACACATTGATGCCCTCAAGACTTATTTAAGCCATATAGGGCTATTAGCCCCACACTGCTATGAGTTCTTGGCTGTTTTTTGTTTTTTCTGTCTCCTTCCTTAGAGTCAGCTGTCTCTCCCTCCTACTATTCGATGAGCCTTGTTAACATTTCTAAATGACTTCTCCACAGCTGTTGGCTAGGAAATCTGATAATCATGATTTAAGCATAATGATGAGTAAATAAATCATAAGTGAGTATTTCAGAAGCTTACACTATATAACATGCATGAGTTTAAGTGCATGGATCTCATGACACATACTTTATCTGCACAAAGCCTTTTTAAATCTGAGTTCTTAGGTGATGTTACTAGATCATTGAATTCCAGCTGTATACTGCCATATTTGATAAACCTTCCCCTTTAGGATCATATATGCAGGACAATTTCATAATCTGGTATAAGGTCTTTAGGCAGTTAAAACAAGATTTAAGACAAATCTATTTCTTCTGCAACTGCAGATAAAAAAAGCATAGTCTTTCTAAGCTTGAACATTTAGGATACCTAAGAAATAAATTGCACAGAGATTTAATACCTTGGAAGTATGACTTAGAAATCTGAAAATTTGTACACAACTAAGTATATAAATAGTAAAACAGATTTAGTTCAATCAGCAAATGTCTATTGAGCATCTACCATGTTCAAGGCATTATACTAGCATCACAAGGGATATAAAATAAGACACAGTCCGTGGTTTAAGAACTTAATATCTAGTAAGCGAGATTAGATAAAAATGACTAAGATGAAAGGCAAAGAAATGTAATAGATGTAAGAAAACCATAAGTAAGTTATCATGGGAATTCAAAGAATTGAGAAATTAAACTTAGCTTGGGGAGAAGGATCAGAAAATCACGAAGTATTCCATGGAATACATGGCATTCATGATAAGCCTTGTAGTTTGGACAGGTTCTTAAGAGAAGAGAGTAGGGGGAAGAGACAGCAGTAGTAGACATCTTGGGCTAAGGAAACTTCAATTATTCATTTCATAAATATTTACTGAGCATTTATTATTATTATTATTATTATTATTATTATATGCCAGGCACTGTTGTAGGCAATAGGGATAGAACAGTAAACAAAGCAGATAAAAATCTCTGCCCTCAGGGACCTGATATTATAGTGGGGAGAGAAAGAGACAATAAAAATAGTAACAATAATAACAACAATGACAGCCGAAATATTAGAGCACTTAACATGTTGGTCAGGCACTGATTTTTGTGTTTTCAATATAAACCCATTTAATCCTCAAAACACCTCTATGAAGTAGATTACTATTAATATTATCCCTATTTTAGAGATAGAAAACTAAGATATAGAGGTTAAACTGTCCAAAGGCACAATGAGAAATGAAATTATGATTCAAACCTGGGGTATCCAGCTACAGAGGTCTATATTCTTAATCATTATGTGATTCCAAATAAGCATCATCTATAACGTGTTACATGTGGATAAACACTAAACTCGAGGAGCAGCAAGCCACTTTATTTGGAAGATATAAGGGAATAGCAAAGGATAAAGCCAAAGAAATAGGTTGGGCTCATATTATGGAGGGCCTTGAATCCAAGACAGGCGAGTCCACCTGCTGAATTAAGTGCAATGGGAAACCACTGAAGATATGATTAGTTTGTCACTTTATAAAGGGTGAACTGGAGTGAGAAGAGAGGCTGGAAGAGGAGATCTGATTCACCACTGAACCTTTATCAAGATTATTGATACAGCCCAGGTGAAAAGTAATTATAGTATAGACAGAATAAAATACATATTATGAGAGTCTAAGAAATTAGAGATTAAATACACACCCACAAACACACACACACACACACACACACAGAAAAACTCATTCTTCCATTCGAGGCTAAAATCTCAAAGACATCCTTGACTTCACTGTTTCCTCTCACATGCCACGTTCAATCAACAGTAAATTCAGAATCCAACAATCTTTCACCACTTTCACTACCACTACTCTGGTCCAAGCCATCAACTCTCACCTAGCTTACTGCAATAGCCCCCTTACTTATGCCTTGCTTCTACCCTTGCCCTGCTATAGTCTGGTCTCAACCCAGCAGCTAAAGTTTTCCTACCAATAAAATAGGTCAAATCAGGTCATTCCTTTGCTCAGGTCCCTCCATTGGCTTCCTATTTCACTCATAACACAAAGCCATAGTCTTTACAATGACCTACAAGGCCCTACATCATCTGTTTCTGTCCTTTTACCTCTCTAACCTCACCTCTATTACTCTTCCTTTTACTCACTCTGCTTCAGTCACAATGGCCATGTTGCTATTTCTGGAACACTCATGTTCTCCCCCATCTCAGGGCTTTTACATTTGCTACTACTTCTGCCTAGAATGCTCCCTTATCCTCTCCCATATCTGCCTGGCTCTTTCCTGACTGTCTCCAGATCTTTGCTCAAATATCACCTTCTCAGTTAGCTTCCCTGGACTACCCAATTTAAAAATGTGCACATATACATACACATCCTGTCCTGTCTTCTCTCTCCAACTTCCCTAATTTTTCTCCATATAACATTTTATTATCTGACATTCTATATGTTTTACTTATCTGCTTGTGTGTCTTCCTCCTCTAGACTATCGGCTCCATGAGGGCCAGAATTTTTGTGTTATGTTCACTACTATATCCTTGGTGCCATAAATAGTACCTGGTACACGGTAGTTCTCAATAAATATTTGTTAAATAAATGAATCAATTCAGAAAAAATTTTTTTGAAAAAAAATGTTAGGGACAGTGAAGAATTAGAATTCATATAGCAGGGCAACTAATGGAATAGGTGGAGCAAAAAAGGAGGAAGGATCAAAATGTCTCCATGGTGTCCAGATTTTAGGAATGGCAACAGCATTATCAGAAATGGAATAGTTACAGGGAACTGATTTGGAAAGTGGAAATTCATTTTTAGATATGATGAGTATACAATATGGAACACTAATGGGAGATCAAGAAATGAAACACAAATCTGAAGCTTAAGAATGAAGTCAGGGCTAGATATAATAATTTAGGAGTTACTCAAATATAGAGAGAAGCCAGGCATGGAGGCTCACGCCTGTAATCCCAACACCTTGGGAGGCCAAGGAGGGCAGATTGCTTGAGCCTGGGAGATTGAGACCAGCCTGGGCAACACAGCAATACCTCATCTCTATAATTTTTTTTTTAATTAGCTGGTCATGGTGGCATGTGCCTTTGGTCCCAGCTACTCAGGAGGCTGAGGTGGGAGGATCTCTTGAGCCTCGAGGTCAATGCTTCAGTGAGCCAAGGTCGCACCACTACACTGCAACTTGGCCAACAAAGCAAGACCCTGTTTCACAAAAAGAAAAAAATAAAACAGAGATAATAGTGTTGGAGGGGACAGGACAGAACCTTGGGAAAGGTCACACTTCAGGGGTTCAAGGAAGAACATCAGTCAGGGAGGCAGCAAGAGAACAAAAATAATGACATGTCATGAAACCAAGAGAGTAGAAGGTGGTAGTAGGTGCTGGAGAGGATGTGGAGAAATAGGAACACTTTTACACTGTTGGTGGGATTGTAAACTAGTTCAACCATTATGGAAAACAGTATGGCAATTCCTCAAGGATCTAGAACTTGATGTACCATATGACCCAGCCATCCCATTACTGGGTATATACCCAAAGGATTATAAATTATGCTGCTATAAAGACACATGCACACGTATGTTTATTGCAGCACTATTCACAATAGCAAAGACTTGGAATCAACCCAAATGTCCATCAGTGACAGATTGGATTAAGAAAATGTGGCACATATACACCATGGAATACTATGCAGCCATAAAAAAGGATGAGTTTGTGTCCTTTGTAGGGACATGGATGCAGCTGGAAAGCATCATTCTTAGCAAACTATCACAAGAACAGAAAACCAAACACCGCATGTTCTCACTCATAGGTGGGAACTGAACAATGAGATCACTTGGACTCAGGAAGGGGAACATCACACACCGGGGCCTATCATGGGGAGGGGGGAGGGGGGAGGGATTGCATTGGGAGTTATACCTGATGTAAATGACGAGTTGATGGGTGCAGCACACCAACATGGCACAAGTATACATATGTAACAAACCTGCACGTTATGCACATGTACCCTACAACTTAAAGTATAATAATAATAAATAAATTTAAAAAAAAAAAGTCAAGAAGGTTCTTAAAGCTCAAAACAAACAGGCTGATTTGGCAAACAGGAAGCCATTGGAAGAAGTATTTCTTTGAAGTGGTAGAGGCAGGAGCCAAATTCCAAGCCACTTAGGAAAGAGTCAGGACACGAAGGCAAAAGGTATTCAATTCTTTCAACAAGCTCACCAGAACAAAAATGCTCACTTTTGCCCAGTAATCCCACTCCCTGGAATTTAACTTTTAAAAAATTGTTCCATGAAAGAATAATAGCAAGCAAATACATTAATGCAAAAGGTTGTACATTACATGGTTGTTGGTAATAGTAAACGATTGTAAAATACTTGAAATGTCCAACTACAAAAAGTAGTGATTTATGATCTATTAAAACAATAAAATACTTTTTGAATATAATAAAGACTGAAGAAAAAGGGAAATACTTATCATGTTAAATAGAAAAAAATCAAAATACAAATTTAAAATATACACCGTTCATTCATTTCACATTTGATTATGGAGTCCCTCTTATGTGATAGGCATATATACTAGATATATAGTGACAGACAAAATAGACAGACCTTCTACCCTCATAAGACTTAACAGTTTGTGATTCAAACTATGGGGAAAAAAGGTACATATGTAACAGAGAAAAGTATACCCCAAATAACAAAAGCTATGTATTATGATGATAGATAGATAGATAGATAGATAGATAGATAGATAGATAGGCTTTTCCTACAATATTGTTCAATAAAAATTAGCTGTTTTCAATAAATAAAGAGAAAAGTAAATATTTATAGCAAGGAAAGGAAGAAAAGAATTGAGAGGTAGCTTGATGGGGCAGCAGGGTTCCAGGAAATGTTTTTTAGAAGAGGGAATCTGACCATGCCCAAAGACAAAGGGGATAGCAAAGAGGCAGAGATTGAAAATTCCACATCTTTCTTACTGCAACAGCTAATTTAATATATCCATTCTGAGAGCTCTTCAAATTCCTTGGAGAATAGACTTTGAATAGCCTAGAATAGCTGTCCTAGAGCTGACATTTAAACATGTCTCTTGTGAACACTAATAAAGACCCCGTCCTCCACCTAAGGCAAAGTTTGATTTGGACAATAAATTTCATAGTAAAACTGATCATGGAGGAAATAGTTACTCAACATTATTAGATCTCATGAACTGATTCAGACTATAGAATATATTTACCTCACACCAATAACTTTGCTTCTAAATGATTTTTTTTGAATACAGTAAAATTGCCTGGGTGTAGGATGTATTTTTGTTACCATCTAAAAGGAAGATAAATTCATGAAAATGTGGTATAGCATACCGAATATGCTGACCTTTCCGTTCCTTAACTTCTTCATTTCCAATGACCTCATCCTTCCACTCCACATGAGCCACTCATTCTGTACACCTCGGAAGTTTCCATCACCCTTTCCTACTCCATCTCCAAAATCACTAATTCAAACATGAAATTCTCTGATCACAAACTTCCAGCTTTGCTGGTTCAACTATTCCTACTATCACTCTTCTTTCAGGTCATCAAGACCTCTAGTTCACTGACCCTTCTTCCTCTACTTTTTCCCTATTAATCAAAATTTTCTTTACTTCCTTCCCTATCCAGCTTAGGTTCCATAGTGTATCAATGCTGTTACACTCTTGCCAAAACCACAAAACCTCTTAACTCACTATGATGATGTTATTGTTATTGATAATGATGTTTTTGTACTCATCTAGGCCAAATTCTAACCATTGATCATTCCTACTATTCACTTTCTCTGTGCCTGTATCCAGTAGCCAAGTTATGGGGCATGTTTTGTTAAACAGGCAGATTTGTTTCAATACATAAAATAAAAATCACTTGCAGCAGACTCCTGAAATCTGCTCACCAATCTTGCTGTGTTTTTCTTTTTCACTTTCTGCCACAACTTTTAAAAATTCTCCAATCTTCTCAGTCTTCCAGAGCACTATTCCCCAGCTCCACCCTTTTCAGAAAATGACCTTGTCTCTTACTTCATAAAGGAAATGGACCATTTGCTTTTTGGGGCTCATACATAGCAGGTACTCAAACATGTGATAAATGGATAAAAAGAAAAATATGAAATGGAGAAAAACCTGGCATGGTAACCTTAAACAAAACCTCAGTTTTCCCATGTAAAAACGTGGTAGGTGTATAACATGATCTAAGTTCCCCTCCACAACTCTAAAACTTACATTCACATATCCAGACCTATGAATGCAAACTATGCAGGGAAGAATTTTCTCAAAAGTGAACAAGCAGTAGTCAGGAAATACCATCTTATGCCTGTTTTACCAATTGGCAGAAGTGCTATTATTCACTGTTCAATAAATAAATAATTACTGAGTTCCTTCTATGTATTAGGATTTATGGGCAAGAATAGAGGATATTTAAGACCTAGTCTTTGGCTTCATGGAGCTTTCAATCTACTAGGGGAAGAAAAACTTTTTATAAGTGTCTCTAATAGGTGACACATGGAGTTTCTTTTGAAAAGACTAGTGATTGAGAGGAAGAAAAGAATGACATTAGCAAGATGGCCAAAGAGAAGTTCCCAATACTGTTTTATCTACCACACACAAACACAAAAAACAAAACAATGAATAAACGACTACATTTTTGACAGAAATGACTAAAGGAGAGCACCAGAGAACATCAAAGAAGCAGCAGAAAACCTATAAAGCACACAAACCCAGGATGGCTGCTTAGGGAAGGGAAAGAAACACCTTGCCTCTGCCACCCTATTCCCCCATTCAGAATCAGCTTGGAAGCAGCTTGGAATCAGCTGGTCAGAACCACAGCTATATCACAGCCCCCTGGACCCAAGCTTCTGGAGTGTGCCATAGAGCAACAGTTCCTGGTTAATGGGAAACCACAGTCATTCATGCCTTGAGAGTGAACGTATGCCTCAAGTTTTGGGTGCTACCATAGTTTCACAAGACCCTGAGCCCAGGAAATCATCTTCACAGCTACTCTGAGCAACTGTACCCTGGATCCAAGTACTACTGTGGCTGCCTATTGGCCACGTCAGATCTGACACCAACACAGATACCTACGGCTCAGACACCCCACTGTGGGAAAAGTAAGACCAGGAGGATCCCTACAGTCCTTGCCCTAATAACCTATGAAGCCACCATCGCTGCCACAAACTCCAATAGCCTAGACTACTGACGCACCTGCAGTCATCACAGACATTGATTACAACTAAATAAGCTGCACAAAGGCTACACCATTGTGCCCACATGGAATGAGAGTCACCATAGTCTGCTCAATTGTCACCCTCAGGCCCATCTTCAGGTGAATGTCTTCCCATACAAAAGCCACTCTGTAAAGTTTGGAAGAGGTGACTACACCACCTGATGCACAGACATCAATGCAAGGACACAAAAAACATGAAGCAGCAAGGAAGCATGACACTACCAGAGGAATGGAATAATTCTCCAATAATTAACCCCAAATAAATGAAACAAATTACCTAAAAATGAGTTCAAAATATTAATCTTAAGGAAATTCAGCAAGATACAAGAGAAGATACAGAAACAATTCAATGAAATTGGAGAATAATTTATGATCTGAGGATAAATTCAAAAAAGAGACAGTTATCATTAAAAAGAACCAAAAATAAATCCTGGAGCTGAAAAATTCAATCAGTGAAATAAAAAAAATACAATAGAGAACTTCAATAGCACACTAGATCAAACAGAAGAAAGAATCTGTTAATCTGAACATGGTGCGTTTTTTTTGTTTCTTTTTTTTGTTTTTTGCTTTTCATCACTGTGTTTTTTATTTTTTTATTTTTATTTTTTAATTATACTTAAAGATCTAGGGTACATGTGCACAACATGCAGGTTTGTTACATATGTATACTTGTGCCATGTTGGTGTGCTGCACCCATTAAGTCGTCAGCACCCATCAACTCATCATTTACATCAGGTATAACTCCCAATGCCATCCCTCCCCCCTCCTCCCTACCCATAATAGGCCCCAGTGTGTGATGTTCCCCTTCCAGAGTCTGAGTGATCTCATTGTTCAATTCCCACCTATGAGTGAGAACATGCGGTATTTGGTTTTCTGTTCTTGTGATAGTTTGCTGAGAATGATGGTTTCCAGCTGCATCCATGTCCCTACAAAGGACATGAACTCATCCTTTTTTATGGCTGCATAGTATTCCATGGTGTATATGTGCCACATTTTCTTGAAATCCAGTCTGTCACTGATGGACATTTGGGTTGATTCCAAGTCTTTGGTATTGTGAATAGTGCTGCAATAAACATACGTATGCATGTGTCTTTATAGCAGCATGATTTATAATCCTTTGGGTATATCCCCAGTAATGGGATGGCTGGGTCATGTGGTATTTCTAGTTCTAGATCCTTGAGGAATCGCCACACTGTTTTCCACAATGGTTGAACTAGTTTACAATCCCACCAACAGTGTAAAAGTGTTCCTATTTCTCCACATCCTCTCCAGCACCTGTTGTTTCTTGACTTTTTAATGATTGCCATTCTAACTGGTGTGAGATGGTATCTCATTGTGGTTTTGATTTGCATTTCTCTGATGGCCAGTGATGACGAGCATTTTTCATGTGCCTGTTGGCTGTATGCATGTCTTCTTTTGAGAAATGTCTATTCATATCCTTTACCCACTTTTTGATGGGGTTGTTTGCTTTTTTCTCATAAATTGGTTTGAGTTCTTTATAGGTTCTGGATATTAGCCCTTTGTCAGATGAGTAGATTGCAAAAATTTTCTCCCATTCTGTAGGTTGCCTGTTCACTCTGATGGTAGTTTCTTTTGCTGTGCAGAAGCTCTTTAGTTTAATTAGATCCCATCTGTCAATTATGGCTTTTGTTGCCATTGCTTTTGGTGTTTTAGACATGAAGTCCTTGCCCATGCCTATGTCCTGAATGGTATTACCTAGGTTTTCTTCTAGGGTTTTTATGGTTTTAGGTCTAACATTTAAGTCTCTAATCCATCTTGAATTAATTTTCGTATAAGGAGTAAGGAAAGGATCCAGTTTCAGCTTTCTACTTATGGCTAGCCAATTTTCCCAGCACCATTTATTAAATAGGGAATCCTTTCCCCATTTCTTGTTTTTCTGAGGTTTGTCAAAGATCAGATGGCTGTAGATGTGTGGTATTATTTCTGAGGGCTCTGTTCTATTCCATTGGTCTATATCTCTGTTTTGGTACCAGTACCATGCTGTTTTGGTTACTGTAGCCTTGTAGTACAGTTTGAAGTCAGGTAGCGTGATGCCTCCAGCTTTGTTCTTTTGACATAGGATTGTCTTGGCAATGCGGGGGTTTTTTGTTTTTATAAATGATTCAGTAAAAATAAAAACAATGAAAAAGAGTGAAAAGAGCCTATGGGACTTAAGGAGCATCATTAAGCAAACATTAAACAAACTTTCACATTATGAGAGTTTCAAAGGAGAAGAGACAGAGAAAGGGACAGAAATATTATTTAATGAAATAATTGCTGACAACTTCCCAAGTCTTGGGAGAGATATGAACATCCAGATTCACAAAGCTCAAAAGTTCACAAACAGCTACTACCCAAAGGGGCCCTCTCTAAGGTACACTATCATCAAACTGTCAAAAGTCAAAGAGAAAACTTTAAAACCAGCAAGCAAAAAATGGCAAGTCACATACAAAGGAATATCCATTAGAATATCAATGGATTTCTCAGCAGAAACCTTGTAGGCCATAAGAGAATGAAATAATACAGTCAAAGTTCTGAAAGAAAAAAAAAAAAAAAACAGTCTACCAAGAATACTATACTCAGCAAGTCTGTCATTCAGAAATGAAGGAGACAGTTTTTCCCAGACAAGAAAAAATTTAAGGAATGCATCACCACTAGACCTGTCCTACAAGAAATGCTTAAGGAAGTTCTTCAAGTTGAAACAAAAAGAAGATAATTACTATTATGAATACATATGAAAATCTAAAACTTACTGGTAGAGGTAAATACATACTCAAATCCAGAATATTCCAGTACTGTTATAATGGTGTGTAAATCATACATATCTCTAGTATGGTTATAAATCAGAACGGTGAACAACTCATAGACATAAAGATACCAACAATAGAAACTGAGAACAATTAGAGAATGGAATGGGGTGGGAGGCAAGGTTTGAAAAATTAACTATTAGGTACTATACTCAGTAATTGGGTGATGGAATCTTTCATACCCCAAACCTCAGCATCATGCAATATCCTTAGTTAACAAACCTACACATGTACCATGTGAATCTAAAATAAAAGTTGAAAAAAAAGAAGAAGAAAAAACATGGTTAACAATAACTAAAATTATAATAAGTTGTTAAAAATACCCAATATAAAAAGATGTAAATTGTTATATCAAAAATATAAATGTGGAAAAGGAGGGTAAAAGTCTAGTTTCTGTATGTGATAGAAGTTGATATTAGCTTAAAATAGTTTATTATAACTATAAGATGTTTTATGTAAGCATCACAGTAAACATAAAACAAAAACCTACAGCAGATATACAAACGATAAAGAGAGGAGACTCAAAGTTCAGCACTACAGAAAAGTATCAAAAGTATCAAAAGACTCAAAGTTCAGCACTACAGAAAAGTATCAAATCACAAATCACAAAGATAGACAGGGAAAGAAAGGAACAAAGAAGCTAAAAAAACAACCAACAAATAACAAACAACAAAATGGCAGTAGTAAGTCTTTATCTATTAATAATAACCTTGAATGTAAGTAAATTAAATTCTCCAATCAAAAGACATAGAGTAGTTGAATGGATTAAAAAAAAAAAGGTCCAACTACACGCTGTCTACAGGGTACCCACTTAAGCTTTAAGGACATAGGCTGAAAGCAAAGGGATGGGAAAAGCTATTCTACACAAATGGTAACCAAAAGAGAGCTGAGTGGCTATGCTTATATCTTTATATCAGACAAAATAGACTTCCAGTCAAAAACTTTTACAAGAAACACAGAAGGTCATTGTTTAATGATAAAGAAGTCAATTCATCAAGAAAACATAACAATTGTTATGCATCTATGCATCTAACATTGGAGCACCTAAATACATAAAGTAAATATGAATGGACATAAAAGGAGAAATAGATAGCAATACAATAATAGTAGGGAATTTCAGGCAGGGCATGGTGGCTCAAGCCTGTAATCCCAGCACTTTGGGAGGCCAACGTGGGTGGATCACGAGATCAGGAATTCGAGACTATCCTGGCTAACATGGTGAAACCCAGTCTCTACTCAAAATATAAAAATTAGCTGAAATTAGCTGGGCATGGTGGTGGGTGCCTGTAATCCCAGCTACTCAGGAGGCTGAGGCAGGAGAATCATTTGAACCCAGGAGGTGGAGGTTGCTGTGAGCCAAGATCGCACCATTGCACTCCAGCCTGGGTGACAGGGTGAGACTTCATCTCCAATAAATAAATAAATAAATAAATAAATAAATAAATAAATCATCTCCAATAAATAAATAAATAAATAGTAGGGACCTTCAGTATCTCACTTTCTTCAATGGGTAGATCAACCAGACAGAAAATTTATAAGGAAATACTGGATTTAAATTGTACTTCTGAACAAATGAGCCTAACAAATGTATTAAAAAAACTTTCCATCCAAGAGCAGCTGAATATACATTTTTCTCTAATGCACATGAAACATTCTCCAGGATAGTCCATGTTCGGCCACAAAACAAGTCTTAATAAATTGAAATAAATGATTTCAAAAGATTGAAATCATATCTAGTGTCACTTCAGACCATAATTATAAAAAAACTAGAAATCAGTAACAGTAAGAAATCTGGGAAAATTCACAAATAATTAAACATCCCCTGAACAACCAATGGATCAAAGAAGAAATCAAAAGGGAAACTTGAAAATATCCTGAGACAAGCGATAATGAAAACACAACACACCAAAACCTATGGGATAATGGCAAAAGCAGTTCTAAAAGGGGAGTTTATAGCAATAAATGCCTACATTAAAAAAGAAGGATCCTGACATTATTTGAATATGTCCTCCAAAGTTCATGGCGTTAGAAACTTAGTCCCCAATGCAACAGTGATGGGAGGTGAGCCTTACAAGAGATGATTAGGTAATGAGGGCTCTGCCCTCATGAATAGATTGTTATTACTGTGAGAGTGAATTAGTTATTGTGAGAGTGGGCTTGTAATAAAAGACAGTTTGGCTCCATCTTGCTTTCTCATACTTTTTTGTCCTCCCACCTTCTGCCATGGAGCGACAGAGCCAGAAGGCCCTCGCCAGATGCAGTCCCCTCAATCTTGGACTTCCCAGCCTCCAGAACTACAAAAAACATTTATCTTTTCTTTATAAATTGCCCAGTCTGTGGTATTCAGTTATAGCAACAAAAAATGAATTAAGACAGGTCCCAAATAAATAGTCTAATATTATGCCTTAAGTAACTAATAAAAGAAACACAAACTAAGAACAAAATTAGAAGGTAAGAAATCATAAAAATCAGAACAGAAATAAATCAAATAGAGAACAGAAAAACCATAGAAAAAAAAATCAATAAAACTAAGGATTGGTTGTTTGAAAAATAAACAATATTAACAAATCTTTAGCCAGTCTAAGACAAAAATATAAAAGGTTCAAATAGAATAAAAGTGAAAGTGAAAAAATTATAAGACACTTAAGAAATTAAAAGAGATGGCCAGGTGCGGTGGCTCATGCCTGTAATCCCAACACTTTGGGAGGCCGAGGCAGGCGGATCATGAGGTCAGGAGATTGAGACCATCCTGGCTCACATGGTGAAACCCAGTCTCTACTAAAAGTACAAAAAAATTAGCTGGGCATGGTGGTGGATGTCTGTAGTCCCAACTATTCAGAAGGCTGAGGCAGGAGAATGGCGTGAACCTGGGAGGCAGAGCTTGAGCCAAGATCGCACCACTGCACTCCAGCCTGGGTGACAGAGTGAGACTCCATCTCAAAAAAAAAAAAAAAAAAAAAAAAAAGAAAAGAAAGAAAGAAAGAAAGAAAGAAATTAAAAGAGACAATTATAAATAATTATATGCCAACAAATTGGATAACCTAGAGGAAATAGATAAATTCCTAGAAAAATACAACCTACCAAGATTGAGTCAGGAAGAAATAGAAAGCCTGAACAGACCAGTAACAAATAAACAGATTAAAGAAGTAATTAAGACAAACAGAGAGCCAAATCATGAATGAACTCCCATTCACAATAGCTTCAAAGAGAATAAAATGCCTAGGAATCCAACTTACAAGGGATGTAAAGGACCTCTTCAAGGAGAACTACAAACCACTGCTCAGTGAAATAAAAGAGGACACAAACAAATGGAAGAAGATACCATGCTCATGGATAGGAAGAATCAATATTATGAAAATGGCCATACTGCCCAAGGTCATTTATAGATTTAATGCCATCCCCATTAAGCTACCAATGAGTTTCTTCACAGAATTGGAAAAAAACTGCTTTAAAGTTCATATGGAACACATTGTCAAGACAATCCTAAGCCAAAAGAACAAAGCTGGAGGCATCACGCTACCTGACTTCAAATTATACTACAAGGCTACAGTAACCAAAACAGCAGGGTACTGGTACCAAAACAGAGATATAGAGCAATGGAACAGAACAGAGCCCTCAGAAATAATACCACACATCTACAGCCATCTGATCTTTGACAAACCTCAGAAAAACAAGAAATGGGGAAAGGATTCCCTATTTAATAAATGGTGCTGGGAAAATTGGCTAGCCATAAGTAGAAAGCTGAAACTGGATCCTTTCCTTACTCCTTATACGAAAATTAATTCAAGATGGATTAGAGACTTAAATGTTAGACCTAATACCATAAAAACCCTAGAAGAAAACCTAGGTAATACCATTCAGGACATAGGCATGGGCAAGGACTTCATGTCTAAAACACCAAAAGCAATGGCAACAAAAGCCATAATTGACAGATGGGATCTAATTAAACTAAAGAGCTTCTGCACAGCAAAAGAAACTACCATAGGAGTGATCAGGCAAGCCACAGAATGGGAGAAAATTTTTGCAATCTACTCATCTGACAAAGGGCTAATATCCAGAACCTATAAAGAACTCAATCAAATTTACAAGAAAAAAACAACCCCATCAAAAAGTGGGCAAAGGATATGAATAGACACTTCTCAAAAGAAGACATGCATACAGCCAATAGGTACATGAAAAAATGCTCATCACTCACCATCAGAGAAATGCAAATCAAAACCATAATGAGATACCATCTCACACCAGTTAGAATGGCAATCATTAAAAAATCAGGAAACAACAGGTGCTGGAGAGGATGTGGAGAAATAGGAACACTTTTACACTGTTAGTGGGACTGTAAACTAGTTCAACCCTGTGGAAAACAGTGTGGCGATTCCTCAAGGATCTAGAACTAGAAATACCATTTGACCCAGCCATCCCATTACTGGGGATATACCCAAAGGATTATAAGTCATGCTGCTATAAAGACACATGCACACGTATGTTTACTGTGGCACTATTCACAATAGCAAAGACTTGGAATCAACCCAAATGTCCATCAGTGACAGACTGGATTAAGAAAATGTGGCACATATACACCATGGAATACTATGCAGCCATAAAAAAGGATGAGTTCATGTCCTTTGCAGGGACGTGGATGTAGCTGGAAACCATCATTCTCAGCAAACTGTCGCAAGAACAGAAAACCAAATACCACATGTTCTCATTCATAGGTGGGAAATGAACAATGAGATCACTTGGACACAGGAAGGGGAACATCACACACCAGGGAGGGGGGAGGGGGAAGGGATAGCATTAGGAGATAAACCTAATGTAAATGACGAGTTAATGGGTGCAGCACACCAACATGGCACATGTATACATATGTAACAAACTTGCACGTTGTGCACATGTACCCTAGAACTTAAAGTATAATTTGGAAAACAAAAAACAAAAAACTTCACAACAAAGAAAAGCCCAAAACCAGGTAGGTTCATGACTAAATTCTACCAAACACTCAAAGAAGAATTAATATCAATACTTCTTAAACTCTTCTAAAAACAGAGCTAGCAGGAATATTTTCCAACACATGTTATGAGACCAGTATCACCTGGATTCTTAAACCTGATAAAGACATCACAAGAAAAGAAAACTAAAGGCTACTGGTGAACATTAATGCAAAAAATCCTCAATAAAATATTAGGAAACAAAATCCAACAATACATCAAAAAGATTATATAAACTGACCAAGTGGGAATTATCCCTGTTATGCAAGACTGGTTTAACATAAGCAAATCAATCCATGTGATATATATGACATTAACAAAATGAAAGATAAAAACCACATGATCATCTCAATTGTTGCAGAAAAAGCATTCAAAAAAGTCCAACATCCTTTCTTGAAAAAAACTCTCAAAAGTTTAGGTATTAATGTTCCTCAACATAATATAAGGCTATTTTATGAAAAACCCACAGCTAACCTTATAATCAATATGAAGAAACTTACAGCTTGCCCACTACAATGTGATACAAGGCAGGAATGCCTACTCCCACCAACTCTATTCAACATAGTACTGAAAGTACTAGACAGAACAATCAGACAAGAAAAAGAAACAATAGATACCCAAATAAGAAAGGAAGAAGTAAAATTATCTCTATTTGCAGATGAGATGATCTTATATGTAAAAAACCCCAAATCCATAAAAAGCTGTTAGAACTAATAAATGAATTCAGTAAAGTTGCAGGATACAAAATCAACATACAAAAATTAGTAGCATTTTTATACAAAAATAATTACCTAACTGAAAAAGAAATAAACAATCCCATTTATGATAGCATCAAAAATATACTTAATAAATTCAACCAATGAAGTGAAAGATATGTATACCAAAAACTGCAAAACACTGATGAAATAAACTGAAAAAGATACCAATAAATGGAAAGATATTCCATGTTCATGGATTGGAAAAATTAATACTGATGAAATGTCCATACTACCCAAAACAATATACTGATTCAATGCAATCCCAATCAAAATTCCAATGGCATTATTCACAGAAATAGCAAAAACAATCCTAAAATTTGTATGGAAACATAAAAGACCTTGAATAAACAAAACAATTCTGAGAAAGGAAAACAAAGTTGGAGGCATCATACTTCCTGATTATATTATATAATTTATTATATTACAAACCTATAGTAATCAAAATGGTATTGGTCTGGCATAAAAACAGACACATGGACCAGCAAAACAGAATACAGAGCCCAGGAAAAAATCCAAACATATACAGTCAATTACTTTGTGACAAGGGCACCAAGAGAACACAATGGGGAAAGGATAGTCTCTTCAACAAATGGTGCTAGAAAAACTGGATTTCCATGTGCAAAAGAATAAAATTGGACCTTTAGCTTATACCATAATAAATTCAAATGGATAAAAGACCTAAATGTAAGACCAGAAATTATAAAACTTTTTGAAGGGAATATAAGAGAAAAACTCCTGGATATTGGCCTTGAAAATGATTTTTTACATATTACACTAAAAGTTCAAGCCACAAAAGCAAAATTAAATAAATGAGACTACAACAAACTAAAAAGCTTCTGCACAGAAAAGGAAACAATCAACAAAATGAAATGGCAGTCTACATATTGGGAGAATATTGGAAATCATATATCTGATAAGAGATTAATATCCAAAATGTATAAAGAACTCATGCAACTCAATAGCAGAAAAACAAACACCTAACTACAAAATGGTCAAAAGACCTGAATAGACATTTCTTTAAAGAAGACATAAAAATATCCAATAAGCATATGAAAAAATGCTCTACATCATTAGTCACCAGGGAAAGGCAAATCAAAGCCACTATGAGATACCACTTCACACCCACTAGAATGGCTATTATCAAAAAGTCAAAAGATAACAAACGTTGTCACAGGCATGGAGAAAAGGAAACTGTTGTACACTACTGGTAGGGATGTAGACTGGTATGACCATTATGGAAAACAATACAGAAGTTTCTAAATAAATTAAAAATAGAACTACCATAAGACCCTCTCTGGGCATATACCTAAAAGGAATGAAATCACCACCTCTTAAAGATATCTGCACTCTCATGTTCATTGCAGCATTGTTCACAATAGCCAAGATATGGAAACAACTTAAATGTTCATCAATGGACAAATGGATAAAGAAACTGTAGTGTGTAACACACACACACACACACACACGCACATACACACACACAATTAAATATTATTTGGTCTAAAAAGAAATGAGATTTTGCCATTTGCCACAACATGAATAAGCCTGGAGGACATTATGCTAAGTGAAATAAGCCAGACACAGAAAGAAAAATATTGCATGATGTATTAGCTGTTCTCATGCTGCTAATAAAGATATAAGACTGGGTAATTATAAAGGTTTAATTGACTTACAGTTCCACATGGCAGGGGAAGCCTCACAGTCACCGTGGAAGGCAAAGGGGCTTGACATGTCTTACATGGCAGCAGGCAAGAGAGGGCATGTGCAGGGGAACTCTCCTTTATAAAACCATCAGATCTCATGAAAACTCACTTACTATCAAGAGAACAGCATGGAAAAGACATGCCCCTTGATTCAAATACCTCCTACAAGGTGCCTCCCATGACACATGGGAATTATAAGAGCTACAATTCAAGATGACATTTGGGTGGGGACACAGCCAAACCATATCATTCCACCCTTGGCCCTTCCCAAATCTCATTTCCTCACATTTCAAAACCAATCATGCTTTCCCAACAGTCCCCTAAAGTCTTAACTCATTTCAGCATTAACTCAAAAGTCCACAGATCAAAGTCACATCTGACACAAGGCAAGTCCCTTCTGCCTATGAGCCTGTAAAATCAAAAGCAAGTTAGTTACTTCCCAGATACAGTGGGGGTACAGGAATTGGGTAAACATACCCATTCCAAATGGAAGAAATGGCCAAAACAAAGGGGCTTCAGGCCTCATGCAAGTCCAAAATCCAGCAGGGCAGTTAAATCTTAAAGCTCCAAAATTATCTCCTTTGCTTCCATGTCTCACATCCAAGTAACACTGATGCAAGGTGTGGGCTTCCATGGCCTCGGGCAGCTCCACCCCTGTGGCTTTGCAGGGTACAGCCCCCCTCCCAGCTGCTTTAACAGGCTGGCGTTGAGTGTCTGTGGCTTTTCTAGGTACACGGTACAAGCTGTCAGTGGATCTACAATTCTGGGGTCTGGAGGACGGTGGCCTTCTTCTCATAGCTCCACTAGAATCCAGTAAGGATTTTGGGTGGAGGCTTGCACCCCACATTTCCCTTCTGCACTGCCCTAGCAGAAGTTCTCCATGAAGACCCCACCCCTGCAGCAATCTTCACCTGGACATACAGGCGTTTCCATACATCCTCTGAAATCTAGGCAGAGGCTTTCAAACTTCAATTCTTGACTTCTGTGCATCTGCAGGCTCAATACCACATGGAAGCTGCCAAAAATTGGGGCATGCACCCTCTGAAGTCACAGGCCGAGTTGTACCTTGGCCCCTTGTAGTCACAGCTGAAGCAGCTGGGACACAGGACACCAAGTCTCTGGGCTGCACATACAGCAGGGGGGTCCCTGGGTCCAGGCCCACGAAAACATTTTTTCTTCCTATGCCTTGGGCCTGTGATGGCAGGGGCTGCCGTGGAAACCTCTGACATGCCCTGGAGACATTTCCCCCATTGTCTTGGCAATTAACATTTGGCTCCTTATTACTTATGTAAATTTCTGCAGCCAGCTTGAATTTCTCCTCAGAAAATGGGTTCTTCTTTTCTGTTGCATCATCCAGCTACAAATTTTCCAAACTTTTATGCTCTGCTTCCCTTTTAAACATAACTTCCAATTCCAAACCACATTGAATACATAAAACTGAATGCTTTTAACAGTATCCAAGTCACCTCTTGAATGCTTTACTGCTTAGAAATTTCTTCCCAGAATTTTTTCAAGATCAAAGTTCCACACATCTCTAGGGCACGGGCAATATGCCATCAGTCTCTGTGTTAAAACATAGCAAAAGTCATCCAGTTCCCAACAAGTTCCTCATCTCCATCAGAGACCACTTCGGCCTGAACTTTTTTGTCCATATCACTATCAGCATTTTGGTCAAAGCCATTCAACAAGTCTCTTGGAAGTTCCAGACTTTCCCGTATTTTCCTGACTTCTTCTGAGCCCTCTAAACTGTTCCAACCTCTGCCTGATACCCAGTTCCAAAGATGCTTCCACATTTTTGGATATCTTTACAGCAGTGTACCACTACCTCGGTACCAATTTACTGTATGAGTCTGTTTTCACACTGCTAATAAAGACATATCCACGACTGGGTAATTTATAAAGGAAAGACATTTAATGAACTCACCGTTTCATATGGCTGGGGAGGCCTCACAATCATGGCAGATGGTGAAGGGGAAGCAAGACATATCTTTTTACATTGCAGCAGGCAAGAGAGGACATATGCAGGGGAGATCCCCTTTATCAAACCATCAGATCTCATGAAAACTCACTCGCTATCGCGAGAACAGCATAGGAAAGACCTCCACCATGATTCAATTGCCTTCCACTGGGTTCTTCCCATGATATGTGGGAATTATGGGAGCCACAATTCAAGATGACATTTGGGTGGGGACACAGCCAAACCATATCACATGACATCACTTATATATGGAATCTTAAAAGTTCAAATATACGAAGATAGAGAACACAACAGCACAACAGCGATTACTATGGGCGGGGGCTTGGGGGAGAAAATGGAGAGATGTAGGTCGGAGGAAAAAAAATAGCAGATATATAGGATAAACAAGTCTAGAGATCTAATGTCCAACATGAGAAGTATATGTAATAAAATTGTCCTGCATTTGGAATTCATGCTAAATAAATAAATTTTAGCTGCTCTTGCTACAGAAACAAAAAATAGGTAACTATGTGAGAAGATGGATATATTAATGTGTTTCACTGTAATTATCTTTTTACTATGTATATGTATCCCATAACATTATGTTGCATACCGTAAATATACACAATGAAATGTATTTTTAAAAAAATACTAGTGATTAATCCTAAGCCAAAGGAACAAAGCTGGAGGCATCATGCTACCTGACTTCAAACTATACTACAAGGCTACAGTAACCAAAACAGCATGGTACTGGTACCAAAACAGAGATATAGACCAATGGAACAGAACAGAGCCCTCAGAAATAATACCACACCACCATCTGATCTTTGAAAAACCTGACAAAAACAAGAAATGGGGAAAGGATTCCCTATTTAATAAATGGTGCTGGGAAAACTGTCTAGCCATATGTAGAAAGCTGAAACGGGATCCCTTCTTTACACCTTATACAAAAATTAATTCAAGATGGATTAAAAACTTAAATGTTAGACCTAAAACCATAAAAACCCTAGAAGAAAACCTAGGCAATACCATTCAGGACATAGGCATGGGCAAGGACTTCATGACTAAAACACCAAAAGCAATGGGAACAAAAGCCAAAATTGACAGATGGGATCTAATTAAACTAAAGAGCTTCTGCACAGCAAAAGAAACTACCATCACAGTGAACAGGCAACCTACAGAATGGGAGAAAATTTTTACAATCTACCAATCTGACAAAGGGCTAATATCCAGAATCTACAAAGAACTTAAACAAATTTACAAGAAAAAATCAAACAATCCCATCAGAAAGTGGGCAAAGGATATGAACAGACACTTCTCAAAAGAAGACATTTATGCAGCCAACAGACACATGAAAAAATGCTCATCATCACTGGCCATCAGAGAAATGCAAATCAAAACCACAATGAGATACCATCTCACACCAGTTAGAATGGCAATCATTAAAAAGTCAAGAAACAACAGGTGCTGGAGAGGATGTGGAGAAATAGGAACACTTTTACATTCTTGGTGGGACTGTAAACTAGTTCAACCATTGTGGAAGACAGTGTGGCGGTTCCTCAAGGATCTAGAACTAGAAACACCTTTTGACCCAGCCATCCCATTACTGGGGATATACCCAAAGGATTATAAATCATGCTGCTATAAAGACACATGCACACGTATGTTTATTGTGGCACTATTCACAATAGCAAAGACTTGGAACCAACCCAAATGTCCATCAATGAGAGACTGGATTAAGAAAATGTGGCACATAGACACCATGGAATACTATGCAGCCATAAAAAAGGATGAGTTCGTGTCCTTTGTAGGGACGTGGATGCAGCTGGAAACCATCATTCTCAGCAAACTATCACAAGGGCAGAAAACCAAACACCGCATGTTCTCACTCATAGGTGGGAATTGAACAATGAGAACACTTGGACACAGGGTGGGGAACATCACACACCAGGGCCTGTCGTGGGGTGTGGCGATGGGGGAGGGACAGCATTGGGAGATATACCTAATGTAAATGACGAGTTAATGGGTGCAGCACAGTAACATGGCACATGTATACATATGTAACAAACCTGCACGTTGTGTACATGTACCCTAGAACTTAAAAGTATAATAAAAAAAGAATTTTTTAAAATAAAAAAAATACTAGTGATTAATCACCTAGTAATTCTTCTTGCTTCCCAATCAACTGTGAAGAACTCTGATGGCTGTCAAAAAAACTGTCACTTCCTAAGACATGATTTAATACCTAAGCCTATTCAAAGCTACATATAGTAGTGGGTGAGTAGAGAAATGTGGACTTCATCCTCACTTACTGAAATGTTTTTCAAACTTCAAGACAGCCTTTACTTTTTAAAATGTTTTTCAATGAAAGGAACACCTTGGAAACACTTATTAAACCTATTGCCGGCACAAATGTTATGGTCAGTGGAATGATGCTGAATGTATGAGCTTGCTGAAAAAAGGGATGGGAAAGATAAATAGGTACTGACACATCCATGCCTAGGATTCTAAACTTGGCTGTGCATCAGAATCACCTAGGGAACTTTTAAAAATACATATTCCTGGCCTTCCCCAGTTCTATTCTATGACAATCTCTGGGGTTCAGGCCCAGAAACCTGCATCTATAAAGTTCCTCAGGTGACTGATGCACTGCCAGGTTTGGGAAACAAAGTTAGATCATTTAGACCATACACTGCCTCCAACCCCACAAGATTTTTTGCCTTACAAGATAGCAAAAAGAAAGAATTTATTCCTACAAATAGATCCCTTGTGACTAGCAGGTTATTTTTGGTAAAATTTACTGTAAAATTGGGTTGTATTTTAAGGGCATTATGCACACTTTCTAATGCAGTGGTGTCATTTGTATAATGATTGCATATAGCACATTTGTGTCCATTTTGTAGGATTTGGAGCATAATTTTTAACTACTTAAAATGATAATAGATTTCTAGTTCCTATATCTTTGCTTTTATGTCACATTGTTGGTTATATTTATGATTTATTTGATGCTACATCTTTGGTCAGGAACACAACCCCCAATTGTAATACTGTTCCTGTAGGAAAATATGATGTTTTATGACAGTTCCCAGGAATACCACTGCGGTGAAAATTGAGGACTGCCTGTACAAATGTAGCTCATTTTTCACAAGAGGATGTTCCTGAAATGTAGTATAAACTGAATTTGTATCAGTCAACTCATTTAAAATCTACCAAGAATCTGTTCAACCTAAAAGGAATCCTTTGGTAAAGAAATACTTTCAGAAAATTAAAGCTCATCCTTATTTTATTTGCTCTGAAAACTTCAATTTAATACATGGAGAAATATTAAAACAGGGCACACTAATATTTAGACTAGAAGCTAGTCTAGGCCACGATGCAAATGGATTTTTTTTTTTATTATCAAACTGCAGATCAGACACTTTGGAGTAAAAAAAAAAATCACTGAATCTCCAGTCCAGGGAGGTTTTTTGTTTGTTTGTTTGTTTGTTTGTTTTTTGTAGTGCTGTGGGTGTGGATGGAAAATCAGTTTCTTTGTACTCAAAGACTTAAAAAGAATCAGAGTAAAGACAAATGCTTACACAATGTTCCTGTGAGTGAAAATGGTAGGTGTAAGGATCCTACTTTTACAGACTGAAATGCAAGCACAGGTTGATCTGTGCAGCTTAAATGGTTAGGACAGGTAAACTGGATACTAGAACCAACTGAAGAACCAAGAGTTATTTGCTCTAAAGAAGAATACTGCTTAAACTAGCAATTTCCAATTGCAGAAGAGGGAGAGATAAAATCAGAAAAGGCATGCAAAAGTGCTTTGTAAACTCTTTAGTACTATGCAAACATAGGAAGCAGCGTTCTCTGTTGAAAGTGAGCATGTGGGCAGTGATGTCGAGAGTTTGAGAAGAAAGTATGACAAAATCTTAAAAAGGAAGGGAATGCCATCCTGGCTAACACGGTGAAACCCCGTCTCTACTAAGAAATACAAAAAATAGCCGGGCGAGGTGGCAGCGCCTGTAGTCCCAGCTACTCGGGAGGCTGAGGCCGGAGAATGGCGTGAACCCGGGAGGCGGAGCTTGCAGTGAGCTGAGATCCGGCCACTGTACTCCAGCCTGGGCTACAGAGCGAGACTCTGTCTCAAAAAAAAAAAAAAAAAAAAAAAAAAAAAAAAAAAAAGGAAGGGAATGAATGAACTAGAAAGGCTGCATAAGGGTCTAACTTGAGTTCTACATTCATGAATTTAAAGTGAGAGAAAGAAATAAAAGGCATCCCAATAGGAAAAGAGTAAGTCAAATTATCTCTTGTTGCTGACAATATGATTCAATACCTAGAAAACCCTAAAGATTCTGCCAAAAGACTCCTAGATCTGATAAGACCTCAGCAAAGTCTCAGGATACAAAATCAATGCACAAAGATCAGTTTATACTAATAATGTTCTAATACTAATAATGTTCAAGCTGAGAGCCAAATCAAGAATGCAATCCCATTTACAATACACACGCACGCACGCACACACACACACACACACACACAAATACCTAGGAGTACAGCTAACCAAGAAGGTAAAAATATCTCTATGAGGAGAGCTACAAAATACTACTGAAGGAATTCAGAGATGACACAAGCAAACAAAAAAGCATTCCATGCTCATGGGCTAGAAGAATCAATATTGTTAAAATGTCCACACTGCCCAAAGCAATCTACAGAGTCAATGCTATTCCTATCAAATTAGCAATGTCATTTTTCACAGAATTAGAAAAAAGCTATTCGAATCTTCATATGGAACCAAAAAACAGCTTGAATAGCCAAGGCAATCCTAAGCAAAAAGAATAAAGATAGAGGCATCACATTACCTGACTTAAAACTATACTACAAAGCTATAGTAACCAAAACAGCATGGTACAAAAACAGACACACTGGCCAACGGAACAGAATAGAGACTCCTGAAATGAAGCTGCATACCTACAATCAACTGATCTTTGACAGAGTTGACAAAAATAAACAGTAGAGAAAGGATACCCTATTCAATAAATGGTGCTGGGACAACTGGCTAACCATACGCAGAAGAATGAAATTGGACTCTCTGCCTTTCACCATATACAAAAAGTAAATCAAGATGGCTTAAAGACTTAAATGTAAGGTGTCCCACTATAAAATCCTAGAAGAAAACCTAGGAAATACTCTTCTAGACATTGGCCTAGGCAAGGAATTTATGATGAAGATCCCAACAGCAAATGCAACAAAATCAAAAATAGACACATAGGACTTAATTAAACAAAAGAGCTTCTGCACAGTGAAAGAAACTACCAAAAGAGTAAACAGACAACCTACAGAATGGGAGAAAATATTTGCAAAATATGCATCCAACAGAAGACTAATATCTAGAATCTATAAGGAACTTAAGAAAAAAAACCAAGTAACTCCATTAAAAAGTGGGCAAAGGACATGAACAGACACTTCTCAAAAGAAGACAAGTAGTCAATAAACATGAAAAAATGCTCAACATCACTAATCACCAGAAAAATGCAAATCAAATCTACAATAAGATACCATCTCACACCAATCAGAATAGCTTTTATTATAAAGAAAGCAAACGAACATGTTGGTGAGATTGCAGAGAAAAGCAAACACTTATACACTGTTGGTGGGAATGCAAATTCATTCAGCCACTGTGAAATGCAGTTAGGAGACTTCTCAAAGAAATCAAAATAGAATTACCATTCAACCCAGCAATCTTATTACTGGGCATATACCCAAAGGAAAATAAATCATTCTACCAAAAAGACAAATGCACACATATATTCACTGCAGCACTATTCACAATAGCAAAGACATGGAATCAACCCAGGTGCCCATCAACAGTGGAGTGGGTAAAGAAAATGTGGTACCTATACACCATGGAATACTACGTAGCCATAAAGAAGAATGAAATCATGCCTTTTGCAACAACATGGATGCAGTTGGAGGCCATTATCCTAAGCAAACTAATGCAGGAACAGAAAACCAAATATCACATGTTGTCACTTGTAGTGACAGTGAAACATTGGGTACACATAGAAATAAAGATGGCCACAATAGACACTGGGGACTACTGAATGGCAGGGAGAGGGAGGAGTACAGAGGTTGAAAAATTATTGAGTACTATGCTCACTCCTTGAGTGATGGGATAAATCATATCCCAGGCCTTAGCATCCTGCAATATACCTATATAAGAAACCTGCACATGTACCCCCTGAATCTAAAATACATATATGTATGCATACATACATACATACATAAAGTGAGATCAGGCAGTGTGGTCATGTGTTTTTTTCCAGCCACTTTTATTGCATGGGTAAAAACACCAAGGAGGCAGAATGTTATTAGAATCGTGATTTTGATTTTGCCAAGTGAATAAAAAGAAGGGAGGGAGAGAAAGGGAATTGATGGTATATGCATTGCAAGGGGTCTGACTTAGAGCGCTGGCAGTAGAAATAGAAAAGTATATGACAAAGATTTCTGAAGATTAGATTAATAGGACTAAGGAGCATTGTGAAAGGCTCAAAAATGCCTCAATATAGGTTTTAGTCAGGTAATAGCATTTGAACACTTGATGTGCACACAGTACTGCCTGCACAGGTGGAATTTGTGAGGTCAGCTGTAGACCTAGATTTCCTCAAATACTGAGCTACCTGAGAGGCACAGACAAGGCATATATCTGACAAATGGTGAGCTTGAGAAATTAGGAGGGAAAGACAAGGGTAATTTTGCCTAAATTGGCAGTAGGTTTGATGGTGGGCAAGGAGATCAGTGTATAATGGAGTAGATTATCACCTAAGTGGTAGTGAGGTGGAGAGGCAGAATGAGTTCCTAGGACAGAATGAGCAATGGAGACATGAATCATGGGACAGGGGAACAGGTATTTTGTTGTGAGGTTTGTCTCCCTCTCATCCTCCTTACCTATTGCAGCATAATTTAAATCACAAAGTGCAATATATATATACATTCTAATGATGTAAATAATAGTGGAGAACTTTCTCAAGATAGTCCCCCTCCACCATACATACAACTGGAATGAATTCAGACACATGGGGAAAATATGTGGTCCAAATCCTTCAAATTTATCCAAAAGTGATCATTAAAGGTAGGTATTATCATGCTAATAAGGAAATAGTGCATTACAGAAGACAGACAAAACTGAGGATCTGAAGACCTAGCTTCTAGTTTGACTTGAGTAATCTGAGCTTCACTTTTGTCATGTGTAAAAGAAAAAAATACCTTCTCTACACAATCATAAGGTCTCCGCATAGGAATGTAAGATTCCTGAGGGAAGGGACCTTTATTGTCTTTTTGTTTGTTTGTTTTTGAGATGGAGTTTTGCTCTTGTTGTCCAGGCTGGAGTGCAATGGTGTGATCTCGGCTCACCGATCTCAGTTCACCGCAACCTCCGCCTCCTGCCTCAGCCTCCTGAGTAGTTGGGATTACAGGCATGGACCACACGTCAAGCTAATTTTGTATTTTTAGTAGAGATGGGGTTTCTCCATGTTGGCCAGGCTGGTCTCGAACTCCTGACCTCAGGTGATCTGCCCAACTCGGCCTCCCAAAGTGCTGAGATTCCAGGAGTGAGCCACCGCGCCCAGTCTATTGTTTTATTTTCTATTGTATCTCCAGCATTTAGCCTAGCACATAGCAGAAGTTTATGAACATTTATTAAGTGAAATGAGAAAATATGTTTATACCTGAGAGTGCTATCCAAAATCAAGTATGGACTTTGTTCTTAATAATAAATCATATGAAATGAAAGCTGCTTCTATGATTATAGCAATATAATATTCTCTAACACTTTCATACACATTTTAAGCACTATATCTTATTTATTTCTTAAGATATTTATGGACTGGCAGTAACTCAACAAGATAGTTGGAAAGTTTAAGCAATTAATTCTAAGATTATTTCCTGGACCACTTCCATGGAGGCCAGAGGTTAAAGGTCAAAGACAAGAATGGCGAATTTGTTTAACAGTAAAGCTACTTTCTGTTGGGAGTATTTAAGCTAGAAATCTACTAAAAGTGTAAGATGAAGGATTGTGTAGTCAGATATGAAATATATTGAGAAATTTAGAATCTCTTTTCTTAAGCTGTGCCAAAAACATGTCCCTAATGATCCCTTTACCTTTTCTAATTTTCCCTTATCCCCCGTCAATACCATGTATTATAATTTCTGTCTTTAAAATTCTTTGTTAAATGAGTAAATGAACTTCATCAAGACTCCAATCTATTAAGCCTGCCACTTTGTCATTATCTGTCAACCTCTTCCCTCCTTATGCAGGATTTTCAGTGGTTTGCCATTGTAATCACTTCCTCAACTTGCTTGCCCTAGCCTGGCAAGTCCTTGACCCTGGATAAATTCAGTCATTTGCCTGCTCTGAATTTGCACCTGAGCAACTAAATGTTGCTAGAAGAAATCACACAATCTCAGTGACAGGTTATACTTAAACTCATAATCACAGACCTCAAACAGGTACTAAATGCTGCTTGTTTGAAATCTACAACTCTATCAAGCTTGCTTTCCAGGACAACTATTTTCTCTCTTCAGGACTTTCATCATTCTCCTCTGCTCTCTGCCCTGATGATCTTGCCCCCATACTTAATTGAGAAGGGTATCATCAGAAGTGGGCTCACCCCACTTCCAACTAACAAATTCATCAGGTGATCTCCATCAACATTTTCTCCTCTTCTTTCCTCCTGTTATAGTGGATGAATTGCTTCTGTCCCTCTCAAAGGCCAAACTTTCCATTTGTGCTCTATATCTCATTTTTTCCCCCAACCCCTTTCAAAGACTTTATATTTTTGTTTATTGCATCTCTCTCCTGCATCAGCAATCTCTATAGATTATCCTCAGGCATTTAAACTCCAGTAACTCCCATCTTAAACTGTTCCATCCCACCATGCCACTGAAACTGCTCTTATAAAAGATCAATGCATTCCAAGTTGTAAAAATAAACAAATGGATACTCCTTGCTCCTCATTTTATTAAACTTCTTAGAAGCAAACTTCGTCAGAACTAAAGTCTTGATTTCTACACCTCCCCCACTCTCAAAAACTGACCCCCCCAAATTTTCCCCACATCAGTAGATAGATTCTATACCTGGATACCAATACCAGAAAGCTTGTTCTCTCAGCTCTATGTTCAAGATATGTCTTGAACCCCTTTACATCATTTCCCCTTCACTACTACCACATTAGTCCAATGCCATCACCTTCTTTACCTGGAAAGAAAGAACATCCAACTATTCTTCTAGTTTCACTTCTTGATTCTCTCTTCTCCACACATGAGCTAGAGGAATCTTCTTTAAAAATCCACATCTGCACTAATTGTTTCTATAAAAATCTTAAAACCCTCCAATGTCTTCCCATTTTACTTAGGTAAAAATCCAAACTTCTTGTCTCACCAACATGCCCTCCACTCATACTAGGCTCTAGTCACACTGGAATCCTTTTGTACCTTGAATATGCCAAACTCTTTCCTGTTTTAGGACTTTTCACTTAGAACAGAATCCGAACTCTACTGCTAACTTTGGTGAGGAAGCCATGGATCCCCCTATCTTTACATTCTCATCTTGCCTAACTTTCCCCCTTACTCACTGCTTTCCAGTCACAGTGCTCTTTTTCTAGTTCCTCCAACATCCCATGATCTTCCTTGCTTCAAGACTTTCATATAGGCTTTCCCATTACCTGGTATGTGGCCCCTCCCCCAATGCCCTTCTCATCCTGTGTCTCAGTATCAATGCTACCTACTCAGCAAAACCTTCTCTGTTCATTCTAATTAAAGCAGACTCTCCTTTATTATTCTCTCACAGCACTCTTCATAACCCCTTTTTTTAACTTAATGGATACATAATAGTTGTACATATTATATTTTTTGGAGTACATGTGATATTTTGATACAAGCATACAATGTGTAATGGTTGAATATGGTTGAATAAGGGTAATTAAGATATTCATCACCTCAAACATTTATCATTTCTTTGTGTTGAGAACATTGCAAATCTTGTCCTCTAGCCTTTTTGAAATATATAATAAATTATTGTTAATGATAGTCATCCTATTGTGCTATCAGACACTAGAACTTATTCCTTCTATCTAACTGTATTTTTGTGTCCATTAACCAACCCCTCTTTGTGACCCCTCTCCCTGCGACCCTTTCCAGCCTCTGGTAACCACTATTTATAGCCCTTTGTAAGTACATATTTACTTATATATTTGCTGGCTCTGCCATTAGACTATGAATTACATCAGGGTCAGAGGCACTATCTATTTTGTTTGCCGCTATAATATATCCAATATCTAATACACCATACGTGGCATAAAGTAGCAACTCAATAAGTATCTTTGAAAGGAATGAGTGAACAAACACCCATCATTTCCTTTTGACATTCCTAGTATCCTATGAGATACGGAAGATATTATTATTCCATAGAGGGAGTCAATGGTTTGCTCAAAGTCACATAGTAAGTAGTAGAACCAAAGTCTTCTTACTCCATACCCAATGTTCTTGTATTATACTACCTCAGCGAACAGGGAGTGTTCTTTGTTGTATGAACACAAATAGTATAATAAATCATTAAGCCACATTTCCCATAAAGATATGGCAGCCACAGTTCCAACTCTTTGGTTTAAAGAATTTCCTTGAGATAAGTACTACCTCTTTCCCTACCCTCAAAAAAAAGACTGTATTGGCCGGGTACGGTGGCTCATGCCTGTAATCCCAGCACTTTGGGAGGCCAAGATAGGCAGATCACCTGAGGTCAGGAGTTCAAGACCAGCCTGGCCAACATAGTGAAACCCCATCTCTACTAAAAATACAAAAAGTGGCCAGCCTTGGTGGGGCATGTCTGTAATCCCAGCTACTCCAGAGACTGAGACAGGAGAATTGCTTGAACCTGGGAGGCAGAGGTTGCAGTGAGCTGAGATCATGCCACTGCACTTCAGCCTGGGTGACAGTGAGACTCTGTCTCAAAAACAAACAAACAAAAAAGACTGTATTTCACATACTACAAGGGCACAAAGGAAACAGGTTTGAGTATTCACTTTGCTTATTTTATAGCATTTAATATTATTCTACATGGAAGCTTGCTATAAGCCAAATAAAGTAAAGAAATAATAGCCCTACCTTACACATTTGTCAGTCAATAGGTTCCCAGTATCTAATCCCCAGATAGCCACCACAATTGCACTGTTTACACAAATTAATAGAGTTACCATTCTCCTATTGATACCAACAACTGGACTAAATAGATCAACCTGTCATTTAGATGCTTCACATTTATATGCACACATAATTCACTGAAACCATTTCAGGAACTACCTAACATGCATTAGCTAACATTCTATTTCATAAGAATCTAAAAATATGGGAGGGGCCAAGATGGCCGATTAGAAGCAGCTTCAGTCTGCAGCACTCATGGAGAGGAATGAAAGGGGTGAGTGAATTCAGCACCTTCAACTGAAATATCCAGGTTCTCCCATTGGGACTGACTAGGCAAACAACTCGACCTACAGAGAATGAAGAAAAGTAGAGAGGGATGACGGCCCACCCTGGAGTGACATGCAGCCAAAGGAACCCTCCACCCCCAGCCAAGGGAAGCCGTGAGTGATTGTATGACCCTGCCCAGGAAACCATGCTTCTCCCACGGATCTATACAATCCATGGATCAGGAGATCACCTTGTGACTCCACACCACCAGGACCTTGGGTCCAATACACAGAGCTGTGTGGAGTCTCGGCAGAGCAGCCACTCAGGCACACACAGAAACCCAGGAGTTTTATAATGCATACTCCAACCTCAGGATCACTGGCAAGTCCATCCATACATGTCCCTAGGAAGCGGGGTGATTCCAGGGAGCCAAGCAGTTCTGTGGGCCCCACTTCCACAGCATCTCACACGTTAAGATGCACTAGCTTGGAATTCAAGCTGCCAAAGGCGACAGGCTGGAGTCTGCCTGAGACAGGACTGAACTCCTGTGGGGAGGGGCGGCCACCATCTCTGCTGATCCGTAGACTCAGCCATTCCAACCTGCCAACTTTGGAGAATACAGACAGCCTGGATGGGGAAGGGTTTCCCACAGCGCAGCACAGCTGCCTTGCCAGATCAGTGCCAGACTGCTTCTTTAAGTGGGACCCTGATCCATTCCTCCTCACTGGGCAGGATCTCCCTGTGGGGCTGTGGGGGCTTCAGCCACTGCAGCCAGGGTTCTATGGATAGAGCTCTGATCTCTCCCTGGGATGGAGCTCCTAGGGGAAGGGGTGGCCCCCATCTCTGAGGTTTGGTTGACTCAGACACTCCAGCCTGCTGGCTGTGAAGAATACAGGTGGTCTGGACAAGGAAGGGTCCCCTTGAAATACAGCACACCTGCTCTACCAAAAAGCAGCCAGACTGCTTCTTTGGATGGGTCTCTGATCCCATTCTTCCTGACTAAGACCTCACAATGGGGGTCTCTAGCTCCTTCCTACAGGTACGTGTGGGCTGGCAACAGGTCAGTACCCCCCTGGGACAGAGCTTCCAGAGGAAGGAGCTGGCTGTCATCTTTGCTGTTTCATGGCCTTCATTGGTGATAACTGCAGGTACTGGAGAAACCAAGGCAACTGGAGTCTGGAGTGGACCACCAGCAAACCACAGCAGTCCTACGGTACAGTGGCCTGACTGTTAAAAGAAAACAAACAGAAAACAACAACATCAACAAAAAAACCCACAAAAACCTAATTCAAAGGTCAGTAACCTCAAAGATCAAAGGTAGATAAGCCCACAAAGATGAGAAAGAATCAATGCAAAAATGCTGAAAACTCTAAAAGCCAGAGTGCCTCTTCTCCAAATGACTGCAACACCTCTCCAGCAAAGGCACAGAACTGGGCTGAGGGTGAGATGGCTGAATAGACGGTAGTGGGCTTCAAAAGGTGGATAATAGGCCAGGCGTGGTGACTCATGCCTGTAATACCAGCACCTTGGGAGGCCAAGGCGGGCAGATCACAAGGTCAGGAGATCGAGCCCATCCTGGCTAACAGGGTGAGACCCTATCTCTACTAAAAATACAAAAAAATTACCCGGGCGTGGTGGCGGGTGCCTGTAGTCCCAGCTACTCAGGAGGCTGAGGCAGGAGAATGGTGTGAACCTGGGAGGTGGAGCTTGCAATGAGCCAAGATTGCGCCACTGCACTCCAGCTTGGGCGACAAAGTGAGACTCCATCTCAAAAGAAAAAAAAAAAAAGATGGATAATAATAAACTTTGCTGAGCTAAAGGAGCATGTTGTAACCCAATGCAAAGAAGCAAAGAATCATGATAAAATAATATAGGATCTGATAGCCAGAAGAGCCAGTTTCGAGAGGAACACAGGCAACCTGATGGAGCTGAAAAACACAACACGAGAACTTCACAATGCAATCACAAGTAGCAATAGCAGAATATACCCAGAGGAGGAAAAAATCTCAGCACATCAAGACTATCTTTCTGAAATAAGACAGGCAGACAAGAATAGACAAAAAAAGAAAAGGAATGAACGAAACCTCCATGAAATATGGGATTATGTAAGAGACTGAACCTACGACTGACTGGGGAACCTAAAAGAGATAGGGAGAATAGAACAAACCTGGAAAACATAGTTTAGGAAATCATCCAGGAGAATGTTTCCAACCTAGCAAGACAGGCCAACATTCAAATTCAGGAAAAGGAGAAAACCCCAGTAAGATACTCCATGAGAAGATCAACCACAAGACACATAATCATCAGATTCTCCAAGGTTGAAATAGAAGAAAAAATGTTAAGGGCAACCATAGAGAAAGGTCAGGTCACTGACAAAGTGAAAACCATCAGACTAATAGCAGACCTCTCAGCAGAAACCCTACAAGCCAGAAGAGATTGGGGGACAATATTTAACATACTTAAAGAAAAGAAATTCCAACCCAGAAAATTATATCTGGCCAAGCTAAGCTTCATAAGTGAAGGAGAAATAAGATCCTTTTCAGACAAGAAAAAGCTGGAATTCATTACCAACAGGCCTGCCTTGCAAAAGCTCCTGAAGGAAGCACTAAATATGGAAAAGAAAAACTGCTACTGGCCACTACAAAACACACTGAAGTACACAAACCAGTGACACTATGAAGCAACCACATAAACAAGTCTACAAAATAACCAGCTATCATCAAGATGACAGGATCAAACTCACATATAACTAACAAACTCACACATGTTAACCTTAAATGTCAATGGGCTAAATGTCCCCAACTAAAAAACACACAGAATGGCAAGCTGGATAAAGAGCCAAGACCCATCGGCACTGCTGCCTTCAAGAGACCCACCTCATGTGCAAAGACACACATAGGCTCAAAATAAAGGGATGAAGGAAAATTTACCAAGTAAATGGAAAACAGAAAAAAGCAGAGGTTGCAATCCTATTTTCTGACAAAACAGACTTTAAACCAACAAAGACCAAAAAAGACAAAAAAGGGCATGTACAATGGTAAAGGGTTCAATTCAACAAGAAGAGCTAACTATCCTAAATATATATACACCCAATACAGGAGCACCCAGATTCATACAGCAAGTTCTTAGAGACCTACAAAGAGACTTAGACTCTCAAACAATAATAGTGGGAGACTTTAACACTCCCTGGCAATATTAGACAGATTATCAAGACAGAAAATTAACAAAGATATTTAGGACCTGAACTCAGCTCTAGATCAAGTGGACCTGATATCTACAGAACTCTCCACCTCAAAACAACATAATACATTCTTCTTATCATCACATGGCAGTTACTCTAAAATTGATCATATAATTGGCAGTAACACACTCCTCAACAAATACAAAAGAACGGAAATCATAACAGTCTCTCAGACCACAGCACAATCAAATTAGTACTCAAGGTTAAGAAATTCACTCAAAACCACACAACTGCATGTAAATTGAACGACATGCTCCTGAATGACTCTTGAGTAAATAATGAAATTAAGGCAGAAATCAAGAAGTTCTTTAAAACTAATGAGAACAAAGAGACAACGTACCAGAATCTCTGTGATGCAGCTAAAGCAGTGGTACGAGGGAAATTTATACCACTAAATAAATGCCCACGTCAGAAATCTAGAAAGATCTCAAGTTAGCAACCTAACATCTCAACTAAAAGAACTAGAGAACTAAGAGCAACCAAATTTCAAAGCTAGCAGAAAACAAGAAATAACAAAGATCAGAGCTGCACTGAAGGAGATAGAGACATGAAAAACCCTTGAAACACTCAACAAATCCAGGAGCTGGTTTTTTGAAAAAAATAATAAAATGATAGACCGCTAACTAGACTAATAAAGAATAAAAGTGAGAAGAATCAAACACAATCAGAAATAAGGGGGATATCACCACTGACCCCACAGAAATACAAACAACCATCAAAGAATACTATAAACACCTCTATGAACATAAAGTAGAAAATCTAGAAAAAAATGGATAAATTTCTGGTCACATACACCCTCCCAAGACTGAACCAGGAAGAAACTGAATCCCTGAATAGAACAATAATGCGTTCTGAAACTGAGACTGTAACAAATAGCCTACCAACCAAAAATAGCTCAGGACCACACAGGTTCCCAAACGAATTCTACCAGAGTTACAAAGAAGAGCTGGTACTATTTCTACTGAAACTATTCCAAACAATTGAAAAGGAAGACTCCTCCTGAACTCATTTTATGAGGTCAGCATCATCCTGATACCAAATCCCACCAGAGATACAACAACAACAACAACAAAAACGTTAGGCCAATATCCTTGGTGAACATCAGTGCAAAAATCCTCAATAAAATACAGCAGCATATCAAAAAGTTCATACACCATGATCAAGTCAGCTTCATCCCCAGGTTGCAAGGTTGGTTCAACATACACAAATCAATAAACGTGACTCATCACATATACAGAACTAAAGACAAAAACCACATGATTATCTCAATAGATGCAGAAAAGGCCTTCGATAAAATTCAACATCCCTTCACGTTAAAATCTCTCAATAAACCAGATATTGAAGAAACATACCTCAAAATAATAACAGCCATTTATGACAAACCCACAGCCAATAGCATACTGAATGAGCAAAAGCTGAAGCATTCCCCTTGAAAACTGGCACAAGACAAAGATACCCTCTCTTACCATTCCTATTCAACATAGTATTGGAAGTTCTGGCCAGGACAATCAGGCAAGAGAAGGAAATAAAGGGTATTCAAATAGGAAGAGAGGAAGTCAAATTATTTTTGTTTGCAGATGACATGATCCTATACCTAGAAAACCCCATCATCTCAGCCCAAAAGCTCCTTAAGCTGATAAACAACTTCAGCAAAGTCTCAAGATACAAAATCAATGTGTAAAAATCGCTAGCATTGCTATACACCAACAACAGGCAAGCATAGAGCCAAATCATGAATTAATTCCCATTCACAATTGCTACAAAATGAATAAGACACCTAGGAATACCGCTAACAAGGGAAGTGAAGGACCTCTTCAAGAGGAACTATAGACCACTGCTCAAGGAAATCAGAGAGGACACAAAGAAATGCAGAAACGTTCCAAGCTCATGGATAGGAAGAATCAATATCTTGAAAATGGCCATACTGCACAAAGTAACTTATAGATTCAACACTACTCTCATTAAACTACCATTGACATTCTTCATAAAATTAGAAAAAAACCATTTTAAAATTTATATAGAACCAAAAAAGAGCCAAACAGCCAAGACAATCCTAAGCAAAAAGAACAAAGCTGGAGGCCTCATGCTATCCAACTTCAAACTATACTACAAGGTTAAAGAAACAGCATGGTACCAGTACAAGAACAGACACAGAGACCAGTGGAACAGAATAGAGAACTCAGAAATAAGACTGCACACCTACAACCATCTGATTTTCAACAAACCAGACAAAAACAAGCAGTGGTTTCGGAAAAGGATTCCCTATTTAATAAACGGTGTTGGGAGAACTGGCTAGCCATATGCAGAAAATTGAAATTGGACACCTTCCATACACCACATACAAAAAATAACTCAGGATGGATTAAAGACTTAAATGTAAAACCCAAAACTATAAAAACCCTAAAAGAAAATCTGGGCAATACCATTCAGAACATAGACATGGGCAAAGATTTCATGATGAAAATGCCAAAAGCAATTGCAACAAAAGCAAAAATTGACAAATGGTATCTAATTAAACTAAAGAGCTTCGGCACAGCAAAAGAAAGGATCAACAGAGTGAACAGACAACCTATGGAATGGGATAAAATTTTTGCAAGCTATCCATCTGACAAAAGTCTAATATCCAGAGTCTACAAGGAAATTAAACAAATTTACAAGAAAAAAAATAAACAAACAACTCTCGTTAGAGTTGTCAGAGCATCAGGAAGAATAGCTAATGGATGCTGGGCTTAATACCTAGGTGATGGGATGATCTGTGCAGCAAACCACCATGGCATACATTTACCCATGTAACAAATCTGCACATCCTGCACATGTACCCCTGAATTTAAAATAAAAGTTGAAGAAAAGAAAAAAAAAGAGATCTAAGTAAAAAGAATCTAAAAATATGACTAGGTCTTTTTTTGCCACATACGTTTTGATGTATTTTATACATAAAATTAATAGTTATTATTTATTGAGGGCCTGCTATATGCTAGGCACTGTTCTAGTCACAGGGAATACAGTGGTAAAGAAGAAATAGTCTTTGCTCTCATTGGGCTTACATTACATTCCTTGGCTCCCTTAGGTTATTGACTAGGTTTAGATTTTCCTCAAGAACATTTTTACTAAGGTCGAAAATAGGAGAAGAAGAAACAACATTTATTTAGCATATCTTCAATAATGTCTAGCTTCCACTCATCTCTTGTAGTATTTTCCTCAAAATCTTTTTTTTTTTTTTTTTTAGTTTATGTTTTCTTTTCTTTTTTTTTTTTTTTGAACTTTTTTTTTTTAATTTATTTATTATTATTATACTTTAAGTTGTAGGGTGCATGTGCATAACATGCAGGTTTTTCACTGCCCACTGCCATCTTTCAAGTTCAGTTAAGAGGCTTTGAAATCAGGGTTAGATTCCAGTCCTGGCTATGTAGCTTACTGGCTTACTGGCTTTGTGACCACAGGCAAGTTAACCTCTCTGAACTTCAGTTCTGCTTTGTTTTGTTTTGTTTTCTGTGAGGTCTTTACATTGAAGCTAGCTATATTTCAAAACTTGAATTAAATCAAGTTCCTGCCTTAGAACTAAAGCAGTGTTGAAAGGAATAAATGAGGCAAGATTTATACAGTGTATATCATAGCACAAAGAAAATATTCAATAAATGATATAATAATAATTCAAAGCTTTCTAGTCTGGGTTTATCTTCTATATTATACCAATTTTGACAATATAAATGCTTTGTCATTTTTATAAGTCATTTTCAATTCTCTTTGGCTCTTTATAAGAATAAAACATATAAATACAGTATGTTATGTGTATATATTGCTATTTGCCAACTTTTCTTGGTTCTTTTTAAGAGAGTTGGCAAATAGCAATATACACATATAACATATAGTATTTCAGTTTATCAAGTATTTTTATATATGTGACTTTATTAATGTGGTCTTCACAATAATACTGAAATGTAATCATTTACATATTATTTTATTCACTTTACTCATGAAAGAACAACTAGGTTAAGTTTTAAGTCACACAGCTGATAAATAATAAAAGCAGTAATCAAACCCAGGCCTTTCAGCCTCTAAAGCTAAAATTTTGCACTATAGGGCATTGCCTCCCCACTCATTTTCAGTCTGTGACACACCTATACTCCTCCTCCTCCTCTTCCTCCTCCTTCTCCTCCTCCTTCTCCAACTACTACTACTATTATTTCTGGCAGTAAAAATAACAACAGTAATCAACAATAACAAACATAGCAGCTAACACTTATTGAACGCTTTCTGTAAGCCAGGAACTTTTCTAAATACTTCACAGGTATTTTATTCTCATAACCACCCTATGAATTAGACAGCTTGTTATTTTTTCCACTTTTCACATCAAGTGTGAGCCTCAGTTTCCCTATGTAGTTTGTTCAAGGTCACAAAGCTACTGTGAGAACAACAATTCAAAGCTATGCAGTTTAGCTCTATAATCCGAGCTCATCTTCTCCTAGTCCAAATGGAATGTACCCATGAGAGTCCTAGCATAATTCTTGCTGCACCATTATATATATACATGCATACATCCAAGCAACAGCCTGTCCTTCCATAAACTTGGCACCAATAGTGTAATACCCCTCCATATAAAGTTATGACAAAGGGAGTGACTTTGATGAACCAACTGCATTTTTATTACATTGCAAACAACAGTATGAGTTTATAAAAATGACTGGCATGGCTTAGAAGCAGAGTGCAATACACTAGTCTAATACTTAGCACAAGAATTACATTATTTTTGTTAGAAACCTTTAAAGGCATTTTCCTCAATGTGCTTGTCCATTTTACTGACTTGGGTGTTTCCCACTATTTTCATGTGTGTATGTATATACACAAATTATATATGTGTGTGTATATATATATACACACACACACACACACCCCCTCACATCTCTCCCAACCACTCACCCCACCACATATCTTGCCAAATGTAACAAAGTACAAATAGTATAATTGCTATTGCATTTTATAATTGCCACTGCAAATTATAAAAATGCATAGGTATATAATTTAGAAAATTTTACATTTCTCAGAAAAACGGTTTGCTAGCAGCTTTGGAACCTCCAATCTGCCAGTTAAAACAACAGAACAGGACATGGTGATAATGTAAATGCTTAGCAGTTATGTATCAGGAAAAAAAAACAACAAATAAAAACATTACATGAGCCCAAAATTTTTATTAACTGTTCTCACGGTTACCAGAAGGGCTAGAATTTATAAGGAAACTAAATAAAATCCATGTTGTTTCAGGTCCCAGGCTTTGGAGTCAAGATAAATTTGGGTTTAAATCCCAGTTCTGCTACTTACAATCTGTTATTTAATCTCTCAGAGGCTGTTTTCTCATCTGTAAAATGGGGATAATATCTACTTTGCAGGGAAATTGTGAAGACAAATTAGAATGTATGTAAATCTCTAAGTCCAATGGTTGACACTTTGGCCCATGGTAGATCCTCAAAAATCCAAACACCCTAATTCTCCTGCCAGGCCTGGTGTTAGTACATCATGGTGACACATATTTTTTCCTTTCAGACTTCAAGAGCTGCCTATCAAATGCCTAAATATCTGCTCTCCTTACCCCACTTCACTCTAAACCCTCATTTTCTTCTTTGGCATCTCAGCAGCAGTGTTCATCCAGCCTTTGTCTCTGGAGTGCCAGAAACAAGGGAGCCAGTCTCAACAACTTATGAGAGGGGAAGATGGTTGTGCTGCGTTCTTGTGTGCCCCTCCAATTGAGGGCCACTCAATTCAAGGTAACTCCACACCCATACCAAACTGTCCTTTGAATCTGAAGAGAGATCCACTTTGAATAGTACCATTTTAAGATTTACCATTTAATTTATTCTTCGGAGTTCTACAATTAATAGAAAAATAAGTAAAATAACTAACGTTTCTCACACACTATGTGCCAGTAAGTGTGCTGAACATTTTACATATATTATTTCATTTAATTCTTACAACAGGCTTCTGAGATTATTGCTCATTCAACACAAATATTATTATTTATAATCAAATATTGATTAATTAGAAATATAACAGTAAACAAAAGACACAAAAATGTCAGCCCTCATGAAGCTTACTTTCTATCATGGGAGTTATCACGAGAGAGGTTAAGTAACCCACAGATTGTCACCCAATAAGTAACAAAGCCAAGAATCAAAAACAGGTCTGTGAACAAAATAAAAAGACCAGAAATAAATCCTCACATATATAATCAATTGATCTTCAACAAGGGTGCCAAGACCATTCAGTGGGGAAAGGCCAGTCTTCTCAACAAATGGCATTAGGAAAACTGGATATCTACATATAAAAGAGTGAAATTGGACCCTTACCTTACACCATATACAAAAATTAACTCAAAACAGTTCAAAGACCTAAACAAAAGACCTAAAACTATAAAATTCTTAGAAGAAAATATAGGAGAAAAGTTTCATGAAATTGGAAATTTCAAGATTTCTTGATATGATACCAAAAGCACGCACACAAAAAATAGATAAATTGGACTACATTAATATTTAAAATTTTGTGCATCAAAAGATATTAACAACAAAGTAAAAAGGCAACCCACAAAATGGGAGAAAATATTTGCAAATCACATATATGGATAAGAGGTTAATATCTAGAATATATTAAAAAAAAACTCTTACAACTCAACAACAACAAAAATAACCTGATTAAAAAATGGATAAAGGACTTTAATGGACATTTCTCCAAAGATATGCAAATAACCAATAAGCATATGGAAAGATGCTCAATATCATTAGTTTTTAGGGAAATGGAAATCAAAACAATAATTAAATACCACTTTACATACAATAAGATGGGTATAATCAAAAAGATAGTAACAAGTGTTGATAAGGATGTGGAAAAATTTGGAACCCTCATACACCTCTGGTAAAAATGCGAAAATTATTCAAAAATTATGGTAGACAGTTTGGTGATTCCTCAGTAAGTTAAAGGTAGAATTACCATACAACTCAGCAATCCTACTCCTCAGTATGTACCCTAAATGAATTGAAAACAGGTGTTCAAATGAAAATGTGTACACCCATGTTCATAGCAGCATTACTCACAATACCCCAAGGTGGAAGCAACCCAAGTGTCCATCCACAGATAAATGGGATAAACAAAATGTGGTATATACATACAATGAAGTATCATTCAGCCATCATAGGAATAAAATTCTGATACATGTGACAACATAAGTGAACCTTGGCTAATCTGAGTAAGCCAGTCATGAAAGGACAAATAGTGTATGACTCCACTTACATGAGGTATTTAGAGTAGCCAAATTCACAGAAAAAAGTTAGATTAATGGTTGATAGAGACTGGGGGGAGGGGAGAGTAGTGAGTTGTTTAATGGGTAGAAAGAGTTTCCAATTGGAAGGATAAAAACATTCTGGAAACAGATAGTGGCAATCATTGCACAACATTGTGAATGTACTTAATGCTATTGAACTGTACACCTAAAAATGATTAAAATGATAATTTTACATTACATATATTTTACCACGATAAAGAAATAAACAACAATAAAGCAGGTCTGTGACTATATAGCTTATGATCTTACCTACATAATAGGCTTACAGTACAGAGACTAGAAGTTACTGCTCAGACTAACCCAGAGAAAGTTTTGTTCAACACATTCATGCTTCTGTAGAATTGGGGTGAAGCCATAAAAAGCATTCAGAGCTCTTGGCATCATCACAATGCTATTTGAGAAAATCATTTGCAGTTATCAAGCCCTAAATGCATTACTGAAGACCAATTTTAAATGAGCAAGGCTAAATAAAAACCCTTACTACAAATGGCAAAATGGCTAACTGGACTGTAAATGATTATTAGGAAGTTCTTTTTAAAACAGCTCCCTCAAACTGGGGTTAAAAACTGTTACATGAGTTTTCCCAACCTAGCCAACATTCAAATTCCAAGTACTGAACTATTCATGAACTTCTCTTGCTTGTATGTCATGGACCCATTATTTGGAAATACTGGCTGCCTCTAGTACAACATGATTGTTTATTTCTTTTCTTGTTTTTTGTATAATTCATTGGCAAAGTGTCAACATTATGGGGGTGGGCAACAACAGTATTTCTTAAGAAAGAGAATGTAAAATAGGCTTTCCAGGTAATTTGGGGATTTGTATTGATCTTTGCAAGGAGTAGGAGAGCCTAAAGTATTAAGACAATGGAAACATTTTTTAAGTGAAATACTGTATGATAGCTGTAGCCCTCATATAATCGGCAAACATCTAATATTGGAAACGTGATAGAATTCAAGTACCCATGAGAAGGTTCTCTAGGCATTTATACTATTGGCAACCTTTTTTCATTGCCTCCACCACCACCACCAAATAACCATGAATTTCCTGCTAAGACTAACCAAGCATATCCCCCTTTGCTTGCTCATTGTCTCTTTAGTAAAGCACAATAATGATTAGAACACTAGTAGTAGTAGTAGTAGTAAACATTTAGTGTTTACTAGTAGTAGTAGTAGTAGTAGTAGTAGTAGTAAACATTTAGTGAGGACTTACTATATGCCAAGCACCATGCTATAAGTTAAGTTTCATATCCATTGCCTCTTCGAGTCTCATAACAACTTTATCAAGTCAACATCTTATTATCTTTATTATAGATGAAGAAATGGAGAAGACTAGTGGGAGACTTGTAGTAAATGGCAGGGTTGGGATTCAAATCCTGACTTCAGGCTACGAAGTCCATGTATCTAACTGCCATGTAGAGTACCACTCCACAATCCTCCACTTAGAATGCAAAATTGCTTTACAATAGTATGTTCTGTCCTCAGTCTGCAGATTTTATATCCACAAGTCAGTTACAGAACCCAGTCTCATTAATTAAACAGCCTGAGGCAGCATTAACTCATCTATCTGACACAAGTCTTTCCCAAGGCAGCTTGTTCATTCCATTAGCCCAGATTCCAGGAACAATTTCAGAGTCCTCCTTTGCTCTCTAATTCCTTCTTTTCTTTGACTCCACACCAGATAACATGCTCAGTTATCTGAGGAATGAAACCTCCCATTTGTTAATAAAAGGCAATGAGAAAACACAGATCTATATGTAGGTTTGCAGCACAGTCATTTCCTAATATATCCTTCTCTATATTGAAGTATACCTGTGGACTACTTGGCATACATAACTTTTGCATTTTTATATTTCTTCCCATCCCCATTGAATATTCTTCTTAGTGAGATTATTAGGGGCTCCTGAGTGACGATTTATCATGAATGCTTTAAAATTCACTTGCTTGAAGGCAGAGGGCCTGGATAAGACGTCTCTTGAAATTCTTTTCAGCTCTACTATTGTGTGATTTCCCAGGGCAATGCTAAAAAAATTGCTGGTTGAAAATTTTGCTTGTCCTGCCCTTCCAATCCTCGTCCCACTTATGACAATGCCACAACCTTGCAACACCCCACTGGAGCATGATAGAGAAAGTGAGGTGGGATGTCAGACAGAACACAATTAATCTTGTTTTGTTCACTTCACATAAGTTCAGGTCCCAAGAAAAACATAATCCTCTCAATAAATAGAAAGCTGTGATAACAAAAAGTTACAGTAGCAAGAAGAAATAGTTTCCTTGAACATATTCGGCCTAGGGATTCATAATAAAGTATCACATTCTAATTCCTTCCTTCAAAAGCTTGAACACCAAAAAAAAAAAAAAAAAAAAAAAAAAAAAAAAAAAAAAAAAACCACGAACCAGTTTGAGCACCTATGGTGTGCGTGACATTGTTCTAGGTATTGAGGACATAGTCATATAAGAAAGGGTTTAGTAGAGAAGGACTTCGGTTTACTAGAGAAGGCAGACAAGTTAAATAACATGCACAGATGTATTAGGCCATTTTTGCACTGCTATTACTATAAAGGAATACCTGAGACTGTGAGACTGGGTGATTTATTAAGAACAAGAGGCTTAATTGGCTCACAGTTCTACTGGCTGCACAAGCATGGTACCTACATCTGTTTGGTTTCTGGGAAGGGCCTCAGGAAGCTTAAAATCATGCTGGAAGGTGGAGTGGGAGTAAGCACATCACATGGTGAGAAAGGGAGCAAGGAAGAGGGGAAGAGGTGTCACACACTTTTAAATAACCAGACCTCATGAGAACTCACTATCTCAATGACAACATCAAGCCATTCATGAGGGATCTGCCCCCATGACTCAAACACCTTCCACCAGGCCCCATCTCCAACATTGGGGATTATGTTTTAACATGAGATTTGGAGGGGAAAAACATCAGAACTATATCAGTAGAGTACAGTGTCTTACAGTTAAGTGCAGTGACAGGAGTAAGCATAGAATTTTATAGGAACTCCAAAGAGCATACATTTCAGACTTGGCAAAGAATAGTCAAGGAAAGTTTTTTGGAGTAGGTGACACTCAAGTTGAAAAAAAAAGTAGAAGTTAAACTAAACTGGGTTGGTAGTGGCCTCTGAGGTAGTAAGTATTGAAATGAGAGAAATCGAAGAAACACTAAAGAGGTAGAATCTATAAGATTTGGTGTTAGCAAGATCAGGAGTTCGACTCCAGCCTAGCCAACATGGTGAAACCCCATCTTTACTAAAAATACAAAAATTAGCTGGGCAAGGTGGCAGGCGCCTGTAATCCCAGCTACTCAGGAGGCTGAGGCAGGAGAATCGCTTGAAATCAGAAGGCGGAGGTTGCAGTGAGCCGAGATCACACCAGTGTACTCCAGCCTGGGCAAAAGAGTGAAACTCTGCATCAAAAAAAAAAAAAAAAAAAAAAAAAAAAAAAGATATGGTGTTAGAATGTGAGTGGGAAGGAAGTGAGAAGGAGTAATCTAGAACAATTCCCACTTCTGGCTTAGATAAGTAAATGAATGGTAGTACTACTCACTGAGATGAACAGGAAAGGAGAGGCAGGTTTGGGGTAGGAAGGTGATAAATGCAGTTTAGGATAAATTGATTTCAAGTTGCCTACGCTATACTCAAAAGATTTCCAATAGAAATACTACTGGAGCCCAGTGGGTATGAGGCATAGGAAAGAGGTCTGAACTGTATATACTGTAGATCTTGGCTTCAAAATCATTCCTACATAGATGACAGTTAAAAGCCATGAATTTTAAAGAGGTCACGCTGGGAGAATATATAAACTAACAAGAGTAAAGAAGTCAAGGGTGTAGATCTAGGAAAGAGTGTCATGTGTCACTTAAGATCGGGGATACATTCTGAGAAATATATCATTTGGTTATTTTGTCATTGTGTGAACATCATAGAGTGTATTTACACAAACCTGGATGGTATAGCCTACTACACAGGTATGGCCCATTGCTCCTAGGCTACAAACCTGTGTAACATGTTACTATACTGAACACTGTACATAATACTCATAAAGTCATAGATAATTGTAACATAATGGTAAGTATTTGTATATCTAAACATATGCAAACATAGAAAAGGTAATGCATTGTACTACAATGTTGCAACAGCTATGAGACATCATTAGACAATAAAAATTGTTCACCTCCATTATAATCTTATGGGACCACCCTCATTGTACATGTACTTCATCATTGACAGAAACATCATTATGTGGCACATGACTGTAACAACATTTAAGAGATACGTAGGAAAGAACCTTCTAAAAGAACTTGAGAAGGAATAGTCAGAGAAGTAGGAAAAAAAAATAAGAAAGCCTATTGCCATGGAAACCAAAAGAGGAGAGGGTTCAAAAAATAAGGAGGCCGGGCATGGTAGCTCATGTCTGTAATCCCAGCACTCTGGGAGGCCAAGGTGGGCAGATCACTTGAGGTCAGGAGTTCGTGACCAGCCTGGCCAACATGGGGAAACTCCATCTCTACTAAAAAAGAAAAATACAAAAATTATCCGGGCATGGTGGCACAAGCCTGTAATCTCAGCTACTTGGGGGGCTGATGGGGAAGGATCCGCTTAAGCCCAGGAGATGGAGGTTGCAGTGAGCCAAGATCATGCCACTGCACTCCTGCCTGGGCAACAGAATGAGACACTGTCTCAAAATAAAATAAAAATAAAGAACTACAACACATAGAATGGGAGAAAATATTTGCAAATTTTATCTCTACTAAGGGTTTAGTATGCAGAATACATTAAGAACTCTTGCAATTCAAAAATTAAAAGGCATATGATGCAATTTAGAAATGGACAAAGGATTTGGATAGACATTTCTTCAAAGAGGATATACAAATGGCCAATATGTATATGAAAAAATGCTCAATATCATTAGTCTTTAGGGAAATGCAAATCAAAACAATTAGATAACACCTTATGCTCAGTAAGATGGCTACAATAAAAAAGATCATAACAAGGGTTGGCAGGGATGTGGAGAAACTGGAACCCTTAAACACTGCTGGTGACAATGTAATATGGTTCAACAATTGTGAAAAATAGCTTGGTGGTTCCTCAATACATTAAACATAGAATTAACATAGGACCCAGCAATTCCACCACTAAGTATATACCCCAAATGAATGGAAAACAGATGTTTAAACAAAAACCTGTACGCCTCCATGTTCATAGCAGCATTATTCATAATACTCCAAGGTGGAAACAACTCAAATGTTCATCAATAGACAAAATATATAAACAAAATGTGGTATATCCATACAATGAAATTTTATTCACCTGTAAAAGGGAATAAAGTACTGACACATGTTACAGCATGGATGAATTTTGAAAATATTATGCTAAGTGAAGGAGGCCAGACACATAAAGCCACATATTACATGATTCCATTTATACGACATGTCCAGGATAGGTAAATCCATAGAGGCAGAAAGTAGATTAGTGGTTGACAGAGGATGGGGGAAAGAAGGAATTGGGGAATGACTGCTAATGGATGCAGGGTTTCTTTGGGGGGCAATGAAAATGTTCTTGGATTAGACAATGGTCACAGTTGCACAACTCTATGAATATACTAAAAACCAGTGTTTGTACACTTTAAAAGGATGAATTTTAAGTTATGTAAATTATATCTCAATTACAAAATTCTAAAACAAAATTTAAACTTCATAATAAACATTCACTGAGGAACATTAATCATTGAAATAACTATCCCCAGTAAATTCATAATGTCAAGTGGCTTTCTCTGCTTATTATCGAAATTTTTAAATAATAAAATAAAAGACTTGACAGAGAAGTAAAATATGATTAGAATAAATGTATCCCATTAAATTTTACAATATGAAGGTCACTGGTGAGCAAGCACGAACTCTTGGGAGGAGGACACAGAAACTGAACCACAGGACAATTAGGTATCAATGAGTGGTTAAAATGTAAAGATAGCAAGTTTATTCCACTCTTTTTGGAAGTTTAACTATTTAGAGAAGTAGGAAAGGGTAGTTTTAGGAAGATTTGGGTCAAAAAAGGTCCCCCCCAAAGATGAGAGGTGAGCATGACTACATGCTAAGAAGGAAAAAAGAAGTTTGAGAGAGATCCAAGATACAGGATAGGAAGAAAATGACTAAGAGAAAGGACTATGAGATAGTAAGAGGGGAGAAGATCCAAAGCTCAGATGAAAGGACTGGTCTTGAACCAAAGGAACACATTTCCTCTATGGAGACAGGAGCACAAGAGTGGGGGCAAGTGGAGTAAAATCCATAGGTGGTATTATAGTGAGTGAGGGGAATGTATTTGCAGGTGATGTCACAGATAGTCTTGATTGTTTTCAGGGGAGTAGGGATCGGGCTTTAACAGCTGAAAGTGAAGTATGTCTTAGAGCAGGAGGTCTGAGGACCAAAGTGAGAGTACAGAATTGCTGCTGAGTTCAGAAGATCAAGCTAATTCAGTTCACAGAAAGAAAGATTGCTAGGTAACTAAGTATCCAGCAGAGGTTGGGGCCTGAATTTGTAGTGACTGTAATTGGTTATTCTCTGCAGTCCTATTCAACAGTCTTTCATGTAGAACTGGTAAAGTCAAATGGTAGGGCTGACCCTAGACTGAGGTTTTAAGGCAGGGGGACTGGGGACAGAGACTCAGGAGACTTGAGGTAAATTGCAAGAGGGTGATTGGAGCAATGGGCCAAAGAATATAGACTGTAAGACAAGAAGTCAAGCCAATCCCACAAGAGAATGTAGGTTGCTTGACCACACATCACATGGCTACTGCTCTTTGATTTTACTGGGGAAGTAGAAGGACTTGACCCCTTTGGCTTCTCTTGTGGGATACAAGCGCCTGGATTTCCTATTACACCATCCAATAATGGAAAGGGACTACTCCAAAAAGAAACTGCAATGGTATTAGGAAAAGGAAATGACAGCTAGGTGCCAATAAATGACAAATAAATCACAATTTCATATTATAAGGTAGCATACTATCACAAGAACTGTCATAAAAGGATATATAGTTATAGGCCAAATAAGTAAGGTCCATGGACTCTAAGCCTTTACCTAAACTCACCCTCCACTCTACTCCACTCTACTATTTCCAAGTCTTTTGCTGATGCTGCTAACCACTGCCCAGAATGCTAATTCCCAATTTCAGCCTTCTCTAATGGGAGGAACTTATTTTATCTTTCTGTCTCCTACAATGCCAGGTATAGTGTCTGGCATATCATAAATGCAGATGTGGTTCAGATGAAATAGAAAAAATATTACTAAGGGTTAAGCTATTAGGAAAGGCTTCACAGGAAAGTATAACATTTAAGCTTGTCCTTAGAGACAAAGGAGTATTCTACCACACACACACACACACACACACACACACACAAAAAAAAAAAAAAAGATTTTAACAGGGGGAAAGACACAGTGGCAATGAAGGTAGGAATGTGCAGTAAGAAAACCAATCTATATATAACTGGGGGTTCTTGTTGGAAACAGTACATAATGCTGGAAAGCCAACACTGATATAGGTCTTGAATTTGGCATCTGGACTATATTCATTAGGCCAGTGATTCTCAAGGAGCGGGGTGTGTGGCAGGAAAAACTGAAAAAAAAAAAAGCATCAGGAATTCTTCTTCTTTTTTTTTTTTTTTTTTTTGAGACAGAGTCTCATTCTGTCACCCAGGCTGGAGTGCAGTGGTGCAATCTTGGCTCACTGCAACCTCCACCTCTCGGGTTCAAGCCAATTCTCCTGCCTCAGCCTCCTGAGTAGCTGGGATTATAGGCACCCACCACCACGCCCAGCTAATTTTTGTATTTTTAGCAGAGACGGGGTTTCACCATGTTGGTCAGGCTGGTCTCGAACTCCTGACCTCAGGTGATCCACCCACCTCGGCCTTCCAAAATGCTGGGATTACAGGTGTGAGCCATTGTGCTGGGCCAGCATCAGGAATTCTATTTAGCTGTAACGATAAATTGTTAGTGTTTGAACAGAACTTAATAGATCACCAACTTCAATCTCCAACATTTTACAGATGAGTAAACTGAGAGCCAGAAAGGTGAAATGACCTACCTAAGGTGAACCAACTTAACTAGAGGAGAATAACTAAACACAGACCTGGGACCACTACTACTGTATCCCAATTTCCAATCTAGTTACCCCTCTACAACTTGTGGAAATAAATTATCAGAGGGCCAGGCTGAAAGAAAGCATTTGTAAATACAAAAAGGGAGTATAACATAAAAGCATGATTTGAAAAAATACAGTACCATTACCAACGCCTGTGAATTTATGTCAACAGACAGGGCAACTATATGGAAAATATAAGGTAGTAATTAGAAAAAAGGTTTTACATAATTAACAAGACAAAGAGACAGATTTATCAATAAGTCCTCAAAGAAATAACCACAAGACTTTATATTTTTCACATATATTTCTGTTTGATCCTCAAAAAGACAGTGCGAAGGAGACAGGGAAGGTATTGTCTTTCCCATTTTACAAATAAGGACATTGAACTGTGCTAGTTGGTTAAGAGCCAGAACTTATTCCAGTACTCTTTCTACAATCTCCAGGATAACAAAGATCTCCAAAATAGACCAAAATAAGCATGAAGCACTCTGGTTTAGCAGGTGGGAGGCAGACTTTGTGAATGAATAGGTAAAGTCAGGGGCTGAGAAGAAAATGGGTTAACTGGAAATGTAAGAGTGTAGTTTATGAAACAGTAGTAGTACTTGGTCTTATGTTTTGAACTGTGAATCACATTTCTCCTAGAAATTAAATGCTAGAATTCTAGCATTTAATATTCATATGCAAACACATAAAAACACAAGTCAGTCCCTCCATTTTCTCCCCCTCCCCTTCCTTCACTCCCTCAGACAGACAAACACAGACATGTACATAACCACAACCTGGGCTTTTCCCTAAACCTTTATTATTTGGAACACCAGCATATTTTGTGCCATACAAGACAAACAGAGAGAGTCCTGACCTTAAGGGCTTTCCCACATTTACACCTTTAAATGAGTTATTGTTAAAAATACAAACAAGAAGGTTAGGGAACTTTGATATACAATGGGGGTGTATGGGGTTTGTGACTTGAAAAGAAACTTGGGTATGGAGCCTCTCGTGACCTGGCATGTGAGTTAGAATCTAAAAGCCAAGAAGTTGAGGTACCTTCAGTATTCAGGGAGAAATGAATTCCAAAAGCATTTTGAAGGTAAGGACTTGCTGTGTTGAGGAAATCAAGAGGTATATACCAGGTCAAAGTGGAATATTAATACTTGTTATGTGGAAGGCTTTTAAAGATCTGAAGGAGGGAAAGGAACTGAGGAAGGAAACTCTAGAATCTAATAAACCTTCTGTGAGGGTGCTTGACCTTAAGCAGGGCTCTAAAAGGAAAGAAGCCCTAGTGATAGACTCCATTAATAATCACCAGATCCTTAAGGTAGCATGATAATCCTCACAATCAATGTGTACAACTATATTTTAGAGTCCAATATTAGGGGGAATGTTTCAATACCTTAAGATTCACTTTGGTATTTAACTAAAAGAGTACAGTTAGCATTGTAGGTATAAGAGCTATAAAGGAATGTAACACTCAGTATCTTCAAAAACCTTCACATCTAGTTAAGGAAACAAGAGCACCTACAACATAGCACAGTGTGGAATGAGGAATTTAGGGTGCTGGGATGGATAGATGGGCAAGGAAGAATGCACCCAAGAGTTAAGGTTTAAGTTGAGCTTTGAAGGACCTGGAGGGGTCCAAGAGACAGGTTGGAGGAAAGAACATTCTTCTTTGGGGGAACAGGTAAACGAAGGCCAGAATGCAAGAGGCCTGTCAGTCTGGATAAAACAAGGTTCAGACAGAGAATAAAAAGAAGAGTGGCAGAGTAGTTTAAAACCAATTGCAAAGGGGCTTAGAAGGCCAGTTTAAGAAGTTTGAACTTTATTCTACAGGCAGTAGGGAGATAACAAGGTTTCTGATGAGGAAGTGACATGACAAAATAGCTCTGGAAGAAAAATAATCTAGCTGAGGTGTATAGATGGACTAGAGAACAAAGCAACTCTCAGCTACACAACCACTGTAGGAGTGAGGTAATAAGGAGCTGAGAAAGAGTCACAGATTTTCTTTGTTGGGAGGCACCTTGAAGATCATCTAAGCCAAATACAGCCAGAGTGATAGCAGTGGGACTAGAAAGAAAGGGAGTGATGCAAGAGACATCATGAACACTGTAAATCAACATCACAAAGTAGGAATCAACTTAACAATTGATTGCTAAATATAGGTAGCAAGGACAAGGGAGAAGTAAAAATATAATGCCTTCCAAGTTTTATGCGTAAGTGATTGAGAGCATGAAACCAGGGTTTACTTTTGTAAAATTTGGTGTGTGTGGTGGGAAGGAGAGGAATGAAGATAAGTTCAGTTTAGCTTACTAAACTTGAGATGTCAGCTGGGAATCCAAACAGAAACAAGCTGCACCAAAGGATTTGTCTAATGTCATTAAGGACGAAGTAAGTTTGTACTCCTTCATTGGTTCTGTTAGCTGAATCTGTCTTGAGGATACAATCCCCCCACTAGCATTATCTTATACCAAACAGGGACTCAATGGAGTGGGGGTTGAGTCGAAAGAACTCCTGAAATCTACTCTTCGCCCTTCTTTCCCTCAGTCTGACTAGTTGTGGCAGGTATTAAGGTCCATCCTTACAGAAGAAACCCTCAGAGTTTCCCCAACTTAAGCATTTAGACTACATAGCAAAAGTGCTTTTGCAGCATGCAATTTTTCTAGGCACAGAGCCTTGTGGATTGATCCAAAACTCTTACTCATGTTCAAGCTTTCATTGTCCTTGTAGGCCACTGGTGTGGCAGGATGAAGTAACAATAACAATCCACAAACCACAGAATAAAATTGAGAAGTAATTTCTTTTTGAAAATCAATTTCATTGTGGCTGTTTGGTTTAAATCCCTGCTATATGCCATCACGCCAATAAAAACTACTCTTCATCTCTGAAGTGCAGGTCCACTGACAGGTGGATATACATGGAGAAAATTACTCAACAGCCTATTATTTTAAAGTGGTTTCAGCAGCTAGCAGCAAGCGAAGTCCCCGGGAAGCCACAAGAGACAGGAAACCACCCTCTTTCTTGGCTATTCCAAGCACACAGCACTATCACCTGGCTGAGGAAATGGCAACTGAAATCTAATCCCTCTCCCCCCAGAGTTTATGAATTGATTTTCCAAATGGTATTTCACAGTGGTGTTCATTAAGCATTCACTACCACCCAAGCTCATGGTCTAGTGGCCTTCCAAAGTAGCTTCAGTAACATAGGTGATACAGACCTAACAATCTGTAACAGGGAAGCTGAAGTTAGGCATGGGGAACCAAATTTCATCTTCTTTATGCTTTTATTTCTTCCTTTAGAGCAGGAAGTTCTCAAATGGAGATGAGCATCAGCATCACCTGAAAACCCTTTTTATAAACTATATATGCCCATGGTCTCACTCTACAGACTCTAATGATGTATGTCTGGGTGTGCCCAGGGACGTGCATATCTTGAAAAAGTTCTCCAGGTAAGACTACTATGCATCCCTGGTTAAGAACCACTACCACGGATGATCTGTATGATATATTTTAACCCGACAATTCTGAAAAAATTCTAAGTAGGATCTGGGAATAGCTAGTTAGCTATTTCTATCAGAGAGAATAAGAGTAAGAGACAGAGAGAGAGAGGCAGGGAGGCAGAAAGGGAGAGGGATGTAGAGAGGAAAAAAGGGAAAGAGAGGAAGAGAGAGATGATTCTGGGCCAAGCTTCTTGATTACTGCCCACTCTAGTGCAAGTACCTACTGGGCCCCACATGCACCCTAGGTTCTGACCATACTAAGCCATTCACAATTCCATAAATCACAGAGTCTCACTTTGCAGTGCTTGGCAAAATCACCCATAGAGCTTTATTAAATTATATATGACTAGACTTCCATCCTTGAAGCTTCTGATTCAATTGATTCTACATTGGGACCCTGGACACATCTGTTAGAGGGAGAAATATCTGAAGTAAATGGAACAGCCTTGAAGATTCTCTTCCTCTAAAGATAGGTATCATTCAGAAACAACCAACGCCCCTTACACATTTATTCACCATGTTCTATGTGCCAGACACTTAAAAAAAATAACTACTTTATATAGATATAATTCACATACTGTAGAATTCATCCATTTTAAGTGTACAATTCAGTAATTTCTAGTAACTTTACAAATTGTGTAACTTCATGATATCTCTTGCATCATTTTCTTTACTTCTAGTTCCACTGCTATAACCCTGGCTGTGGTGAACCAGTTTTAGAGTATTTTCATCCCCAAGAAGTGCCCTTATGCTCATATTTAGTTAATCCTAATTCCTACCCCCTGCCCCAGGCATCCACTAATCTAATTTTTGTCTCTATATATTTGCCTATTCTGGACATTTCATATAAATGGAATCATACAATGTGGTTTTCTTGTGACTAAATTCCTTCACTTAGCATAATATATTTGAGGCTCAGCCATGTTGTAACATTATTCATAATTCATTCCTTTTAATGGCTGAAAAATATTGCATTGTATAGAATATTATATCACATTATACCACATCAGACATTTGAGCTGTTTTACTTTTTGACTATTATTAATAATGCTGCTATGAACATTCAATGTAGAGGCTTTTGTGTGAACATATGTTTTCAATTATCTTAGGTATATGCCTAGGAGTGGAATTGCTGGGTCATATTGTAACTCTATGTTAACCTATGGAGGAACTGACAAACTGTTTTACAAAACAGCTGAATCATTTTACATTTCCACTAGCAATGTATGAGAGTTCCCATTTCTCCACATCTCCACTTCTTATTGTCTTTTTCATTATAGCCAGTCTAGTGGGTGTGAAATGGTATCTCACTGTGGTTTTAATTTAAATTTCTGTAATGCAAAACGATGTTGAACATGTTTTCATGTATTTATTTAGCCATTTGTGCATCTTCATTTGCGGTAAAATATCTGTTCATATCTTTTGCCCATTTTTTTGTTTGGTTTTTCTTATTATTACATTCCAAGAGTCCTTTGTAAATTCCTTTGAATATAAGTTATTTACCAGATATGTGTTTTCCAAAGATTTTCTCCTAGTCTGTTGCATTTCTTTTCATTTTTCAAGGTTTTCTTTTGGAAAAAAAAAAAGTTTCTTTCCAAAACGGTTCATTTCTTTTTTAGACTATGTGTTTGGTGTCATATCTAATAAATCTTTGCTCTCAAAGATATTAAAGATTTTCTATGTTTTCTTCTAAACATTTTATTGTTTTGGTACTTACATTTAAGCCTATGATCCATTTTAAGTTCATTTTTGGGGTATGGTCTCTAGTGAGTATCTAAGTTCATCTTTTTTGCACGTGGATATCCAATTTTCCCAACACCATTTATTGAACAGGTTATCTTTTCCCCCCAACTAATCATCTTGGTACTTTTGTCAAAAATCAATTGATTATAAATGTAAGAGTTTATTTTTGACCTCTCAATCCTATTCCATTGATCTATATGCCTGTCCTTATGCCAGAACCACACTGTCTTGATAATAGTAGCTTCATACAAACTAGGTTTTCTTATTCCTGGATGTACCATGTTCTCTTTGATCTCCAGGCCTTTGCACTTGCTGTTCCTACTGCCTAAAACAGTCTTATCCTAGATAATTCTTACTTACTTTTTAGGTTTAAGCTCAGAAGATGCTTTGTCAAGAACATGTTCCTTGATTTCAAAAGTCATGGTCAGGTACTCCTCCTTAGTGCTTTAGATTATCCTATGATTAACCCTACCATTGCTTTATGAAATTGTATTATATGTGCCTGTTTACTTGTCTGTATGCTCCACAATGGCAGGAATCCCCTCTAATCTGTTCAATAGCTGCTTCTCCATTGTTTTGTACAGTGCATGATACATAGGAGGTGATCAATAAATATTTGTTGAAGAAATGATAAGCTGATTCTGCTTCTAGTAATGGAAGCAAAAGTAATTTGGGCTAAATTTCCTGCTTAAAAAAACACAAGAATATTGGGGCAAGATATAAATGATACACGTTTCAAGATATCTGAGATCTAATAAAGTAATGCAATATTATAAAGCCAAAATGCAGGATAAAAAGAAAACTGAGAGAGGCTGTTTTTCTCCTAAGGTCATTGGCTGATATAGTAGAGTCAGCTGAGAGAGAGAGAGAGAGAGAGAGGAGCTTCTGACAGACTCATGAAGCTACAAGAACAAAAGTTGGAATTGAGGACCCTTCAAAGAGGGAGAACTCCCAAGGGAAAAAAAAAGCCCAAGCCTTGGATTTCAACTTAGAAGGCATAAATACTAAAAGGAAGGGTAAGTCAACCTTCACTTGGATTGAAGAGCCGCTTTAAATTATCTCAGTCTCATATTGAATTAAGGAGATGTGAGATTGCTAGTGTCTCTAACCATGTGCCAGAAGTGAGTATAAATCCTTTCTAGATAAAGATAAAAATAACTGAGGCCTCAAACCATCTCTACTATAATTTTTCATATATAATGCCTACCATTCAATCAAAACTAACCAGGAGAAAGGCAAAGTGATAGAAAATTAAGACAAACAATAGATAATAGAAACACACCCTCAAGGATTGAAATAATGAGTAATCAAATGAAAATTTTCACATAATTATGGTCAGTATGTTAAAAGATAGTTGATTGTGAATTTTGGCAGAGAACCAAACACTATTTTATAAAAAGAACCAAATGAAAACTCTAAAATTAAAAAAAAAAAATGACAAATTATATTAAGAACTCAATGAGCGAGTTTAGAGGGAGTTTAGACAAAGCTGAAGACAGAATTAATGAATTGGAAGTTAAGTCACAGGAAAATACCCAGAATGTAAGATTATAAAAATATGCATCCATGTGTTCTAGGATGTCTGTGATTTCATGTTTTACATGTAAATCTTTGTTCCATCTGGAATTCATTTTAGTATAAGAGGTGAGATAAGGATCCAGTTTTACTTGTCTTTTTTTTAAACCCCCAAAATGGCAAGTCAGTAAATCCCAATACCACTTATTGAATTAATCTACCTTTCATGGGAGCCCTTTAAATAGAAACTTCTCCATTGCACATTTTAAATGGTTCAGTTGATACAAGTTCTATATATGGTTCATAAAATTCCTATTTAAAATGTAGTTCTGGAATCAGCTATATGATTGCAAACAGTTATCTAACCCCTCTGGGTCTGTTTCTCCACATGTAAAAATAGAGACGGCAGTATCTACCTTGCATTGTTCTTGTGAAGATTTTTTTTAAATAAAGTATGTAGAGGCAACCGTCTCAAAAAGAAAAAAAAATACCCAGAATGAAGTATAGAGAGAAAAAAAAGGATAGAATATAGAGAAAAGTATGTAACAGACATAAAGGATGCTGAGAAAATGTCTAAAACAGGTTTGCTATGATCTGAATGTTTGTGTTCCCCCCAAAATTCATATGTTGAAATATCATCACCAATGTGATGGTATTTGATGAGGCTTTTAGGGGGCAATTAAATAATGAGGGCAGAGTCCTTGTAAATGAGATTAGTTTCCTTTTAAAATAGGTCCAAGGAAGTGCATTTATCCCTTCCACCACGTGAGGATACAGCAAGAGTGTGTCATTCTATGGATCAGGAAGAAGGCACTCACCAAACACCAAATCTGCTGGGCATGTTCATGGATTGGAAAACTGAATACCATAAAATGATGAGTTCCCCCTAAATTGATTTTTGGATTCACTGCAATCCCAATAAAAATCCCAGCACGTTTCTTTTTTTTTCTTTTTTGTGCAACATGACAAGCTGATTCTAAATGCAAAGGGCCAAGAATATCCAAGATACTTTTAAATAAGAGGAACAAGGTAAAAGGACTTGCTTTACCAGATAATAATAAAGTCCAGTGATTAAGATTGTGGTAGCGATGCAATGACAAAGAGACCAACAGAATAGAATAAACAGTTCAGAAACAATCTTGCACATATACAGGCACCTGATTTATGACAAAGGTGATGCTGTAGAGGACTGGGGGAAAGATGGTCCTTATAATTAATGGTACTGGATCAGCTGGATATCTATATTTTTTAAAATGAAGCTGTTTCTGTATCTTAGCATACACAAAAATTGATTTCAAGTGGAGTATAGACCTAAATGTAAATGTCAAAAACATAAAGCCTCTAGAAGATAATATGGGAGAATATCTACAATTTCAAGGTAAGAAAATATTTCTTAAATGGGACATAGAAAACGCTACCCATAAAGGAAAATACTGAAAAATTAAACACATTAAAATTAAAAACTTCTGTTCATCAAAGGATACCATAAAGAAAGGTAAATCACAGATTTGGGAATGGCTTACAACATAAAAAATACAAAAATAGTTCATATTCAGAGTATATAAAGAATCCCTACAAATCTATAAGAAAAGGACAGACAAATTAATAGAAAAATGGGCAAAAAACTTGTATAGGCACTTCAGAGAAGATATGCAAATGCATAATAAACATGAAAAGGAGCACAACCTCATCAGTCTTCTGAGAAATGCCAATTAAAATCACCGGATATTACTACAAAGCCACCCACCAGAATGGCTACGTTTAAAAAGACTGGCAATACCAAGGGTTAGTAAGAATATGAAACAACTGAAATTCTCATGCATTGCTGGCAAGAATGTAAACTGATACAATAACTTTAAAAAACTGTCATTATCAATAATGTCAAAAATATGCATCCCCTATGACCCAGCAACTCCAATCCTAGGTATACAAGCAATAGAAATTCAAGCATATGTAACCAAAAGACATGTATAATAATATCCACAACATCAGCATCCATAATAGCCCCAGACTGGAAACAATCCACAAATTCATTAAAAATAGGGTAAATAAACTGTGGTATATTCAAGCAATGAAATAATATACAAAAATACAAACAAATGGCTGGGCATGGTGGTTCACACCTGTAATCCCAGCACTTTGGTACACTGAGGTGGGAGTATAGCTTGAGGCCAGGAGTTTAAGACTAGCCTGGGCAACATATAGAGATCCTGTCTCTATAAAAAAATTAAAAATGAGCCAGGCATGGTGGCATGTGCCCGTGGTCCCAGCTACTCAGAAAGCTGAGGTTGGAAGACCGCTTGCGCCTGGGAGGTCATGGCTGCAGTGAGCCATGATCATGCCACTGCACTCCAACCTGGGTGACAGAGCAAGACCCTGTCTCACACACAAAAAAAATACAAATAAAAAATTACAGCCACATGCAGCAACCTGAACGGATGTCACAAAAACAGTATTGACAAAAAACTCCAGATCCAAAAGAATACACACTGTTTTATTTCATTTATATAAAGTTCAAAATGAACAAAACTAATGAACTAATCCAACTAGCACTATGTCAGGCACTGTGGAGAAAGATAAAAAAACTAATCTATGGTGTTAGAACTTGAGAGAGTGAGGAGGATATACTGATAACAATAGGATATAAGTAGGAGTTGTGGAATATAATAATGTTCTATTTCTTGACCTGGGTGCTGGTGACATGAGTATATTCACTTTGTAATGATTCATAAAACTGTACAAATATTATTTATATACTTTTCTGTGTATGAGTTATACTTCAATAGAAAAGATTTTTAATAAAAGAAAGAAATGAAATGAAAAGCTAAGTCCTGAGTATTTACAGAGGAGTCAGATAAAATGGTCCTCTACAGGCAAGGTAGTTTCTCTTGGTAATGTTCTTGGGAATTAAATGGCTTCAGAGGTTCTCTACTACAAAGAGATCTTCTCTATAAGGTAGTTACAGATAAATTACAGATTATTTTTTCACAAGATCTAAGACAGAAAGAAAGATATGAGACCTAAAAGCAAATAAAACAAAACATCAAACAATATATTACAGGAAGCTTTTTGTACCATCTTAGAGAGAAGATGTGAAACTGGGAGACTGACCACATGGTTAAGGCCCTTCTCCATTTCACTTTCTAATTATTCTAGAAATCAGTGAAACATTGCCAGTGGAACTATTTACTCACCTAAGCATAGCTGACAGGTCACAGGCTTAGCAAGACCTGAGGAAAACAGGCCTGTTACAGAAAGAGAAAATGTCTTTGTTTTACATAAACACGTCCATAGTCCCAAAAGAATATTCAACTCAACAAGTATTTGAGTACAGTAATTGTAACTAGCACTGTGTCAGGCATTATGGAGAAAGACAAAAATGAAGGCGGATTTCTAAGGAGCTCTAATGTAAAGACATAAAATGTATTTAAAAACAACAACAGCAATAACAACTAAAGAATGATTCTAAGCAGGATATGGTGGCTGGGTTGCAGCAGAGTTAGTGAGAGAGAAAATGGGATGGGAATAATGAAGCAAGTTGATCAAAAGTTCTGTATTTAAACCCACAGTAAATGTATTTTATCTAGATCCCACCTCCATTAAAAAAAAAAAAATCCTTGGATTTATTCATTGTGCTCACCTTGAATCACCTCAAATGATTCCTAGTTATGTTCTTGATCAAAAAGCCTTAACACAGGTAATGTCAACTCTGGATACACTAATGGTCTATCTAGTTATGTCAAGCAACGTTTTGTAGAACTTTAAGGTTGACATCTATGACATCACCTCAAATAATTAGGAACATACTCCAAATAGCCCTACAGTTTTAAGTAAATCCGTATTGATCTACCCATAATTTTGACTATTACTTGAGACAATGAGTTGAATAAGATACTACCTTTATTTGCCTCCTCTTGAAAATAATTTTTCAAACATTAAAAAGTATCTAATACTTAACATTGTGTCTGGCAAAGCAGGCTTTCTATTTATTGAACTGGATTGTTAAGTTACATGAATATATTAACCATATTCATCTCGCTCATGGTTTGGTAGACTTTGATCATATTCCTCCTTCAGCCTCTTTCTATCCAGACTGAGAAAAAAACTAGAAAATCCCTTCATCCTTTTGATCAATTTAATGGGGTTTCTGAGGACTTTTATCAGCTGTTAGGCTTTTCTTGAGGAGCAGTCACCGGAATTTCCTGTCTGATTGTAGAAGCAAATCTGCTTTTGATCTTGTACATGGAAAAAATAAGTGTTTTGTAAGTGTTTTGTTGTTTTTGACACCCTTCCTGATGATACCCACTACATTCTTGGCCTTTGAGGACCACAATCACAACTGGAGCAACATCTCCACAGAATGATCAACACTGATTTTTAGTTTGTTACGCTGACAATCATATTACTGTATATTGTCCTAATTCAGACACAAATGAGATATCCCTTGCTCTTGAGATAATCTCCACCAACTATCCAGACAAATCTCAGCTACTTGGCTGCTCCAGCTGAAGGAGATGATTGATTACAGAAGGTCTGATGTGACTCTCTCACTTTATCATCAGCAAGTGTGCCCCTACCGGGGAGACTTTTCTAACATTTCACATGGAGAAATGTGCTCATCTCTCTGCTCTGTATCCTACCTGCCCTAACTTCCTTGTGTGCCCTGCTTAAAAAGTTTTTAAATTGAGAGATGATATGCACACATCTACAGTGATTTCCAGGTCCCTTTCTTGAGTCATAACTGAGAGCCCAGAGCCCATCATCTCATAAGAATGAATAGGTTTACTTTTGCCTACCTGCATGAAGTGTCTCTGACTGTTCTGCCCACTTGGTCTCATGAAAGCTTCCTGCAGTTTACTGTCATCAGCTTGCCTTCACTCCTTGCAGATAAACTAGTAAGAAACCTGAATGTACTGCCCGTTGAAGGATGTATATTTTTATCTTTCTTCCTCTCCATCCAAGATTTGCTGTAACAGCAGTTGTTTGTGTTGAAAAACTAAAATATAAAAATATGACCTACGTGGCCAAATCCCACAAGGCTGTTTACTTCCTTATTTACCGAATCAGAATCTGTCAGCACAATGTAGAATTCTGAGTGTCAGCAGATACTGAAAATTAAATGTCCCTGTAAAGCCAGCAGAGGGTGCACCAGGGCACTAGAAATTTTACCCAAGCTTGTAGCAGTATTAATTTAATACCCAATCAACTTTTTAAAAAACTTATTTTTGTATACTAAAACTAATATACAAGATAAGATACACAAGTTGAATAACTTAAACTTAAGTTGAATTTGGGCTAAAATTCCTTCAAAGTATACTCCAAATCTGAAAGTGAAGTTCAGGAAGAATAAGGAATACATGGTTAAACTTACTGTGGTCAAAATACAGGTACAGTAGAACAAAATGATGCAGATCTGAGTGCTCTACTTTGCAAAAGTTCTAATATGGAGCTCCATCTTGCTCCCTCGCAAAAGGTCCCAGGAGGTAGTTGAGGGAATGAGCACTGAACTAGGAGTTAAGAGAGCAACTATCATCCCAGTTTTGACTCTAGTTATGTGACCTTGGGCAAGTCACTTTCCCATTAGGGCCTATGTTTCCCAAGGGAATCAAACAAAATGGACTCATATAAGCCCTTCATAACTCTAGGAAACTGATTCCAACTGATGTCAACAAATGTAAAGAGCTAGTATCCTTGCTTCTATTGCTCAAAAATATTAAAACAGAAAGAATAAAGGACAGAAGGTAGGAAGCTGTGTTTAAACCTAGAGAGAACTATTTTAGTGCCACACAAAGGGAGGTAACTAAATGCCATTACACACCTGTAAGAGTTTCATGCCATCACAGAAGCCCTAGAGTACAGCTGTTCTGCTAATCCCCAGTCTATAAAAGCGGCTCTGTCCATCCTGAATGCCAAAAAGTCTTGGCCAACATTTGACTAAAGAAGTTTAATTTTTTCATCTTTTCACAGAATATCAATGTTCAGCTGCTAAATATTTCTACTGGGCATTGGGGTGTGGGGGGAGTGGCAGTAGATAAATAAAAGGAGTCAGAATCCTAGTTAATTATCGTTTAGCTACAATGTTTAAAGTTTCAAGTATGAGAAGCATGTCTGCTGATTCTCTTCTTTGATAAGCGGTTATATAAATTGGAGTGTGCTAGTAAGACATTTTAAGGCTCAAGGCAACTTTACAACGGACATCTTTTTTGTTGTTGTTGTTGTTTTTTTTTTTTTTTTTAAAGTATCAGTCCTAACATTACACTATGATCATGAATGTGATGTCTCTATCAAGTGTACCACTTTAGATGGGAGGTCAAAGTGGCACAAATAATGTTTACAGAGTTGTGACAATGACTCTGGATGTGGAAGTAAATATAGAAGGCTTGGGTCCCTCACCTCAAGGAACTTATTTGTACAACTTGCTCTCTTCCCTAAGAGGTACAATTTTACTATTATTCTTTAGCCACCTCAAAAGGATCCTTGGATGCTTCTCCTAAGTTTCACATATGGCAACGAAGACAATATTTACATTAAGTGAACTAAATTTACTTGAATAAAGAGCTAGAAAGAGTGGAAAACAAACGCCAAAGCTAATAGTTTGCTAATAAGGGCACAAACACCATAAAGGCTGCAAAAACAAACAAAACAAAACTGCTCTTGGGGGACTAGTCCTGAGTAATTATTCCACTGGCAGATTCCTGTTCTCAAGCTAGCAGTAGCAAAAGCGCTTCCCACCCACCCTTCCCACCGCACACCTACCCCGCTTAAGAATCAGAACCGGCATGCAAAGGGTGAGTTTTATTTCCATAGATTTTTAAAATTGCTGTTCAGAAGTTGTCTAGCAAGACGGCATATTTCTACCAGAATTCCTCAGGGGCGCTGATCCTCACTAGAACGCTGAGGACAATCAGTCTCAAATTGCAGGTAAGTGTGAACAAGCCCACGTTCTGGTCAGCGCACAAGGACCCGCGCTGAAAATGCGGTTAAAAGTTGTTTCAACAGGCGGGCGTGGAGCAGTTATTACAGCTGTTTACAGCTCCAACTCCAAAGGGGAGCCTGCTGGTTCTGGCATCAGCTCTAGACACGAAAAAACAAGCACCGCGGGCAGAGAACCTCATCACGAGCAGAAGGGCCAAGCCGTTAGTCGGCCGGGGGGCAGCGCAGGCACCTCCTCGACGGGAGCTTCGCCAACTTTTCTCCAGGCAGCCCGCAGCCAGGGGCCGCGGGCGCGCGCTAGACTTTCCAAGTCAAGGGGTCCCCAGGGAGTCCAGATTGGGCCAGGGACCGAAGACAACCTGCCCTGGGCAACCTCTCCCCTGCTCGCCTGGTCCCTCCCTGGTCCTGCCCTCTAAATTGGCTCGAGGTGGCAGAGTGCCCCCAGGCCCCTGTGGCGGAGGGCCCTCGCCCTACCCGCGAGGGGAGGGGGCCGCCGCCGCCCCTACTAGGTGACTCACCTGGTGCCCGTCCTGGGAGTCAGAGGGGAGTGCAGCTTCTCCCGGTTCCAACGGCTGCTGCTGAGGTGACGGCTGCCCAAGGTGAGTGGTGATGGGGCTGTCAGGGTCGAGGCCACCGAGGCTGCTTAGGGTGCCAGAGGTGCCAGGGGTGCCCGAGCCGCCAAGGCGGGACTCGGCTCCCCGTTCCCGCCGCAACTCCCAGCGCAACTCTAGGTAGCAGCACAACGTCAGCAGGTGGAGGGCCAGCGAGAGGCCAAAGAAACCCAGGAAGAGCAGGCAACTGTTCCCTTCGCCCGCCCGGGCAGGGGCCCCGCGACACCCGCAGCCCTGGCTCCCTCGCTCCCGTGGCGCTGCCGCAGGCAGGAGTTCCCTGCGCTCCACCTCCGGGTAGCCCATGGCCTCCGGAGACACCCACTCTCTTGAGGCCCGGGAGCCGCTGCGTCTGCCTCAGCCGTTCACGACCTCTGACAGGCGGCTACTGTCCTGCCATCGGCTGGGGGCTGCAGGGACCCGTTCCTGCGCGACGGTGGCTGGGCGGGACGGAGCAGGGAGCAGCCGCATGTGCAGCTCCACTCCGAGGGGTGGGAAAGGGAGGAGGAGGGGCGGGAGAGAGGGACGGCTCGGCCCGCCGAGGGAATGAAGGAGGAGGTCCCGGCCGACCCCGCCCCATCCCTCAAGCGGCTGCCGGGACGCCCAACCACGGGGCCGCCAAGCCTCGGCGCCCCGCCCCGTGCCGTTCCAACCGGGCGTCCAGCCGCGGGGCGGGGCCTGGGGGCGTGAGGGTTCGCCTCTGTCTGGCCGCCCCACCCAGCTCTTCCCGCTTGCCCCGTCCCAGTTGGTGACTGGCGCCGTCGTTCATCCCTGGGCTCCGCCCCAGTTTAACCCTATATCACCAGTACGGGGAGGAAAAGAGGGGGAGGCTACGAATTTGGGAACCTTGGAAAGAAAGTAGAGCAAAGAAAAGGAGGCAGAAACTAGCATTAATAGAAATGTTCGCAATTAACTGCAGTTGTTAATAACATCATCCAGTACTTATCTGTTGCTTCCAATCTTCAAAGCGTTTAACAGACGTTAAACTAATTAAAACAGCTCCGGGTTTGGAATGAAACCATGCCTGCTGTGTTTGCAATTCAATGGCTCGCCCGAAGAAAAGGAGACCCAGGAGCCTGGGAACTATGGGAATGGGTGGGACTCAAGCAGCCTCACTCCTGGAGTGACTCTGAAGGCTCAATCTAAGTAACAGAGAAGCCGACCCATGCCAAGCGGAACTGAAATGATGTTGTCCCATGAAGGGTAAAACAGTCTCCTAGGATTTCTTAATTAATTCAACAAATATCTATTGATACAATGCAGAAAATGCTGTATGAGAGCATCCACAGCCAGAATAGATTTCTACCACTGCAGCAGTTTTGATTGGAGAACATACGCCTTCAGTGAGTAGATAGGGAAACCGAGGGCCAGAATGAAGTGGATTTTTACAAGGGTGGTCCACAGAATGGTCAGACACTACTGGCATCTTTATTTACAGGCAACTGTTCTGGCCTCTCCACCCCTCCCATCCTTCTCCTGGAGTACTCCCTGGGGGAAGTTCAACAAGTCAGCCAAATGTTCCAGATGTACACTGCTGCAACTGCAGCATCTTCAACAGCTGCACCAATCAGAAACGGGTTCAGAGAAAGAAAAAAAAAAGTGGCAAATGGCAGAACAATAGACCCTGAAATGAAGGATGGAAAGGATTAGTTAAATCAAGAGTCACAATTGACAAGAGTTACTAGTCTGAGATTATAGAAAGTGAAATGACTACAGCAGGGGAAGCATGTACACTTCATAGTCACTACGCACTCTCATTCCATGTTATTAATTGAGTAATGAATAATTAACAATTTCATTGACTTGAGTGTCATCATGGAGGCTCAGCAATGCCAGGAGCACTTATGTGTAGGCCTAAGACCTAGGCTGGTGGAAGAGAAGAAAAACATAGATAGAGATAGAAAAGAAGACAAAAGAAGAGAAATAAAACACAAAACCAAAAGCATCTGCTGGCAGGTCAGTCCAGAGAGCACAGAGGTCATAAGCCTTAAATATATTAGCCACAGACAACTTTTCTCTATACACTTTGTGAATGGTCTCAGTGCTTCAAAAACATCTTCGTGTCCTCTCTTTAACCCCTACCCATGAAATATAAAGTTCACAAAGAATATCATCATGCTAGAGCTAAGGGGAAAAAAGGTGTCTAACAGCTGCTCTCAAGTCCTGCTTGTCCAGTCCAGGAATTCTAGATGCTAGGAAAACTGCCAGGCTGATTTACTTTAATTATCACAGCCCAGGATTATTGGAAAGAATGCTAGACCAGGAGTCAGGAGACTTCATCCTGCCACTAGGTTGCTGGGTCACTCTGAGCAAGTCACTGTGCTTTTCCAGGGCCTTCGTTTCTCTGGCAGTAAAATGAGGAGTTTGAACTTTAATAGCCTTTACACTGTATTTTATCTGTGTTGTCACTGGCTGTGTTGACTTTCTTGCATACACAGTTTAAACAGGCTGCCCTTTCTTCCTCTAAAATGAAAAGGAAACAAATGACAGCCATCTCCTGGTGGTGACGGTGATGTTCAGGGGCCACACTGGTCTCACCTTACCATGTTCTACCAGGCTTGACTAAGACTCTGGATTACACCATTGCCCTCAGAAGCCCTGAGGGTTGCATTTGACCTGGGACGTCTCTTTGCTTCCCCAGAGAAAAAACATGTGTCATCATATGCAGTAGAAATGTTGGAATGGGGCAATCCAGAGAGGAATGTATGTGGTTATTTTTTAAGTGTTTTAAAGTGTTGCTTCAGTTAGCTTCTATGCTTCCATACATATCCTGTCCCCTAAAGCACAGGTCTCAATGACAGTCTGCAGACCACATCCAGTGTAGTGTTTGGTGCAGTATTGACTAAACCTTTGAATTTAAAAAAAAAAAAAAGCAATTGTCAGCTATTGGAACTCTGGAGATTTCACATTTTAAAAAATCCAGATTTCCCGCTTTTCTGTTAAAAAACCAGAAGACCTGATAACTCTGGATTCACATTCCCATGTGGCTACATTCAGCTAGAACTGCCTCCTTGAAACAAGCATGAACAATCAAGTTCTACAGCCATCACCACCTCTTTCTTCTATCCTTCAATACTGTCCTCATCACTCATTCACCTTACCTGTCTGATCCCATGTACTACGGGAGACAAGATACAAGCTCCTTAACATGACCTCTAATCTGTCTCTCCAACATTATCTTCCACCATTTTACAAGGAAGTCATGCTTGCACACTACTAAATTTGCTGACACTTCTCACACCACCATGCCTTTGAACAAGCTAGTTTCTTTGTCAAGATTGCCCCTACCTTGGAAACCTGATAAATTCTTCAAGAATCAATTCACATGTTCTCTCTGGTATGGCCCCACAACTCACTCTAACCAGACTCCCTTTATGCTTTCATTACACCCTGAGCATACCTCGATGATATCACTTACCACACTGCATTTTGAATGTTTTACATGGATTTCTTACCACTAAACTATGAGCTCCTTGATGGTAAGAATTGTGTCCTTTCTATTTTGATATTTCTAATCCCTAGTATAGCACCTACCACATAGTAGACACCAATACTGTTTTATTTTGATATTTCTAATACCTAGCATGGCACCTACCACATGGTAGGCACCAATATTGTTTGTCAAATGAATAAGACATGAAGTCACTCATGGTAACTTAGACTACCTAGAATTCCAAAAAGGGAACTGATCCAAGGGATGCCTGTCCGTACCACTTATGAAACACTTCCTGGGTGAATAGCTGCATAATACATTACGGAAAAGATACAAAGGAAATGGAACCAAATGAAAATTGTGAAATTATCCTCTTACTTGCACTGCTATGGGAGTTGTGGATAATCCAGAAAAATAAATAATCAAGAAATTCAAATATAGTTGGTTTGTAATATTTCACTGACCTGTCTGTCCCATCAAGTTTCCCTTCCTACTTTTGTTTGTCTGGGCCTAATATTAAAATAATATAGCTGGGCATGGTGGCTCATGCCTGTAATCCCAACACTTTGGGAGGCTGAGGCGGGCAGATCACCTGAGGTCATGAGTTCCAGACCAGCCTGGCCAACATAGTGAAACCCCATCTCCACTAAAAATACAAAAATTAGCTGGATGTGGTGGCGGGCACCTGTAATCCCAGCTACGCAGGAGGCTGAGGCAGGAGAATCGCTTGAACCAGAGAGGCAGAGGTTGCAGTGAGCCGAGATTATGCCATTGCACTCCAGCCTGGGTGACAAAAGCGAAACTCCATCTTAAAAAATAAAATAAAATAAAACAAAACAATATTAGTTGACAACCCCCAAATAATAAAGATTCAAAATATGTTGACAACCACTGAATACCCACCAATTGAGTGGAATATGCTAAGGAGTTAGGCAGGAACAGGTTTTAAATACCTCTTAGCTCTGGTTAATCCACAGAATAAATAATCGACATAGAGATCAGGTGACTCTGACCTACTTAGCGATCAGCAGATAGTTGGAAGGAACACGAACTTTGGACTTAGATCCTGGTTTGAATCCCACCTTATTCACTTATGAGCTATGTGACTTAGGACAAGTGATTTTTGCTTCTCTTACAGAGCCTCAGTTTTCTCATCTGCAAAATAGAGATGACAGTATATATTTTGCAAGACAGCTGTCTTAAACAGGATGTGTAGGAGAGGGAAGGCTTTCCTCCATCCTCAGATGGTTTGGTAACTGAGTCTGTGAAATAAATTGACAGCAGGCAGATTCATAGGAGAAAATATATTATCTTAGTCTATTTTATGTTGCTATAAAGGAATACCTGAGGCTGGGTAATTTATAAAAAGGAGAAGGTTATTTGGCTCATGATTCTGATGTCTGGAAAAAGTTTAGGACTGGACATTTGATGAGGACCTCAGGCTGCTTTCACTCATGGCAGAAGGTGAAGGAGAGCTAGCATGTGCAGAGATCACATCGGGAGACAGGAGGCAAGAGAGATGGGGTGGGGGCAGGCTCTTTTTAAAAAAAAAAAACAGTTACGGGGTGAACTAACAGAGCAAAAATGCATTCATCCCTAGGGAGGGCATTAATCTATTCACAAGCAATCTGTTCTCATAATCAACACACTTCCCATTAGGCACCGCCTCCAACGTTCGGAATCAAATTTCAGCATGAGATTTGGTAGGGAAAACAAACCACATCCAAACGATAGCAGGTATACACATTTTTTTTACATGCATGGGGACATCACATGAACAAAAAGTGAATGCCCAACCCAGCAAGATCTGGAAGCTTATAGACCCTCTTCATAGGGAAGAGGGGAGGGGGGAAGTAGGCCACTAGGAGGAATAAATGATTTTGGGGAAAGATAAATGAGACCTCAGAAAAATAAGTGACACCCTGTGATAAAGGTCATCTGATGTCAACCTCCAGTCTCCTCTCTTGTAATATGGGTTTAATCTTCCCTGGTTGATGAGATTTCCAGGGAGGGGATTCAAAACGATTGAGTTCCTTTTGGAGGATCTGTCTTTAGACAGAAAAGGAAAGTTCAGAAAGCCCTCCCTGAATTTGCTGTTCCCCAAACGCCCTCAGTTTGAAGTCCAAAGTGGCATATTTTGGGGTGGCACTTTCTCAACTCCTTCAGATGCTATCGCTGTGTGGCATATAATAAATGTACAGTAAATGTTAGTCCCTGTTATGTAGGAGATTTCCATCAAAAAAGGATGAGAGGAAAAACATGTAGCAGTACTCAAGGACATGGCAGAAATGTAGAAAAGCATTTGCATAATTTGCCTTCACTAAGTCCCTGGCCCTGCTTCTGCATACTTAAAGTTTGAGATAGGACCTAATATGTTCTCACCAACTTCCCCTGATTTGTTGCTTGTATATTCAACTTCATCCTCTCCATTTTCACTTAACTGTCTAATAGACATCTCGAACTCAACGTGACCAAAACCAAACCTCTTCTCCCCCAAAATGTACTTATCCCTTGGTCTTCTGCATCTCAGCAAATGGCAACGCCAACCTTCCATTGGACAGGCCCAAAACCATGAGATCATCCTTGAACGATTTCTTGAACACTCCACATCAAATCTGTTAGTGAGTTCTGTCAGTTCTGCCTTTAAAATATATCTAGAACTTGACCACTTCTCACCACCTTCCTGTCATCATCCTAGTCCAAACCCCAGTGCTGTCTCACCTGGATTACTATAAATGTATACAGGGTCTCCATGCTGTTGTCCTGGCCATCCTACAGTTTATTCCCTACCCTGTAGTCAGAGACATTCTGTGAAAATGTTAAGTCAGAGTCTATCACTCTTATGCTCCATATCCTCCAATGGTTTTCCATCTCTCTCAAAGTTCTTATCTTGGCCTACAAGGCCATGCATTATCTGATTGCTGTTTGCCTCCCTGGGCTTGTAATCTACCTCTATTTTCCTTGTTCACTCTGCTCCAGTCATGTTTGGGCTCTTGGTTGTTCCTTGAACCTGCAAAGAATGCTCCCACTTAATGGTCTTCTTACCTGTATTTCCTCCTGCCTGGAATGCTATTCTCCCAGACAGCCACATGGCTTCTCCCTTACTTCCTCCAGGACTCTTCTTAGATGTCACCTTATCAGAGAACCCTTCCTTGGCCAATTTTCTATCAACCTATCATTCTCTGTCCCCTTACTTTGCTGTATTTTTCTTCTTAGCACATATTATATATTTATTTGTTTATTGTATGACTCCTCTGCAGCCACAACTAGAATATCAGTTCTACAAGGGCAGAGATTTTTGTCTGGTTTTGTTCACTGCTTTGTCTATAGGACCAAGAATAGTGCCTGACACATAGTAGGCTCTCAGTAAATGTTTGTTGATGGGCTGAATGAATTCCATCCCTAGTAGAGTAAGAAGAAGGAGAAAGAAGGACTGGTCAGATGTGTTACTGGATAGGCAAGACCTTTTCTTTTAGCACAGTAAAGCAGGAAAGGACAACTGTCTCATTTTGCACGAGGCAGTTCTCCCAGAGATAAATATACTCAGGGTCACAGAGCTAACTAGAAGAGGGGAGAAGGAAGGAAAGGAACATTGGTTGAAGATTTATCTTTGATGTGCCAGTCTTTCTCATTAACTTCTGTGTGAGTTTAGTATTTTCCATGTTTCACTGATGAGGAAACCAAGGCTCAGGGAGGTTAAATGACTGGCCCATATTCAAAAGCAACTAAGTGGCAGAGTCTGAATTTGAATCCAGGTCTGACTGGCTCAAAGATTCCATGCTCCATGTTCTCAACCTTACCTCCCAGGTGATAACAGATAGTGTGTCAGCTTTATAGAGCTAGACACACAGCAATTGTGAGATTTCTGGAGTGGCAGAGTGATAAACTGGCTGGAAGTCAGAGTTTCTTCTCCCTCCTGCCTGGCTGCTACTGCCACCACCATTTTGCCCTAACTCCAAGGCCACTGAGTATACTATAATTAGATGAAGGTGTTTAAATCTGGATCCTATCAGGTCATTCTTCTGCACAGTAATCCCACTGACTTCAGAACAGTAGCTTAACATCCAAGGTCCTCCAGTCTGGCCCCACACTATCTTTCCAGCTATGCCACTGCTAGGGCTCCACAAACCTCTGCCTCTGCATAACCTTGGCTCTCATTGTCCAGGAACAAATGTCTACATTCCTGCCTCTTCGCCTCTTGCTGACATTATTCCACTTCCCCTTTCCAATTTCCTTTCCCTTCCCCTTTGCCTATTTGAAATCGGCTCATTCTTCAAGGCCCAGCTCAAGCTCCCCCTCCTGACCCTGCCTGCCCACAGGGCTCTCCATCAGGACACCCTGCCCATACAACACAGCTGACACTCAGAGTATGCCACTCACAATTGCTAATTCTTCCCCCATTCTGTGTGAGGGTCTAATTTTTCCAGCTTATAGCCAGCACTCCTCAAAGGACAGGACCCTGTCTTAGCCCCTACAGAACCTACCTCAAGCCATTCCTTACCAAATCTTTGTTAATGGATTGGAGACTCTGAAGAGATGAATTTTAGCAGTGGTTTGAAGGCAGAAGGAGTCTGGGTTTGATGGAGAGAAGACAGATGCTCTAGGTGGAAAGCAAAGTAAAATAAAATGCTGAGCACATTTATATAAGCGAGGCTGTCAGGAGTATTTAGGAAAAAAATTAAACATATACTGAAGAAGGGGGAAGAAAAGCAGACCTCTTGCTTGCTGTGAGAAATGACTATAGCCATGACTGGCATGGAAATGTTTGCAGAAATTCATGAAGCAATAATAAGGAGACAGAAATTCTTCTTGCTATAGGGAGCAAAATGGCACAACATTAACATGGAATATTCATTTTTGCAATAAAGTCTTTGGCTACTCATGGGTGGCTGAGCATATGGGGAGGCTCTCACTCCATGAGAGGAATTTTTCATTCAAAAATAGAAAATCCTGTTGCTGGCAGAATGTCATTTGCATCTGTGTCCCCTGCAATGTGTGTCAGCACCACCATTCGGGCCACCAAGTAGCCTAGAAACACATACTGCACTACATATTCCACAGAGCCATGCCACATGTCACATCAGGACCACAGTGGAGATTGCAGATTCAGTTCTGGCAAAGTAGGACTTTAAGAGAATCACTGGCATTGTTTTTCACAGGTTCTCACATCCTCCAAACAACTATGTGTGGTAGGTAGAGTGGTTTGACCTCATTTAATGGGAGGAAACTGAAGCTTAGAGAGGTGACTACTTAAATGACTTATCCAAGGTTACACAGTCAGTGTACCTGACTTAGCGTAGGGTTCTTTTTCTTACTAAAACTGTCATATTTACTCATTACACTTATGTTTGCCTGCTCCATTTGGCCAAAGAGCTAATTGTGCCCACAATCTGCATTTCTTGGTCATGAGAATTAGAGAACAGATCTTAGGGATCTGAACCCTGGAGAGTCAGGCACTCTCTAGGATCCAATCTTGGTTCTGTGATAAGCAACCTGTGACAGGCTTGGAAAATCTAGAGTTATAATAACTTTCCCAAACTGACTCCAGCTGCCCGCAACTAGATTACATTGAGGTAATACACTTACCTTTGGATATTTTATAATTCAATAAGCATTCATAGAGTATCTGCTATGTGCCAGGCACCAGTCTAAGTGCTGGGAATACATCAGTGGACAAAATAAAGAATTAATGCAATTAATGTACAATGAGAACATCTTTATTTGAAAAATAAGGACTCTATTTCACAAATTCAGTATAACAGCAAAGCTTTTAAATGGCCTTGTTCCTCCTCCCACTACACCTCTGAGCTGGACCAGATTCACAGGCATACTCCTATAAGTTGGGAAATGCCATGTCCTAACAGCTTTAGAGTCTTCAAACATTGCACAAAAAAGATGTGAATCACCCCAATTCAAAAGCTTGCCTTTAAACAACTCAGAAAACTAGCAGTCCTGGGCTAAAAAATGCTAAATTAACAGCCTATTGGAATTTAAGCACACTTCTAAGCTGCTTAACACTTGATGAGTAAAAACTCAGGAAAGGACTCTACAGGGTAACAGTCTGGCTCCTGGAAGGATGGGAATCGTGGAAGCCTAGGTCCAAGGTGAACAGTTGGTGTGCGAAGATGAGCTCCAAGTTGATCTTGAGTCTTATGGTATCAATGTGTGTATATATATGTATAATATATACAGAATATATATATATATATACTCTATTAATAAATAATGATGCTAGAATTAGGATGAGTAAAAGAAAATGTGGTAGAATTTGTAAAATATAAAATGTTATACAAATGTAAGATATTAAGATAATAGCTACTTTGTATTGAGTACCTACTATGTGCCAGGCACTATGTTTGGCAAAGTTGATCTTCAAGAATAACCTTACAAGGCAAATTGCTCATTTTCCTACATGTAAAAAAAAAAGACAGGTCCAGAGAAAAGTGAAGTACTGTGTCTGATGTCCCCCAGCTAGTAGATGTAGTGCTAAGATTCAAATCCAAATCTGTCCTGATTGAAAAGCCCACATTCTTTTCATTATGCCATGATGAACAATTTATTTTGCATACTCCGAAACCTAAGGAATAAGGAGTTTTCTCTAATTTTAAAGTTAGAATCTAATAGATAATAGATGGTGGTACTTTTTCTTCATTCCAATATGATCTTACAGTCCAATGGGAAGGTATGATACTGCAGCCACGCCAAATTAGATCTTGAAAAATCACAAAACTGAATCAGAAAATTGCAGCAGTAGAAAATGGAGACCCTTTAAGAAATTGCATGAGGTAGAGTCAAGGAGAAAATAGTGGGGTACCTGCTAGGAGAGGGGGTTTGCAAAGTGCTACTACAAAATAACCGTTTCAGTAAAAAATTCCCAGAGGGTTTTATATTGATTCTTTCATTTGCCCATTTGTTACTTCATTTATTCATCCATGTGCTTCTCAAAGAGTTTTTTTGAGCACTGGCTATAGGCACTCACAGCTCACAGAACTTCAGTGAACTGTGTGAACTAATAAATGAATACCCAGGTGGCCAAATCCAGCATGTCATAGACCTACAGCGGTCTTGACCACTATCTTAACCCTTCTTTTCATACAAATTCAGTTCAGTCAACTTAGGGATTTTATTTTCCTATTGTGACCTATCTTTGATTAACACTGGGAACACAGACTTTGCTTGACTGAAATGTGCTTTACAGCAATGGCTACTGAAGAATAAGCTTCCACAAACTGACTCTTTTGTGAAAAGACTGGAAACTAAGCTTTCTGTAGCAACAGAAAGCAGAACCCACAGAAGCAGGACTTGAGACACCAAGCCCATGCCTGCGGGAAAGAAGTTGCCCTTAGGAATGTGCCAAATTGCTTGAGAAAGGAGAGTGGCTGCTGAGAGGGAAGGAGCTGGCAGCCCCATAAATTATATGACCTAAGCATCACTACTACCCACCAGATCTTGGGCTCCTGGGCCCAAAGGCCTTAGGCCTGCAGTACCAGGTGTAACAACCCAAGTTTAGCAGAGTTTTACTTTAACCTCCAGAGTTCCAAAACTCACATGCATTTTTTTTCTCAGCTTTTATAACTAACTCAAGAGGTCAGAACTGGAAGACCCTTAGGAAACCACCGAGTCCAGTCCAACCAATTTCAAAAGAAGAAACTGAAGGCCAGAAGGGCCAAGAATCGTGCCCATTAAGTTAATGAATGAGCTGAACTAGAACCAATTGCTCCTCCCTCTCCCCTCAAGCTACTACCTTACATATCTATACCTGACAATCTTAAGGCATTTTCAAAACTCATGAATTACTTTTGTTTTACTTCCGCTGAGCTAAAAGCATGAAATAGGAAATCAACCAGAAATCACTGGCTTAGCTTCTGATTCCTAGTCCTCATTCCCTACCAATCTCTAATAATTTTCCTGGTTTGTACTTTGCCTTGAGGTATTCCTCCATTTTATCCAGCCTCATTCCTGTATTCAACCAGCTGAGTGCAAATCCTCACCATACCTTGACTGTTTCAGAATCCTGCCACCAAAAGGCTCTGTGCAACTGACCTTTATACTTTAATTGGTAACATTTATTTTTGAAGAAGCGGCTGCCAAGCTGTCCCCTAAATGCACTTTTAAAATTTTGAAATTTGAGGGGGAAATGAAAAGTTTCTACATAGAACAATCATTTTTTACATAAAACTACATTTTTAGAAAGGTCAAAACTTACCAAGAAACGACCACCTGACTTGTGAGAAGCCCCAACCTCCAAAGGGAGTGATTGTATCTATTGTGAACAAGTCAGGGAGCTTCTTTCTCCAGATTCTGATGGGGCCAAAAACTTGCTATCAAAGTAAATTGCTTCTTCCAAAAGTGTCTTTTGGGGAAGCTGGAGAACAGAATTCTGAGAAGAGCTGGTTGGAGGAAGCATTAGTTGAAGTTATAGCTAATATAGTTGTCATTTTGAATTCTTCTCTAACTTTTTAAAAATAGTTAAATTGAAATATCATGGTGAACAGAGCTAAATGCTTCCAGTTCAGACAAAAGGGCAAAAAGAGAGGCTCATTTGGACCTGCAAGCCTCTGCAGAAAGGCAGGCTAGTGTTAAAGGATAATTTTTAAAGAAAAAATCATGACTCTCATGCAAATATAAAAGAAACACATGTCAAAAATTTTTATTGAACTCATTATTTAATGAGGGAAACAGTAAGATGCTACAACCAGTTCAAAGGCGGATTTGAAGAACATAGACTCTTACAGGCAATTAAGAATACTGGATCGAGTTTTCAGATAGATACAAAACTGGTCAATATCCAATATCCAGGACAATAACCAATTGCATGGCATCAGACAAAATTCCTTTGCATTTCTATGGATAAGAGTATTTTGCAGTATTTTCAGTTTTTTACCACTTATAAAGTTGTTAAATAGCTCAAAGCCAATAAAAGGCGCAGATATCCCAGAAGAATGCACAAGTCAGAACATCTAGTAATCTTTTTTGCCCATTCAGTCTTTCATAATTTTCCTTGACACTAAAGAGAACTATTGCAATCAGACTGCCTTAAGGTCAGCAGGCCCCATAACCCTTGGGGCCCAGGTTAGGGAGGCAGCCTAAGGGATGGCCTAAGAAACTGCTGGAAGTGTAATTTGACACCTAAAAGAGAATTAGCAATGCCTAAAATGGATTAAAGAAACCAAGAGTGGCTTTCCCAAAACCTCAGGAGCTAGGAAATCTGAAAATTGGAGAGATCCACCCATGAGACTGAAAGCAGCTGGTGATGGCCTAAGAAGGTCTGTGTAAAGGAAAACACATGTCTCCCTGTTTGCTACGCTATCTTGCAAAACCCAGCTCAAGACATCTGGTTGAAATACAACACCTTGATTCTTGCCTGGCAACAAAGTACAAGTAAATACAATCTCACGAGTAGGCTCACTAGGAAACTTCAGGAACACATTAGGGAGGATTGTGAAGAATTCTGCCAATTTTTCTAGCACTTCACATATTGTGTAACTGATTTTCTATTAAGTGCCTGTATACCTTTGGGTTTTATGTATGACTGAAAACCAGTACAGGTCCAGAAATCAAAAGCAAGCCTGAGTTTTTTCATTGATAGTTTTCTCCATTCTTCAGCAGTGCTTATCAGCTTCCAGTTTTGCTCTGCCTTTCATTGATTAACTTGGTGATACCTGGCATCCTGGCATCTCTTATATAGTGTGGAAGAGCAACATATGGCAGGGAGTAACTTCAACCCTTTTGTAGTTGCCGCCTTTCTCTTCATCTTCTCTCCAGCAATGAGTTCACACCATTAGGCAGCTGGGAAAGGTGTGAAACACACAATTCATACACACACACACACACACACACGCACAGTTTTTTTTTTTTTTAAAAGCATTGGACTAGGAGTTGGGAGCCACCAGTTCTAATTCAAGATCTGAGATTGGGTTCTTAGATGATATAATTTAACTCATTCAATCATGCTGGTACTAAAGAACAATAATGAGATATTATTTTATACTTATTAAAGTAGCAAAAAACATCAAGCATGTGTTGATTCAGCTCTGAGAGAGAGAATGGAAAGATATCCTCATACAATAGTATGAGCAGCGGGAAAAATTTGGACAATTCTTTTGAAGGGCAATTTGGCAATTTATATCAGAAGCCATAAAAATAATTCATGCCCTTTCACACAGTAATTCCACTCCTGGAAATTTTTCATTAGGTAATCATTCAAAAGAAGGAAAAAAAACTATATATACAAATACATTTTACAATGCCATTATGCATAATCTTTTAAAAAAGGTAACAGCCAAATGTCCAACAAAATCAGAATAGTTAAGAGAATTAAGCCAAATAGATTGAATGGAATATTATGTAAGCAATAAAATCATACTTCTGAGGACTGCAATAAACGCTGAAAAATCTAAACACAATAATGTTAAGAGACAAAAATAGAACACACAATTGTATAGACATTTTCATTGTATAAAAACCTATCTCCAGAGAACAGATACATTAAAAAATTCCCTTACCCAATCTCTTCTTCTTCTCTCCTATGTCAGAGAAAGAAATTTATCTCTCTCAGCGGTTAATCCAGACCCCTCCTACTTCTGTAGAGACTATGCTCCATACCCTGTCAACAACATTTCCAATTTCTCCCTTTCTTCTGCTTCCTTTCAAATCTTTCAAAATAATAAAATGGTCGATTTAGATCCTCAGATTTTTACTTTTTTCTACTTTCAAATTTCCTGTAATATATTTATATTACTTTCATAATTTAAAGTAATTTTAACAGAAGAAATAACATAAATATGGGTGCTATCCCAAATTCTACCTTCGGTCTTCTCTGTTCTTCTCTCTTGCTTCTTTTGCTTCTTTGGTGATGTCATCTATTTCCAAGCACTCAATCATACCCTTAATGATAATGACCTATATCTATCTCTTTAGTTCTTGATGCTCTTCTGGAGTTCCAACTACCTGCTGGTAAGTGTCATTTGGAGGTACTTGCCACTATCTCACATTAAACACATCTTTCTGTATGAGACATTAACGTGACACCTCAACATACCCATAACATGGACCATTTCTTTACTTCCCAGAACTAACAGGTCCCTTTACCCTAGGCGAAACCTTCTTTCCTTAACTGGATCACTGCAACAACCTTCTAATTGGCCTTTCCACTTTCTTCCTTGTTCTGCTCACACACCAGTGTGCATGATCTGACTAAATTACGAAGCAGATCATGGTACTCCCCTGCTCAAAACCATAAGATGATTTCTATCTCAACCAGAATAAAATCTAAACTTCTTACAACTGTCTACAGGGCAATATACAATCTTGATCTAAGCCACATCTCTGAGCTCATCTCCTTTCCCTGGTGAAATTCTCTGCTTCAACTACGTTCTTTTTGTCCTGAACCTCCAACCCCACTCAACTTCTCTCTTGCTTCAGGGCTATTGCACCTGCTGTTCCTTCTGCCTAGACTGCCTTTCAGTCTCCCCTATCCCTCCATCCTTCCTACATGAGACAGTACTTCTCTACATGAGGACCTGTCTTAGTCTGTTTAGGCAGCTATAACAAAATACCCTCACATAAGCAATGTATAAAGAGCAGAAATCTATTTCTCACAGTTCTGGAGGCTGGAAAGTCCAAGATTAAGGCACATGTAATCCATTGCTATGGTTTATATGACTCCCCCAAAGTTCATGCTTTGAAACCTTTACCCCCAATACAGCATTGCTGGGAGACGGAGCCTAATAAGAGGTGATTAGGTCATTGAGGGCTCTGCTCTCATGAATGGATTAATAACCTTATCTCTGGAGTGAGTCAGTTATCATGAGAATGGTTTTGTTATAAAAGCAAGTTTGGCCTCCTTTTTGCTCTCTCTCTCGTACCTCTCTTGCTTTTCTGCCTTCTGCCATGGGATGGATGATGGAGCATGAATGCCCTCACCAGATGCTGGTGCCATGCTCTTCGACTTCTCAGCCTCCAGAATGTGATCCAAATAAACTCCTATTGTTTATCAAGTACATAGTCTGTGGTATTATTATAGCAATACAAAACAGAGTAAGACGTGTGTATCACTAGTTTGTTCCTTTCTGTTGCTAAGTAGTAATCCATGGTATGGATGTACCGTGGTTTGTTTAAACATTCCCCCATTTTAGGTTACCTGAGTTGTTTCCAGTCTTGACTGTTATCAATAAGGCTGCTATTAACATTCATGTACAAGCTTTTATGTCAATACAAATTTTCATTTTTCGGGGATAAATACCCAGATGTGTAATTACTGGGTCATATAGTAATTGCATGTTTAGTTTTATAATAAACTGTCAAACTGTTTTCCAGAGTGGCTGTGCCATTTTATATTTCCACTAGCAACATATTGGTAATTCATTGTCTTTACATACTAACTGGCATATGGTGTTGTCACTTTTCTATTTTAACCATTCTGATAGGTGTACAGTGATTATCTCATTATGCCCTCACACAGGGCAATTTTTATCGCCCTAAAGGCTAATGGTGTTGACATACTTCCATAAGCTTATTTGACCATCTCCTTGGTTTCTTCATGTCTTTTGCCCATTTTCTAATAGGATTGTTTTTATATTGTTGAGTTTTAAGAGCTCTTTGTAGTATATGAGATACAAATCCTTTTTCAAATATGTGTTGTACAAATGTTTTCTCCCAGTGTGTAGCTTATCTTTTCCTCCTTTAACACTTTTTTTTCACAAAGCAAAAGTTTTTAACTTTGATAAAGTCCAATTTATCAATTTTTTTCTTTTATGGATCATGCTTTTGGTATAAAGTCTACAAATTCTGCCTGGCCCTATATCTGAAAGATTTCCCTCTATTTTTCTAAGCTTTTGAATAATAGTTCTATGTTAAGTCTGTAATTCATCTTGAGTTAATTTTTATAAGGTATGAGGTTTAGATAGATGTTCATTTTTCTGCCTATAGATGCTCAGTGGCTCCAGGATCATTTATGGAAAAGTCTATGCTTCCTCAATTGAATTGGTTTTGCACCTTTATCAAAAATCAATTGGACATATTTGTGTGTGTCTATTTCTAGGTTCTCTATCCCATTTTATTGATCTATGTGTCTATCCTTCTTCCAACATGACACTGTTTTGATTACTGTGGCTATGTAGCAGGACTTCATATTGGGTAGACTCATTCCTCCCATTTTATTCTTCTTTTTAAAGATGCTTTAGCTATTCTAGGTCCTGTACTTTTCAATATAAATTTTAGAATAAGCTTGTCTATGGCCACAAAAAAAAATGTTGCTGGGATCATTTAATTTAACAGCTTTGTTGAGATATAATTGGTATACAATAAAATTTCACACATTTAAAGTATACAATTTAATGAGATTGTTGTATGTATATACCACCACAATTAAGATATTGAACATACCCATTACTCCAAAGTTTCTGCATGACCCTTTTTAATCTCTCCCCCTTCAGCCCTGTCTCAAGGGAACTACTGATCTACTTTCTGTCATTACGTATTAGTTTGCATTTCTTTTTGTTTTACATAAATGGAATCATACAATATGAACACTTTGTCTGGCTTCTTTCACTCAGCTTAATTCTTTTGAGATTCATCCACGTTATGCCATTCACTCAGTTTATTCCTTTTTAATGCTGAGCAATAGTCTATTGTGTCGATATATCAGTTTGTTTATCCATTTCCAAACATTTGAGTTGTTTCCAGTTTTTGGGCCAGTACAAATAAAGCTGCTATGAACATTCACGTACAAGTATTTGTCCTGACACACACTTTCATTTCTCTTGGGTAAAAATCTAAGAGTAGTGTGGTTGGTGCTATGGTTTGAATGTGTCTCCTCCAAAATTCAGGCATTGCCAATGTGGTAGTATTAAGAGGTGGGACATTTAAGAGGTGATTGGGTTATGAGGGTTCCCCACTTTTGTGAATGGGATTAAGTACCCTCTAAAAAGGGGCTGACAGGATTTTGTTCCTTTTACCCTTCTGCCATGTGATAGCACAGTCTTCCTCCCCTCCAGAGAGTGAAGCAAATAAAACACCATCAGGGAAGCAGAGAGCGGCCCTTAGACAGTGAACATGCCAGACCTTGATCTTGGACTTCCTAGTCTCCAGAACTATGAGAAAATAAATTTCTGTTCCTTATAAATGACCCAGTGGCTCATGCCTGTAATCCCAGCACTTTGGGAGGCCAAGGCAGGTGGATCATCTGAGGCCAGCAGTTCGAGACCAGCCTGGCCAACATGTTGAAACCTCGTCTCTACTAAAAATACAAAAAATTAGCCAGGCGTGGTGTCGAGTGCCTGTAATCCCAGCTACTCCGGAGGCCAAGGCAGAAGAATTGCTTGAATGTGGGAGGCGGAGGTTGCAGTGAGCCGAGATTGCGCCATTGCACTCCAGTCTGGGAGACAAGAGTGAAACTACATCTCAAATAAATAAATAACCCAGTCTCAGGTAATCTGTTATAGCAGTACAAATGGACTAAGCTGGATCTTATAGCAAATGTATGTTTAATTTTTTAAGAACCTGCAAACTGTTTTCAAAAATGGTTGTACCATTTACATTCCCATCAGCAATGTATGAGAGAGTTCCATTTCCTCTGCATCCTTGCCAAGCCTCCGTATGGTCAAAATTTTAGTTTTAACTGTTCTAATAGTTGGTATCTCATTGTAATTTTATTTATTTTTCCCTAAGGACTATCAGTGTTGAGCATCTTTTCACGTGCTTTTTTTACCATTCAGATATCTTCTTTAGTGAAATATCTTTTCATATTTTTTGCCCATTTTTTAATTTAGTTATTTGTTCTCTTAGTGATAAGTTTTGACAGTTCTTTATATATTCTGAGTGCATGTCCTTTATAAGATATATGATTTGCACATATTTTCTCTCATTTTGTGGGTCATCTTACTCTTTTCTTCACCATGTCTTTTAAAGGACAGATGTTTTAAATTTTAATGAAGTTCAATTTATCACATTTTTACGTATTGTGTTTTTGGTGTCATATCTAAGACATTTTTTGCCTAATCCAAGTTCACAAAGATTTTTTTCTATGTTTTCCTCTAGAAATTTATATTTAGGTCTATGCTCTTCTATCTAGAAGTACTACATTTAAGTCTATGATTCATTTTGACTATTTTTTTTAGATGCAAGATATGGATTTGTGTTTTCTCTTTTTTGACATATACATATCTATCTAATTGCTCTAGCATCATTTATTGAAAACGGTATCCTTTCTCAACTAAATTGCCTCTTCACCTTTGTCAAAAATCAGTTGTCCTTACATGTAAAAGTCTATTTATGGTTTTTCTATTCTATTCCATTGATCTATTTGTCTATCTTCACACCAATACCATGCCGTCTATATTACTGTATCTTTAAAGGAAGTCTTAAAATCAGGTAGTGTTAGCCCTCTTTGTTCTTTTTAATTTTTAATTGACAAATAATAATTGCATATATTTATGGAGTACAATGTGATGTTTCAATACATACACACATTGCAGAATGATCAAATCAGGTAATTAACGTATTTGTCACCTTGAATGCTTATCATTTCTTTGTTGTGAGAACATTTAAAATCCTCTCTTTTAGCTATTTTGAAACATACATTATTAACTTTAGTCACCTTGTTGTGCAATACAACACCAGAACTTATTCTTCTTGTCTAAATGAAATTTTGTACTTGTTGACCAATGTCTCCCCTTTCCCCATCCCCCTCCCACCACCAGCCTCTGGTAACCACCATTCTACTCTCTTCTTCTATGAGTTCAACTTTTAAAAATTCCATGTATAAGTGAGATCCTGCAGCATTTGTCTCTCTATGTCTGGCTTATTTCATTTAACATAATATACTCTAAGTCCATACATGTTGTCACAGATGACAGAATTTCCTGTTTATTTTTTGTTTTTGTTTTTAGAGAAAGGGTCTCTCTCTGTCACCCAGGCTGGAGTACAGTGATGTAACTATAACCTTGAATTCCTGGGCTCAAGCAATTCTCCTGCCTCAGCCTTCCAAGTAGCTAGGACTATAGGTGCATGCCATGCCTGGCTATTTATTTTATTTTATTTTGGAGAGACAGAGTCTTGATATACTGCTAAGGCTGGTCTTGAACTCCTGGCCTCAAGGGATTCTCCTGCCTCAGCTTCCCAAAGCATTGGGATAACAGGCATGAGCCACTGTGCCTGGCCTGGAATTTCCTGTGTGTTTTTTAAGGCCAAATAATATTATGTATAAATACCACAATTTAAAATCCACTCATCCATTGATGGACACTTAGGTTGTTTCTGTATCTTAGCTATTGTGAATAATGCAGCAATAAACGTGGAAATGCAGGCATCTCTTCAGCATACTGATTTGAATTCCTTTGGGTATATACCCAGTAGTGGGATTTCTGGATCATATGGTGATTCTATTTTTAGTTTTTTGAGAAAATGACTGTACTAATTTATAATACTACCAAAAGTGTATGAAAGTTCCCCTTTCTCCATATCCTCAACAACACTTGTTATCTTTCATCTTTTTGATGATAGTCAATCTAACAGGTGTGAGGTGACATTTCAATGTGGTTTTAATTTGCATTTCTCTGATGATTAGAGATATTGAAGATTTTTTTCATATATATGTTGGCCACTTTTATGTCTTCTTTTGAAAAATTTCCATTCAAGTTGTTTGCCCATTTTAAAATAGGGTTATTTGTTTTCTTTGTTCTTGAGCAGTTTGAGTCCCTTGTATATATTAGCCCCTTACTCGATGTATGATTTGCAAATATTTTCTCCCAATCCCTGTGTTGTCTCTTCATTTTATTAATTGTTTCCTTTGCTTTGCAGCAGCTTTTTATTTTGATACAATCCCGTTTGTCTATTTTTGCTTTTGTAGCCTGTGGTTTGATGTCATATCCAAGAAATCTCTGCCCAGACCAATGTTGTGGATATTTACCTCATGTCTCCTTTCAGCGATTTTATATTTTCAGGTTTTATGTTTAAGTCTTTAATCCATTTTGAGTTGATTCGTGTGTAAGAGGTGAGACAAGGGTCCATTCTCATTTTTCTGCATATGATATCCAGTTTATTCAATACCATTTATTGAAGAGACTATTCTCTTTTTATTCTATTTTTATTTCTCCATTATGTGTTGTTGGTATGTTTGTGAAAAATCAGTTGACCATGGATGGGTGGATTTGTCCAGGCTCTCTCTTTCTCTCTTTCTTCTTCTTCTTCTTCTTCTTCTTTTTCTTCTTCTTCTTTCTTCTTCTTCTCCTTCTTCTCCTTCTTCTCCTTCTTTTTTTTTGAGATGGAATCTCGCTCTGTTGCCCAGGCTGGAGTACAGAGGCACGATCTCGGCTCACAGCAACTTCCACCTCCCGGGTTCAAGTGATTCTTCTGCCTCAGCCTCCCGAGTAGCTGGGACTACAGGCAGGCACCACCATGCCTGGCTACCTTTTGTATTTTTAATAGAGATGGGGTTTCACCATATTGGCCAGGCTGGTCTCGAAATCCTGACCTCGTGATTTGCCCACCTCAGCCTCCTAAAGTGCTGGGATGACAGGCATGAGCCACCATGCCCAGCCTGGGTTCTCTATTCTATTCCATTGGTTGATGTATCTGTTTTTATGCCAATAGTGTGCTGTCTTAATTACTACAGTTTTGTAATATATTTGAAATCCAGTAGTGTCACGCCTCCAGCTTTCCCTTTTTGCTCATGATTGCCTTAAGTAGTCAAGATTTTTTGTGGTCCCATATGAATTTTATGATTTCTAAAAATTTCTGTAATGAATGATATTGAAATTTTCATTGGGATTGTATTTAATCTGCAGATCGCTTTGGGTAGTATGGGCATTTTTACTAGCCCTCTAATTATGTTCTTCTTCAAAGTTGCTTTAGCTATTCTATGTCCTTTGCATTTCCATATGAATTTCAGAATCAGCTTGTCAATTCTACAGAAGCCTTCAGGGATTTTGATTGGGATTGCATTTAAATCCATAGATCAATTTGGGGAGAATTGACACTTTAATAATGCTGAATCTTCTGACCCACAAATATAATATATCTCCCCAATCATTTTGGGTTTCCTTCAGTTTCTCCCAGCAATTTTCTATAGTTTTCACTGTACAGATCTTTCACGTCTTTTGTCAGGTGTATCCCTAAGTATTTTGGATTAGGTATTGGATTAAGATCCCTAAGTACTTTGTTGCTATTGTAAATGGTATTGTTTTGTTTATTTCAATTACTAATTTTTCATGGCTAGTACACAGAAACACAATTAATTTTTGTGTACTGATCTTGTATCCTGCAATCTTGCCAAACACACTTAATAGTTTAAAGAGATCTTCTAAAAATTCCATCAGATTTTCTAGATAGATAATCATGTTCATGAATAAATACAGTTTTACTTCTTCCTTTCCAATCTGGATATCTTTTATTTATTTGTCTTGCCTGATTGCACTGGCTAGAATGTCCAATACAATGTCGAATAGAAGAGTAAAAGTGGACATTCCTTTCCCTATTACTGATCCTTCACTAATAAGTATAATACTAGCTATAGTTTTTTTTGTAGCTGTTTTTCATCAGGTTGAGGAAGTTCCCAGTGATTCCTACTTTGCTGAGAATTTATATGAGAAACAGATGTTAAATTTTGTCATGTACATTTTTTGCACTGGTTAAGATGATCATATGATTTTTTCTTTCCAGTTTGTTAATATAGTAAGTTACATTGACTAATTTTCAAATATAAAAGCAACCCTGCATTTTTGGGATAAACCCTATGTCATCATGGTGCATTATTATCCTTTTTATATAATATTGAATTCTGTTTGCTGAAATTTTGTTCAGAAAATTTTTGTATCAAGGTAGTGCTGGTCATAGAAAATATTTTGGCATCAGAACAATGAGCTGGGAGAGGGGCGGAGCAAGATGGCCGAAAAAGGAACAGCTCCAGTCTCCAACTCCCAGCGCGAGCGACACAGAAGACCGGTGATTTCTGCATTTTCAACTGAGGTACTGGGTTCATCTCACTGGGGAGTGCCGGACGATCGGTGCTGGTCAGCTGCTGCAGCCCGACCAGTGAGAGCTGAAGCAGGGCGAGGCATTGCCTCACCTGGGAAGCGCAAGGGGGAAGGGAATCCCTTTTCCTAGCCAGGGGAACTGAGACACACAACACCTGGAAAATCGGGTAACTCCCACCCCAATACTGCGCTTTAAGCAAACAGGCACACCAGGAGATCATATCCCACACCTGGCCAGGAGGGTCCCACACCCACGGAGCCTCCCTCATTGCTAGCACAGCAGTCTGTGATCTACCGGCAAGGCAGCAGCAAGGCTGGGGGAGGGGCGCCCGCCATTGCTGAGGCTTAAGTAGGTAAACAAAGATGCTGGGAAGCTCGAACTGGGTGGAGCTCACAGCAGCTCAAGGAAACCTGCCTGTCTCTGTAGACTCCACCTCTGGGGACAGGGCAATAACAAACGCAGCCGAAACCTCTGCAGACGCAAACGACTCTGTCTGACAGCTTTGAAGAGAGCAGTGGATCTCCCAACACGGAGATTGAGATCTGAGAAGGGACAGACTCCCTGCTCAAGTGGGTCCCTGACCCCGGAGTAGCCTAACTGGGAGACATCCCCCACTAGGGGCAGTCTGACACCCCACACCTCACAGGGTGGAGTACACCCCTGAGAGGAAGCTTCCAAAGCAAGAATCAGACAGGTACACTCGCTGTTCAGAAATATTCTATCTTCTGCAGCCTCTGCTGCTGATACCCAGGCAAACAGGGTCTGGAGTGGACCTCAAGCAATCTCCAACAGACCTACAGCTGAGGGTCCTGACTGTTAGAAGGAAAACTATCAAACAGGAAGGACACCTACACCAAAACCCCATCAGTACATCACCATCATCAAAGACCAGAGGCAGATAAAACCACAAAGATGGGGAAAAAGCAGGGCAGAAAAGCTGGAAATTCAAAAAATAAGAGCGCATCTCCCCCGGCAAAGGAGCGCAGCTCATCGCCAGCAACGGATCAAAGCTGGACGGAGAATGACTTTGACGAGATGAGAGAAGAAGGCTTCAGTCCATCAAATTTCTCAGAGCTAAAGGAGGAATTACATACCCAGCGCAAAGAAACTAAAAATCTTGAAAAAAAAGTGGAAGAATTGATGGCTAGAGTAATTAATGCAGAGAAGGTCATAAACGAAATGAAAGAGATGAAAACCATGACACGAGAAATACGTGACAAATGCACAAGCTTCAGTAACCGACTCGATCAACTGGAAGAGTATCTGCGATTGAGGATCAAATGAATGAAATGAAGCGAGAAGAGAAACCAAAAGAAAAAAGAACAAAAAGAAATGAACAAAGCCTGCAAGAAGTATGGGATTATGTAAAAAGACCAAATCTACGTCTGATTGGGGTGCCTGAAAGTGAGGGGGAAAATGGAAGCAAGTTGGAAAACACTCTTCAGGATATCATCCAGGAGAACTTCCCCAACCTAGTAGGGCAGGCCAACATTCAAATCCAGGAAATACAGAGAACGCCACAAAGATACTCCTCGAGAAGAGCAACTCCAAGACACATAATTGCCAGATTCACCAAAGTTGAAATGAAGGAAAAAATCTTAAGGGCAGCCAGAGAGAAAGGTCGGGTTACCCACAAAGGGAAGCCCATCAGACTAACAGCAGATCTCTCGGCAGAAACTCTCCAAGCCAGAAGAGAGTGGGGGCCAATATTCAACATTCTTAAAGAAAATAATTTTAAACCCAGAATTTCATATCCAGCCAAACTAAGTTTCATAAGTGAAGGAGAAATAAAATCCTTTACAGATAAGCAAATGCTTAGAGATTTTGTCACCACTAGGCCTGCCTTACAAGAGACCCTGAAGGAAGCACTAAACATGGAAAGGAACAACCGGTACCAGCCATTGCAAAAACATGCCAAAATGTAAAGACCATCAAGGCTAGGAAGAAACTGCATCAACTAACGAGCAAAATAACCAGTTAATATCATAATGGCAGGATCAAGTTCACACATAACAATCTTAACCTTAAATGTAAATGGACTAAATGCTCCAATTAAAAGACACAGACTGGCAAACTGGATAAAGAGTCAAGACCCATCAGTCTGCTGTATTCAGGAGACCCATCTCACACGCAGAGACATACATAGGCTCAAAATAAAGGGATGGAGGAAGATTTACCAAGCAAATGGAGAACAAAAAAAAGCGGGGGTTGCAATACTAGTCTCTGATAAAACAGACTTTAAACCATCAAAGATCAAAAGAGACAAAGAAGGCCATTACATAATGGTAAAGGGATCAATTCAACAGGAAGAGCTAACTATCCTAAATATATATGCACCCAATACAGGAGCACCCAGATTCATAAAGCAAGTCCTTAGAGACCTACGAAGAGACTAAGACTCCCATACAATAATAATGGGAGACTTCAACACTCCACTGTCAACATTAGACAGATCAACGAGACAGAAAGTTAACAAGGATATCCAGGAATTGAACTCATCTCTGCAGCAAGCAGACCTAATAGACATCTATAGAACTCTCCACCCCAAATCAACAGAATATACATTCTTCTCAGCACCACATCGTACTTACTCCAAAATCGACCACGTAATTGGAAGTAAAGCACTCCTCAGCAAATGTACAAGAACAGAAATTATAACAAACTGTCTCTCAGACCACAGTGCAAACAAACTAGAACTCAGGACTAAGAAACTCAATCAAAACCGCTCAACTACATGGAAACTGAACAACCTGCTCCTGAATGACTACTGGGTACATAACGAAATGAAGGCAGAAATAAAGATGTTCTTTGAAACCAATGAGAACAAAGATACAACATACCAGAATCTCTGGGACACATTTAAAGCAGTGTGTAGAGGGAAATTTATAGCACTAAATGCCCACAAGAGAAAGCAGGAAAGATCTAAAATTGACACTCTAACATCGCAATTAAAAGAACTAGAGAAGCAAGAGCAAACACATTCGAAAGCTAGCAGAAGGCAAGAAATAACTAAGATCAGAGCAGAACTGAAGGAGATAGAGACACAAAAAACTCTCCAAAAAATCAATGAATCCAGGAGTTGGTTTTTTGAAAAGATCAACAAAATTGACAGACCACTAGCAAGACTAATAAAGAAAAGAGAGAAGAATCAAATCGACGCAATTAAAAATGATAAAGGGGATATCACCACCGACCCCACAGAAATACAAACTACCATCAGAGAATACTATAAACACCTCTACGCAAATAAACTGGAAAATCTAGAAGAAATGGATAATTTCCTGGACACTTACACTCTTCCAAGACTAAACCAGGAAGAAGTTGAATCCCTGAATAGACCAATAGCAGGCTCTGAAATTGAGGCAATAATTAATAGCCTACCAACCAAAAAAAGTCCAGGACCAGATGGATTCACAGCTGAATTCTACCAGAGGTACAAGGAGGAGTTGGTACCATTCCTTCTGAAACTATTCCAATCAATAGAAAAAGAGGGAATCCTCCCTAACTCATTTTATGAGGCCAACATCATCCTGATACCAAAGCCTGGCAGAGACACAACAAAAAAAGAGAATTTTAGACCAATATCCCTGATGAACATCGATGCAAAAATCCTCAATAAAATACTGGCAAACCGGATTCAGCAACACATCAAAAAGCTTATCCACCATGATCAAGTGGGCTTCATCCCTGGGATGCAAGGCTGGTTCAACATTCGCAAATCAATAAACATAATCCAGCATATAAACAGAACCAAAGACAAGAACCACATGATTATCTCAATAGATGCAGAAAAGGCTTTTGACAAAATTCAACAGCCCTTCATGCTAAAAACGCTCAATAAATTCGGTATTGATGGAACGTACCTCAAAATAATAAGAGCTATTTATGACAAACCCACAGCCAATATCATACTGAATGGGCAAAAACTGGAAAAATTCCCTTTGAAAACTGGCACAAGACAGGGATGCCCTCTCTCACCACTCCTATTCAACGTAGTGTTGGAAGTTCTGGCTAGGGCAATCAGGCAAGAGAAAGAAATCAAGGGTATTCAGTTAGGAAAAGAAGAAGTCAAACTGTCCCTGTTTGCAGATGACATGATTGTATATTTAGAAAACCCCATTGTCTCAGCCCAAAATCTCCTTAAGCTGATAAGCAACTTCAGCAAAGTCTCAGGATACAAAATTAATGTGCAAAAATCACAAGCATTCTTATACACCAGTAACAGACAAACAGAGAGCCAAATCAGGAATGAACTTCCATTCACAATTGCTTCAAAGAGAATAAAATACCTAGGAATCCAACTGACAAGGGATGTAAAGGACCTCTTCAAGGAGAACTACAAACCACTGCTCAGTGAAATAAAAGAGGACACAAACAAATGGAAGAACATACCATGCTCATGGATAGGAAGAATCAATATCGTGAAAATGGCCATACTGCCCAAGGTAATTTATAGATTCAATGCCATCCCCATCAAGCTACCAATGAGTTTCTTCACAGAATTGGAAAAAACTGCTTTAAAGTTCATATGGAACCAAAAAAGAGCCCGCATCTCCAAGACAATCCTAAGTCAAAAGAACAAAGCTGGAGGCATCACGCTACCTGACTTCAAACTATACTACAAGGCTACAGTAACCAAAACAGCATGGTACTGGTACCAAAACAGAGATATAGACCAATGGAACAGAACAGAGTCCTCAGAAATAATACCACACATCTACAGCCATCTGATCTTTGACAAACCTGAGAGAAACAAGAAATGGGGAAAGGATTCCCTATTTAATAAATGGTGCTGGGAAAATTGGCTAGCCATAAGTAGAAAGCTGAAACTGGATCCTTTCCTTACTCCTTATACGAAAATTAATTCAAGATGGATTAGAGACTTAAATATTAGACCTAATACCATAAAAATCCTAGAGGAAAACCTAGGTAGTACCATTCAGGACATAGGCATGGGCAAAGACTTCATGTCTAAAACACCAAAAGCAACGGCAGCAAAAGCCAAAATTGACAAATGGGATCTCATTAAATTAAAGAGCTTCTGCACAGCAAAAGAAACTACCATCAGAGTGAACAGGCAACCTACAGAATGGGAGAAAATTGTTGCAATCTACTCATCTGACAAAGGGCTAATATCCAGAACCTACAAAGAACTCAAACAAATTTACAAGAAAAAAACACACAACCCCATCAAAAAGTGGGCAAAGGATATGAACAGACATTTCTCAAAAGAAGACATTCATACAGCCACCAGACACATGAAAAAATGCTCATCATCACTGGCCATCAGAGAAATGCAAATCAAAACCACAATGAGATACCATCTCACACCAGTTAGAATGGCGATCATTAAAAAGTCAGGAAACAACAGGTGCTGGAGAGGATGTGGAGAAATAGGAACACTTTTACACTGTTGGTGGGATTGTAAACTAGTTCAACCATTATGGAAAACAGTATGGCGATTCCTCAAAGATCTAGAACTAGATGTACCATATGACCCAGCCATCCCATTACTGGGTATATACCCAAAGGATTATAAATTATGCTGCTATAAAGACACATGCACACGTATGTTTATTGCAGCACTATTCACAATAGCAAAGACTTGGAATCAACCCAAATGTCCATCAGTGACAGATTGGATTAAGAAAATGTGGCACATATACACCATGGAATACTATGCAGCCATCAAAAAGGATGAATTTGCGTCCTTTGTAGGGACATGGATGCAGCTGGAAACCATCATTCTTAGCAAACTATCACAAGAACAGAAAACCAAACACTGCATGTTCTCACTCATAGGTGGGAACTGAACAATAAGATCACTTGGACTCAGGAAGGGGAACATCACACACAGGGGCCTATCATGGGGAGGGGGGAGGAGGGAGGGGGGAGGGATTGCATTGGGAGTTATACCTGATGTAAATGACGAGTTGATGGGTGCTGACGAGTTGATGGGTGCAGCACACCAACATGGCACAAGTATACATATGTAACAAACCTGCACGTTATGCACATGTACCCTACAACTTAAAGTAGAATAATAATAAATAAATTTAAAAAAAATAAAAATAAAAAATAAAAAATAATAATAATAAAAAAAGAACAATGAGCTGGGAAATATTCCCTCTTCCTCAATTTTCTGGAAGAGTTAGTGTTGAATTGGTATTGTTTATTCCTTAAATTTTTGGTACAATTCATCGATGAAGTCATCTGGGGCCTGATGTTTTCTTTGTGGAAAGGGTTTTAATTACCAATTCAATTGTATTAATAGATGTAGGGCTATTCAAGTTATCTAATTGTTCTTGTGTGAGCTTTGGTAGTTTGTTTCTTTCAGAGAATTTATCCATTTTATTTAAATTGTCAAATTTATAGGCATATAATTGTTACAGTGTCCCATAATCCACTTACTATTTTGTGGATTCTGTAGTGGTATCATTTTTCTTATTTTTGACATTAGTGATGCATGTCTTCTCTCTGTTTTGTTGGTCAGTCTGGTATAGGCTTATCAATTTTATTGATCTTTTCAAAGAACCAGATTTTGGCTTCACTGATTTTTCTCTATTGTTTTCCTGTTTTCTATACCATTGACTCCCATCCTGGTCTTTTTTTATTTACATATTTCCTTTTTTCAGTTTATTTTGGGTTGAATTTGCTCTTCATTTCCTAGTGTTTTAATATGAAATTGAGGTCATTGACTTTAGAACCTTTGTTCTTTGCTAATGTAAGTGTTTTCATGCTATAAATTTTCCCCTTTTACTACTTTAGCAGCATCTTGCAAATTCTGCTATGTTGTATTTTCACTTTCATTCAGATCAAAATATATTCTAATAACCCTTTAGGCCTCTTTGATCCATGGATTAGTTAAAAGGGTGTCATTTTGTTTTCAAATATTTGGAGAATTTTCAGGTATGTTTTTGTTATTGATTTGTAATTTAATTTTGTTTTAATGAGAACACATACTTTGTACGGCTTGGATTCTTTTAATTTTCTTACGGTTTCTTTTATTACCTTCAATGTGGTCTATCTTGAATGTTTCATGTACACTCGAAAGCAATGAGTATTCTTCTGTAGTTGGGTGGACTGTTCCATAATATAGTAAATTACACTATATTATGTCAATTAGTTTAATTTGGTTGGTAGCTGTTAGACTGACAGAAATTTATTGTTTATAGTTCTGGAGATTGGGAAGGCCAAGATCAAAGCACCCAGCAGATTCAGTGTCTGATGAGGGCCCATTCTTCATAATGGTGCCTTCTACATGTCCTCATATGGTGAAAAGGCAAAGGGGCTTCCTCAAGCCTCTTTTATAAGGGCACTAATCCCATTAATAAGAGTGAAGCCCCCCCCAAAGGTCTCACCTCTTAATGTTATCACACTGGGGATTTTCAACATATAATTTTGTGGGGACACAATCATTCAGACCACAGCAATAGTGTTGTTGAAATCTTTTACATCCTTACTGATTTTCTACTTATCCCATCAAATTTTTTTTTTGGTTTGTTTTTAGATGGCGTCTCGCTCTGTTGCACAGGCTGGAGTGCAATGGCGTGATCTCAGCTCACTGCAACCCCCACCTCCCAGGTTTAAATGATCCTCCTGCCTCAGCCTCCCGAGTAGCTGGGACTACAGGCGCCCACCACCATGCCCAGCTAATTTTAATATTTTTAATAGAGACGGGGTTTCACCATGTTGGTCAGGATGGTCTCGATCTCCTGACCTCAGGATCTGCCTGCCTCGGCCTCCTAAAGTGCTGGGATTACAGGCATGAACCACCACGCCTGACCTTATCCCATAAAATTTTAAGAGAGGGGTATTGAAGTCTCCAGTCAGAATCATGGATTTGTCTATTTTTTCTTGTAGTTGTCAGTTTTTGTTCCATATATTTTGAAGCTCTTTTATTAGCTGCATAAACATTTAGAAACTTTATTTCTTCCTGATGAATGGAACCCTTTGTCATTATGAAATGACCTTCTATATTCCTAACGATGTCATTTGTGCTGAAATCTACACTGTCTGAAGTTAACAGCCACTATATTTTCCATATTTGTTTCCTTTTAACCTATTTGTCTCTTTATATTTAAAGTATGGTTCTTGCAGGCAGCAGATATGGTTAGGTCTTGCATTTTTACCCTATTTGACAATCTCTGCCTTTTCACTGGAGTGTTGAGGTAATTTTCATTTAATGTAATTTTAGGTATGCTTAGATTTAAATCTATCATGTTTTCTATTTGTTCCATTTTATTTTTCTTCCATCTTTCCTCTTTGGCTTCTCTGGAATTGAATATATTTTATTATTCCATTTTGTCTTGTTTTCGATTATTGACTATAACTCCTTGTTTTGTTACTTTAATGGTTGCTGACCCTTCAGACATTATAAGTATAATAGAGAAATAATACAAACAAATTTATATCTACATGCCTTATATGTAATGGACCAATTTCTTGACAGATACACATCATCGAAGCTCACTCAAAAAGAAATAGGTAACCTGGGTAGTTTGAGATCCGTCAAGGAAATGTGATTTGTAGTTAAAAAGCTTCCAGGCCCAGGTGGTTTCACTCACAAATTCTACCAAACATTTAAGAAAGAAATAAAATCAGTTGTACATAATCTTAAGAAAAGAAGGAGGAGGAGGAGGAGGAGGAGGAGGAGGAGGAGGAGAAGGAGGAGGAGGAGACCTTCCCAACTCATTGTATGAGGCCAGTGTTACCTTAATACTAAAGCTAGGTAAAGATACTACATGTGAAGAAAACTACAGACCAGTATTTCTTATGAATATAAGATGAGAAGAGTCAGCGTGGTGTGTGCTGTTTCCCAGCCAAATTTAATTATGCAGGTGCAAGATAGGTGGACTGTTGGATTTAACCAGACTTAGAATTTGACCATTTGAGTAAAAAGTAAGAGAGGAGCAAGGGAATTGAGAGCACATGGAAAGGAATTAAAATAATGGTTGGCCATGGAATTTATGTAGAGTATGGAGGGAAGTGTGGACATGAAGAAGAGTGGGAGTAGTAGGTTCATTGAGTGGGACTAACATATCATTAGAATTGGGAAATGATAAGAAATGAGTTAGAAGGAGGTGGTAGTTGCAGATTGGGATGATTGAAACTCAGAAAAGAGAGGAACAGTAGCTTTTTTTTTTTTTTTTTTTTTTTTTGAGATGGAGTCTCACTCTGTCGTCCAGGCTGGAGTGCAGTGGTATGATCTCAGCTCACTGCAACTCTCCGCCTCCCGGATTTAAGCAATTCTCCTGTCTCAGCCTCCCAAGTAGCTGGGACTACAGGCGCCCACCACCATGCCCGGCTAATTTTTGTATTTTTAGTAGAGACGGGGTTTCACCATATTGGTAAGGCTGGCCTCAAACTCCTGACCTCAGGTGATCCGCCTGCCTCAGCCTCCCAAAGTGCTGGGATTACAAGCGTGAGCCACCGCGCCCGGCCAAGAAATAATAGCTTCTCCTAATGTTAAAGTCAATGATACAACCATGTGGGTTAGCAGTTCAAGTAGGGTGGAGGACAAGATAATTAGAGGAGAGGAAGTCAGGGAGCTGAGAGAAAGATAATCTATGTGGTTACTAAAATGACCAAGAATTATGACAGGAATAGTGTTAGTGAGAGTGACAGTGAGCCAGGTGCTAAAATCTTTGAGTAAGGGTGAGTGTTCTGGGATCAGTAGTTGACTGCCCTGAGTACAGATAATAGATGGTATAGTCTTTGATGACATGAGATTTAAAGCTGGGGGTTACTATTGAGAAGGAAGGGAGAATGTTCTGGAAGCAACAATGAGAAGGAGATCTTTTCCATCTCCAGGCCCTGTGGTGCTTGAGGTTAGGAAGAGAAAGCAGCACCATTTAAAAGGGTTTCAGCGAGTGAAGACCTTAGAGGAGAATTTGATTTCAGTTAAGCACAAAAATGAAGGGAATGTATAAAGAAGCAGTTGTGGATACAGGGGAATGGTGATGACTGACCAGAAATTCCAAGAAGTAAAGTGGAAGAATTTCAGAAGTTGGGGAGAGTAGGGATATGGGGTCATAAAAGGGATATACAGAGGAGACTTGGAGTGACCGATATCAACAGGTAAAAGCCATGATGAAATGATTTATCATCAGAAGCAGAACCAGTAGGATGTGTGTGGCCAGAGGTGGAGGGGGGAGTGAAGAGAGAGAGAGAGAGAGAGAGAGAGAGAGAGAGAGAGAGAGAGACCTTTTATAAAGAATTGACATATACAATTGTTAGATTGTGTGAGAACTGGCTAAACAAATCCAAAATCTATACTGCAGCCAGTCAGGAAGGGAGGATCACAGGCAGTTTAGAACTCATGGACGCAGGCTGAAACTTTTATCTGCAAGAAGTCATGAAGGAAGGATAATGAGCAGAATGGAATCGTATGGATATATGGGCCAAAGCTGTGGTCTACTGGTGGAATTTCTTCTCTCTCCCAGGGAAATCTCAGCTCTGCTTTTACAGCCTTTTAATAGATTCAGTCAGGTCCGTCCAGGATAAAATTCCTTACTTAAAGTTAACTGATTAGGGACTTAGTCACACCTGCAAAATATCTTCACTGAAACACCTAGATTAGTGTTTGACTAAATAACTGGAAACTGTAGCGTAGCCAAGTTGGCACATCAAAAAGGCATCACAGTTGACTTGGTCTTACTATTTTATCTAATCTGACATTTTCTGCCTTGTAATTGGGGTGTTTAGACTATTTACATATAATGTGATTACTGATAATAGCCAGGTTTAAGTCTATCATCTTGTTATTTTCTATTTGTCCCATCTGGTTTTTATTCCTCTTTTCCTGCCTTGTTCTGAATTGAGGATTTTTTTGTGTGTGAGTCCGCTTTACCTCCTTTTCCAGCTTATTAACTATAAGTTTTGTTTTGTTATTTTAGTGGTTGTTTTAGAGTTTGTAGTCTATATCTTTAACTTATCATAATCTACGTTTAAGTTATAGCTTACTGCCTTAAAAATAGTATAAGCTCCTTAAAATAGTATATTTTCATTTCCCCCTCCCAACCTCTGTGTTTTGTCATATATTTTACTTTAAATTATGTTATAAACCCCACAATACATTGTTATTATTTTTGTTTAACTATCCAATTATCTTTTAAATAGATTTAAATAACAAGAAAACAATCTTGTATATTTATTTATGTAGTTATCATTTCCAGTGCCCTTCATTCCTTTTGGTTCATTCCATTTGGTTCATTCCGTATTTCCATTTGGTATCATCTTCTTCCTGGGGGACTTCCTAGGGGACTTCTTGTAGTGCAGGTCAGCTGGTGATAAATTCTTTTGGCTATTGTATGTCTGAAAAATCTTTATTTCATCTTTATTTTGAAAACTATTTCCATTGGGCAAAGATTTCTAGATTGACAGTTCATTTTTCCTGCAGTCCTTTAAAGATGTTGCTCTGCTGTTCTCTTGCTCGATTTTTACAATGAGAAGTCTGCTCTTATTCTTTGTTCCTTTGAATATAATGTGTCTTTTTTCCCCTGGCTGCTGTTAACATTTTACTTTGCATTTAAGAGTGTTCAAATTTTTCTCCTTTGGCTGCTTCGAATATTTTGTCTTTATCACTGGTTTTGAGCAATTTGATTATTATATGCCTTGGCTTGGTTTTCTTCATGTTTCTTGAGGTTCTTTGAACTTCTTGAATGCTTGGATTTATATATTTCATCAAACTTGAAAATTTTTGGCCGTATTTCTTCAAATATTTTTCTGCCTTCTTCCCTTTCGGAGACTCCAATTACATGTGTATTACATTGCTTAAAGTTGTCCCACAGCTTGCTGATGCTTCTTTTGATTTTTAAAGATTCTCTTTTCTCTATGTGTTTCATTTTGGATAGCTCTATTGCTATGCCTTCAGGTTTACTGATCTTCTCCCATGTCTAATTTGATCTTAATCTCATCCAGTATATTTTTCATCTCATACATTGTACTTTCCATCTCTATGAGTTCAATTAGGGTCTTTTTGATATCTTCTATGTCTCAAGTTAATTCTTTGTACATATGTAATATGGTTAATAACAAATATTTTCATGTGTCCTTGGCTAACTGTAACATTTATGTCCATTTTGGGATGGCTTCCATTGATTGATTGATTTTTCTCCTCATTATGGATTGTGTTCTCCTTGTTTGCACACCTGGTAACCTTTGATTGGATGCTGGATAATGTAAATTTCACACTGCTGTGTGCTGGATATTTTTGTGTTCCTATAAATCTTCTTGAGGCTTGCTCTGGGATACAGTAGGGTTACTTGGAAAAAGTTTGACCCTTAGAGGCCTCACTTGTATAATTTTTTATGTGAATCTGAAATAGTACTTGATCTAGAGCTAATTGTCTCCCATTACTGAGACAAGACCTTCCTGAGTACTCTACCCAATGCTTTGTGAGTTATGAAGTGTTCCATTCTGGCTAGTGGGTATGGACACTATTACCGGTCTCATGTGAGTGCTGCATTACCTTTAACCCTTTTGAATGGCTTTTTCCTTGGCTTTGGGTAGTTTCCTCACATGCATATGCTGATCTGGGGTAACATTTGCAGATCTCCAAAAGTTTCTTTTTGTGCATCTCCTTCCTCTTCAATACTCTGACCTACGAACTCTAGCCACTACTCTCACCCACATCTTCTCAACTCAAGGAGTGTGCTGGGATCCCCCTTATTGTGTTGTAACCTAAAAACTCTCTCATGGCAGCAAGTTGGGCAACCTTAGGGCTCATCTCATTTCTTTCTCATTTTTCAGGAATCACTATTTTTCATTGCCTGATAGCTAGTGTCTCAAAAACCCTTGTTTCATATATTTTGTCTGGAGTTTTCGGGGAGGTTGTGTCAAGTAGAAAGGTAAATTTGGTACCTATTACTCCATCTTGGCTGGAAGCAGAAGTATTATCTCATTTAATATTTTTATATAAGAACTTTATTTAGATATAATTCATATAGCATAAAATTTATCCATTTAAAGTATAAAAATCAATATTTTAGTATAGTCACAGAGTTGTGCAACCATTACCATAACCAATTTTAAAACATTCTCATCACCCCAAAAAAGAAGCCCCATACTTATTAGCAATCACTCTTCAGTTTCCCCCACTAACCTTTCCCCAGCTCTAAACAACAATTAATCTACTTTCTGTCTGTATAGAGGTGCCTGTTCTGTCCACTTCTTATAACCGGGCTCATACAATATGTGGACTTTTGTGAGTAGCTTCTTTCGCATGGCATATTTTCAAGGTTCATCTGTGTTATGGCAGATATCAGTACTTCATTATTTTTTTCCCAAATAATATTTAATTAAATAGATATAGCACATTATTTATATCTGTATATAGGGGTGTGTGTGTTTGTGTGTGTGTGTGTTTGTATAGTTGATAAACATCCGATTGTTTCTATCTTTTGGCAATTATGAATAATGTGGCAATATAAATATTCATGTGCAAATTTTTGTGGGATCATACACCTTCATTTCTCTTGAGCACGTACTTAGGAGTGGAATTACTGGGTCACATGGTAACTTTATGTTAATTTTTTGAGACTGTCCTACTTAATTTTAATCCTTATAGTTGTGTGAGGAAGGCTCTGTCATCTCCATTCTACAGAGAAGTCATGGCAGTTCAACTAGGTTAAGTAATTTGCCCAATGTTGCGCTACTAGCAAGTAATGAAATCAGGTTTTCTTGGCAAATAGTCACTCTCATATACTGTTGTCAAGACGATAAGATTGATAAAATTGTTTAGAAGAGCAATTTAGCAATATATGTTCAAAATGTTAAATGCGTACACTTACAACCCAGTAGCTTCTCATCTAGAAATTTATCCAACACAAATACTACCACTTCTACCAAAATATGTGTACCAAAATATTTATTGTAAAGTCATTGTAATAAAAACAATTCAGACACATAAATGGCCAGCAGTAGTGGATTGTACATCCATACAATGCAACCATCAAAGAGAATATGAAGATATATGCTGATCGAAAAAATGCTCAATAAATAGTAAAAATAAAATCAAAGAGCAGAATAGTATGTATGGTAGTGATCCCATTTGTGGGGAAAACCAAGAAAGACATATGCTTGTACATGTACTGGAAATTACTGAAACACAGAAATACATTACTTATATGTGAAAAATGGGAATAAGAGTACTTTTATTTTTCATTTTATGTTTCTCTGTGCTGTTTTAGCTATTGGTCATGATTTTGTATGACTTCTATACATGTAAAAAGTGATTTTTTAAATACCAGGTATTCTGACTCCAAATCCAGTGCTCTCCCTCATACATCATAACTGTACAATATTTCCATCTTCAAAACTACCACTGAGGCCCAGCATGCTGCCTTACATATAAGAAGCACTGAAATAACTGTCAGAAAGATAAAGAATTCGTCCCCTTTAAGAAAAGGCTAATTGATGCCACAAAGCAGGTTATAAAAATGGTTGAGAAACTTGTTTCAGAAAAGAAACTCATTCAATTGTAACAGAAAATTGATAAGAGAGGGATTAGAGTAAGTTAGAAGTGAGAAGTCTGGTGGTTGCCAGAGCAACGTCTTCCTGATTGGAAGGAATCTCTCGCTGGAGAAGGGCTGTTGATGCAGGCACTGCTGCCTCCATCTTCTTTGTTTTCATTTAGCTTTGATCATCAGGCAATGAGAAAGTAAGCTAGAAGGAGTTCTAGGAGTCAGTGGCATAACCACAGCAACAGGCATGCTGGGACCTGACAGGGAAAGAGGACAGAGTAGATTGGTAGGCAGCAATAGGGAGAAAGAAGGGCCCAACCTGAAGAAGGGAGATTGCCAAAAGTTCAAGTTACAGGGTTCAAGGTAATGAGGCTAATTCAAGCCTTATTTGTACTGGTTTGAGAGCCAATTTGGAGTCTGGGGCCCAGGAACAGTAGTATTTGCACAGCGGTGATAATCATAGAAATTTGGGTAGAAGTTTCTGGATTCAGGGGATTGAGCTGGTTTGAAGAGAACATGGTCTAGTTCCCCTCTCAACCTAAGAAGACAGACTGGGCAAGGTCTAGGCTGGTGGGGGCAGGGTGAGGATGGCATTCAATACAGCCACAGAAGCTACTAGAAGCTCCATGAGAGTAGGGGCTGCTCTTATTCACTGCCGTATCCCCAATGCCTAGAATAATTTTTGACACAGATGGTAAATATGTGTCAAATGAGTGAAGCCCAGTTCTTTAGATTAGGGCTTTCCTCAGACACACCAGATCATGTGCTTAGGGCATCAGGCTAATTCTGAACTTCAGCCACCAGTGGGAAAAAGCTCTTGTTATATTTTCCATCTTGGCAGGAGCTGGGTGAGGCTGACCATGAAGGCTAAAGACCTTCAGTTCCTACAAATGGGCAAGTCTCTGGCAGGTAGAGACCAACAGCCACAAAATTTCTTCTAATCATATCGCAAATGTTACCTCCCCGGAAAGACCTTTTCTGACTACTATAGCTAAGATGCCCCTCAATACTCACCAGGTGATCCTCTGTCCCACTGCTCTGTTTTATTCACTATCTGAAAACACCTGAGGTATTTGTCAATGGGTTCAGTGTCTGTGTCTTTCCACTAGAATTTAAGCTTCACAAAAGCTGGAACTTTGTCTCATTCATTCCTACATTTCTGGCACCTAGAACAAGCGCTTGGTACACAATCAGTGCTCAGTAAATGTTTGTTGAAACCCGGGCTGGAGGAACCAGTCATCTAGCATAAGAACTATTTCCCACTTTTTTATCAGAGGAGAAATGAAAGCTCAAGTTTAATTTACACCGTGATTCAACAACTGAGTTTAGTGACGAAGGTACCAATTTATTTTTGTTTCTATTTATTTACATTTTAATCTATTGAGCAGATATTTTCTATATTAACCATTTTATATTAAACTAGAAAAATTGTCAAAAAGAACTCATATGTTAATCTATGACTACCTCTATCTATGTCTGAAGAAATGTTTGGGCCGGGCACGGTGGATCACGCCGGGTCACGCCTGTAATCCCAGCACTTTGGGAGGCCAAGGTGGACGGATCATGAGGTCAGGAGATCGAGACCATCCTGGACAACGTGGTGAAACCCCATCCCCACTAAAAATACAAAAATTAGCCTGGCATGGTGGTGTGTGCCTGTAATCCCAGCTACTCAGGAGGCTGAGCCAGCAGAATCACTTAAACCCGGGAGGTGGAGGTTGCAGTGAGCTGAGATGGCACCATTGCACTCTGGGTGACAGAGCGAGACTCCATCTAAAGAAAGAAAGAGAGAAAGAGAGAAAGAAAGAAAGAAAGAAGGAAGGAAGGAAGGAAGGAAGGAAGGAAGGAAGGAAGGAAGGAAGGAAGGAAAGAAAGAAAGGTTTGACTAGTCTATAGTCAAATCCAAGTTAACAGTTCTGAAGATGGTGTTTCTCAGGGGAGGTAAAAAGGCCTCCAGCATCAGAATCACTTATCAAAAATTCATATTCCTAGGCCTTCCTTCTAGAACTATCAAATCATAATCTGAGGGACAACCCAGAAACCTACATTTTAAACAAGCTCTCCAGGTAATTATTGTCAAGAACTGTGAAGGATCTGATATTGTTTTCTACTTGCAAGCTAACAAGTTATCCTGTCATGATTTCATGAATACTTGTAGAAGATATAAAACTCCTGGGCCAGAGACAGGAGTTATTATCATTATTAAATAATAATGTAATATTATTATTATATTATTATTTTTTTTGAGACAGGATCTTGCTCTGTCACCCAGACTGCAGTGCAGTGGCGCAATCATAGCTCACTGTAGCCTCAAACTCCTGGGCTCAAGAGATCCTCCCACCTCAGCCTCTCGAGTAGCTGGGAATGCAACCGTGCACCACTATGCCCAGCTAATTTAAAAAAATTTTTTTTAGAGACAGGGTCTTGCTATGTTGCCTGGGCTGGTCTCAGCCTCTCAAAGCACTGAGATACAGGTGTGAGCCAGTGGGCCTGGCATTACAGTTGTTACTATTATTTACAGCAGAAGCAATATCCAGAGTATCAGCATGTGTGCCAGTTTCCTGTACCCTAATTCTCACAGGATGACTTGAAGAGCGCCAGGTGATGCAAGCATCTGGGTTGTGTTACAGAAGAGGAAACTGACTGGGGGCAGTGGCTCACGACTGTAATCCCAGCACTTTGGGAGGCTGAGGCAGGGAGGATCACTTGAGCCCAGGAGTTTGAGACCAGCTTGAGCAACATAGTGAGACTTTATCTCTATAAATAAATGAATAATAAAAAAGCAAGAGAAAACCCAAGCTTAACAAACCTAAATCTTTTTTAAAAATTTATTTATTATACTTTAAGTTCTGGGGTACATGTACAGAACGTGCAGGTTTATTACATAGGTAAACACGTGCCATGGTGGTCTGCTGCACCCATGAATCCGTCATCTGCATTAGGTATTTCTCCTCATGCTATCCCTCCCCTAGCCCCCCACCTCCCAACAGGCCCCAGTGGGTGATGTTCCCCTCCCTGTGTCCATGTGTTCTCATTGTTCAATTCCCACTTCTTTTATAATGGGTAGTAAGCCTGCCTAACCTTTACCCTAGAAGGAAAAGTTATCTTTATTACGCAGGACAGAAATAAGCCTGCTCTTTGTTTTTGAGGGAGACACCATCTCTGTCTTCCAAGGCTGTGTTCTATACAAACACCCTTGAAAATATAGTCTGCAACAAAGAAAGTCAGTGCCACTACTCACAAGATATGCAGGCACCATGGAGAATTATTTCCCAACAATTGTGTTGTCCACTCAGGTTTGGGAATCATTGCCTTAAGAAGAGTTAGCCATATCTGCAGAGCTACCCTAGCACACCAAAACCTGTTAGGTGCTGGCAAATATTCTACCTTGCTCTGCTCTTCCCAGCTTGACCTGGCCATTTTCCTCTAGCCATGTTGTCTAAGGTCATGCTATTCCCTTCCAGGTAAACTTTTACACTGGAAAATAGACTCACAAGCTAGCTCACAGCACTGGGAGCTCCCACTAAAGAATCTGCTTGAAGAAGTAAGAAGTGCCTAGAAGGAGAGCAAATAACAGTAAGATAAAAGCTTACACATTTATTTGCTAACTAAACAGATATTTATTGAGAACTTACTGTGTCCTAGCACTGTGTTAGACACTGGGGCTATTAAGATTCATTCCTCCAAAATGAAAGTTGATGTGCCATTTATGTGCCAGATACAAGTGAGAGTAAACTTTAAATAAAAATACTATCATTTCCCTCAAGAAAGTTAATAAAGGGGATAGCTGTGTAAAAAAATATTGTGCATTTGAAGCAGATACAACCAGTCTGAAAAATAACCACAAAAATAATTGTGCAATGGTGTGATAAATGCTGTAACAGAAGTAATGTACAAGGTACATGGAAGACACTGAGAAGTGAATAACCAGTTATTCCCCAAGGAACATAAAGGAGGTCAGGGCAGGGCAGGGAAGGCTTCACCACAGAGAGGATGACTGCACTAAGTCTTGAAGCAAAAGTAGGAGTCTTCCAGATAGGCAAGGGGTTCCAATCAGAAAAAAGAATACGGACAAAAGCACAGAGGCATGGAACACAATGGTGTGTTTGAGAAATTCCAAGTAGTTTGGTATGAGTGGCATATGAGGTGTGACTGGGAAAGATGAAAGTATAATGCTGGAGGGATAGGCAAGGGCTAGATCTTTCAGGGCCTTATCTACTGTGCTGAAAAACCTGGGTGTATCCTAGAGGTCATGGGGCCTCACTGAAGGGCAAACCATAAACTGCAAAATTAGATTTGCATTTTAGCAAAAAGGAGCAGGAGAAAACAATGATGAATGAGAGTTGACCAAGCAGGTTTGGTAAGGGGTGGTGAGAGTGGTCCATGGAGAGAACAACATGTAAAAGGAAGCAGAGCCATGAAAGAATATGGTATGTTCAGAGAATATCAAGTAGCATGATGTGGCCAGAATGTAGGTACATGGGTGGTGAGGAGAGAGTGATAAAGCTATACAGGTAATTAAGATGGCAGATGATAAAGGACATTGTAGGGAGGCAATGTCGTGGAGTGGCTTAAGAGAATGGACTTTGGAGCCATACTGCCAGCATTTAAATCCCATTTCCTCAACTTACTAGCTGTGTGGCCTTGGGAAAAATATGAGACCTCTCTTGCTTTAGTTTTTTTTCACATGTAAAATGAGGATAATTACAACCATCACCCCAAAGATTTGTTTTGAGGATAAAATCATTCAATATGTAAAAATGAGCTAGATTGTTCCTGTATTTAGTAAGTACCATATCAATATTAGCTGCTCTTAGTATTTCAGACCATGTTAAGAAGTTTGAAGTTTAAATTTTTTTTTTGGCAATTGGAAGATTTCTGATGACCTTCAAAAGGAGTGGATATATACAAAGTGGTGTTTTAGGAAAACTAACACTGTGTCAAAAGTGTCAACGTGTTATTATACACAAATTGGCAGTGTAGGGAGGATGGCATGCACGCGGAAGAAACTAGAGGCATGTAACCCTGTTTGGAGAATGTTGTAGAAATTCAGAAGAAAGGATTTCTACAATATTTAATATGACAAAGATTTGACTAAAAGCAATGACAGTAAGAAAAGAAGAGTTCCATGTGAGGAGGAATTTGGAGGCAAATTGACAGAACTTGGGGAAAGTTGGATAAGGGGAGTGAAGGAGAGAAAGGTTCATATGAAGCTAGGGGTCCCAGGTTAATTCCACGTTTGTGTGTGCCATGGCAACTCTTCCTAACTTATGTTCTCCCCTCCAGGTCCTGGAGGCAGTGACTGCCCAACTCTGTTATATTTCCGTACCTTCCCAAAAGGGCTATTCTTTTCCAGCTTCAGGCCCTTCGGCATGAAAAAGTTAAGAAAACATTTGATATTTCTTGAAGAAGTTGACAGAATAAAGCTGACCTAAAGAATCTTCCCCAATCTCCTACCACTGTGTCCGGAATTGGTGCGTTCTTGGTCTCACTGACTTCAAGAATGAAGCCGCAGACCCTCACGGTGAGCGTTACAGTTCTTAAAGATGGGGTGTCCAGAGCTTGTTCCTTCAGACGTTCAGATGTGTCTGGAGCTTCTTCCTTCTGGTGGGTTCGTGGTCTCACTGTCAGGAGTGAAGCTGCGCACCTTCATGGTGAGTGTTACACCTCATAATGGCAGCATGGACCCAAAGAGCAAAAGAACAAAGCTTCCCCATTCTGGAAGGGGACTCCAGCACGTTGCCTCTGGTTGGCTCGGGCTCCCTTATCTGGCCCCACCCACATCTTGCTGATCAGTCCATTTTACAGAGAGCTGATTGGTCCACTTTACAGAGAGCTGATTGGTCCGTTTTGACAGAGTGCTGACTGGTGCGTTTACAATCCTTGAGCTAGACACAGAGTCGCAGAGTGCTAGTTAGCTAGATACAGAGTTAGGTAGATGCAGAGTATTGGTGTATTCACAAACCCTGAGCTAGACACAGAATGCTGATTGGTGCATTTACAATCCTTGAGCTAGACAGAGTCACAGAGTGCTAGGCCTCCAAGTCTCCACTAGGTTAGCTAGATACAGAGTACCAGTTGGTGTACTCACAAACCTTGAGCTAGACACAGAGTGCTGATTGGTGCACATACGATCCTCCCGCTAGATATAAAAGTTCTCCAAGTCCCCATCCAGTTCAGGAGCCCAGCTGGCTTCACCCAGTGGATCCTGCACCAGGCTGCAGGCGGAGCTGCCTGCCAGTTCCCAGCCTGGCCTGCACTCCTCAGCCCTTGGGCTGTCGTGACCGGGCACCACGGAGCAGGGGGCAGCGCCGGTCGGGGAGGCTCAGGCTGCGTGGGAGCCCACTGCAGGGGAGGAACTCAGACATAGTGGGCTGCAGGTCCCGAGCCCTGCCCCGCGGGGAAGCAGCTAAGGCCCCGCGAAAATTTGAGTGCGGTGCTGGCGGGCCGGCAATGCTGGGGGACCCGGCACAACCTCTGCAGCTGCTGGCCTGGGTGCTAAGCCCCTCACTGCCCTGGGCCGGCGGTGCCGGCCGGCCACTCCATGTGCGGGGCCCGCCAAGCCCCTGCCTGCGCCGGCCGGAACTCGCGCTGGCCCGCGAGCGCCCCGCACAGCCCCGGTTCCCACCTGTGCCTCTCCCTCCATACCTCCCCGCAAGCAGAGGGAGGCGGGTCTGGCCTCAGCCAGCCCAGAGAGGGGCTTCCACGGTGCCGTGGTGGGCTGAAGGGCTCCTCAAGCGCTGCCGGAGTGGACGCGGAGGCCGAAGAGGCACCGAGAGGGGGGCTGCTAGCACGTTGTCACCTCTCACCACCACTGCCAAATATCTAATAAAATGAACACATGCACACACACACATGAAATCATAATTAGAAAGATGCTAGCGATTTCAACAACAGCAAACAAGGAAAAGAGTAAAACTTCAAACTATAAATTCCCAAAAGCAGCAGAGCCAGAGAAGAAAATTAAAGGGCCTGGGGCATTGCTACAATGTTCTTAACTCTGTTCTCACCCCTAGAAGCAACACTTAGGGAAAAAAACAAGTCAACAAACTCCTGTGAGTTATCCATCACTGAAATCCACCAATTTGGAGAGTGGTCAACAGGACTGTGGGATGGAGGGGGAGGAGTTCAGAAACAGTATTTCGGGAAGAGTCCAGAAAATGTCCTCAAGAGGAGAAGCTCTAACAGATTACTGCAATATCTCAGCCAAAGCAGGCAGGGCTGCCAGGGCTTGCCATTTTCTTGAGGTTCCCTATTTCCCTGTTTCTTAGAAGTATTGAGCCAAAGCTTTGGGAGTGGACTATGCCACTGGCCAGTGGAAGTGGGACATCTATGGACATCTAACAAAACATCAGAAAACAGAGAAAAGAGTTCGGGCCCCTCAGCAAAGAGGGGCCAGCCTTAGCTGATCTTTTCCCTTCACAGAGTTTATCTGAAGGCTACAGAACAATGAATTGAACAGAACATTCTGCTTTCAAATAAGACCTTGGAGAGGAATAGAAAAGGGTCCTAGATAACCTAGGAAGGGTGTCATGGAGAATTAAATCAAATTATATCAAAGCGAATAGAAGTTCTGGCCAGACCTGCCCATGTTAAGCACAGGCAAATGGGGAAAGAAATGGCATGGCTACTATGCCAACATACCACCACAACCAAAGGAGAAAAAGGAAAAAACATAGCATGCAAACAAGAGATTAAATCCATATGGAGTAGCAATTGCAGTCTTGGGCATTTATCCCAGAGAAATGAAAATTTATAGTCACACAAAAACCTGTGCACAAATGCTCATAGCAGCTTTCCCCATAATAGTCCAAAACTGGAAACAACCCAGATGTACTTCAATGGGTGAATGGTTAAACAAACTGTGGTACATCCATATTATGGCATGTACTACTCAGCAATCTAAAAAAAACAAACTGTTGATCATGGAATAACTTGGATACATCTCCAGGAAATAGTAAGTGAAAAAAGCCAGTCCATAGAGGTCACATACTGTATATCTCCATTTATATAGCATGCTCAAAATGACAAAGTTCTAAAGGTGAACAAATTAGTGGTTTCCAGGGGTTAGGGATGGTGAGGGTCAAATGGGAGGTATGAGGGTGTGGTTATAAAAGGGCAATACAAGGAATTTTTGTGGTGTTGAAATTGTTCTGTATCTTGGCTGTGGTGGTGGATACATAAACCTACACAGGTGATAAATTGCATAGAGGTTAAATACACACACATACACACACACACATGCATCTGCATGCACTTGCACACACAAATGACTAGAAATAAAGCTGAGGACATCTGAATAAGATGGGTGAATTGTGTCAATGTCAATATCTTGGTTGCAATTTTATACTATAGTTTCGCAAGATGCATTATCTTTGGGGAAAATTGAACAAAAGTTACATAGGATCTCCCTGTATTATTTCTTAAAACTGTATGTGAAGTTACAATGATCCTAATTTCGAAATTCACTTAGAAAAACATGTGGAAGAAAACATAAACCAAGAAACATAAGAATGCTCAGAGTTTTTCAGTGTTAGAACTCAATAAAATATGAATTCAATAAATAAGAATTCAAAGACAAGATAATAACTGAACGAGGAGATGGCAGAACTAAAGAAACATAATAAGAACCAAACCAATAGCATTTCAGCATTAATAAAATGATATGGTTTGGCTGTGTCCCCACCCAAATCTCAACTTGAACTGTATCTTCCAGAATTCCCATGTAATGTGGGAGGGACCCAGTGGGAGGTAGTTGAATCATGGGGGCCAGTCTTTCCCATGCTATTCTCATGGTAGTGAATATGTCTCACGAGATCTGATGGCTTTATCCGGGGTTTCCGCTTTTGCTGCCTCCTCATTCTCTCTTGTTGCCACCGTGTAAGAAATGCCTTTCACCCTCCACCATGATTGTGAGAACTTCCCCAGCCATGTGGAACTGTAAGTCCAATTAAACCTCTTTTTCTTCCCAGTCTCAGGTATGTCTTTATCAGCAGCCTGAAAACAGACTAATACAGTAAATTGGTACGAGAAGAGTGGGGCATTGCTGAAAAGATACCCAAAAATGTGGAGGTGACTTTGGAACTGGGTAACAGGCAGAGGTTGGAACAGTTCAGAGGGCTCAGAAGAAGAAAGGAAAATGTGGGAAAGTATGGAACCTCCTAGAGACTTGTTGAATGGCTTTGACAAAAATGCTGATAGTGATATGAACAATAAGGTCCAGGATGAGGTGGTCTCAGATAGAGATGAGGAACTTGTTGGGAACTGGAGCAAAAGTGACTCTTGTTATGTTTTACCAAAGAGACTGGTGACATTTTGCCCCTGTCCTAGAGATTTGTGGAATTTTGAACTTCAGAGAGATAATTTAGGGCATCTGGCTGAAGAAATTTCTAAGCAGCAAAACATTCAAAAAGTGACTTGGGTGCTGTTAAAAGCATTCTATTTTAAAAGGGAAACAGAGCATAAAAGTTCAGAAAATTTGCAGCCTGACGATGCAGTAGAAAAGAAAAATCAATTTTTTGAGGAGAAATTCAAGCCAGCTGCAGAAATTTGCATGAGTAACGAGAAGCCAAATGTTAGTCCCCAAGACAGTGTGGAAAATGCCTCCAGGGCATGTCAGAGATCTTCACGCAGCCCTTCCCATCACAGGCCGGAGGCCCAGGAGAAAATGGTTTCCTAGGTCAGGCCCAGGATCCCCGTGCTGTGTGCAGCCTAGAGATGTGGTGCCCTGCATCCAAGCCGCTCCAACTGTGGCTGAAAGGGGCCAACATAGAACTTAGGCCATGGCTTCAGAGGGTGCAAGCCCCAAGACTTGGCAGCTTCCACAAGGTGTTGAGCCTGCAAGTGCACAGAAGTCAAGAATTGAGGTTTGGGAACCTCCGCCTAGATTTCGGAAGATGTGTGGAAATGCCTGGATGCCCAAGCAGAAGTTTGCTGCAAGGGCAAAGGCACTCATGGAGAACCTCTGCTAGGTCAGTGCTGAAGGGAAATGTGTGGTTGGAGCCGCCACACAGAGTCCCCACTGGGGCACTGCCTAGTGGAGCTGTGAGAAGAGGGCCACCATCCTCCAGACCCCAGAATGGCAGATCCACCAATAGCTTTGACCGTTCGCCTGGAAAAGTCACAGACACTCAATGCCAGCCTGTGAAAGCAGCTGGGAAGGAGGCTGTATCCTGCAAAGCCACGGGGGCAGAGCTGCCTAAGACCATGGGAACCCACCTCTTGCATCAGCATGACCTGGATGTGAGACCTGGAGTCAAAAAAGATCATTTTGGAACTTTAAAATTTGACTGCCCTGCTGGATTTCAGACTTGCACGGGCCCTGTAACCCCTTTATTTTGATCAATTTCTCCCATTTGGAATGGCTATATTTATCCGATTCCGGTACCCCCATTGTATCTATGAAGTAACTAGCTTGCTTTTGATTTTACAGGCTCATAGGCATAAGGGACTTGCTTTGTCTCATATGAGACTTTGGACTGTGGACTTTTGGTTTAATGCTGAAATGAGTTGAGACTTTGGGGGACTGTTGGGAAGGCATGATTGGTTTTGAAGTGTGAGGACATGAGATTTGGGAGGGGCAGGGGTGGAATGATATGGTTTGGCTGTGTCCCCACCCAAATCTCAACTTGAATTGTATTTCCCCAAATTCCCACGTGTTGTGGGAAGGACTCAGTGGGAGGTAACTGAATCATGGGGGCTGGTCTTCCCCGTGCTATGCTCGTGATAGTGAATAAGTCTCATGAGATCTGATGGGTTTATCAGGAGTTTCTGCTTTTGCTTCCTCCTCATTCTCTGCTGCCACTGCCAAGTAAGAAGTGCCGTTGGCCCTCCACCATAATTGTGAGACCTTCCCCAGCTACGTGGACTGTAAGTCTAATTAAACCTCGTTTTCTTCCCAGTCTCGGGTATGTCTTTATCAGCAGCATGAAAACAGACTAATACATAAATTAAATAGAAACAGCATGGCACAAAATAGCCATGACTGAAAATAAAATCACTGACATGAAAGAAAGTATTGTGATAATCATAGTGAAACAAAGGTAAAAGACAAAGGGATTAATTCAATTATAGACAGGACAGTAGTTACGGAAAAGAAGACAATCTAACTAGGCTGGTTAGGATCCCTAAAATCTATGGAGAAGCCAACAAATTGTACAGAAAAGGAATACAGGAATATAATAGAGGAAAATTTCTCTGAAATTAAAGAAGTGAATCTGTAGACAGAAAGGGCATACTATGCTCTAGAAAAAATTTAAGAGTAACTTGAGTTGAGACCTATGGTAAGTAAGGTTTTGAACATCAAGGATAAACAAATAATTATTTAGATGTATAGGCAGAAAAAAAGCAAGATTTTTATATGAAGAAAAAATCAGCCAGGCCTTAGACTTCACAGCAATATTTTATATCAAAAGACAATGGTACAAGTCTATAAAATATTGAGAGAAAGTTTAAGTGACACTCAAATATATCATACCAAGTCGACTACTTCTTTTTTTTTTTTTGAGACGGAGTCTTGCTCTGTCGCCCAGGCTGGAGAGCAGTGGTGTGATCTCGGCTCACTGCAAGCTCCACCTCCGGGGTTCACGCCATTCTCCTGCCTCAGCCTCCTGAGTAGCTTGTACTACAGGCGCCCGCCACCACGCCTGGCTAATTTTTTGTATTTTTAGTAGAGACGGGGTTTCACTGTGTTAGCTAGGATGGTCTCGATCTCCTGACCTCATGACCCGCCCTCCTCAGCCTCCCAAAGTGCTGGTATTACAGGCATGAGCACCCAGCCAGTCAGTCGACAATTTTTTCAAATAAAAAAGCAACCAACAGAACTCAGAAATACAGCATTCATAAGACCTTCTAAGTAATCCAGCCAACCAAAAGAAAAATAAAACTTAAAAATCCAGGAGTAGAGAGGCCATAATAAAGGAATAGAGGTAGAGCATTGAATTCATTTAAGTGAATACATATTTATACTAGATGCTATATATACACCCCTAAATTACTGGGGTAATGTTGGTGGCAGAGCAGCATATAAAAGTTAACAACATTGATAGAGTAAAGACATAACTAATAAAAATCTGAAAGTTGGGAAAGAGGTGAGAGGAGGTATAACAGTGAAAATCTTATCTTCTGTAGTGCAGAGTCAATATCTCTTGAAGTGACATAATATTTATCCAAAGGTTGTCAATTCCTGTGGTTTCATTTCAGTATTCTGCTAAATTCAAGTAAAATTAAACAATACTTTTTAATAAAACTAGCCTGCACACTATGATCCCATTTTCATAAAATCACTTTTATCTAGCCGTTCATCTATCTCTTTTCTGAATATGTGCATAGAGAGATGTCTGAAAAGATGTACACTAATATTAACACTGATTATTTCGGGATGGTGTGATTTGGAATGATTTGTTGCTTTTTAATTTTTATAAAAACAGTAACATTATTTTCTTTTTCTTTTTTCAAAAGAAAGAAAATTGTATTTGTTCTTTGGTTGTACTGAAATCAAATTTTATCTGATATGGTATAATATTAAGAGACCATATGAGAGTCTTGTAAATCTTTAGTTCAACAGAAATGTTCTTTATGATATGGAATGACATCTCCCTACTATGGAAGAACCAGTGTGGGTCAATTAAATATGCAGTTAGCACCCACTGTGGGCCTGACATTATGCTGGGCCCTATAGGAGAAACATGGCTTCCACCCTCAAAAGAAACTTCAGTTCAGTGAAGAGAAATGATTCATATCAGGGAAGCAGTTTCTTACCAAAGGTAGATATGCCAAAGTAGGTGAAAACAGCCCAATGTTAAGAAAACATTGAATAAGCGTGTACTGTATATGCCAAGCATTATTTTAGGTACAAGAGACACAAAGATGTATAAAGTACATTCTCTGTACTCAATGAATTTATAATCTGGTCAGGGAGACAAAGTATAAGTATATGATTCTATCGTAGTGTGTATAATATGCTAATTGTTAAGATACAAGTATGCCAGTGGTACAATATGAACAAAAGAGTAAATAAGAGGTAGAGGGACACAACATAGTTAACACTGAAACAGTAAAGACAGAAATTAATCAGCTGGCCATGGCTTGTGTTTCACTCTGCAAATGTTTTTGTACCAGCGTCGCCTAATAGTGTTTCCCACCTTTTACACTATGTCATTGTAATCAAAATGACCATAGTTCTTTGACAGTTCAATTTGGCAAACACTTGCGGCCCACTGTGTGCCAAGCCCTGTGCTGGAGATTCAAAAGTACATTGAAAAACACACAGTTACTTCCTCAAAGAAGGGGAAGAGGGGGGCAACTAATATTTATCAAAGGCCCACTTGTGATAAGAGACTCCTATGTTATCTCATTTAAGCCTTACAAAAATCCTATGAGATAAACAATGTTATCCATTCATAGAAGGGGATGCTGAGGCTCAGAGATGTTAACTAACCAGCTAAAAGTCACACAGGTAATAAGTGGCAGGGTAGATATTTGAATCTATATCTGTACTCAAGGCACTATCCATCTCATAGGGAGAGAAGGCACTTATAGCTCACAGTAGTATTCAGGGGTAGCTGCCTTAAAGAGGTAGGAACAGAGTACTCTGAGTGTTTGGAGGTGTCTGAAAAGACTTCCCCAGACTGACTCATCTTTGAGGAAGCAGGGTAGGGGTAGGGCTGGAGGGCATCCCTGAAGACAGAAGAGAATGAATTTCTAAAAATACAAAGCTACTATAATGTACTTAAAATCATGATTTGAAAACGTTGACCCTTCTCCACCAGGAATCTGAGCAGAAAAAAAGTAAATGCAATTTTATTAGCTATATTATATCCATTAAATCATTTGAAAAATATAATTAGCTGCAATTATGTAGTTGTGGCATTTTCTCACCTCTCCACACCCCTCCTCCATGCAATAACCTCAAAGCTTATTGCATTTTTTTCCCCAAAGTAAGGTCTTGAAAATATTAATTTATACCTTGACCTCTCCTGAGGACATAGCCAGGGCATAATAATACTAGTGACTAGCAAAGTGGGATGAGAACTTTATTTGTCATGTCACCCTGATATGCATCTTCTAGGTCCATTGGTAACTCCAAACCAGTAACATTCAGACAAGCACCCAAAGAAGAGTGCTACTACCTTAAGCTCTTGAAAGGCTATCCCCCTCCCTCCCAGCCCTCTGCTGTAGACATTACTTGAGTGTTTTTAAATATCCAGTGTCTCTTCTCATTTTCTCCAGATTCTGAAAAGTTCCAAAACAAGCATATCCATTCACCCAACCAGCCACTTATCCAAACCCACATCTACATCATCTCCTGACTCACCCACCCACACTCCACAATTATTCGTTGAAAACTTATCATGTATCAGGAATACTGCTATGGTGCTAGATATCTAGGGTAGAGAAAAGAATCTGATCCTACTCTAGGGTGACCAATTGTCTTGGGTTGCCCAGGACTGGGAATGGGTGGTGAGGAGAGGTTCCTGGGATATGATGCTTTTATACTAAAGCCAGGAAAGCCCTGGGCAAACCAGAATGAATTGGCCACTCTATCCTTCTCTGAAGGCACTTATGATCAAACAAAAAAAAAGACAATGTTTATTCATCACTAACTCCAGTATACAAAAGAATACCTAGCATTTAATGAGGATGAAATATCTGTTGACTGACCAACCACATGAATAACTGAGAAAAGTGCTGTAAGAAAGGATGCTTTCGGAAGGCAAATTTAGTCATTCAATGAATACTTATCAAAGACCTACTGTGTGGCAGACACAGTGCTAATCACAAGAGATACAATGATGAATAAAACCAGGCATGTTCCCTGCCCTTAAGGGACTTACAGTATCATAAGAAAGACAGACATTTAAATCATCTCAACAAGGACAATGGACATCATGGAATCACACAGCAGGAGAACCTCGCCTAGTCTACTCATCAGGTAAGACTCCCCTGGATTAAGTGACATTTAAGGTGAGACTTTCAGGATGAGTAGGAAAGAAGAAGATGGGCATGGAGTGGAGAAGAGTTAAATGATTTAAGTCAAATGAATTCTGGAAAGAGACTCTTCAGTCGGGAAGAAATGGCTGTAGTAGCAATCCCAAAATCATCCTCTGGGGCTTCATTTTCCTTATGGCATTATTCCACACTAATACCCAACTCTTCTTTCTCTTTAGATACTCCACTCAGTTGTTATCTCCTCTATGAAGCCTCTCCTGCCCCTTCCAAGCAGAACTGTCCATTCCATCCGTGGCAGAGTCTGGCTACATGTTCATCAAACCCCGTTTCAAATATCCTCCTCTGCATGTCATTACACTATATCTCTCAACCCCCTTGTATCTACATGGGGCCACACGACCACATGCTGAGTCACTTCTGGGCCAAAATGGTATTGGAGAGTCCATCTTCTCCACTCTGGCTCTCTCTCCACGCACCGGATAGGTGATTATTAGTGATCTTTAGTGGAAGACAAAACAGGTCTGTATCTCTAAATGACTTTGTGGAGTGGAGCTTCCCTTCCCAAGCTGACCCACAATAAACTTTGATGTGAGCAAGAAATACATTTTGTTATATCAAGTCACTTAGATTTGGGACCGCATCTATTACAGCAACTGGCATTACTTACCCTATTGTATCAGCCTCTATTCAGGTTATATTTATATCTCAGAACCATTTTGATTATTTAGTGCACCTACTTGTTTACATGAATGTCTCCTTCTATTAGAATCTAAGTTCCTTGATGTGTCTTATTCTTCTTTCCATCTTCAGCACCTAGCACAGTGCCCAACATATGAAAATATGTAACTCTTTGATTAATGAATGAATGAATGAATGATGCCTCACTCTCTAGGCTTTCCTGCTCTCCTTTAAAACTCAGGCACACACTGAAAAAAAGTCCCATTTTCTGGTTTTCCATAGTGTGGTTTACATTCTCTAAAGGAATTTTACTAAACCCCGAGGGAAAACAGAAAATAATTACAGAAAATAGTAACAGCATGGCGTCAGGTTTCTACACTATAGATTTTGAATTCCACAACCCCAGTAAAAGCAATGAAAACCTTTCTTTACTGAGTCCCCAAACCTTCTCCCTTGAAATAGATACATTTAGGCCAGTGGTCCTCAAGGATTTCCCCCTGCTTCCACACCTTTCACATGCAGAACACACTACAATCAATAGCAGGTCTCTTTGCACCCAGGTAACTGAGATGCACTGATGAGCTGATATGACTTGGCAGCTTCACGTGGTCTTCCTTTCCCTCTGCCCTGCCTTGCACTCCTCCTGTTGCTTGGTCATGAGGCCCTCTGAATGTCTCAGCCCCCAAGTTCTCTTACCTTGCCTCCCCATTTCCAACTAGCAGCTACTAAAAAACCTCACTCTGCTTCAAATTTCAGAGGCCTTGCAAGGGTTCACACTTTCAATTCTAGTGTTTGGCCTACAGCAATAACCTAGCTCATAGCCAGTTTGCTGGAGAGGAACATTGCCACTCTTGAGTCTCCAGAACTGGCCCTGGAGCCTTCTATAAGGATTTAAGTGAGCCCTCTTTATCACTCACTGCTCTGCGATATGACAAAATCTTCACCACACAATACCCAGAACAATCCTGCAGTGAGAATTAGAACCTATACAGAGGTTTCTGCAGAAACAGAAAGATGAGAGGTACAGTATAAATAAGAGGAGAGACAGAACAAGCTTTAAGCCACTACAATGTGAGAAAAAGTGTGCTAGACTGTGCTAACTATGCTTGTATGATTTACAAGTCTTTGTAAAAAAGCAAACAGCTCTTTTTTTCTGTGTTCACTGGGCCAGTAAACACAGCAGAAGCTAAGGTAAAAAAAGTAGAACTACATCACAATAAACAGAACTTTACTGCATGCTAGTGCCTTGGAGTTAAAACTGGCCATTGCCCATGTTCTGGAAATAAAGATAGCCATGCTTTATTTCAACATGGAGCCCAAAATTTGGGCTTCATTCCATTTGGTTCAATACAACGATATCTGTGGTTGAGCAGACAATCATGTAGTCTATATGGAATCCCCAGGGACTAATTTCAGTTTCTGGCGTAAAGTACATACTCAGTCAATGCTTGATCAGTGGGTAAGTTCTCAGCAAATATTTGTTCTCTCATGAAGACCATATCGTTTGGAAGTGCAGAGTTGCCAATTCGTGATTAGTGGAGGAGATCCCATCCTCACACCCAGGATTCACATGATGAGGAAGAGAATAAATAAAAAGGGAAAAGTCTAGGCCAGTATGACAAACATATGGCACATATGCTACAACTTCTTTCTCCTTCACCTACAGCAGATATTGCTAACCAACGGCACTCATGTCTACCACTAAGTTCATTTGCAGCCACAGACTCCTTGACAGCACACTCCAAACAATCCCTACTATTCAGTTGGAGTGCAGCATGAAATGTGTTTATCATTCTGAACTCAGGTTCCCTCGGTTATGAAGAAAGCATGAACGTGGATCTAAAATAAGAGTAAGACGCCTGTATAGTAAATCAGAAAATCTTTGAGTACACCATGACTTTTGTGGGGTTTTTTGATACTCATAGCTAAGATTTATTACAGTGATTTATTAAGGATATTAAGATGCATTAAGGATACATAGCCAGATCCTAAGGAAGAAACACACAGGTGGAGTCTGGAAGAATTCATATGCATAGGTCATAACTTTTTATGTTTTTGAGCCTTTGAACATGCTCTTTCTTCTTCTTGACATGAAATTTTTCTCCCTTGTTGTCCTGGTAGACTCCTAGTCATTCTTCATGATTTAGGTCAAGCCTGACCTCCTCTTTGAAGCCTTGTCTCTCCTTTCTCCCCATCCCAAAGAGAGTTGATTACCTCTAGACTATTTTTCTCAGTCTTCTTTCATTCATTCAGCAATGTTTATTGTGCATTTACTATGACACAGATTCTATGCTCTTATTCCTCATCTCATCCCTTAAAGTCTGGGGTCCCACAAGCCTCTTTCTTCAGCCCCTTTCCTCATTTTCTCTCTATACACTGTCGTTGGGCCATCCCATCCACCCTCATGGCTTCAATGACCAGCTCTGTTCAGTTGTTGCCATCTCTCTCTTACTTGATCTTCAGTTCTGAATATTCATATATCTATTTGGATGTTTTGCAGACACTTTACAATCAACATATTCAAAACTTAATACACTATTTTCTTTCTCTCTCTTTCTTTTTTTTTTTTTTTTTTTTTTTTTGAGATGGAGCCTCACTCTGTCACCTAGGCTGGAGTGCAATGGTGCGATCTCGGCTCACTGCAAACTCTGCCTCCTGGGTTCAAGCAATTCTCCTGCTTCAGCCTCCCAGGTAGCTGGGATTACAGGCGCCCACTACCACATCCAGCTAATTTTTGTATTTTTAGTACAGATGGGGTTTTACCATTGTGGCCAGGCTGGTCTCGAACTCCCAACCTCAAATGATCCACCTGCCTCAGCCTCCCAAAGTGCTGGGATTACAGGCGTGAGCCACCGCACCCAGCCAATAAACTATTTTTCTTCCACCCTACACCTGCGCCTTCTCCAGTACTCCCTATCCCAGTGCACAGCATTTAACAACCACCTAAGTGGCTAAGCAGAACTTTGGAAATTGACTCCTTCCTCTTCCTTAGCCCCTACATCTGATCAATCACCAACCAATTCCTATTGATTCTACCACCTACATCTCTTGCATTGTTCCACCTTGCTCTATCCCCACTGCCATCACCCTACCTGGGCCACCATTTTCTCTCATTTGGATCCCTGCATGGGCATCCCAACTGGTCTCTTTGTGTCTAATTCTTGCTCCCTTTTAATCTGTTCCCTATAAAACAGTGAGAAGGATTTTTTTAAAACACAGATATGATATGTAACTCTTGAAAACTCTTCAATGGCTTCACATTTTTTCTCAAAGGAGTAAAGTCAAAACCAGGCCTGAAATATGGACTGGTACAATCAAGCTGCTACCTCTCTCAACAGCCTCATCTTGCATTCCTCAACACTCGCTAGTCCCCTCCTCACACTCCATGTTCCTGCCATATTAAACTTCCGTCAGTTCCTCCAGAAGAGATACCATTCTCTTCACTTGGGGGAACTCTTCCCCACTTTCTACTAATTCCTTAGGCCTGAGCTTAAATATCACCCTCTCCGGGGTATTGCTGCTTCTGGAAGGCCTCTCGACTACACCCACTCATCGAGTCTGAGTTTTGCTACCCCTTCACTTACTCCCACAAAACTTTGTGCTTTCTTCTAATGGTACCTTCACATTAAACCCAAATGACTTGTTTACTTGTCTGACTTCTGCACTAGCCTGTGAGCTCCCTGAGGCAGAGACCAGAACTGTCTTATTCTCATTCATATACCTAGTGCTTAGCACAGTACCTGGTACATAGTAGGTGCTCAATAAATATCTGTTGACCACATGAGTGGTTGCTACTCCACAGAGAAGTTTTGTCTAGACTGGGCATAAATTCGGGAAGTTGATAAACAACCCCCTTTGAAATAATACTTCTCTATAAACGTAGTTGTTTGCAAATGTTAATGTATGACTGGCAAGAGATTGACTGGAAGCCGAACAATAGGTGAGAAACAAATTGTTCCCTGGTGTGTGGAGAGCAAGGAATGAGTCAGGAAACAATGAAAGAATCAGAATTGAATTAGCTAAAATGAAAGATTAGCATGAAATAGCCTGCAGGAAGCTGAAAAGTGGGCAAGTAAGGAAAAGATTGAGTGAGTGGTGAGCTAAGAATAACAACTAGAACAGGTTATGATACTTTATATATCATAATGCCCTTCACCTACACTGTTCATCGAATCCTCACAACAACCCACTAATACAGCTATTGTTAACCCCTCCCCTTTCGATGTTAGCACAAGAGGAAACTGAGATTCAGAAGCTAAAGTAACCTGGCAAAGGCATACAGCAATCTAATGAGAAAGCCAGGACTCCAATCCAAGTGCACTAACTGCTATACCTGTACTATGCCCTAGAGCATCTTGGAGCAGGGATAACTAGGGCAGGTGAGATAGCCATTCTATCTGAGGCAGCCCAGGCATTCCTGACCACCTGCGCACACCTCCCATCTGGGTCAGGCCCCCTCTCTGCATGCTCCTAACACCTTAGGATTCCTAGCATCACACTCAGCATGCTGCATGGGAACCATGCTCACTTTGCTCTCTCCCCTGCAATAGCCCCTGCCCCCTACTCCAGCCACAACACTCCTATGCCTAAGGAGTGGGTACTAGCAGGAAGCAGCTGAATGCAAAGGTAGGGCATTGGACTCAGGCAGAGGCAGGAAGCTCCAGGCGAGTAATTGTTCAGTCTCTCCAGAGAAACAAACCACTCAGCCCATTCAAAGTCTGCCCCAGCTAGGGCCAGATCAATACAGTCAAAGAGAAGGAATCTCCAGTAAGAATGCTAGAATTCCCAGGCGACTGGGCACTCAGATCCCTGGAGCAGTCATTCAAACTAATAAAAGCAAACAGACCATAAACATAGACAGAAGAGCCACAAACAAATGTCATGAAGCTTGAATGGCCTCATTTCTCAAGCAGGAGGGGATATGGCAGAAGGCCTGAGGGGAATTAAAGGAGAAAATACCTTAGAGCACGTGGTGGGTTGAAAAATGGTGCCTCAAAATATATCCACCAAATGTTATATGCCAGAAAAAAAAACAAAAACACCTTGCAGATATGATTTAAGTTAAAGGTCTTGAGATGGGGGAAATTATCCTGAATTTTCTGGGTGGATTCTAAATGCAATCACATATTTCCATATAAGAAAGGCACAGGGAACTTTGACACACAGAAAATAGGAGCAGACAATGTAACGATGTGGATTAGAGTGTTGCAGACCCAAGCCGGGGAATGCCTGCAGCCACCCAAAGCTGGAAGAGGCAAGTAATAGGTTCTCTCCGAGAGCCTCCAGAGGGAGCAGGGCTCTGACAACACCTTGATTTTGGCCCAGTGAAACTGATTGTGGACTTCGGGCATTCAAAACTGTGAGAAAATAAATGTGTGTTGCTTTAAGCCACCAAGTTTGTGGTAATTTGTTATAGTTGCCATAGGAAACTAATACAGAGTACAAAGCCTGTTAAGGCATTTTGGGTTTTGGCTGACTCTGTTGCCAATGTAGATTATACACAGTGAACACAGAAGCCTTTTATCTTCTTATTTCCCCATTAGGTAAAAATCTGGGGTCATTTGTCTTATCTCTGTCCTTTTTCAGAAAGACAGAATGTACAAATCTGACAGTTTTTCTTGTCAGAAACGCTTCAAAAGCAAGACTTGGGTCGGGTGGGACTCAAGAGGGCAAGGCTGAAGTGAAAGTGGGCAGGCTGGATCTGGGCCAATTGCCAGGACCTGAGAGCCAAAGTTCAAGTATCAATCAAGACCAGTACACAGCACACAGTAGGCCTGGATGTGGATTTAGACATATGAGATCTCAAGGAGAAGCCAATTTTCATTAAGGAGAGCCTGCTGTGAAAGTCACATGTCAGCAACCCAAGCCCAGGGTGTCAGAACATCTGGGCAAAGAGGACAACCACTGGGAGCCTGGCATTAGAGTCCAAGCAAGAGCGGTGATAAGGCGGACTCCATGCTGCCCCTTCTCTCCCCCACTACTAAGGTCAGGAGGTGTTTCTGAGGGTGGGGTTGGTGCAGGGCCTACAAATAACAAAAATAGCTAACAATTCATGCACTTACTGTGTGCCAGGCATTGTGCTAGAGTGGTTTACACATATTAACACATTTAATCCTCAGCACAACCATATGAGGTAGGTACCACTGTTCTTTCCATTTCAAAGATGAGGGAAGTGAGGCTTGCAGAGATTGCGTAACTGCTCCAAGGTCACACACTTAGTAAGTGAAGGAGACAAAATTCAATCTGAAATTCAATGCCAGGGCTGTCTGGCTGGCTTCAGGGCCCATTTTGCCAGTAAATTTCAACTGCAGTTGCAAATTGGGAGCTTTAAAAAATAACCCTGCCTGGTCTCCACCTCTGGATATTCTGACTTAATTTGTTAGGGGTGGGAACTGGTCATGATTTATTTTTTAATCTCACAGGTGATCCTTACAGCAGCCAGAGTTGAGAAGCCCTAGACTAGGCTGTACCAACTCTTGAATGACTGATAGCTCCTCCTTTGAATTCTTCCAGAGGTGTTTGCATGTTATTGAAATAAATCTCTTATGGGTGGAATTTCAAGTCAAGTTGGGAGACATAATAGTAACTATAATGAAGATGATAATGATACTAATAACTCTTTATAGCTTTATAGGCGTCATCATTTACAAATGGCTTTCAAATGCATTATCTGCCACTTAATCCTCACAACCATCCTGTGAGGAAACAATCACTATCTCCACTTTACAGATTATCACACTGAGGCTCAGAGAGGTTAATAAACTTGCTCAATGTGTCCCAGAGTTGGTAAGCTGCAGAACTTTGGGTCTTTGGATTTCAAATTCCTTAGTCTCTCAATTACAGCACAAGTACAATCTTCCAAGGTCACAGTTTGGCAGAAGAGGGAGCAGGCAGGAAATAGCTACATATATCTCCCAAATTCACCTTTTCTTTCCCGTGCCAGCAGCCCCAGCCCCAGCCTCCTTTTATGTGGGATTGCCATGTCTAGTATGAGCCCTCTCTGTCCAATTTTCAAGGTCATGGTTCAGTTTGTCTCCCAACTATCAACATTATTTTTTCCTTTGTAATGGCATAAACAACATCAACATAAATACAAAGAAAAGAAAAAAATAATTCACTGACAATCCTGCCACCACAATGAGTCATTTTCATTTTTTATGCTCCCCTCTCCAAAGCTTGGCCATGTGCATAGATCATTTTTACATACTTGTAATCATTGCATAGCTGTAATTTCATATTCTGCTTGTGTCGCTTAGCATTACATAGTAATCATTTGCTGTATTGCTACAGTGTCCTCATAATTACCATTTTAATGGCCACATAATATTCCATTGAGTGGAAGCACCATCATTGACTTAAGTATTTCCAATTTTTCACTATTATAGATAATGCTGCAATAAGCATCCTTACACATAGAGCTTTTTTCTTCTCATTCAGTCATCCATTCATCCAACTATTCATTCAGTCTAAAAACATTGTCAGGACATTGGGGCACACGCACAGAAGAATGAGACATGGGCCCTGTGTTCAGTCTAGTGGTAAAACAAGCACCTCAGCGAATGATTATGATATTATGCTCTAAGTGCTATGGGAGTCCAGTGGAGGGAGTAACACGTTCTGTCTCTTTCCCCTAGGGTAGCTTATTATTGTTCTCTTGCCAGGACTTTGTCTCTTGCCTGACAGCTCTGGTTAACTTCATTTCTCCAGTCTCTTCTTTCTCCCTTGACTGGCCTCTCAGTCTCCCTCACTCAAAGTCCCCTTCTTCTGAGCAATCTGTCCAAACTTGACCCTGGAATGCACACCCCCCACAACTCATAAGCTTTCTTTCTTCCTTAATTCAAATATCTCTGACTGCTACCTGCTCTTAATAAGCCTTCCCACAGGTTACGAAGTATGGCCTTTAGGCCAAATTGGGCCTACGGGTTCATTGGTTGAGCACAGTGTTTTCAAACGTTGAAACTGGAAGCTTGTGGACTAGGCATGCTTCTTTTTTCCCCCAGGTCCATCACAACCTACCATCTCAGACTAGGTCAGTTCTACTCTGGTATTTGTCCTGGCTGGTCTGAACTGGCAACTCAAACTAGGCTCCACTCAAGTAACCTGGGAACTTTTAATATTTTCCCTCAATTCCTTACCCCTCTACATAGGAATTTAATTTATCCTATATTCCAACCTTGATGTGTGCTGCTGGTTTTTTATTACATGTCCATTTGCTTCATTCATTTATTAATTCAGTGACTGGTAAGGTAAGGAACCCTCACTGTGCAGCTGTATTGTGCTGAATGCTGGACATACAGATGTAAATGATATGAAGTCTTTACACAGATGGAACTCATGGTCTAATATCCATATGTGCTGTATGAATTTAGATTGTAAGCCCCTTTGCCTTTTGCGGGGGCATGGTTAAAACACTTTATTTAGGGTCCTGCATATAAAACAATATACTTAGTGCTCTTTGGTGACAACTTTGCCAAAATAATGGCTATTCATTCGAGGGCCATTCTACTTCATCATGTGAAGCTCCACTGGTGTCTAGTTTTGTGGGACCAGAAGTTGACAAAATTTATATTTCTTCCAGGATAAAACTGGTCACTTGGAAAAGACTAGATGATTATCCTAAGATTTCTCAGTAGGAAGAATTTTGTCCTTTCCTCTCATTTGGTCTTTGCCTCTATCTTCTGCCTCTAGCTTCTGTTTTGTTCATCTGTTCCCAAGCTTTTGTGTAAGTACAGGTCCTCGGGCCTCAGTATGAGAAGGTCTAGCCTCTCCTGTCTTCTCAGGACCACAGCTGAGATGTCTTTTTATCCAGACAGGAGAAAAAAGAGGTGGAAAGAAGAAATGAAGTCCTGATCTTACATGGCTTGTCCCTGGCATCTGACCCTTGTTTTGGAACACTCTCTTGACCTGCTCTTATTCCTGTGTATCTGCCCCAGTACTTGCTGTTGACTATCCTATCTTGAGGACATTTCCCCTAAAGGTCTTTTTCATCCATCTTTTTTTCCTGAATTTTAGTAACAGCTTTATTGAGATACAATTCACATGCCACACAACTCACATCTGTAAAGTGCACAATTAGGTGGTTTTTAGTGTATATTCAGAGTTATGCAACCTTTACCACTCATTCCAGAACATTTTCATTACCCTTAAAAGAAGCCCCATACTCCTTAGCCATCACCCCCAAACCAGTCCTAAACAACCCACTAATCTACTTTCTGTCTCTCCGAATATGCCTATTCTGAATGTTTCATAAAAATAAGGTTATACAGTGTATGTCTTTTGCGTCTGACTTCTTTCGCTTAGCATAATGTTTCAAAGTTTATCCATACTGTAGCATGTGCCAGTACTTCATTTCTTCTTAAGGTTGAATAATACTCCATTGTATGGATATGCCAGCATTTGTTTATGCATTCATCCATTGATGGACATGTGAGTTGTTTCCACCTTTTGGCAATTGTAAATAGTGCTGCTAGGAGCACTTTTGTACAAATTTTTGTGTGCATGTGTGTTTTCATTTCTCTTGAGTATATATATATTAGGGAGCAGAATTGCTGGGTCAAATCGTAACTCTACGTTTAACCTTCAGAAGAACTGCCAGACTGTCTTCCAAAGTGCCTCTGTCCACCTTTTTAAATGTTGCTGTTTCTCTTTTCTTTTTAACTACCATTGATATTTTCCAAATTTCCACTTCCAGCTCAGATTCCCCTCTGAGCTGCCTATGAACATCTCCACCTGGGCGTCCCACAGACTCTTCAACCTAACAGTGCAAAATGGAATGTATCATATCCTCCCTACCCCATACTCTCTTCCCTCCTTCTCCCGTGTTGTCTATCCCAGCATATGTTACAGTAGTCTAGCCAGTTGCCCAAATGCCAGACAGATACTAGATTCTTGCCCCTTCCTCATTCTCCACATCCAATTCATTACTAAATTCTAAAGGTTCCATCTTCTCAATAATTCTCCAGGGTGGGGGATGGTGGCTCACGCCTGTAATCCCAGCACTTTGGGAGACTGAGGAGGGCAGATCACCTGAGGTCGGAAGTTCGAGACCAGCCTGATCAACATGGAGAAACCCCATCTCTACTAAAAATACAAAATTAGCCAGACATGGTGGCGCAAGCCTGTAATCCTAGCTACTTGGGAGGCTGAGGCAGGAGAATCGCTTGAACCCAGGAGGCAGAGGTTGTGGTGAGCCGAGATCACGCCATTGCACTGCAGCTTGGGCAACCAGAGCGAAACTCCATCTCAAAAATATAAAAATAAAAATAAAAAATAATTCTCCAATCTACTCCTCTTCATGCCCATTTGCCACTGCTCCAATTAAGGTCCCGTTTTGCTCAAAATAGTAGTGTTCCATCTAACCTCTAATCTTACTATCCCTCCAAATCTTTCTAAATATTATTGCTACTGTGATAAGTCACTTTCCTGCTCAAAATTCTTCAGTAACATGCACCAGACAATGGGATGAAATTTATCTTCTTTACCTGATATGGTAACACATAATGCTTCAGCAATATCGAATTAGGTATGCTTTCTTATACTTCAGTGCCTTGCACATGCTGTTTCCTCGGCCTAAGGACTCTCCCCATGTTTGTTCACTGAGAAAGTTTCTATTCATCCTGTAAAGCCTAGATCAAATGCTACCTCCTCTGTGCAGCCTTCCCTGACTTCCTTGGGTAGACTTGTCTTACTTCCTCCACATTTCCACTGAGTTTATACATATACTTCACTAGACACATTATTATAAATTATGTTTATTTAACTATCTTCTTTTCCAGATTGCAAGACACTTGAGGGCAGAGATTTTATCATTTCATCTCTGAACATCCAGCCTCTACTACAGTATGTGGTATAAAGATACACACAGAGAGAGAAGCAAGGAAAAAAAGTAAGCTTTATAGACTCTTTGATCTTCTGCTGCTCTGGGCCAAGAATGTTAAACAGTTTGCATATTATCTCATTTAATCCTTATTTAACCCTCTACTTGATATTTCTACCTTAAAAATGAGAAAACTTGGGCTCTATGAGGTTAGGTAATTTACACAATGTCACGTATATAGTCAAAGACAGAGGCAAAGGTGACAGAGAGAAAAAGAATTGAACTCCTCTAGGAGTAGTCTTTCCTTAAAAGGGCCCCAACCTGAATTTTCACCAACTCCATCTTGCCTTCAGACCCAAAGCCTCCAAACAGTGTCTTATCTACAGACCATAGTCATCTACATCCTCCCTCTAAGAAAGAAAAGTTTCTAAGGAAGAAACTTTATGTCTCAGAAATGCCACCTTTCTATGTAACTTGCCTCCATCTTCTCTACCTAAGACTTCAACTGGGCCCATTGCAGCCATCTCCATTCCTCCCTGTTGGGAGCTTGAAACCCTCCCAGCTGTCTTGACCTTTCTATGGCCCAAGCCTTTTGCTTGAATTGATCTACAACAAAATGGGAGTTTTTGAAAAGAACTTTTCTCAGAAGTTGAGGGGAACACAACAATTTTTTTAAAATTACAAAACCCTAGAAATAAATGAGTTTACAGAAGACATTTATTTTCCTAATGGATCTCAGATCTTTCCACTGATGGATTTGGCCGGCAGATTATAGGGCATTCAATCCCCATTCCTATTCTTGGCCTCAGCCCTGTCTGAATTGGATGCTTGACCATGATATTCAGACTCATTGCCTGGAAAGTTTGGGTTTGTGCCACCATTAGAGCTGGTGGGATTCTCTGTCTTTTCCAGAATCTGCTTTATTAATTTGGCTTTGCAGTAGGGAGGGGTGAAGGGAGATGGGGGACATTGCCAGATTACCTCCTTGCCCTGGGAAACTCTATACTTGTCCTGAGTAGCTTTTCTGTCCCCTGAGAGAACTACCCTGGTTCCTAGTCCCAGAGTAAGGAATATACTTCCTTATCTAGCCCAAAAGTGGCCTTTCTTGCACTTCAGGTAGCCTAGCAAATGTCTCTGTAACTCCTCTTAGATGCCTCTAGGCTCTGGTCTCTGAATAGCCCATCTTCACTCCAGCTTGTTTCTCTTGGTCTCCTTAGATTTTCCTGGAGCATATCTGGTAGACACCTCCTGCGGTGGTGGTATGGCTCACAACAGCACCCCTACGGCAGTCACTGCTGATTGTCTATCCAGTAGACCTGTCCCCGCTCCATCACTTACTGTTCCGGGGTTTAAAAATCTCTTACAACTCAGTCCAAACAACTTCACTCTCCAGGGAATTTTAAACTGGCAGCGGGAGACACAAAGTGTGGCAGCCAGTCATTGAAGCTGGGTCTCATGAGTAGCAGCGATTTAATGAGGAGGGGACACCAATTCCCACTGTTTAGGTCTACAAAGCAGTCCTGGTTCCTGCCTTTCCTTAGGTTAACTCTTCCCTCAGTTGCTTGCAACCCAAAGAGCCTTAGATAAGGGCGTCTAACAAATTAGACATTAGGACTAGTTCTACCATTCTGTGACACACACAGCTGTTATTGTAGGCCTGAAATTACAAATTGCTTTCATTTTCCATGTCAATGACTAGTGTACTCAGTTAAGAAGGACTTCAAAGTAGTGTCAGCACTGAAATCGGGGTGCAAGGTCCACCAGGGGCAGAGGAGTGAGAAGTGGCATTATGTTTGCCAAGTATTTGCAGACCCTATCTGGGCTAATATCTGAGACTATTCTCTCTAGTAACCTATGTGGCCTCTTTCTGAAGCCTGTTTGTCTACCTAGTTCACTAACTCTGTGACCTTGGACAAACTTCTTCCCTTCTCTGAGTGCTGGTTCCTTGAGTATGAAACAAAGAGGCTGGGTCAGATGATCTCGGGGTCCTTTCTAGCTCTATGACTCAGGTCAGCCCCCTTCAAAGGGCAGTAGCAGACTCCCTGTCTCTTCCTGTTTCAAAACTCCCTCCCCTCCCCCTTTACAGCACTCACTGAATTCCAGTGTCATGTTTGAGGGACACCTTCAGTTCTCAGACCATTGGCAGAGTACAGTGGATTGACAGGCCTGGAGCCCAATGAATCATCAGGCCTTTCCTAGTTCAGGTTACGAACTCCACCCACTTCCCCTGGGTTTCTCTGATGATTCATTCAGGTGCCCCTCTCCTATCCTTGGGAATGACCTTCCAGAATTTTATCTCTCCAGTTTTGCAGTAGACAAATACTTCACATGCTGACTTATGGTAAGAGACAATATCCATCAGCAGTAAAAGGGTTGCTTTCTCACGCCCTCCTTCCTCTGCCTCCACCACTATCATCCAAACCATGCGCCTCTCCAGTCAGGCTCTCACTGGCCCTCTTTCCTGTCTGCCTTCAGACTCAGTCCTGCATTCCGCCGGATTTCCTCTCCTAAGGCCCAAGTGCCTGCACCTCACCCCTTTCCCCTCATTAGGCTCTGGTCTTCCGTGGCAACGGGGCCTTTACCTTTTCCCCACCCTGCCACCCCACTCCAGCCTCATTGCCCCCTTCACGGGCCTCTCCCTCTGCAGCTGCTGCAGTCTGAATAAGCACAACAAAAAAATTACCACATGTATTAAAGCGAAGCTCTTGTTGGACAACTGCAGATTTCCCTGGGCAGGATTTCAGTTTGATTTTCTCAGGGTTCCTATGGAGCCGGAGTTCCTGCCCAGACCCACCCCACCCCCGCCCCAGATGTTTGGGCCTGTAGGGAACCAGAGCCCTTTGCTTCTTTGGCCAGTCCTGGAAGACCAGACCCCCTTCCCACCCTGAACTTCCTTGTCCACCAGTCAGGGGCCCAAGGAACAGAGAGGACAGAGGAAAGTCAGCCAAATGGGGCAGAGAGCCTGCAGTCCACCCCTTAGGGAAGTTTAACTCAGAACTGGGGGCCTTAGGGCAGAGATCCAAGCCCCCCTCTCACTGAAACAGAAACCAATCTTGCAAATAAACATATAAACAGATTACCAGTGAGTTAGGAAGGGCTGCTAAGGGACTGGAGAGCTAAGCTGTCCATGGCCCCACCCCTGGCACTTCCCCCAAGGAAGAGGGATTGAGTCTCCAAAGCCTAGGCCCCACCCAACCTCTCAGTTGCTGAGCTTGGCCAGGCTGGGGCCTCTTCGTTCACTGTTGCCCCTTTCTCCCTGGCCTCTCCACCCAGAATCCCACTCCAACTCTTTTGCTTCAGAAGGCTGCGCTCCTGCCCATCTCTTCTGTGCACCTCTGCCATCTCTTGCCAGTTTTTCACCATCCCCAGCCACATTCTCTATATCCCCAAGCACATTTGCCACCGTGTGCCTCCCTCTCAAGTGCTCATTAGGAGCCTTGAAAATGGCCACAGATAACACTCACTTCATCCCCCTCCTCACTTTTACTCTTTCAGAAGGCCAGGCAGACCCTTCTATTTAAGTTGTCTGGGTCTCAGCTTGTCCCAAAATGCTGAGAGCCTTGCCCACACCCACAGGCACCCCTGAGAAGTATCTGTATGTTATGGAGCAGAACTGTGGTGCCCGGGCTCTGGGCCTCAGCAAGATTTTCCCAGTTTGTTCCTTCCTGTGGTTGCCCTTTCTATCACTCCCATCATAACCATTAGGGAATGGTTCCAAGCATTCAGATGCTGAGAGGGCCCAAGGGGAACCTGGTAACAGGCCAGAATGCTCTGCTGGAGGTCAGGTTGCCCATGCAGGTCACAGCCTCCAGCCTTGGCCAGAGGGAGAGAATACTGTCCCTGGGCCAGGCTGGAAGTTCCACAAGTCTGTTTAAGCTCTGTTACTGCATCCTCAAGGCCTAGCACAGTGTCTGGCACACAGGAGGCATGCAGCAAATATGTTGAATATGTGCATGCGGAAGTATCTAAATGAATAAAGCTGACAGCAACAAACTTCTAGAGCGATGGTGCTTCCTCACATGACTAAAACTGGAAGGCTTCTGTATTAGCTTTCCATGACTGTTGTAACATATTAGCACAAACTTAGCAGCTTTAAAACACCACCTATTTATTAGCTCACAGTTCTGTAGATCAGAAGTCTGGGTGGACTCAATTGGGTTCCCCACTCAGGGTCTCATAAAAGTAAGATCAAGATTTCTGCTGGCCTAGGCTCTTATCTGGAGGCTGAGTAAATATCCATTTCCAAGTTCATTTAGGTTGCTGGCAGAATTCACTTCCTTGTGACTGTAGGTCTAAGGTCCTGTTTCCTCGCTGGCTATCAGCTGGGGGCTGCTCACTGTCCTGAGAGGTTGCCTGCATTTCTTCTCACAGGCCCCTTCCTCCATTTTTCAAAGCAGCAACAGCGACTCAACTTTTCAAATCACTTTGCCTTTCTTTTCTGCCTTCCTCTTCCGCCACCAGCTGGAGAAAGTTCACTGCTTTTAAGGACTCGTGATTAGACCAGGTACATCCAGATATTCTCCCTTTTTTATTGTGGTAAAATACAGAAAATGGGCCACTGAACCATTAAATGTACAATCCATTGAGATTAAGTACACTCATATTGCTGTGCAGCCATCCCCAACGTCCATCTCCAGAAGTTTTTCATCCTCCCAAACTGAAACTCTGTACCCATTAAACAATACCTCCACATTCCTTCATACCCCCAGCCCCTAGCAACCACTATTCCATTTTCTATTTCTGTGAACTTGACTACTCTAGGTATCTCATATAAGTGGAATCATACAATTGTTTTATGACTTGCTTGGTTAACTTAGCATCATATTTTGAAGTTTTAGCCATGTTGTGGCATGTGTCAGAATTTCCTTCCTTTTAAAGGTTAAGTGATATCCCATTAAATCTCCCTTTTGTAAGGTCAACTGGGCCATAGAACTCAATATAACCCTGAGAGAGATAGCTTATCACATTTACAGGTTTTGGGAATTAGAACATAAAATCCTGGGGCCATTCTTAGAAATTCTGCCTACTGCAGTCTCCAATTCAAGGATGTAGACTATTGCTATCCTCCAGCCAGAGCAAAAAAGAGCAGCGTGGGTAGTAGCCAGAGCATGCCATGGGCCTGGTGAGGGTGACTGGTATGGGGAGTGGACCAAGAGGGTCAATGGAGAAAGGCACTAATCTTTATTGCATGAGCACTATACACAGGGTGCTAATAGGTGCTTTTACATGCATAATTCGTCAAATCCTGAGAACACTCCTGAGAAATATGGATTATCATTTCCATCTGACATATGAGGAAACTGAAGCTCAGAGAATTTGAGTAACTTACTCAAAGTCTCACAACCAGTAAGAGGAAACATGTGCCTGACTCCACAGTCCGTGCTCTTTTCACTATATAGTGCCACCTTTCAAGACTGGACTTGAGACTGGTCAAGCTTATGAGGGCATGACTAGGTGGCTTTTGCTCCCACCTCTCACTAACTCTACCCACCTGTACCGGAACAGAATTTATGAATGCTGGGCACAGCATAGGGTGACTGTTATGAACTCAATGTTTCATTCCCCCCGCCCCTGCCAAATTCATATGTTAAGGCTCTAACTCCCAGTGTGACTGTATTTGGAGATAGGGGCTGTGAGGAGGTAATAAAGGTTAAATGAGGTCATAAGGATGGGGCCCTGATGTGATAGGACTGGTGCCCTTATGGAAGAAGAAGAGAAACCAGAGCTGTCTCTCCCTTTGCTATGTGAGGACGTAATGAGAAGATGGCAGTCTATAAGGCAGAAAGAGAGCCCTCACTAGGAACCAAATTGTCTAGCACCTTGATCTTGGATGTCTCCACCTCCAGAACCATGAAAAAAAAATAAATTTCTGTTGTTTAAGCCACACAGTCTTTGGTATTTTATTATGGCAGTCCAAGCAGACTAATACAGTGACCATGATACACAGCAGCAGAAACCAAAATAGAAAGAAAGCTCCCAGCCCAATTGTGCAATCCTACTCTATGTCCTTGACCTTTCTGGCATTTACTGAGAGCCATCCTGGGTGTCCTGCTGGCCCCAGTTCTGGCGCCTAGAAGAAAAGGAGAAACGGACAGTTTCTGAGGCTCAGGCTGTCTTAATGCAGCTACCTGTGAACTGAGTAGGGCTGCTGGAGCAGCTGGGGCCCTGGGTGCAAGGCCACCTCCCCAGGTGGGGTTAAGAAAGGTTGCAAGGGGAATTAGCTACAGCTGAAAATCTGCAGCGAGAAGCAGGGCAAGTGTACAGTACCATCAATCTGCAATTCATTTGTGACTGTGAACAGCATATTTGGGATGTGACAGCCGACTGCAAGGTCAAGAAGCCAGCAGAGCTGGGTTGGTTTGGAGGCAGTTCAAGACTCTGAACTGAAAAATCATATGTGTGTGTGTGTGTGTGTGTGTGTGTGTGTATATATATATATTTTTTTTTTTGGAGGGGGGAAAGACCACGAGCATCTGTTTCAACTCCGAGACTGGCTCCTCCCTCCTGTTGTTGCTGGTTTCTTTTGTCAGAATGGGTAGGTCCCAACTGTGGCTCCTGGAAGCAAAGCTCCCAGTTGTTCAATGGCATCTTACCCTTGGGGCTGTGCATTAGTTATCTATTGCTGCATAACAAATTACCATACATTTAATGACTTAAAACAACACAAAGTTATTATCTCATGGTTTCCATGCATCAGAAGTCTGGGCACATTTTAGCTGGCCCTCTGCTCAGGGTCTTACTAGGTTGAAATCAAGGTATTCACAGGACTGCAATGGCATCTGAAACTTGGGGTCCTCTTCTAAGCTCACTGGTTGTTGGCAGAATTCAGTTCCTTGCAATTATAGACCTTAAGGCCCCATTTTCTTGCTGGCTCTTGGCCAGGGGGTAGTCTCAGCTCCTAGAGGCTGCACTCTGAGGTCATTGCCACATGGCCCCTTCCACAAGCAGTTCCTAACAGGACTGTTTGCTTCTGCAAGGTCAGAAAGAGTGCGTCTGCCCTCTTGCTCACTCCCTTTCACTCTCCCTCGCTCTTTCCCTCTCTCTTTCTCTCTTTAATTTATTTTGAAATAATTATAGAGTCACAGGAAGTTGAAAAGATAACACAAGGAGGTCCAATGTAGTGTTCCCTGACAGTTATGTCTTATATCAGTATAGTACTATGTCAAATCCAGGAAACTGACATTGGTGCAATGTATGTGTATACTTTTTTGCTATTTTATCATGTATGTAGATTCCTGAAACCACAACTGCAGTCAAGATTCAGAACTGGTTCATACGTTAAAGGTTTCCTTTGTGCTACCCCTTTGTAGTCACACTACCTCCTTCCCTCCCACCATCCCTAACTTGCAACTACTTATCTGTTCCTGACTCTATAATTTTGTCATTTTGAGAATGTTACATAACATTCAGCATGTGACCTTTTGAGATTGGCTTTTTGTCTCCACTCGGCATAATGCCCTTGAGATCCATCCAACCTTTTTTATGTATCAATAATAGTGCATTCCCCTTTTATTGCTGAGTAGTATTCCATGGTATGGATGTACCATAATTTGTTTAACCATTCACCACGTGACAAACTTTTGGTTGTTTCTGGGCCTGGCCAGTGCAAATAAAACTGATAGGAACAATTGTGCGCAGATTTTTGTGTCAACATAGATTTTCAC